>NC_091950.1:170331942-171028216 GCF_031021105.1 Erythrolamprus reginae | reverse complement strand
CTTACACCTTCTGCCCTCAGCACTAAAAAGATTCTCATTCTTTGTTTCTACTTTTTTTTTAAAGCAGAGGCTTATTTCTATCCATGTAGTAAAAATCCACAGTAAAATACACTATTTAAATGTTACCAGTTGTAAGACATCCAGTATCTATTGAAATTGCAAAACATGCAATTGTTAAAAATACAGTCAAGTTTAATGCTAATGTGGAATATATTAAGCAAAATCTAATTCATATCTTTTTCAATAGAATGTATCCTCAGCTAAGTAGTGTTGGTATATTGGGCCTGAACATTTTGATGGCTAATCTCGTATGGTGTTTTATCTGACAACAACAAAAGAATAAATTCAAAGTAGAATAATAGTTTTGAAAACTCTTACATAAAATTACAGCTGGGCCTATTATGGATGAGTTATCCATTCACTTTTCTTCAACTCTTGGTGATTCTATGGGCCAGGACTTTCTACACCTTTGATCTTGCACTATTTCTTTGAATTGTTCTACACTCTGGTTGGTGTTTTTGATGCTGTCCAATCACCATGTTCATTATTGGCCTGCTTTCCTTTTACCTCTAACTCTTCCATGCATAATTAATTTCTCCAGTGAATTTCCCATGACATGGCTAAAATAAGTGAGAGGCAGTTTTGTGATTTTTGCCTTCCAGTGACCTATCTAATGTTATGTACTCCAATCCTTGCTTGTTAGTCACCTATGGAAGTGTCTTCACGTGGAATATGGAGGAGTCTTTTCTAGCACCAAAGCAAAAATGAATTCATTTTCTTTCTCCCTTGCTTTTTTATAGTCCAACTTCCACATCCATAGGTAGGTATAGAGAATACAATAGAACACCTCCAGAGGTAGGTATTGCAAATATGATAGAACACCTCCAGAGGTAGGTATAGCAAATATGATAGAACAGAGTAACCAACATTTGATTGCCAAGCTGATGTACTTGGTTTTCCATATTCAGCTCATATTCGTCATTGCTCTATGACCCAGTACAATCTGATATTTTTATTTCTAGACCGTATTCCCCTCTTTGAATGATTAACAATCCTAGGAAAATGAATATTTCTCCACACATTCTATCTTTTCACCATCAATTTCTATTTTGATATCTCCATTCCTTGCAGTGGTCGTGAGCTTGACCTTTCTCACCTCTTTGAATTTCTTGATCATGTTCCAGGCCTTCTTTCTAAGAGAAGAATTATATCATCGGCATATTGAAGGTTGTTGGTATTACTTCCTCTTATCTTTAGCTTGATTTTTGATTCTTCAAGATCTAATTTCCTCATGATTGTTTCTCATAAAATAAAGCAATCACTTGATGACTTACTCAGCTGAGCAATGGAAAGTTTCTCATCCTGCTTCAAGTGTGGGTCCTCTAGACTTGGCCTCGGTTTCTTTCTTGCAAGATATCCCAGAATGGACCATTCTTCACCTTGTATCCTATTGTCACTTTTTATAAGAGATACAATAGAAAAACTCAAGGTTTAAGTAATCTCCTGATTACTTAAAAGAGAGATAAGCCACAAATAAACACAGACAGGGACTGGTGGCTGCTGCTGCAAGATCTCAGTGGGAAAAGTGAATTATTCAAAACCCCTGAAATGAATCTCTAAATGGTGGAGCAGATGTTGCAAATGTCTGGCACAACTTGACAGACAAGCAGCACACTCTATTGTACAGGCTGTTTATTTTGTGGGGGATTTGATTATGGGAGGTGTTATGAATTGATCTGAATATTTAATTTCGCCTTTCAGAAAGCTTTGAAGCAATTGTTTTTGGCCTAATGCAGGGTGGGCCTGTGTGTGTATGTGACCCTCCTCCACCTCTCACAACTCCCTGTCTGCCTGTAGCATGAACTGGGAGACCCTCCTCAAGCAAGCGGCAAAGCACAGCAAAGGGAGAAAGGGAGAGAGAGAGGTTGGGAGAGATGGGGAGAGGGAGAGAGAAAAAGAAAGATGAGAGGGAGGGTGAAAGATAGAAGAGGGAGAAAGAGAGAGGGAAAAGAAAGACAGAGATACCTTTTTCTCATAGAAAAGTAAATATAGAGCGAGAAAACCTGGGTAGCTGCAACGGGGGGATGGTCATTTGACTTGGTGACATGCCCACCCAGGTTTTGTGGCTCTTTGAGATTTTAAGGTTGCTGATCCCTGCCCTATACGAATGATTGCTAACTTTTTCCGGACTGAGTTCCCAAAATGCATGCACACGCACAGTCTTCATGCATGCATCCAGGAGTGGGCTACTGCCTGGATGGAGGGGAACGCAGTGGGGTAGAAAAAATGGAGCTCCACTCCAGGACACCCCATTTGCATTGAAAGATGAAAGAAAATGCAGGGAATCCTGCATAAACCACCCCCACGGTGTGGTAGTAAAAAGTTTGGTAGCCCTTCACTGCATGTATCCCACCTCCACATGCCCTAGCACCCGCTGCGCCTCTACACACAGGCTATTAAGAAGATTTTTCTTTAGTGGAAAATAAAATTGGAAGCTTCACATGGTTGACTGCACTTATCTGAGTTAAATAACTTATTTATAAACAGAATAAACATATTTGCAGTACCACCTGTTGAACGTTCTTTACAGCAAACTTCTTCACAGAGACCTCAAGGATACAAGCACACATAATAGAGAATAAGCACAGCAAGAGTGGAAACCACACCCTTCTCCTTCCTTAATTCTTTGAACATGCTCAGTCAGCACTTAACTCTCATTGGCTGACTGTGTTACCATGCAGATTCATTAGCTGTCTGTGTTATCATTGGATCTTTCAGCTCTATGAATATCTCAACACAGGCCCTTGAATGTGCCCTGCCCCCACATACACATACACATACACACACATCATGCATGTACACCATGGCCCCATATGCATGCCCCCCCTGCATGCACAACAAGGATATGATGACCAGCTGTCCAGCGGGAGGCATGCATGCCTGAGCAGTGGAGCTGAATTAGAGCAACAGCTCACATGCCCACAGAGAGGGCGCTGCACACCACCTGTGGCACATATGTCATAGGTTTGTCATCATAGCCCTGTACCATTTCAAATAGGTAGTTGTTCAGTCTTTTCTTAAAAACCTTCAGTGAAGAAGTACCTACAATTTCTGAAGCCAAACTGTTCCACTGGTTACTTATCCTCACTGTTAGGAAGTTTCTCCTTAATTTCAGGTTTTAATTTCCTTCTCTGTATGTTTTTTATTCCAATAAATGTTTAAAAGGAAAAATAATAGGCATTTCAGATGTGCTTGCATTTGTGCTGTGTTTTAACTGTACAATATTCCAGTTGAAAAAATGATGGCTCCCCCTCCCCCCAAAACAATATTTTATTAGATATTTCCTAATGCAGAAATCCAGAAGCATTGTCTTTGAAAATGGCACAATGATTTGTACAGAACGCTATGGAGTCTCCTTCCTTTCTTTATTCTTTCTCCATTTTCATTAGGCTCCAAACTGTGTTTAGTTCCCATTAATGACAGGCCTATCAATCTCTCCTGCATGTCAGCTAGACTTATTTCTCCCTAATGCCTCAGCTAACAAGTTATTTAAATGTTAGCTCAATTCATTGAAAAAAACTAAGGCCCTAGAGAAGACAGGGAGGCCTGAGTCATATGGAACATGTAGATTGGAGGTAGGTTCCTCCCGGTTTGGACCGGTTCTATAGAACTGGTAGTAACTTGGCAGCACTGAAAGGCTGCACTTACCTTTCCCTATTGGATCGGTCCTGGGAGGTATGCTCAGAAGCAAAAAAAGGCCAAAAATTGCCAAAAGCGTCCTTGCACGAGATTTCAGCAATTTTTGCCAATTTGTTTGCTTCCACACATGCATGGAAGCAAATTCTCACGAGGGGGGGGGGCAGGACATGTGGGAGCATGCAGATTCACATACATTGCTGTTTCCACTACCAGCTCAGCAATCCCAAGTATACTGGGGGCAGCCCAATACTGCTTGGCAGCCTGGATAGCTGGAACCAGCAGCAACCCAGGCCTACCACGCCCCCAAGCTGGTTCTTTTGGCAGCAGTGTAGGCACCTTTATCCTGTTTGTTTTACTGTTCATGCGCAGATGGTCATTTTCGGGAAGTGATGCATGTGCATGAGTGAAGTGCAAAACATACACTTCAGTCACAATGCGAAACATTGGGGAAGATAAGTAGAACCCACCCCTTATGTTGATATAGGTATTCATATTCTGTGTAGTGGCCTGTGGTCTGCAGCACACTTTTTTTTACTATGAGTCCCCAGCTGACAGGAAAGAAGGAAGGAAGGAAGGAAGGAAGGAAGGAAGGAAGGAAGGAAGGAAGATTGGTTTGTTGTTAAGTCATGGAGTTGTTTATTGATTATAGATTAGATTTATTGGATTTATATGCCGCCCCTCTCCGAAAACTCGGGGCGGCTCACAACAAGATAAAAACAATACATAATAACAAATCCAATACCCACCAATCCAATTACAATTTTAAGCTAAAAATTCATAAAAACAACTCCAGAATATTAAAACATGCATACAATCAATCTAACACCAAAACAACATGGGCAAGGGGGAGATGTTTCAGTTCCCCCATGCCTGACAGCAGAGGTGTGTTTTAAGGAGTTTGCGAAAGGCAAGGAGGGTGGGGGCAATCCTAATCTCAGGGGATAGCTGGTTCCAGAGGGTCGGAGCCGCCACAGAGAAGGCTCTTCCCCTGGGTCCCACCAAATGACATTGTTTAGTCGACGGGACTCGGAGAAGGCCAACTCTGTGGGACCGAACCGGTCGCTGGGATTCATGCGGCAGAAGGCAGTCCCAGAGATTATGATCAGGTGCTGAAAAATTCTGCTCTTGATGAACTGCAGTGAAAATAAATAACTGTAAAAATGCTGTACAGTTCAGGAACAATCAATTAAATTGTAAGATAATAAAAGTACACCTGATAAGAGGATGGTTAATTGAACTGCATAAGTGTCTGAAAAAAACACCAGCCTTCTTTCAGGGAGGAAGACAGATGCAGAATCTTGAAACTCTATAATTACATTTGAAGAAATAAAATGTGTCCAAGTGAGACTAGTTAAATGTTGTTCTGATTTTAGGAAGAGGGGGGGGGGGAGACACAGAGAGAAAGAGGGTGACATAAGCATTATGTGTGAATATCCTTATGGCACATTTAGAATTTTTGCTTGAGTTAACATTATAGAATTAGCCATTCATCATGTTGACATTTGTGTTATTTCTGAGAACAGTATTCTGGCACTGCTGTGGATAGTTGTATCCAAGATCATGCTGTACTGAGGAATGAGGTCACAAAGACTATGTCAATGGCACATGTTAATTCTACTTTGGAATGCCAGCTTAAATCTGCAATCAATATCTTTCTTAACATTGTTGATCTCCGCTGTTTCTATGGCTTTGCTGGATTCCTGTGAAACCATGAAACAAAATGCATGAGACCATAAATGGACAGAAGATAATGGAAGGAGTGTGCAATCAGTGCAGTTATAGACATATACATTCATTTATTTGATATGTATGGTAAATATATTTACATATTTTTAAATCCCACTTTCAATATAATTTACATAAAGATTACCATTATGATTCCAATATTCCACAAAGAAATCTAAATGAATTTTTAAACTGCAAATCACATTAGGAAAGAAACCTATTGAATATTCCCTAGAAATAGGCAGAAAGAATATTTCCACAATTCAAGCAGGCTTACTTTAATTTAAAACTAACATAGTTTCTCCTCCTTTTCGCTACCCCATTCCTTCCTTTCTCACTACGGTAGCAAACTGCAGTCTTCACAAAGATTTGGATATAGATTAAGTATAGGAAGGCTTCTCCAAAAGTAAATATATGTTTATGTTTATCCCAGGCATGGTTAAATTCATTTACTGTGGATTTACCAACCACATCTGCTGGGAGTTTGTTCCAAGGATCTACTACTCTTTCAATGAAATAATATTTTCTCACATTGCTTTTGATCTTTCCCCCAACTAACTTCAGATTGTGTCCCCTTGTTCTTTAATAGGAAAGTGAACACAAGAACAAGGGGACACAATCTGAAGTTAGTTGGGGGAAAGATCAAAAGCAACGTGAGAAAATATTATTTCACTGAAAGAATAGTAGATCCTTGGAACAAACTTCCAGCAAACGTGGTTGGTAAATCCACAGTAAATGAATTTAAACATGCCTGGGATAAACATATATCCATTGTAAGATAAAATACAGGAAATAGTATAAGGGCAGACTAGATGGACCATGAGGTCTTTTTCTGCCGTCAGTCTTCTATGTTTCTATGTTTCTAAATCTGTCTTAATATTTAATGTCTTAATCATATTTATAATACTCCAAATACTCAAATGAGTTTTAGCCCATCTGTCCACATTTTCTTTCATTTCTAAGCTGCCCTCCAAAAGAATACATTGACAGTGAACATGGTTTCACTCAGGTCCGGTATTTGAGCAGGAAGAATGTTCAAACACTATTGGTTAAAGTGTTGACAGCTCCCTATAAAAGGTCTATCTGTCAGACTGCAAGTTGCTCCTTGTACAGAGAGTTGGCTAATAAACAGTGTTCAGAAAGTCGGTCTCCACAGTCATGATTCCCACAACTCAATACAGTCTATTTATCAATTGAGAAAGCTTCTTGGAAATTCTTATTCTAAGATAAATGAAAAAGTGAGAACACAATCTGAAATCTCAGTGGCTTTAAGCCAGTAAAATCAAACTTGACTATTTTCCAATTATAAAGTAATCCATAGGATACCAACCACATTTGTTAATGAAATAGGATTGGCTGGAGGGGAGGGGGAAGGCAAATTTATCTATAAAAGATAGCGTTTACATACAGTGCAATATTATCTTCTATCCCCATCTATCCTGTGATTCCTGTGACATTTTCACAATGTTTAATCACACAGGCAAGAGACTCAAAATAAAAAGAGAATGATGATATGTCTATCATACGGACCTTGACAGAAACTCAACCAAGAAGAAACTCAACCAATAAGCATGCACCTATCAATATGTAGAGAGGGAGTGGGGGGGGGAGGCAAATGTCCAATCAGGAGTCTTTTCACTATTTTCTGTTTTGCTTTCTTACTAGTTGTGATTGAAAAATTACCAGATAGGTCTGAAGATACAACTGAATCTGTAGTCATGCTACACAATATTTTTAAAAGCAGGAGGTGAGTTTATATTCTCTTCTCTTCGCCACAGGCGAATATAATTGCATTGCTTTCAGACTGTGTTAAAGAATTAGGCTGTGTTCTATATAGCTGCTGTGGTAAATATGCTATAATAGGTTCATAGCTCTAATGCTGCCATCTGATATTATATGTAAGTCTGCTTTAGCGGTTCATAATCACCCTTTTAGGTTTGATCATATTTATAGAAAACCTTCTGAGGACACGGCTTGTCTCATTCCTCTGATAAAGAAACGAACGTTACAAAAATTGTTTAAATATTTAAATAAACATTTTTTTCCATGCAAGGTTATCAGGAAAGGAGAAAAATTGCTATTTTTTTCTCTCTCTATTCCACAAATTCAACAACAACAATAGTGGAAAGAACTACATGCCGTACCTTTTTTGCTTCACTACAGCTTTTAAAATAGGAATACAATTCAATACATCCTTGTCAATACAAAGTAAACTCTGTTGGTTTTAGAAGTGTGGAATTACAAAAAACCACCTGCACTATTTGGGTGAAAACTATGCAAATGTGTTTTGGGTGAACAGTGCAGTCAGGCGGTAGGGAAAGCAAGTAGGATGCTTGGCTGCATAGCTAGAGGTATAACAAGCAGGAAGAGGGAGATTATGATCCCGCTATATAGAATGCTGGTGAGACCACATTTGGAATACTGTGTTCAGTTCTGGAGACCTCACCTACAAAAAGATATTGACAAAATTGAATGGGTCCAAAGACGGGCTACGTCTTTGGACATATCAGGAAAGACTTAATGAACTCAATCTGTATAGTCTGGAGGACAGAAGGAAAAGGGGGGACATAATCGAAACATTTAAATATATTAAAGGGTTAAATAAGGTCCAGGAGGGAAGTGTTTTTAATAGGAAAGTGAACACAAGAACAAGGGGACACAATCTGAAGTTAGTTGGGGGAAAGATCAAAAGCAACATGAGAAAATATTATTTTACTGAAAGAGTAGTAGATCCTTGGAACAAACTTCCAGCAGACATGGTAGATAAATCCACAGTAACTGAATTTAAACATGCCTGGGATAAACATATACCCATCCTAAGATAAAATACAGAAAATAGTATAAGGGCAGACTAGATGGACCATGAGGTCTTTTTCTGCCGTCAGACTTCTATGTTTCTATGTTTCTATGTTTTCAATCTTTCTGTGTCATCATCTGTCCACCCATTTCCTAGGAAGTCTGATTTTCCATAGAGATTCCTCTTCTTGTTATTACTCCATTTTCATAAAACATTTAGGGTGCGCATAATCTAATATATGTATTAATGATTACAAAAATGTATTATTATATTTACATTATTATTCACAATGATAAAGAACCCCTAATGCAGGCTTACATTACATATAACATCAGATGCCAGCATGAGAGCTATGAATTTATCATAGTATATTTACAATAGCAGCTATGTTGAACACAGCCTAATTCTTTAACGCAGTCTAAAAGCAATGCAATTACGTTCGCCCGTGGCAAAGAGAATAAATTCACCTCTTGCTTTTAAAAATAGCTAAAATGCCCTCCTTTTTCACAGCAAGCAAATGGGACTATAAAAATGCAGGGCAGCATTTTTTATTCAGCACTAAAAATGAAAGGAACATTGATTTAGCTTCTTTCCCCAATACAACAAGGTCTGTTTGTAGAGCACATTCTCCTTATCTTACTAGGTTCCCCTTCATGCAACTAGAAAAAAATAAAAATCTAGATATTAGATTTAATAACTAGATATCCACTTGAATAGTCAGATATCCAGAGGATGTCTGGTGGGGCGCAAGGGTTGTGGAGGATAGGACACTAATGCAACATTTTTTTTAAATTAAAAGGGTTTCCTCTTTCACTAGTCGGGGTGGATTGCCATTATCGCTGCTACTGGTGCACTGCGTGTGCAGCTTCGGTTTTCTAGTGTACACACGCGTGCTATGCCCACATGTCCCAGCATGGTTTTGCTTTTGCGCATGTGTAGGAAACAAAATCTTGGGAGGGGACGTGCGTGTGCATGAGATTTCAGTGGTTTTTTGCTTCCGCGCATGCACAGAAGCAAAAAAATTGCTGAAATCTCACGTGCGTGTGCATCCCCAGACAAGATTTTGCTTTTGCACATGAGCATGAAGCAAAAATATGGAAAAAATGGTGCCCATTGGATTGGCACAGTAGCGACTGCACACAAAGTGGTATTTATTGATTCTCCAAACTACTCAAAATTTCTGCTACTGGTTCTACAGAACCTGCAGAAATCCACCTCTGACTGGTACTAGTCTTGACCAGGTCATAAGCAAATACCTTCTTCCTAACATATTCATGCTGCCTTCTTCGTCTCTCCAATATAATGGCAGAGAAACTTCCTGGGGCCACTGCCGTTGGCCGACTCCATCAGTGGGGCTAAGCCATCCAGGCAGGAGGGCTCACTGGCCATGACAGTAAAGGGGGGGAAGGAAAGGGAAGCACGGCTGAGGCATTCACCCTCTCCTCCTCCAACAGCCTGTCTGCTCTGCTTGGGGGCAGGTGAGCGGAGCGGCGTTTGCGCCCGGTGGGAAAACGTATTCACTCCTTCCAAGCAACAGCTGGTCTGGCAAATAGAGATGGCTCCATTCCGTCTCAGCGTTTTTCCTCCAAGTAGGGCCTTCGCCCCGGTGCCACCAATGGAGCGATTGAGTGCGCTCTGGGTCGGCGTCACCTCGGAAGCAGGTGAGAGAGGCAGCGCAGGCACCCACCACTGATGAAGAGGGAAAGAAAGGGAGAAGAAAGGAAGAGGGAGAAAGAGAGGGAGAAAGAAAGAAAGGGAGGGAGGAAGAGAGAAATAGAGAGAAAGGGAGGGAGGGAGGAAAAGACTAAACCAATGTCGTCTGGCGGGTCCCAGGGGAAGAGCCTTCTCTGTGGTGGCCCCGACTCTCTGGAACCAGCTCCCCCCGGAGATTAGAACTGCCCCCACCCTCCTTGCCTTCCGTAAACTCCTTAAAACTCACTTCTGTTGTCAAGCATGGGGGAATTGAGGCATTCCCCCTCCCTCCCCACTGGGCCTATATAATTTATGTATGGTGTGTCTGTGTGTCTGTCTGGTTTAATAATGGGGTTTTAAAATGTTTTTTAAATTTATTAGATTTGTTATGAATTGTCTTATTGTATGCTGTGAGCTGTCCCGAGTCTATGGAGAGGGGCGGCATACAAATCTAATAAATAAATAAATAAATAAATAAATAAATGAATGAATGAATGAATGAACGAACGAACGAACGAACGAACGAACGAACGAACGAACGAACGAACGAACGAACAAACAAACAAACAAACAAACAAACAAACAAACAAATAAAAGAGAGAGAGAAACAGAGTGAGGGAGAGGGAAGGAGGGAGAGAAAAAGGAAGAGAAAGAGACAGGGAGGAAGGAAGGAAGAGAGAAAGAGGGAGAGAAAGAAAGGCAGGAAGAAAAAGAAAGAGGGAGAGAGAGAGAGAAAGAAAGAAATGGAGAGAAATGGAGGGAGGAAGAGAGAGAGAAAAAGGAAGAGATTTATTTATTTATTTTGCTCATGTAGACCAAATTTTTAATCAAGAACACTCCCCCACACACCCGGTCAATGGTGTCCCTCTTTACCAATGTGAAAATCTGGTCACTTTACTGTAGGGGGCAGTGGTCACCTCTGGTTCTTGGCCTAGAAGACATTTCCATGGTCATTTGGCCAGCATGAATTTACACCAAGGTGCATGGAACACTGTTACCTTCCCACTGAAGAGGTACCTATTTTTCTACTTACATTTGCATGCTTTCAAACTGGCAGTCTGAGGCAGTCTGAATTCTATAAATTGGCTTTGGTAAATTGTGCAGGTACAATTTAGGAGAAGACCACAGTGCAACCATTAGCAATAGCAGTAAAGCTGAAGCAAGGAAATGATGCTGACACCCGAGGACAGTGATGGTGAAACTTTTTTTCCTCAGGTGCCGAAAGAGCAGGGGCATGTGGTATCACGCATGTGCGAGTGCCCACACCCATAATTCAATGCATGGGTAGGGCGAAAACAGCTTCCCCCACCCCTTGGAGGCCCTCTGGAGGCCAGAAATGGCCTGTTTCCCAACTTCTGATGGGCCCATTAGGCTTGTGTTTTGCTCTCACCAGGCTCTAAAGGCTTCTCTGGAACCAAGGGAGGGTGAAAATGTCCTCTCCTATCCCCCCCCCCAAAGGCTCTCTGGGAGCCTAAAACACCTTCCCAGAGCCTCTGTGCAAGCCAAAAATCAGTCGCCAGCACACACATGCACGTTGGAGCTGAGCTAGAGCAACGGCTTCCGTGCCAGGAGATATGGCTCTGTGTGCCACAGGTTTTCCATCACTGCCCTAGGAATTAGCCATTTCAATTTCCTTCCTTTCCCAAGTCTCAGCAATTTTCTCCCCTAGTCTGAGGAAGTTTTGTCTAGGTCTGCAAATGACTGAGACTTCGAGCATGCCTCGAAATTTATGCATACTCAGCACACACATCACCTCATTGACCATGAAGAAATCCGAAACCCACCCCTCCTCAGATGCACACAACGTGAATAACAACACCATGCCTCATATACAGATGCTGCCTTAAAACTATTTAATAAGCGTGAATTGATTTTGTTTCACACAGCGGGACCCAGGGGAAGAGCCTTCTCTGTGGCGGCCCCGACCCTTTGGAACCAACTCCCCCCAGATATCAGAGTTGCCCCCACCCTCCTAGCCTTTCGTAAGCTCCTTAAAACCCACCTCTGTCGTCAGGCATGGGGGAATTGACAATTTCCCTCCCCCCTAGGCTTATAAAATTTATGTATGGTACGCTAGTGTGTATGATTGGTTTCTAAATTGGGGTTATTAATTAATCTAATATTTAATTAATTAATTAAATATTAGATTTGTTACATTGTATCATTGTTGCTGTGAGCCGCCCCGAGTCTGCGGAGAGGGGCGGCCTACAAATCTGATAAATAAATAAATAAATAAATAAATTTAATTTTGCCAGTAGCAAAATGAAAAGAATCAGGAAACAACGGAGGCTTTGCAATCAAGGTTTGAGGATTTCACGCCAAGAGTTTGACCACTTATCATGCATCTCTACAAGGTCTGAAACCTCTGGGGAATCAATTGGCTTGAATATGAATACTGGAGCTAAGTAATTCACCTGAGGTATAAAAACCAGCTACTGCAAGTGCAGCTCATTTTGAGCCTAATTTAAGGACTCGGGGAAACTGACAGAATAAAGGTTCTAAAAATCCAGATCGCTTTACTCATCTTTATAGTTTTATTCCATTCCTGGAATTTCATGCAGATCTGTCTTTCTCAGACTAATGCATCTAGACATTTTAGACAATGCTAACTATAAAATTACGGAAACAGTGGTCTAAGACAGTTGGCGACTTGGCGTAATGTGATACTAACTTAAACACAACTGCTTTGGAAATCTTACTGTCTCTACTTTTCATCCTTACTGTACCCAGCAATGGATCTGTGTTGAGCTTTAAGAAGTCACACTCAATGGCTGGGTAAAAGATGATGCCCAACACCATCTACCCTCCACATTGGCACAAAGAATCCAAACCACACATACGAACTGAATAAACAATCTCTCACTGCTAACCCACATTCAGTAAAAGACCTTGGAATACTAATATCGAATGACCTAAGTGCTAAAGCCCACTGCAACAATATTGCCAAAAAAGCCTCTAGAGTTGTTAACCTGATCCTACGCAGCTTCTGCTCAGGCAATCTCACACTATTCACAAGAGCCTACAAAACTTTTGCCAGACCCATCCTTGAATACAGTTCAGCTGTCTGGAACCCATACCACATCTCAGACATCAACACCCTAGAAAATGTCCAAAGATATTTCACCAGAAGAGCCCTTCACTCCTCCACTCGAAACAGAATATCCTACGAAAATAGACTAACAATCCTGGGCCTAGAAAGCCTAGAACTAAGGCGCCTAAAACACGATTTGAGTATTGCCCACAAGATCATATGCTGCAACGTCCTACCGGTCAATGACTACTTCAACTTCAACCGCAATAACACAAGAGCACGCAACAGATTCAACCTTAATACGAACCGCTCCAAACTTGACTGTAAAAAATATGATTTCAACAATTGAGTTATTGAAGCCTGGAACTCATTACCGGACTCAATTGTGTCAACCCCTAACCCCCAACACTTATCCCTTAGACTCTCCACGATTGACCTCTCCAGGTTCCTAAGAGGCCAGTAAGGGATGTACATAAGTGCACTGGTGTGCCTTTCGTCCCCTGTCCAATTGTCTTTCCTTTCTTTCACCTATCTTATTTATTCTCTTCCTTTCATATGTCCTCTTCTCTAATTCACTTTCACCCTCATTTATATTACCACATGTCTATTTTTCTTCCTATGTATTTGTGTATTGGACAAATGAATAAATAAATAAAAATAAATAAATCCTGCATGGGAAAAACCTCCACTGATAGGAATGCACAGTATTCCAATTACTCCATGCACTGCATGTTTTTCTTTTCTTCATGTGTTATCAGTTGGTAGACTAAAATGCTGTTTTTATCCCAATCTCTGGCAATGGGGAAAACAAAGTTGCACATGATTCCTTAACAAGAAATGGGTAGTTAGTTGACCCTCTCCAAGCCAGATCAATTAAAAATAGCAGTGACTCTGTCACAAAAGTTAATATGAGAACAAGAATGAGCAATTAGAGAAGGAGAGTTGACAGAGTTGAATCCTGCAACATTTTCCTGGGTCATGGTATATTTCCCTTCATTTATGTGAAAATTAAGCCTCCTGTTCCAACCAAATGATCCTGTGGTGGCTGAGCTTATTTTGGGGTTCATGGAGTGCTAAAGCCCATCCTTTACTCTTCAAAGAAAATAATGTGGTATCACGATAGCTTTTCAGCCGAAGTAACCTTTTCCCGTTTATAATTTCAGAACTGAAACTGATTCATTCTACTGCAAATTTAAATAGTGTCGGAGGAGCAAGCTGTATTAGTTTATGATTTTAAGGGGTGAGTATTAAGATTAGATTAGATTAGATTCATTGGATTTATATGCCGCCCCTCTCCGCAGACTCGGGGCGGCTCACAACAATGGTAAAAAACAGTACGTAGTAACAAATCTAATATTTAGCAATCTAAATTACAGTTTTAGGTTAAAAAAGTCTGCGGAGAGGGACGGCATACAAATCTAAATAATAAATAAAATAAATAAATAAATAAATAATCCAAAAAAGAAACCCCCAATATATAAAAAACAAGCACACAATCAAATCATACACAAAAACTACATGGGCAAGGGGGAGATGTTTCAATTCCCCCATGCCTGATGGCAGAGGTGGGTTTTAAGGAGTTTACGAAAGGCGAGGAGGGTGGGGGCAATCCTAATTTCTGGGGGAAGCTGGTTCCAGAGGGTCGGAGCCACCACAAAGAAGGCTCTTCCCCTGGGCCCCGCCAGACGACATTGTTTAGTCGATGGGACCCGGAGAAGGCCAACTCTGTGGGACCTAACCGGTCGCTGGGATTCGTGCGGCAGAAGGCGGTCTCGCAGATATCCTGGTCCGATGCCATGTAGGGCTTTATAGGTCATAACCAACACTTTGAATTGTGACCAGAAACTGATCGGCAACCAGTGCAGATTGCGGAGTGTTGGAGTAACATGGGCATACTTAGAGAAGCCCATGATTGCTCTCGCAGCTGCATTCTGCATGATCTGAAGTCTCCGAACATTCTTCAAAGGTAGCCCCATGTAGAGAGCATTACAGTAGTCGAGCCTCAGGGTGATGAGGGTCGTCACAGCAGTGTCACATGATGTACCGGGCAGTGGTGCAATCCAATTTTTTTAAATACCGATTCTATGGGAGTGGCTTGGTATGGGTTGATTGGTGTGGCTTGGTGGGTATGGCAAGGGAAGGATACTGCAAAATCTACATTCCCATCCCTCTCTGGGATCAGCCAGAGGTGGTATTTGCTGGTTCTCCAACTACTCAAAATTCCCGCTACCAGTTCTCCAGAACCTGTCAGAACCTGCTGGATTTCACCCCTAGTATCAGAACTTTTTTCCCTTTCACTAAACTGGGGACAGAGCTGGCATGTTATGCATCCAGCCAACATGCCATGAGTTTGACACCCCTGATTGCACGGCCGGTGGCTTACCCCTGGCCCGGATTTGCTGCAGGGCCAGGGAGACACGGCGTAGCTGCCATCTTGTGGGCCGGGATCTCATGAGATTTCACGAGATCCCAGCCATCTTGGGACATTGGCTCAGGCTGATGACATCATCGGGGGGGCGGAGCAGACTTTCGGGCCTCCTTTTTGCCCCAACAACGAGCAGGCGAACACCCACCTGCCCTCCCTATCTTTCAGTGTGCTATGGTGGGTCACTCTTAGGGGGCCGAATAGGAATTTTTGGCGGTCTCGGCATTTTCTGTGACCGTTTTTTCACCTATTCCACACTGCAGTGACGGATGGTTAGTTAGGGGGTGCTTCGCTCCCCGATTCAGGTTAATTGGCTTACCTTTGGTCATTTGGGTTGGCAGGTTAGGGGCGGAAATTGGGTGGTGTTTAGCAACTGTGTGATCTCCGTTGGGCATCTTTGGGGATGATTGGCAGGTTCTCTCCAAAAGCTCATGGTGCCTTTAGTTCGATCTGGGCAATTGGGGGGAACCTGCCTTTGGGCTCGCCCATTTCTATCCCCTTGAAGGGGTTAGACGGCGAGACCTCCCACATGCAGGTGCATGGCTGGGATCCAGGTAAGGGCATGGCCCTTCACCTGGATCAGCATGGAGCTACGCCCATAAGTTGCCCCGGAAGTTTTTCTGACATCATTTTCCACCCCGGAAGTAATTGTTTCACCCTGCAGGTCCTTGTTAAGCTTAATTAAATTTATGCTAATTAAATTAATAAATTATTCTAATTTAAATAATAAAAATGACCCAGTTTAAATCCAACTCTCTGTGTCCATGTCGTTACTCCGCCTCTGCTGCAAATAGAGTCATGCATACTGTAATTGCCATAATTTTCAGGTATATTATGTTATCAAAGGTGAAGCAGTTACATGCTCTGGAAGACCGGCTTGCTGTTTTGGTATCAGTGAGGATGCTTCTTAAAGCTTGAAAGCTATGTTTGTGAGAATTATTGGTGCATACTATTTCAACATCCATGACAGCTAAAATGATGTTCTCAGGACTTGAACTGGATTTGGTCTGTGGTGTCCCTGATGTAGTTGTGAATGTAGCTGGCAGCATAAAGTCCACAAAACCTGATATTTCAACAAGAAAAAAAAATCCTTTAGTTCTATTTCATGGCATCAGTATCTTCCATTTCTTTCTTTCTAAGCAGTATGTAAATAATCATCCTTAGGTGGAGCTGATCCCTACTGAATCTTTGCTTTGTTTGAACAAGGCGAGCTTCTTATTTTGGCATCCCTGTATTATGGCACCATGTGATTCTTTTCATCTTGCAGAAAATATTTAGATAGCACAGAAAGTTGTGTGGGAGCAAAAAACGGTTGACTTACCGTAAGATCAATTTGACTGGCAGAGAGAGACTTTTTAAAATAATTAATATACATCTCCCTTTCCAATCTTTATCCCCAGCTTGTCAAGGGAAAGGGAAAACAAGGCAAGTTCCAGGCAATTCTTTGCTGGCATATAATCAGTTCTGTTATCAGCTAGAAAGGCCTATTAAACTAGAAAATTAATACTGAAAGCTTCCTAATTAAATGCTTTCCTCTTACTTGCTTTTCTGATAGTGGAGTGGAAGATGCGAATACCGATACTGCATTAATAATTGTGCCTCTTATATCATGACTTGTAATCAGCTTTCAGTAACATGTATGAACAATCAAAGTCATCTTCATTTTGAATTATAATTAGAAATGTCATTGGATGATAGGTAATTCATATGCCGCCTCTTCTGCTGTCACACAGTTAACATTGCTTTGAATAAGAAAAGGAGACCGAGTGTGGTGTAATGGGGAAATAACCCACCGATATTGGCATTGATAGATCCAGGATCAAGTCCAACTTCAGTCCAACTTCTTTGTAAGACTTTTTTTGGTGGAAGGGAATGAATGGACGAGATGTTATGTATCTGACTTAATTATTTGGAAAGAAGGAAGGCTAGAGCTCTTAGTAACAAACCTCATTATTGTCATGTGCTGACTCGTTGCCATCAGCCATTTAATTGTGTCCAGTTCATAGAAACATAGAAACATAGAAGATTGACGGCAGAAAAAGACCTCATGATCCATCTAGTCTGCCCTTATACTATTTTCTGTATTTTATCTTAGGATGGATATATGTTTGTCCCAGGCATGTTTAAATTCAGTTACTGTGGATTTATCAACCATGTCTGCTGGAAGTTTGTTCCAAGGATCTACTACTCTTTCAGTAAAATAATATTTTATCATGTTGCTTTTGATCTTTCCCCCAACTAACTTCAGATTGTGTCCCCTTGTTCTTGTGTTCACTTTCCTATTAAAAACACTTCCCTCGTGGACCTTATTTAACCCTTTAACATATTTAAATGTTTCGATCATGTCCCCCCTTTTCCTTCTGTCCTCCAGACTATACAGATTGAGTTCATTAAGTCTTTCCTGATACATTTTATGCTTAAGACCTTCCACCATTCTTGTAGCCCATCTTTGGACCCGTTCAATTTTGTCAATACTTCTTGGCCACACTATGGATCAGCATTCTCCATGTTCTTCTGTCTGGCACTGCCTCCTTCAGATCCACTATGGTCATCCTGGTGTCATCCTTTAGTGTCCAATCAGCAGAGTACTAGAGTGGTCTCTTCGCCTTTTTTGACTCACACTCCCAGCATGATTGACTTTTTGATGTGAGACAGCTTTCAAGACATGATCCAAATAAGACATCCTCTGTTTAATTATCTTGGCTTCAAGTGGTGTATTTGATGAGGTTCAATCAAGGAGTTATTTGTATTTTTGCAGCCCATGGGAAGTGTAGCAATAGCATTTAAATTTACATACCGCTTCACTAATCTCTAAGAGGATTACAGAAAGTAAGCATATTGCCCCCAACAATCTGGGTCCTCATTTTACCGACCTTGGAAGGATGGAAGGCTGAACCTACAAATTTAAACCTACTGAGATTCGATCTGCCAAACTGCTGGCAGCCAGTGATCGGCAGAAGTAGCTTGCAGTCCTGAATCTTTCCACCTGACATTCCACCTGACAACTCACAATACGTGCATATAATAAATACGGTCAAGTGAATTTTTATTTTATTATTTGTATCCCACCTTTACCTTTATTTTGTTTATTTTATTTTAACAAAGTAACAAATATATTCAACATCTTCCTCCTCAAATTATTTTTTTAAAAAAAATATTTATCTACACAAACAAATATTAAACAAACATTAAAAACATTGGACACTTTGTGACCATCCTGTTTTGTACTTCCATTGCATAATATAATATTTACATAACAATAAATACCCTTATCATTCAAGGTACAGTGGTTTTTCTGATCTTACATATGCATCCCTAACAACTTCATTTATATCATTTAAATTATTAAAGTATTTTTTTTTGCTAACTCATTATTCTCTTTCTTTCATTGTCTCTAGACACTAGTCACTACTTGCATTTGTCTTTTTCCCCTTGAAATATTGAAGATTGTTGTTTACCTTTATTTAAATCATTTCATCTGATATTTTTAATTAACCTCTTAATTAAAGTGTTTGACTATTTGCAAGCAGCAAATGATTTGCTTTGAAAATGCTCTTAAGAAATCACTTGATGTTCCCAAAATACCTTGGATAGTGCATTCCTAAAGGTGCTATGAATATCACATATTTTCACCTGACAGCAGGATGTGCATTCCATTTTGGATTGCCTGCAAACATCTCCACCTGCCCCCTTCCCCATCTCCTGTGAAATGGCACATGTGATATTTGCAGCTTTACTTTTCCAGTTCAATTATTTGGATCAACCGCGTTATTGGAGTGTAAGAAATTTACTTTTTTTAAAAAAAGAACATTTTTAGCAATGCAAGATGAGATGAATTTTGGCCTCTCTCCGGGCCAGGTTTAAACTTTGGTGCTTTTAGTATAAGAGGGAAAAAACAATTTCTGTTATTCTAGTCTTTTCTCTCTCTTCCCTGCTATTAAATCTTTAAAGCAATACCACTGAGTCTGTCTGTTGCCTTGACAGAATAATTGGAAAAGACAATTGTGCAAACTAGAGGAATACTGCAGTTCTCCTGCTGCTTGGAGATTCATTAAAAAGGCCTCCTAGACTGCAGGACTTCAGTTCTCATAAAAATCAGGAAAGACCTTTTAGGATTTCCTGAGAAATCTACAAGACACACAAAAGGTACCCCCACTCAATCAAAACACTTGCATCACTTCTCTCTATTACTGCCCTGTGTTCAAGGCCATCAGTCAGTGGAGATTGGGTTCATAGAAGGAAAGGTGTCTTTTCACAAGATATTATCATGTAAACTTTGGTCCATATTTAAGCAAAAGCAATAACACATAGAATTATATACCACTTCACAATGCTTTACAACTAGGGTTGGGCGAACCCAACGAAGTTCAGGTTCGGGTTCGGCACCCTTTTTTTTTTTTAAAGTTTGGGTTTGGCACCCGAACCTGAGCCTGAACTTTTGCCGAACTTTTGAGTTCGGCACTCGGGAAAGCGCCAGGAAGCCCCCCTGCCAAGCTGTCACCTTCTGGAACAGTCGGGGCGCTTCCTGGTGCTCTCCCGAACCTGAACCTGAACTTTTGCTTAACCTCCGGGTTCGACGTTCTGGAGACCACCAAGAAGCGCCCCGGCTGTTTCTGAAGGCAGCGTCGCTTCCCAGAACAGCTGGGGAGTTGTCGGCCGGTCGGGAGGTACAAAAGGAGGTGGGGAATCCCTTGAGGGGATTCCAGGGGCGGAGCTTTGACATAAACTGAGACGTCCTTCCTGGAGTCCCCATTTCAGCCGGCCAGGAAGGACGTCTCAGTGACGTCAAGGCTCCACCCCTGGAATCTCCTCGTGGGATTCCCCACCTCCTTTTTCACCTCCCGACTGGCCGACAGCTCCCCAGTTGTTTCGGAAGGTGACAGCTGGGTGGCAGCACTTCCTGGCGCTCTCCTGAACCCAAACTTTTGCAAAAATTCGGGTTTGGGTTCGGTATACCGAACCGCGCAAAGTTCGGTACGAACCCAAACTTTGCAGGTTTGGTTCGCCCAACACTATTTACAACCCTTTCTAAGCAGTTTACAGAGTCAGCATACTATCCCCAACAACCAGGTCCTCATTTTACAAATCTTGGAAGGATGGAAGGCTGACTCAACCTTAAGCCGATGAGAATCAAACTGCTGGCAGAAGCAACAGTCAGCAGAAATAACCTGCAGCACTGCATTCTAACCATTCGGCCACCATGGCTCTTTAAGTGGTGATTGCCTTTCTTCTTTTAAAGTAACACCTTCCTGCTAATTGCTTATATAGGATAGGAATGTAAATCAATTGTGATTTCAGCCAAAATTAGGGGAAATTCAGTAAAAATATTTTACAGGGAGCTTCTGTGTGTCAAAGTAACTTAATTTCTAGTACAAGATTCATCTCTTGGAAAAAGATTAAGAAATAGATATTACTATATCATATAGCGTAGTCAATAATTAAAATACATTAGATCATAATTTGGCCTTATTTTTGATGATGAGGAGGAGGAAGAGGAGGAGGTTGATTGATACCTTAGAGTAGAAATAATTTGTAACATTTTTGGTGTCCGTATTTTGTTTTTGAGCCACCATGATAGCAGCAAATTCCAGGAAATCAAAAAATAATTTAAATGTTTTCCTATGGTGGCAAACATTTTGGAAAAAAATATTCTAATACATAGGTTGAGCAAAATAGATCTTATGACAATCAAACAATTGCTTTTCTTCCACTTTATTTAAACATATGAATTATGTGCCACAGTGCTGTAAGGATTTCCCAACTACAGCCAGGTTCATAGATAATAAATAAAGTTGTATTTGCTTTTAATTAAATCAAGAATTTTCAACCTGGAAGGGGAAAAAAATCCCATTGTGTTTCATTTTTGTCATCTTTTGTTTGAGCAAGATTGGCTGGATAGAATGCGGCTGCGAGAGCAATCATGGGCTTCCCTAGGTATGCCCATGTTACACCAACACTCCGCAGTCTGCATTGGTTGCCAATCAGTTTCCGGTCACAATTCAAAGTGTTGGTTATGACCTTTAAAGCCCTTCATGGCATCGGGCCAGAATATCTCAGGGACCGTCTTCTGCCGCACGAATCCCAGTGACCGGTTAGGTCCCACAGAGTCGGCCTTCTCCAGGTCCTGTCAACTAAACAATATAATCTGGCGGGACCCAGGGGAAGAGCCTTCTCTGTGGCGTCCCCAACCCTCTGGAACCAGCTCCCCCCAGAGATTAGAATTGCCCCCACCCTCCTTGCCTTTCGCAAGCTCCTTAAAACCCACCTTTGTCATCAGGCATGGGGGAATTGAGATATTCCTTTCCCCCCAGGCCTATACAAGTTATGCATGGTAGGTTTGTGTGTATGTTTTGCTTTTTAATAAGGTTTTTTTTTAATGATTTTTAAATTATTACATTTGTAATATATTTTTCTATTGTTGCTGTGAGCCGCCCCGAGTCTGTGGAGAGGGGCGTTCATACAAATATAATAATAACAATAATAATGATGATGATGATGATAATAATAATAATAATAATAATAATAATAATAATAATAATAATAATAATAATAATAATAATAATAGAAAAATAGGTCCAGATGTTGAAAAGTTCTGTTGCCACAGATAGGAATGTTTCTCTGGGCCAAACGATGGCACAACAAGGGGGCACAATCTGAGGTTAGTTGGGGGAAAGATCAGAAGCAACATGAGAAAATATTATATCACTCAAAGAGTAGTAGATGCTTGGAACAAACGTCCAGCAGACATGGTTGGTAAATCCACGGTAACTGAATCATGCCTGGGATAAACATATATCCAAGAATATTTGTAGCTCAAGGTGAACTGGGGAGTCTTTCATGCTCTCTGAGCTTGGTTGTTTCCTTGCAAACATTTCATTACCCAACTAGGTAACATCATCAGTGCTAGAAGAGAGTGAGGGCTGCTTTCCCAAAAATCAAACCCTAATCTCTTCTAGCACTGATGATGTTGAATAATGAAAAGCTTGCAAGAAAACAACCAAGTTCCAATGATACATGTGTGATGATACAGTCATGAAAATACTTCCGCTTACATATTGATCTCAGATGCCATGACATAAATATGTAATTGCAACATTTGCATTATTATGACATTGCACGAGTGTCATCATTTGACATCTTCCAATAGAGGGGAAAAAAGCTTCCTGCATCTGCCAGTTTTTATTTTTATTCAAGCAGCAGAACACTGTTTCATCAGTGCCCCATAGCAAAGTGATCAGATGGTGGCCTAGAGGTGGAGCTTTTGCCTCACTATCAGAATATTGTAAGTTCTATCTTAGGTAGAGGCAGATGTAAGGGTATCCTGCTTGGGCAAGGGGTTGGACTAGATGACCTGCAAGGATCCTTATTATTTATTATTTATTTATTGGATTTGTATGCCGCCCCTCTCTGTAGACTCGGGGCGGCTAACAACAGTAATAAAAACAGCATGTAACAATTCAATACTAAAACAACTAAAAAACCCTTATTATAAAAGCAAACATACATACAAACATACCATGCATAAAATTGTAAAGGCCTAGGGGGAAAGTGTATCTCAGTTCCCCCATGTCTGGTGGCAGAGGTGGGTTTTAAGAGGCAAGGGGGGTGGGGGCAATTCTAATCTCTGGGGGAAGTTGGTTCCAGAGGGCCGGGGTAGCCACAGAGAAGGCTCTTCCCCTGGGTCCCGCCAAATGACATTGTTTAGTTGACGGGACCCAGAGAAGGCCCACTCTGTGGGACCTAACTGGTCGCTGGGATTCGTGCAGCAGAAGGCGGTCCCTGAGATAATCTGGTCTGGTGCCATGAAGGGCTTTATAGGTCATAACCAACACTTCCAACTCTGTTAATCTGTTACTAGATACCAAGATTAACAAGGCCTCTTATACTTCAACCTTCCTATAGAAGCAGGTGCTTCTTTGCAAACTCTGAGAGCTCTGAGTAGCGATGCTATTAAAATGTCATCACTGGCTTTGTGTAACTTTTAAGATGACAGGTTTACAGGATTCCTCGGGTTGCTGTACCAGGTGTTTTCCTCTGGGCTTTGCTCTTGCTATTTCACATGGTGGAACTACAAGGCAACATCTCCTCTTGGTCTCTTGGTCTGCTTTTGCTACAGACAATTACTGTAAGGAATTGACATAACTGACAGAGTTGAAGCCCTTTTGTACTACTGTCTGAAAGAAAGACAACAGATTACACACTCAAATCCCAAAGTGCATGAAAAGGATTTAATAGGGAAGAATAACAGTAATCAGTTTTAACCCCTTCTCCCTCTCCTTCCTTCCTTCCCCTCCCTCCACTCCATCCACCCATCTCTGCCCCTTCCTTCCTTCCTTCCTTCCTCTCTCTCCTTCCTCCCCTTGCTCTCTTCCTCTCTCCCACCTTTCCTCCCTTCCTGCCTCTTCAAGCCAGCACATGGCAATATTACAAGTAAATTGCAGCTCACAGAAACTTTAGTAACATCTGTCAGTTGAAAATGGTGTTATCTTTTTGGTGCTAAAGACTAAGAACTCTTGCCTATGTTTGTTTATTTCTCTCTTCCCCTCCTTCTTTTTGTGCTGTGTCTCAGATTTGGAACCTAATGGAAGTGTCTTATATAAGTCGGAAGGTAATTGGATGTTCAAGCCGCAACACTGGTTCATATAATTTGAATACATACCATAATGATTTCCTTTTAAACATAAGTTATTTCATATATCAGTTTTGCTCTGGAAGACACATTTATTTTGGTGGACTGCTGTGTTCTTTTGAATTATATGCCAATAGTTTGAAACAGAGGGACAATGGAAATGGATATTGCACAGTTTTATGGATACACAGAGATTGATGCTGGAACAATATTACTTCATTGTCATTTATATATTATATCTGTCAGTTCTGCAACATCTTTTTCTACATCAGAACAGCATTGTACTGCTGGGAATTCTGCTGGAGGATTATTTAGAAATTTGAACTGCAAAGTTTATATGCTTCATTTCCTATTTTTGATATTGCTAAGAGAACTGACTTAAAAGTTAATAAGCTGATTACATAAAATGATATTAAGTTATAGGTCTAGTTTGTACTTAATAGGTAAAAGAGGAATTCATCTCTTTCTCCATATCACTTTTTGTACAAAAATCAAAAGGATTAGCATATGAGATGCTTGCTTGCTTTTTTTAACTATTTATACAGGTATGTAAATGATTTGGGAGATTTGAACTCCAAAAAGAGATATAAAAAGGGTTCACTTGAGGAATTACTAAAACAGTCTTTTTATGCACCAATAGGACAAATGGGCAGCGCCGGACTTACCCGGCTGGCAGGCTTTGCTGGAGGGACCGGGAGACACGGTCCCTCATGGCGGCCGCCATCTTGGATCCTGGGCGAAGTCTCGTGACGCGAGACTTCGCTCGGGGGAGCGGGACCTGATTGGTCAGGTCCTTGATTGGTCCGGGTGGGGCCTGCTTGCCCTATATAAGGGCGAGCAGGCCCGGGGCTCTCCCTTTTCGCCCGGACTGAGCTCCAGAGCAGACACCCGCCCGCCCTCCACTATTTTGCAGTGTGCTTCGGGGTCGCCCTTAGGGGGCCGAATGGGAA
The DNA here is from genome assembly GCF_031021105.1 of Erythrolamprus reginae. Classification (NCBI taxonomy): domain Eukaryota; kingdom Metazoa; phylum Chordata; class Lepidosauria; order Squamata; family Dipsadidae; genus Erythrolamprus; species Erythrolamprus reginae. The sequence continues at coordinate 171,003,268 of NC_091950.1, read as the reverse complement.
TTTTTTGCAGTTCTGCCTCTTAGCTGAGCTGTTTTTTCGCCCATTCCACACTGGGGTGACGGATGTGCGGTTAGGGGGTGCTTGCATTAATTAGGTTAATTGGCTTACCTTTGGTCATTTGGGTAGGCAGGTTAGGGGCGGAAAACTGGGTGGTTTAGCAACCGCGCGTTCTCCCTTGGGCATCTTTGGGGATGATTGACAGGTTCTCCGCAAGCTCATGGAGGGAGTTTCTGCCTGAGCAGCTGGGGGGAACCTGTCTTTGGGTCCTGCACCTTTAATTCCCCGATTCGGGTTAGCCGGTGGGACCCCCCTCATGCACAGCATGGCAGAAAAAGGTCACAGGTGACGGCCTGGCCCTCACCTGGACCTTGCATCGAGATACGCCCATGAGTTGCCCAGGAATGTTTGCTGGCATAACGTCATTTCCGCCCCGGAAGTATTTGTTTGACCCTGCAGGTCCATTTCTGGGTCATAGTTGTTTATGCTAATTTATGCAAAGTATTTGAATAAATTATGCAAATTTATGTTAATAAAAATGACCCAATTTTAAATCCAGCTCTGGTGTCCGTGTCGTTACTCCGTCTCTCCAGCAAACATATTTAGATATCTGATGAGATAAAACTTTCTATTCTGAATCTATTTTTGAAAACCTCCTTTATTTAAGTAAATAGGCTTCAGGGATGACCTTTTTTTTTTTTAAGCCATTAAATATTCCTGACAGCAATCTGCTTTCTACCATTGTTTTAGCTACCTGCTAGTTAATTATTGCAACATGCAAACTATGCCTTTCCAAATTGCTGACTTCAGTGTTGTTTGCATTAGGACTTTGGGCAAAATTCTGTTCTCCAAAACATGACTGATGATAATGAATACGTCAGGGTAATAAAGGAGCAATGGAAAGAAAATGTGAAATTTCATGTGTGGAAAACATCAGCCTGGTACAGTTGCTGTTCTCTGCTTTTTCTCTTCCAAAGCTCTGGAGCACAGCTTGGCAGGATGCTTTTTTGCAATTACTGGGAATTAAAAGTGAAGAATTAAAGAATGATGTCTAGTTCATTAATGATTTTCCTAGGAGCAATATCCTGCTATCTTGTTTCAGGAACTCATTGATGCTGCTTGCTTTCTTTTTTAAAATCAATTATTACAAATTTTGTGTGTTCGCCCACAAACATACATATTTTATGAGCAACGTATTGTCCAGGTCACTCTTACATATCTTTATATATATGATGTAAAACATACTATATATATATATATATATATATATATATATATATATATATATATATATATATATATATATATATATATTTTAAAATTAAGGGAGACCAGGATAGATCTATTTCGGCCTTATTAGGCCTCATCAGCTGGCCACACCCACTCTTTTACTGGGATTCGATCTGGGAAGCTTCTGCATTGTAAAGCAGAGAGCTAGCAATTAGACCCATCCGATCTGAATCCTCTCAGCTCTGTACCAGGGAGGGGTATATATATATACTATATATATATATATATATATATATATATATATATATATATATATATATATATATATATATGACGGTCTTGGTATATTCGGGTTTCTTCCCGTGTAGGATTTGGAAATTTCTGGCGACGTTTCGATGAGGTCTCACTCATCATCTTCAGGCTGGTGTTTCTGTCCTTTTTCTCAGTCTTCGCCTGAGAAAAAGGACAGAAACACCAGCCTGAAGATGATGAGTGAGACCTCATCGAAACGTCGCCAGAAATTTCCAAATCCTACACGGGAAGAAACCCGAATATACCAAGACCGTCATACCTGTACCCGTGAAAATCTACGAAAACATATATATATATATATATATATATATATATAGTATGTTTTACATCATATCTATGTTTTCAATTTCATATATATATATAGTATGTTTTACATCATATCTATGTTTTCAATTTCAGCCATAATGTTTTATTTACATTTTCTTTATCTTAACTTATTTCTTTTTAATTTATAAGCAACATTACTAATCGCCCTAAATTCCTAATCTCTTACGATAACATCAAGTAATTGTCTTTAGTGATGGGCGAACCAAACACGCACAATTTGGGTCCGTCAATAGTTGTCTTATTTCTCTATTATTACATATTTTTCTCAAATTTCCTATCCCACTGCATTTCAACTTCATCTCTTAATTTAAATTTCACATTCCATCTGCTGTTCTATTTTAGTATGAACATCATCATATTCAAATCTTAGATAAAAACCCTTTAACTCGATTGATTATCCACAATTAATAATATTTCCAATTTACCATTCCAATTTTTTTGCTGATCTGTTTTGATATAAACAATATACATCATATTCAAATCTAACATGAAAACCATTTATTTATTTATTCATTCATTCATTCAGTCAGTCAGTCAGTCAGTCAGTCAGTCAGTCAGTCAGTCAGTCATATAGGTATAGTATTGTAGTATGTTTTAACATAACATAAGTATAAAGTAGAGATAGAAAGGATAAAAAAAGACAGTAAGACAGGGATGGTAGTCATGAAGGTACACTTATGCATGCCCCTAACAGACCACTTAGAAAAGGGGAGAGGTCTATTGTAGATAGTGTAAGGTTGAAGATTTTGGGATTGGGTGAAGAAACAACAGAGTCTGGTAGTGAATTCCAGGTATTTATCCCAGACTTTATTGCTGAAATTGTATTTTCTGCAGTCTACTTTGGAGCAATTTACATTTAGTTTGTATTTATTGTGTGCCCTATTGTTGTTAAAGGTAAAGTGGTCACTAACCGGGAGTACATTATAATGTATTATTGTATAAACAACATTTAAATCAGTTTGGAGGCAACATAAATTTTCTAAACATAGTAACATAGAAGTCTGGAGGAGTAAGGTAATTTTTTATGTGAGGAGGAGTGGAGGACTCTGCTTGTGAAGTATTTCTGGACTCCTTCAATTGTATTAATGTCTGTTATGCGGTGTGGATTCCATACAGGTGAACTGTATTCAAGAATTGGTCTGATTAATGTTTTGTATGCTCTGGTTAGTAGATCAGTTTTTCTAGAGAAGAAGTTGCGTAGGGTTAATTTTGTGACTCAGTGCTTTTTTGGCAATGGTTTTACAATGGGCTCTGGCACTTAGGTCATTGGAAATGAGTACTCCAAAGTCTTTCACTGAGTGAGGGTCCTCTGCGAGTTCAGTTTTTCCAAGTGTGTATTTAGTATTCAGGTTCTTTTTACCAATGTGTAGGACAGAGCATTTTTTGGATGAGATTTGGAGTCACCATTCAGCTACATGGCCAAGGGTAGAAGTATTATCAAATGTATTAAATAGTTTAACATTATCAGCAAAGAGAATGCAATTACTTGTAATATTGTCACAGAGATTGTTTATGTACAGTATAAAGAGTATAGTATAAAGAGTATAAAGAGAGTGGGTCCTAGGACACTGCCTTGGGGAACACCACTGTTAACTGGAATAGGATTAGATATGGCATTACATATGGCATTACATATTTTGACCACTTGTTATCTGTTTGACAGGAATGCTGCTATCCCATCGTGCAGTGATTAAGTGGTTAAAGATAGTTAATTTGATTAACTATCCACAATTAACACTATTGATACAATTCCTTTAAATCTACTAATATGAATCCTATTTTCCTTCCTCCTTTCCACTAACCTTCCCCTCTTTAACCTTTTTCTTTTTTTCAAAAATTCAATTTCTTATTGATTTTCTCTTTTTCTCCCATTCCCTTAACTTCTTCTTTTTATGTGTCTTATATCTTTTCTCCTGAATCTTTTTTCTCTCTTTTAAATATATTGTTTGAGTGGTTCTTCCTCCAATTTTTCCCTGGTCTCTTCTTACTACTACCTTCTTTTCCCTTTGATTTATTAAGTGTTTCTATATTCTTTTGTATTATACTACTCCCACCTTACTACTCCTTGTATCTTATCCATGAACGTGGGATATGTCACCAATTATATTCAATTCTCCGGGCTTTGATCAAACAACATTTGTACATATAGGCCACTAAATAAACCATTATCTTGGTATATGCTTATAATGGGGTACATATACCATTTCTCCTCCTCCTGGGACATGTTTATGTATTGTTCCTTTCTCCTCACCTTTCTCTATTGTAATGCCTACTAATACATGACTATCATGTTATAGTGTAGAATGATTTTGCTTCTCAATTACCCTTTCACAAATGACCCATTTGTTTACAAAAAATGTTACCTCCATAAATGTTAGGTTTGTCTCTTGTGCAGGGCTCATCGAATCCAGGTACAAGAATGCATAAGCATGAACATATAAGTCACCAAATAAAAACCCACAAGCCGATATTCAACTATGTAAATATCCACTCTGATCCCTTTAAAACTTTTACTCAACGGTGTCACCACCCAACATGTGTTTTAAATTAGTTCTCGTGCACAAGAACCCAGCACAAATATAGAGACATTTCTCTCACATGCTCTGCGTGCCCACATGTATTCAATCATGCCACTACATATCACCAACCCAGGATCAGACCCCTTGGCCACCTTTACTCACCAAGTACGCTTGCTTTCGCCGGCAGCTGCAACCTTTCCCGGGAAACCTCTTATTCTCTTGGCCTCTTAGTTCGAAAAGAAGCTAATTCCTGGACATGGAAGCAAGAGAAAACCAGCCACTGGAAAAAACTCCAGTAAGGGCGCCCTGCCAGGTTTCTCCCGTCCTCCATCCAGGAAAAAAGTTCTCGGGCCCCAAAAGTTGGGCGCCAATTGTAATAAAAATTCCCCAGACCATGAGAATAAAAGCTAAAAGTCTTTATTAACCACATGATATATATATCATAGAAACATTTATCAGACATAACATATATCAAACATAACATAAAGACGCCAATATGATAATACCGTATCATATTAGGACCAATTGAAGACACTCAAAAGGTGTACTCAAAAGGTAAAGTACCTAACTTCAAGAACCATCTTTTATAGTATTTTAATGTCTGGTTTACACCCCCTTCCTCCTGTCCATATATGGGGTTGTCTTGCATCCAATTTCATCATAGTTCCTTGGAACTCTCTAGATTAATCCATCAAGCCTTTATGAATGTTTCTTGGCCTAAACAATAGGATTTCTTCATCTTGATACAGGATGTAAACATGTTATTGTACTGTTTGTTTTTCTGGCAAGGACTGCTGTCCAAAAGGTCGGAAGTTTAGTACTCTAATAAGAGTGTTTTGTATCTATCTAGGCCTTAGATGCCTAGATTCTATAGATAATTCTCTCAGAAATACTCTTTACCTTAAGTTTAAATACAATTTAAGATATATCTTAAATATCAATAGCATTTAGACTTGTATACCACTTCAATGTGCTTTACGGCCCTCTCTAAATGGTTTGACAGAGTCAGCATATTGCCCCAACATTCTGGGTCCTCATTTTACTAACCTTGGAAGGATGGAAGAATGAGTCAATCTTGAGCCAGTGAGGATTGAACAATGGGCAGATGTTAGAAAACACAAGTCTTATATGACAGCTGAAGACATATTCTCCAATTTGCCAGTAAGACTTCCACAACTTAGGCTGTGTAACAATAGAGGGCACATTTTCCCATGAGTCTCAATTATCCACAACAAAGGCATCCTGCACAATTAAGAAGACAGGGAGAAGAAGAGAAAACATCCTGCACAATTATTTTAGGGCCTTCAAGTCCAGTCCTGTTTACTTCAATCTATTTTACTCTGGAGCTGAAAACAGGTGCATTCTTTTGCCTTTGACATGTGTAAAAATATTTCTTCTTACCTCCTTATTTCTAGAATCATTTCTTATTTAAAATAAAAATATTTCCTTAAATGACATTTAAAAGAAAGGGAAAAATATATTTTTAGCTTTTCAATCTCTTCTTTGTTATATAGTTGGTTTTTTTTAAAAAAAAGGTCAATGATGTCCTTCTCTGTAAATCTCATGTAACATACTTAAGGATGGGATTTTTTTTTATTTTTCCCCCTTCTATACATGATAGGGGGCACAATCAGGGGTGGGTTCCTCCTGGTTCCAATCGCCCAAACTAATAGTGACCCACTGGTGACATTACGTATACAATTTAGTTGGTGCCAGTCCATGGGCGCCGCCATCATTAAAATATATATATATATATATATGTGATTTTTTCCCTATTTGGATGGCTTCTCCTCTTCCTTTTCTTGAAAAGGGGCCTTTCTGCCCGTCCCTGGGTTAATGCTGACCTTTATTTCTTCACCCAAAGCACAGCTGATCAACTTCTCAGCTATGCTTCGGGCTAATTCCTGCTACTTAGCAGGTGCGGAAGCCAAATTGCATGAAGGGGATGCTGGCACCAAAATGATATATCTTATTTCTATGTCTTCTTGCCAAAAGGATAATGTAAGCTTGTCTTTATTTTGCAATTTTATTGAACCTTCTGCTACTATGTAGAAATGCTCAAACTCTTTGGTTAACTTACTAAATAAGGTCTATGCAATTTTGAGACTCTTGCTCTTGGTGCTTCTAGATGCTAAGGCAAATAATTTGAGCACTGCAGGAATGTAGTGACTGCCTCTTGTCTTGAGGAATTTAAGTAATAGATGAGCTATTCTGAGCATTTTCAGCAACGTAGTCCCCATGGAGATTCCTACTGGTGGCTGATTGTAGGACTACTATTAGTTATTTAAAATAGAAGAGCTGCTAAACCTTGTAGCCATCTACTCTCCAGAAATGGTTCATGAGCCTTGACTTTCAGCATAATTGATCTCTAGCTAGTCTTCCTTGCAATGCTATGCTAGTGCTGTCAATGCTTTTTAAGGCTAATAGGTATTCTTGAGAGTATTGCTGCTTAGTCTGCATAGAGTAAATAACATGTGTTTATTTATCTGATGAGAAATATTGTTATTATGTCATATGCGAAAGTGTGAAGCCACATCACTAGAGACTTCATGTCACATCTTTTTGTGGTTCTAATTTCTATGAATAAAAAAATACTATTCAGAATGTTTAATCTTCTCTAATCTCAATTTAGAATAACATTATCAGTCAAATTGTAATGAACAGCTAGGCTACCATTGGTTAGCCTGTGATCATAGGTCTTTGGGTATTCCTCTTAGTAATTAATTGTGGTCAAGACCCTAATTTTAAACCTTTAAACCTTAATGTTTTAAGATCTATCTGCCCCTTTCCTGTTGCTTTCTACTTGGCACAGATATAGATGGATATCAGAAAGAGAAAATAAAATAATGACGTTACCTACTATTTGATTCAAACAGCTCGCAACTAATTCCCATCAAGGAATGAAACCCTTAACATAAAGAACTGCAAATAATGCATGCCAATTGTTATATAAACATTATGAACAGCTGAAATGACTGCAGTGTTTTAAAGAAATTTATAGTTATACCACCATCACCACCCCCACCCCCCTATATTCACTCTAGCTCTCTGACTGGACCCAGATATTGTGGCCTTGCACTATGAAAAATACCCAGTTTTCTCACAAATGAAACAACCTGTGATAAGACAACCTTAGGGTCCCAGAATATCAGTTTGAGAGGAGGCGATGGGCCCTGTACAAAACCTTTGTGTATAAGCAATTTGAGTGGAAATGGTTGTGCAAGAATGAAGCTCTAGTTGTAATCCACTATGCTTTGGCAAAATACATAATACATATATTGCAAGGATGATACTTTTAACAGCTATTTTAATTGAGGATCATGACATATCAGAAATATGAGGAACTGGAAGTCTTCATATGTACATGGAAATATATGCTGAATGGACAGGTCCTGAGTTTACAGTCTGAATGATGATAAAGGGGAAATGAAGTAATTGAAGAGATGAAAATATGTTATTGCTGAGGACTGTACAAAAAGGGTATAAATAATGTCCACAAATTCCAGATCAGAGCCATCGGTCGTAGCTGTTCCTTACTGGACCTAGCTATTGTCTCTGGACCACATTGCAATGTGTTGTTGATGTAAGTTGTTACAGTTTCTTTTCATATCCTCTATTGCTCATGAATAAACTTCTGAATCTCAAAGTAAGGCTTGTTACTTGTGGTTTGTCTGTGTTTCCTACTTACTGGGAAATATTCTTTTCACAAACCAATTTGGCAAAACTCAATGCTCCAGTAATACAAGAAGGCTTTAAAAGATCTTTAAAAGAATGTTGAATCTAAAACAATGCTCAGCATCTAAATTTAGCCCTGAAAAGCGGGAAAGCAGTACTTTCCTATTGTTAAAAGTTACTTTTAACTGAGTTGTCTTATTACCTGAAGGAGGGGCCCCAACTCGTTGTGCTTAGAAATCAGTTTGCACAGTCTCCATGGTGTGTTTCTTTATTCTGCTAGCCGCTAGAAATTCTTCAAGTATAATCAAGAGTTATCAGTTCAGTTCACTCTCTGAATTACTTCCCCAAAGATGAAAAGAGATTGTTCTGAACTTTGTGTTGCTCTGTCAAGTTGGGGAATCTTCTGGGAAAGCCAAACTGTAAAAGAACAAATGAGCAATGCCCACTAATGGGCAGAGCTGTCGAGGTATACATCTCTCCTGTGACATTTTTTGCTGCATTCTAATGTGACAACTTTGCATTTTTTTTTTTAGCAAAAATAAAATAAGGGGCATGCACAAGCACACTAATGTGCCTGGCAACCCTGTCCTACTGTCCCCATTCATTCATTCATTCATTCATTCATTCATTCATTCATTCATTCATTCATTCATTTGGGGTTTTTTTATGCCGCCCTTCTCCTTACACTCAGGGCAGCTTACAACACGTTATCAATAGCACTTTTTAACAGAGCCAGCATTTTCCCCCCAAGAATCCGGGTCCTCATTTTACACACCTCGGAAAGATGGAAGGCTGAGTCAACCTTGAGCTGGTGATGAGATTTGAACCTCTGACTTACAGATCTACAGCCAGCTTTAGTGGCCTGCAGTACAACACTCTACCTGCTGTGCCACCACGGCTCACAGTACCTTGCATTTACTGTATTCATAGTCATATTTATACTTATACCTCTTATCTTATGTTTGACAAACTAAAGAAATAAACTAAATAAATAAATAATTCCATAAATACTAAGACAAACAGTGCTGATTGGACATGATGGTTTGTTGTGAAATTAAATTGATGTAAAGAATTTGAGAATCTACCTTATTTTCCAAAGGTGCTTTTTCAAAACTGGAGTTTCTTTTTTCCTTGAAGATGTTTCACTTCTCATTCAAGAAGCTTCTTCAGTTCTGAATTGAATAAATGTCTTGGATTTAAAGTGACAAGTCTTCAAGGAAAACCAAGAAAGTCGAGAGTCGAAAAAGCACCTTTGAGGCAACCATGGCCTGAATGACTAAAAAATCTCCCTAGACAATTAAACTTAGGTACTGAATTATAGTTGCACACAATTTATGACAACTGGGAGAGGACCAGGTGTCATGGTTTTCTTCATCAAATGACAATAGATTGTTGTACTCAAAATTTCTCTGGAGAGTCTCATGTATTTGTAGAATCTGAATACTATTGCATAAATGCCCCTGGATTATTGCTTCAGAATTGTCAATACTTCAAAAGCTCAAAGAGTGAGAATGCTTTCATGATTTGTGAAAAGAGATGCTGTTATGACTATAAAACAAAGATGTTGTTGCTTGTGATATTGTAAGCAGTAAAATTATTATTATTTTTCTCTTCTGTCCTCTATTACAAGAGTGGACTTGTGACAATAAAGCAGGATTTTAGTTACATTATTCCCAACTTGATCAGGAATAGCTTACATATGTAATTGGAACTGTAGATCCTATCCCTGTAGTGCAGCTACAAGGTAGTGTGTTAAACTCTTTTTCAAAGGGTCACGATATTAACAAGTCTAATTACTTGTAGGATTACAGCTGTTTCATTATGGCCCATATCATGGATGCGCCATGGTGAAGCAGTAGTTAGAGTGAAGTACTGCAAACTGCTTCTGCTGACTGCTGGCTATAGTTCACCAGTTCAAATCTCACCAGGCTCAAGGTTGACTCGGCTTTCCATCCTTCTGAGGTGTGTAAAATGGGGACCCAAATTGTTGGGGGGTGATATGCTGACTCTGTAAACCACTTAGAGAGGGCTGTAAAGCACTGTGAAGCGGTATATAAGTCTAAGTACTATTGCTATTTACCATAAGTGCTAATTGGCAGTACTTTCAGGAAAATATAGCATTTCCCACAGTTGCAGGATTTGGACTTGGCTGATTTAATAAAAAGAAGGACTGGGGCAGGGGAGAACAACCTGGAATTAAGGAGAAACTTCCTAACAGTGAGAGCAATTAACGAGTGGAAGAGCTTGCCTTCAGAAGTCATGGGTGCTTTGTCACTGGAGGTTTTTAAGAACGGACTGGACAGTCATTTGTCTGAAATGGTATAGAGACTCCTACCTGAGCATGGCGCTGGACTAGAAGACCTCCAAGGTCCCTTCCACTCTATTCTGATTGATTGGTTGATTGATTGATTGATTGATTGATACCCCTCATATTGACCAGATTGCGCCGTTGCGACCTCTCCACGGCATTAGACCCCGCAGAGCTCCATGATTCAACGAGGAGCTCCGGGAGTTGAAACGGCAGAAGAGATGTCTAGAGAAGCGATGGAGGAAGAGTAAGCACGAATCCGATCAAACACTTGTAAGAGCTCATATTGAGACTTACAAAGTGGTGCTCAAGGCGGCAAGATGCGTGTATCATTCCACCTTGATTGCCTCAGTGGAATCTCACCCGGCTGCTCTGTTTAGGGTGACTTGCTCCCTTCTTAACCAGGGGGGAGTTGGGGAGCCCTTACAGAGTAGTGCCGAGGATTTAAACATGTTTTTTGCTGATAAAATCGCTCGGATCCAGGCGGACCTCAACTCCAATTGGATAACAGTCGACTGACGAGTCAGTCGAGGTGACTGGGGCCCGTACTTGTCCAGATGTCTGGGAAGAGTTTGATCTGGTGACATCATTGCTGTAAGCCGCCCCGAGTCTATGGAGAGGGGCGGCATACAAATCTAATAAGTAATAATAATAATAATAATAATAATAATAATAATAATAATAACAACAACAACAACAACAACAACAACAACCTGATAAAGTGGACAAGGCCATTGGAGCGGTGAGTTCTGCCACCTGCTTACTGGATCTGTGTCCCTCCTGGCTGGTCTCGGCCAGCAGGGAAGTGACACGGAGCTGGGTCCAGGAGATTGTCAATGCTTCTTTGGGGAGGGCGTCCTTTCCGGATCCCTACAACTTGTGCACCCCCTCCTCAAGAAACCTTCTCTGGGCCCAGCCATTCTTAACAACTATTGGCCAGTCTCCAACCTTCCCTTTATGGGGAAGGTTGTCAAGAAGGTGGTGGCGTTCCAGCACCAACGGTCCTTGGAAGAAGCTGATTATCTAGGCCCTCAGCAGTCAGGATTCAGGCCCAGTTACAGCATGGAAACTGCTTTGCTCGGGTTGATGGATGATCTTTGGTGGGCCCAAGACAGGGGTTTATCCTCTGTCCTGGTGCTTCTCGACCTCTCAGCGGCTTTCGATACCATCAACCAAGGCTTCTGTGCCGGCTGGAGGGGTTGGGAGTGGGAGGCACTGTTCTTCAGTGGTTCTCCTCCTACCTCTCTGGTCGGTCGCAGTCGGTGTTAGTGGGGGATCAGAGGTTGACTTCAAGGTCTCTCCCTTGTGGGGTGCCTCAGGGGTCGGTCCTCTCCCCCCTGCTATTTAATATCTACATGAAACCGTTGCGCAAGATCATCCAACGGAATGGGGTGAGTTATCATCAGTATGTGGATGATACCCAGTTGTACATCTCCACCCCATGTCCAGTCAACGAAACAGTGGATGTGATGTGCCATTGCCTGGAGGCTGTTGGGGTCTGGATGGATGTCAACAGACTCAAACTCAACCCTGATAAGATGGAGTGGCTGTGGATTTTGCCTCCCAGGGACAATTCCATCTGTCCGTCCATCACCCTGGGGGGGGGGGGAACCCCAGGGTGATGGACAGGCATCCTCCTCGATCCACAGCTCACATTAGAGAAACATATTTCAGCTGTGGTGAGGGGGGCATTTGTCCAGGTTCACCTGGTGCACCAGTTGCAGCCTTATTTGGACCAGGAGTCACTGCTCACAGTCACTCATGCCCTCATCACCTTGAGGCTCAACTACTGTAATGCTCTCTACATGGGGCTATCTTTCAAAAATGTTTGGAAACTTCAGATCGTTCAGAATGCAGCTGCGAGTGCAATCATGGGCTTCCTTAGGTATGCCCATGTTACACCAACACTCCGCAGTCTGCATTGGTTGCCGATCAGTTTCCAGTCACAATTCAAAGTGTTGGTTATGACCTATAAAGCCCTTCATGGCATCGGACCAGAATATCTCCGGGACTGCCTTCTGCTGCACGAATCCCAGCGACCAGTTAGGTCCCACAGAGTTGGCCTTCTCCGGGTCCCGTCGACTAAACAATGTGGTGGTCCCGACCCTCTGGAACCAGCTCCCCCCAGAGATTAGAATTGCCCCCACCCTCTTTGCCTTTCGTAAGCTTCTTAAAACCGACCTGTCATCAGGCATGGGGGAATTGAGATATTTCTTCCCCCCAGGCCTCTACAATTTAGGCATTGTATGTTTGTGTGTATGTTTGGTTTTTAATAAGGGTTTTTAGTTATTTTAAATATTAGATTTGTTATATGTTGTTTTATTATTGTTGTTAGCCACCCCGAGTCTACGGAGAGGGGCGGCATACAAATCTAATAAATAAACAAATAAATAAATAAATATGTTGCTTCTTTTGCTTGGCAGCTAGGTTTCTGTCTTAGGTGGGTGTTTCTTTCAAATGATAGTCCCAAAGATGTTTTTTAAACAAGCAAGTGGGTTTTCTTTGTTTTTCATTGAAGTGGAAAAAATTGAAGGAAGGAGCACTGATTATGCTCCCTTGTGTTCTTGGAGAAAAGCTACAATGAAATACAAGGAAAAATAAGAAAAATTAACTCAAAAAAGAATGGACAAACTTTTGTTTACAAACTAAAATGGCCAAAGGATATTTCACAGCTGCATTGCATTGTATCACCAGGGTATTCCTTTATGTGGCAATTTTCCACAAGAGTGAGGGAGATATTTTCTTCTGTGTAATTTAGATATAAAAATATGATGGCAGCTCTCATTTATAAGATAGAGTGACAAGGATCCTTTTTCATAACTTCTAGAACAAAAGTTTAAATGCCTTTTATTTAAGGATGTTATTCAGAGCATAAATCATGTTGCATGCAAAGACAATTCTTCAGAACATGCAAGGAGCCTAATTATTAGTTACTATTTTTAAAAACATTAAAACAAAACATCATTATCTTTTCAATGGACAAATACCGAGGTTAGCCATTTTTTCCCTGTCATTATCAGAGAATTTGCTGTCTAAACATACCATTTTCTGTTATCACATTCGTTTTGTGTGTTTCCCCCTCCTGCTTCCTATAACAAAGCTGAACAAAGAGCAAAAATATTGTATCCAACTGATATCCAACTTATCTTTGTATAAAAGTAAGTGGGGGAAAAAACAAACAATTCACAGTGAAGAACACATCGGACAAATTAAAGCTTTTTCGCTTTTCACAGAATGTCAGTAAGCTGATCCCAAACTTAGCAAAATGTATTCATTATTCCTAATTCATGCAACCTATTTTGTTTGGGTGAAAACTTTGCGGGTTTTTTTTTTAATGTGGGCATTTGATGCCTCCTAATGGTTGATATCTCAGTAGTTAATTGGATATCAATTATGGTGTAGCGGTGTGGACTTGATATGTAACATCTCAGGAGAAAGGTGGAAGCAGTCAACTGTATGGCTTTCTTCAGGAAAGTTTGCTTCATTATATGGAAGGGATAGTGTCATTTTCCTTTACTGTTCATTAGCTGCCCATAAATTTCTGGCTTTCGTTTCACCAAGAAACTTTTATTTTCTTTTTCTTTTTTCTTTTTTGCCAAAGATAAAACAGAAAATATAAAAAATTTTTAAAACAACAACTAATTTTTTTAAAACAACAAGACAGAAAAAGGAAAAGAAAAAAAGTATATGTTACAAATATAAAATCAACAGTAAACATACAGTATAACCTCCACCCTGGCTGAATGTTGAATACCTAACTCTCAAGTAAATCTAATAGGTTCCCTTCCCCTTGCATTATGGCTCTATAAATACATTTCTATTGATGCTTGCCAAATTAATATTTTATATCATATTTTTAACAACTACCTCAAATATGAAAATCTGTTGTCTGTCAATCAAGTCAACCCAATATCTTCTCATTGTAAATAAAACTATTAATTCTTAACACTTCTCCTCACAAAATAGAAACTTTACTATAGGATATTTGGAGGAAAGAGAATTGTGAAAATGGTTTGGAGCTCCAGGAGGAAAGACTGGAGGTAAACTTAATAAATGAATATAAATAAATATGATAGAAGAAGTAGCATAAATCTCCAAAGTAATTTTCCCAGGCACCAACACCAACACTCCATGGGTGAAAGATCCTCCTTATACAGTACAGTACTTATAAATTTTCCTTCCTTAGAAACATAGAAGTCTGACGGCAGAAAAAGACCTCATGGTCCATCTATTTTCTGTATTTTATCTTAGGATGGATATATGTTTATCCCAGGCATGTTTAAATTCAGTTACTGTGGATTTACCAACCACGTCTGCTGGAAGTTTGTTCCAAGGATCTACTACTCTTTCAGTAAAATAATATTTTCTCATGTTGCTTTTGATCTTTCCCCCCAACTTCCTTCCTTCCTTCCTTCCTTCCTTCCTTCCTTCCTTCCTTCCTTCCTTCCTTCCTACCTACCTACCTACCTACCTACCTACCTAACCACCCATCTCACAAAACAGGACTCTGGCCATGATGCTATAAAAACAGATCATGGAAGAAAGCATATTGAAAACATGCCACATTTAAAAAAAACATTTCAATGTTATTATTAAAAGACTAGGCAAGAGGATTCAATGTTACAATGGAGCCTAACATATGAATGCTAAGCAAGACAGGGCATTTTGTCCCTTTTATGACCTTTCTTGCCACAGTTGCAGTTATTAAGTTAGTAACATGTTTTTTTAAATGAATCTGGCTTCCCCATTGAGTTTGCTTGTCAGAAGGTCTCAAAAAGAGATGATATTAACCCAAGGCACTGCAACCTTTGTAGAATACATGCCAGTTGATAAGTGACCGAATTATGGTCCCATAACTGCAACACTCATAAGTATGAAAAATAGTCACAAGTCACTTTTTTTCTTTGAATGTCACTAAACAAATTGTTGCAAGTTGATTATTATCTGTATAGGTTGTGTAACTGGTTAACCGCTTCTTTGAGATCCCCAAGTTTTTTGACCCAACCATGGTTTTAGGATGGGGAAAGTCTAACTTCAAGGGGAATGAGATTCCACAGGGCAAATGATGGGATGTTTTTCCCATCTAGATTTGGTTTCCCTCAATTATGAGAGTACCAGGTAGATTGAAAGTAGATGCTTGTTTTCACATTTACAAATGAATATATATAGTCCAAGAGCAAAGCTACAAGAGACTAAGCATTGTGCTTTCTGCCTTCCATCTCCATTTCAAAATGGCACATGTGCCAAATAAATAGAGTTGCAGGTGTTTTTCTGCAGATGATTCATTACTCAAACTAGGTATCATCATCAGTGCTAATGATGTTCGTCATCAGCACGGATGATGCTACCTGGTTTGGGTAATGAAACATCAGCAATGAAACTTCTGCAAGAAAATAAAGCAAGCTCAGGGAGCACCAGGGACTTCTCAGTTATCCAAGTGAGAGAAATTGTGACTTCTAACAAGATGCACAGAGGCTAAAATCTGATAGGATGTCTTTTTTTTCCCCTTATAGACCACCTTCCTTCCTTCCTTCCTGCCTTCCGTCCGTCCATCCTCCCTCTTCTTCTTTTTTGAAACTGAGTTTAATTTGTTCCTCTCCCTACACCAAGCAGCGTTAATGAGATCTTAAATCTGCTCTGGAACGTCTATCTAGAAAAGAATTGAGGATGCAGGTGGATTACACCAGTGGATTTAAACTCACAACATTTTTCCTTCCATGGAATAGTGAACATAGAATGATTCAAAGAATTATTTTCATATTCACCGTCCCATTTTGCAAGCTCAATATAAGCACTTGATGTACTAATTTGCAGATATTATGTGTCAAAGATGATTACCATTTTAGAAACCAGATAAAATAAAAGAGGTTTTGTGATTGAATGCTATATTTAGGAACCACCACACTCTTGTTAGCTTAGGGCATTGCCTACAGGCTCAGTCTCACTATTAGCATTCATGTTCTTTCACATATTCAGCTTCACAAGGTAAAATTTCACTATAAAAGTTATTGTGGCATGTGTGAAGTGATCACAGCATGGGTGAAAGGGAAGAAATTTCCTTGATTGAGAGTGGCTTGCATTCACAAGAGTGACTAGCCAGAGACTACAAGCAGAATGCAGCAGCAGAATTCGAAGGTTCCAGTTATTTTTTCCCGCCCTTGAGTATACTAGGTATACTCGGTGTTTTTCCAGTGAGACCGGTCTATCAAACCTGATCTACCCAAATATGGGACAGAGCATACTGCTTCCGCTTTTGCCTTTAAGCCCAAATCCAATAGCCTTCATAGGCAGTCGCTTCTGTGACAAACTATTTTGTGTTAATTTTAAATTTAGCAACAAAAATAAAATAAAATAAAATAAAATAAAGGGAGACTAGTATAGCTATTTCAAGCTTTTTAGCTCTCATCAGCTAGCCAAATTGATGAGAGCTAAAAGTCTGAAATAGCTATACTAATTTCCCTCTATTTCTTTGTTGATAAATTAAAAGTTAACAACTAGACTAAGAGTTTTCAATCTTTTTCTGGAAACCAGAAAGTTAAAAAAATAACAAGAAAACATTCCAGAAAACTTTCCTAAGAGGCAAAGCTCTGAGGATACACAACTGACTCCATGGAACATAGTTTAATAATAACTTGCAAGCTAGGCCAGCTTTAAGCTAAGTTTGGATAGATACTACCCAAAGATAACAAAATCTCCAAACTGGAAACTTTGCAAATATTTGTTTTCAAAGTTGAATCTTATTTCTCAACTTGGCTTTGTAATAACCAAGCACATTTTTCATCCATATGGATTGAGATTTATTATTTGCTTTTCATGCATTCATTCAACCTCAGCAATTTAAAACTTGACCACTGATTTAGTTATACAGTGGTACCTCGAGATACGAGTTTAATTCGTTCCGGACCTGCGCTCTTAAGTCGAGCAGCTCTTATCTCGAACGACTTTTCCCCATAGGAATTAATGTAAATAATTTTAATTGGTTCCAGCCCTCAAAAAACTCACAAAGTTAGTCTAAATTATGCAAAAAGACATTGCAAGAATAAATGTAACTTTACTTATTAATAAGATGATAAGCTGAGAGCTTTCCTTCCCTTCCTCTTTTTACCCAAAACAATCAACATGGCAAACTTTTATTTTTATTCATTAAACTGTAGTTATTTATTCAACTTCACTGCCACCCAATCCTGTAGAGGGAGGAAAGAAGGGAGGAAGGAAAAGGAAAGCAAGAAATGGAGGGAGGAAAGGAAGGAAGGAAAGAAAGGAAGGAAGAAAGAAAGGAAGAAAGAAAGGGTGAAGGGACAGGAACAGAGGAAGGAAGCAAGGAAACTTATGAAAGGGGAGAGTAACTTCACTGCCACCCAATCCTGTAGAGGGAGGAAAGAAGGGAGGAAGGAAAAGGAAAGCAAGAAATAGAGGAAGGGAAGGTAAAAGAGAGAAAGAAAAAGAGCAAGAAAGAAAGCAAGCAAGAGAGAAAGAAAGAAAATGAAAGAGAAATAAAAATAGAGAGGGAGAATGAAAGAAATGGAAGGAGGGAAGGAAGGAGAGAAAGCAAGAGAAAGAAATAAAGAAAGAGAAAGAAAGAAAGAAAGAGAAAGAAAAAAGAATGAAAGAGCAAGAGAGCAAGAGAGAAAAAGAAAGAGAGAAAGAAAGAAAGAAAGAAAGAAAGAAAGGCAACTTCAAAGAAAGGCTCACTGAGCATCTCTCACTCTCTCTCTCTCTCTCTTTCTATCCCTCTCTCTTTCTCTCCCCCCTCTCCCCCCCTTTCCCTCTCTCTTTCTCTCTCTCCCTCTCTCTTTCTCTCCCCCCTCTCCCCCCTTTCCCTCTCCCCCCCCAGGCCGGCAGCGATGTTTTAAAACAGCCGCGCCGTTTGCGAGCTAACTCCTGAGGTGCGGAAGTTCGCCTTTGGCGTTTGGGCCACTCGGAATGTGAAATTCAAAACAGCGTTCGGATCCCCCCACCCCCAGCAGAAGCCAAGGACCCCCAGAGTGGGGCGGCAGGGGAGGCGACCGCCTCTCCACTCACCAAGTGCCGGGATACGAGCCGAGAAGAGCCGGGCTGGCTTACTTTCCTTCCTTCCCGCGTTGATGCAGAGCCACTCGAACAAAGCGTCACGCCCCCCTGACGCTTTTGGCGGCAAAAGAGCCCAGCGTCGCTTCGGAAGCCGCCGAAAGCATCAGAGGGGTGCGACGCTTTGTTCGAGTGGCTCTGCATCAGCGCGGGAAGGAAGGAAAGTAAGCCAGCCCGGCTCTTCTCGGCTCGTATCGCGGAGAGGGGCGGCATACAAATCCAAGTAATAAATAAAATAAAATAAAAAAAGTCTCTCATCTCCCAGCTCTTATCTCGAGTAGCTCTTAAGTCGAGCAGCTCTTATGTCGGGGTTCCACTGTACTTCTGACATAATATCTGAATATCCATAATACCCAACTATCCAAATTAATATCTAACTTGACCACTGGCTTTGATTTAGATATACTTCTGAGATAATATCCAAAGGAAAAAGGCTAGGAATCTTTTCCATCCTAGAAGAAGTCATGCATCCTTGCTTTAAGATAAGAGGCTATAATCATTTAAACCAGTCCTTCTGAAAATGGGACAGAGAGAGCCCTCGGCACAGTCAATGAACTGACCAGCCTGGAGACTTAGAAGAGTTTTAGCAATCCAATGATTTTTTTTGCTTGGGGTAGGGAAGAGTACAATATCCTTGACATCCTCACTAAGCCAATGAAATGGAAATGCTCCGGTTCTACTTCTTATTTTGACATTGGGCTACAGGAAATATTCAAAATTGTAACACGGGTTGGGTAACAGCAATAGCACTTAGATTTACAGTATATATTGCTTCACAGTGCTTTACAGTCCTCCCTAAGTGGTTTATAGAGTTAGAGTATTGCCCCTAACAATCTGGGTCTTCATTTTACCAACCTTGAAAGTATGGAAGTCTGAGTCAACCTTGAGCCTGGTGAGATTCAATCTGCCAAACTGTAAGTAGCCAACAGTCAGCAGAAGTAGCCTGCAGTATTGCATTCTAACCACAGCTCTTAAATGGAGTTTTTCTTCCTAAGTTAGTCATTTTAATATAGTTTAACCAAAGTTAGGCTACTTGCCCTTGGTGTTTTGTGGAGGGGATGGATGTCCAAAAGAGAAGAAAAATGGAGTTGTGACAGTGTAGATGAAGCTCCATACTTTAGGTAAGGACGTTCAAAAGAGGCAAAATTTAAATGGCATTGAAAAAGCATCTTGCCATTTCCCTCACCTTTGTGGTTGACAAATCTTTCTGTAAATCCTTTCCTGTCTCCATAATCCCAACTGCCATCATTACTGAGCTGCTCCTGTACTATTCTGTCCCATTGTGTCCCATGGATGCTCAGCCTCCTGTGGTAAATTTTTTAAACTTCAAGATAAGCAGTGTGAAATATAACGGTCGGAGAGAAAATAACACTATTTATAATGAAGACATCGGAACTCGATCAGTTGTAACTCGGAAAATGGCGGCTGCCATCTAATTCTGCAACCGCCGTAAACTGCCGCTAGTGATCAAGGGACAGAGACTGAGAACTGGGCTGTAAGATCAAGCCAGAGAAAAGACCTGTATGCCTCGGAAGAGCTGTATGCTATGTGCTTTAGCTCCCCGTGGCATTCCTGATCATCCCTTCGCTGCTGAACTCGATCAGCTGGGATTCAGAAAATGGCGGCCACCATTTAATCGTGTGGCCACCACAAGCAAACGAGTAGCAGAGAGTGAGAGCTGGGCCTTAAGACCAAGACTGACAGACAGACAGACGGACAGACAGACCTGGGAGGCTGTGGTGCCAAATGGTGGGGGTGCCTGGCATCAGAGGGACTGTTGGAGCCGTCGGAGTGAAGGATTATACTAGAGCTGTCATTACCCAGGGGACTGTCATTATCAAGGGAAAGGAGGTTACTGCAGAGAGAGAAGGATGGCCGAGGCTGAGGAGAGGGTGAGGAGCTGTTCTGAGGCTGTTCGACATTACTGAGAGACTGTGCGGGATCGCAGTGAGAGGAGAGTGTGGAGAACTGGAGTTGTTGCCCAGTAAGAACAGTAACTATCACAGGGTGACCGGAGTGAACACCGAGAGCCGGGGGAGCTGTAGAGACGCAGGAGTCCGAGTTAATAATAATTTGAGACACAATTTACGAACTGGGAGTGCCAGGCGGTGGCAACGGACGGCACTAAAGAGATCTTTCTTTCCCCCAGGGACTCATTATTTAAAGACTTGGACATTTATGCTGGACTTTTTCCAGAACTTAATTGACTCAGAGTCTGGGGCCACCTAGCTGTTGATGATCTAAGAACTGCTAACTAATTGATTTTTAACTGATCCCCCCCCCCTGTATTTTGGTCTTTAAAAATATTTAATAATTTGATATCCAGTACTAGTTTTAGAGTAATTGATAATTAATTAGTACATTTAGGCTATTTTTATATTTCTGGTATATGTATTATGTATTTTTAATTTTTTAACTATTTTTTAGGGATTAATGTATTTATGGTATGAATGAATGGGATTATGTTAGTAATTATTGGAATGAATGGAATATTGTGAATGGAAATGAATGGGAAGGGGGTGATAGATGGAACAGGGTGGGTGGGTGGGATTATAATATGTATGAAATGAATGAATATGATATGAATGAAATTTCAGGCACACCTGACACTGGAAGGGCAGGAGGTGGGGGAACACTTATCTCTGGGGTGGCGGAGGGTCAGAATATCCCGGTCTTGCTGGGGAGAGGCAGATATGGCGGAAGCCATGGAGCTAGCCGTTTCAGGGGAAGGAGGGATCGCTGCTTAATAACGATCCCTTGTTCCGGCTCCATGAGCTTAACTCAAGGCACTGGTGATGAGTGTAAGTCTGGCCCTGGGCTCAAGCTGTTGCTACTCAATGCCAGGTCGGTAGTAAATAAAGCTCTCCTAATCCAGGATTTGATCCTGGATGAGGAGGCCGACCTGGCTTGTGTGACTGAAACCTGGCTGGGCCCGGAGGGAGGAGTTCCTCTCTCTGAAATCTGCCCAGCCGGGTTTTGGATATGGCATCAGCCTCGACCCCAGGGAAGGGGGGGGAGGAGTGGCTATTATAGCCAGGGAAAGCCTGTGCCTGCATAGACTCATTGCTCCAGAGATTGCGGGTTGCGAGTCCCTCCTGGTGAAGTTGGACCTAGGGGTTCAGGTGGGCTTGTTACTCACGTACCTGCCTCCCAGCTGCGTGTCAACAGCCCTGCCTGTGCTGCTGGAGGAGGTGGCCGGGCTGGCGGTGAAGTTCCCTAGGCTTATGGTCTTGGGGGACCTCAACCTGTCGTCGCTCGGCGGATCCTCTGGGCTGGCACAGGAGTTCATGGCCACCATGGCAGCCATGGACCTGACTCAAGTAGTGCAAGGTTCGACTCATAAGGGGGGGCACGCACCCGACATGGTATTCCTCACTGAGCAACTGAGTAATGGTCTGAGATTAAGGGGCTTAGAAGTATTGCCTTTGTCATGGTCAGACCATTTTCTACTGTGGCTTGACTTCCTGGCTCCAATCCTCCCTCGCAGGGAGGCAGAACCGATTAAGTTGTTCCGCCCCAGGTGCCTGATGGATCCAGAAGGCTTTCAGAAGGCGCTTGGGGCTCTTCCAGATGCACTCATCCACAGTTCAGCAGAGTCTCTGGCTGAGGCCTGGAACAAGGCTGCAGCGGAGGCCCTTGACCGAATTGCACCGCTGCGACCTCTCTGCGGCACTAGACCCCGTAGAGCTCCATGGTTCAACAAGGAGCTCCGGGAGTTGAAACGCCAGAAGAGACGTCTAGAGAAGCGATGAAGAGTAAGTCTGAATCCGATCGAACACTTGTAAGAGCTCATATTATGACTTACAAAGTGGCACTCAATGCAGCAAGATGCGCGTATCATGCCACCTGGATTGCATCAGCGGAATCCCACCCGGCCGCTCTGTTCAGGGTAACCCGCTCCCTTCTTAACCAGGGGGGAGTTGGAGAGCCCTTGCAGAGTAGTGCCGAGGATTTTAACACATTTTTCGCTGATAAAATTGCTCGGATTCGAGCGGACCTCGACTCCAATTGTAAAACAGAGTCAACTGACAACGAGTCAGTCGAGGTGACTGGGGCTAAACGTCTTTGTCCATCTGTCTGGGAGAGGTTTGACTTGGTGACACCTAAGGAAGTGGACAAGGCCATTGGAGCTGTGTGTTCCGCCACCTGTCTACTGGATCCGTGTCCCTCTTGGTTGGTTTCGGCCAGTCGAGAGGTGACGCGGAGCTGGGTCCGGGAGATTGTCAACGCCTCTTTGGGGAGTGGGTCCTTTCCGGCTCCTTATAAGGAGGCACTTGTGCGCCCCCTCCTCAAGAAGCCTTCCCTGGACCCAGCCATACTCAATAACTACCGTCCAGTCTCCAACCTTCCCTTTATGGGGAAGGTTGTTGAGAAGGTGGTGGCACTTCAGCTCCAGCGGTCCTTGGAAGAAGCCGATTATCTAGGTCCTCAGCAGTCTGGATTCAGGCCCGGCTACAGCACGGAAACTGCTTTGGTCGCGTTGATGGATGATCTCTGGCGGGCCCAGGACAGGGGCTTGTCCTCTGTCCTGGTGCTTCTTGACCTCTCAGTGACTTTCAATACCATCGACCATGGTATCCTTCTGCACCGACTAGAGGGGTTGGGAGTGGGAGGCACTGTTCTTCAGTGGTTCTCCTCATACCTCTCTGGTCGGTCGCAGTCGGTGTTAGTAGGGGATCAGAGGTCGACCTCTAGGTCTCTCCCTTGTGGGGTGCCTCAGGGGTCGGTCCTCTCCCCCCTGCTATTTAATATCTACATGAAACCGCTAGGTGAGATCATCCAAGGGCATGGGGTGAGGTATCATCAATACGCCGATGATACCCAGTTATACATCTCCACCCCATGTCCAGCCAACGAAGCAGTGGAAGTGATGGGCCGGTGCCTGGAGGATGTTAGGGCCTGGATGAGTGTCAACAAGCTCAAACTCAACCCAGACAAGACGGAGTGGCTGTGGATCTTACCTCCCAAGGACAACTCCATCTGTCCATCCATTACCCTGGGGGGAGAATCACTGGCCCCCTCAGAGAAGGTTCGCAACTTGGGCGTCCTCCTCGATCCACAGCTGACATTAGAGAAACATCTTTCAGCCGTGGCGAGAGGGACGTTTGCCCAGGTTCACCTTGTGCACCAGTTGTGACCCTACTTGGACCGGGAGTCACTGCTCACAGTCACTCATGCCCTCATCACCTCGAGGCTTGACTACTGTAACGCTCTCTACATGGGGCTACCTTTGAAAAATGTTCGGAAACTTCAGATCGTGCAGAATGCAGCTGCGAGAGCAATCATGGGCTTTCCCAAATATGCCCATGTTACACCAACACTCCGCAGTCTGCATTGGTTGCCGATCAGTTTCCGGTCACAATTCAAAGTGTTGGTTATGACATATAAAGCCCTTCATGGCACCGGACCAGATTACCTCAGGGACCGCCTTCTGCTGCATGAATCCCAGCGACCAGTTAGGTCCCACAGAGTGGATCTTCTCCGGGTCCCGTCAACTAAGCAATGTCACCTGGCGGGACCCAGGGGAAGAGCCATCTATGTGGCGGCCCCAGCCCTCTGGAACCAACTCCCCCCAGAGATTAGAACTGCCCCCACCCTCCTTGCCTTTCGTAAACAACTTAAAACCCACCTCTGCCGCCAGGCATGGGGGAATTGAGATCCTCTTTCCCCCTAGGCCTTTGCAATTCTATGCATGGTATGTATGTATGTATGTATGTATGTATGTATGTATGTATGTTTGGTTTTTATATTAATTGATTTTTAATCATCAATACCAAATTACTATTGTACACTGTTTTATTGTCGCTGTTAGCCGCCTCGAGTCTCTGGAGAGGGGCAGCATACAAATCCAATAAATAAATAAATAAATGAATGAATGAATGAATGAATGAATGAATAAATAAATAAATAAATAAATAAATAAATAAATAAATAAATAATCTACTTTCACCGTTGAAAATTTGTGTTATTTGATGGTGCCAGCTTCTTCTAAGGTAATGGGCACCAGCAAAGCTCCTTGAATTATCTTGAGCAAACTCATCATGTTATCAACACTGCTTTATCCAGTATGCACCATTGTACACAATTTACACCAAGAGATGTAAACTCTTTGTGACCTGCTAAATGTTATTGTGTGAGTTGAGAGTTAAAGTTGAGAGTTAAAGTGGTAAATAGATTTCATTGTCATATCTTTTCTTAGGCCTTAGTATTTAAAGCACAAATCATAAAGATATATGAAAAAAGAGTATTTCTATTATCAGATAATTTATTGTGAAGGGAGAAAAGAATTATTGTAAGTAAATCATAGAGACAGATTGCTGTCACCAGATAATGTTCTTTTGCCTTGTAGTGAGTAGTAAAACTTTTATTACATATAAATGTTATGAAATGTGAATGGAAATGCAACTCCACTGTCACATATTATATTAGTTTTGTAACAGCAATACTAAAGTGTTAGCAAAGCATGGCTTGAAGAATATTTTCTCTTGAAGTAGTTGAGAAAGAGCTTTCATAATCTGTGCCTAAAATTTCAGAGACCTTCCTAAGAAAAAAATTTCAGTCAAAACAATTAATTGAATTATATTACATTCTCAAAATAAAGATGCTATTCCCCTGCACCGTGGAACTAAATATATAATAGAAATAGTACATTAACCCTTATTTACTTTGGTGCTGTTTTTTTTAATAAAAAAGCTAAAATCATCAGGGAAACAGAAATCTGATGCCATTTCTTCTCCAGTTCATCTCCAAATTCCCTCTTTTAAACATAGCAATTTGATCTCAAGGCACTGACATAGGCTAAAACAGTGTTTCCCAACCAGTGTGCCGCGGGACATGGTCAGGTGTGCCGCCAGCCCGGCCTCGCTGGAGCTTCCCTGGCAGTGACGGGAAGTGAACTTTTGGGGCCCAGTGGGAGAGCGCCGGCCACTGTTGTTTCTAAGCTGCGTGGGCGTGCGCCCACACAGCCATTAGGAACCCCCCGCCCCCGCAGAAATTTTTGAAGTGGCACAAAGCCACATAGTCCTGAATCGCTTCCTTCTCCGGCCAGCAAAGTCAGCTGCCCAAGAAAGTGCCGCGTTTCAAAAGCGCGCCATTTTCCCAGGCAGCCGGCTTGCTAGCCGGAGAAGCGAGCAATCTGGGACTGCGTGGCTTTGCGCCGTGATGACAACGGTGCCGTGGTCGCCTCCAAGCGCCACCCTTCGTGGCGCCCCACCACCCGTTCCTGCAGGTAGAAGTCGGGCGGGGTACTGGGAGGTGGAGGCGGCGCGTGGCCGGGCG
The DNA here is from genome assembly GCF_031021105.1 of Erythrolamprus reginae. Lineage (NCBI taxonomy): Eukaryota > Metazoa > Chordata > Lepidosauria > Squamata > Dipsadidae > Erythrolamprus > Erythrolamprus reginae. The sequence goes on along the minus strand of NC_091950.1, from coordinate 170,977,555 downwards.
CTGAGCGCCATGGACACCTGGGAGGGCGAAGGGTTGAATGTGGCTGCTGCCTCTTAGGCGGAGGCGAAGGTGATGGTGATGGCAGAGTCTGCGCTGGGACCATGCAGGGCCGCTGATCCAGGGGGCCGTGGACCGACAAGCCGCCCTCCACTCTCTCTCCGCTCTCTCTCTCTTTCTCCCTCTGTTGCCGGCGTGGTGCACGAGAGAGAAAGAGAGAGAGAGAAAAAGGAGGGGAGAGAGAAAGCAAGAGAAAAGAGAGAAAAGGAAAGCAAGAGAGAAATCAAGAGAGAGAGAGAGAGAAAGAAAGAGAGAGAAAGAGAGAGAAGGAAACAAGAGAGAGAAAGAGAGAGAGAGAGAAAGCAAGAAATAGAGAAAGAGGAAGAGAGAAAAAAAGAAAGAGAAGGACAGCAAGAGAGAGAGAGAGAGAGAGAGAAAGCTATGGAGACAGAAAGAGAGAAAGAGTGTGTGTGAGAGAGAAAGAAAGAGAGAGAAAGAATGAGAGAGAGGAAGAGAGAGAGAGAGAAAGAAAAAGAGAAAGAAAGCAAGAGAGAAAGAGGAAGAGAGAAGGAAAGCAAGAGAGAGAGAAAGAGAGAGAGAAAGCAAGGGAGAGAGAAAGAGAGAATAAAAGAGAGATAGCAAGAGAGAAAGAGAGAGAGAAAGAGAGAGAGAAAGAATGCAAGAGAGGGAGAGAAAGTAAGAAAGAGAGAAGGAGGGAAGGAGGGCGAGAGAAAGAGCAAAAAAGGAAGAAAGAAAGAAAGAAAGAAAGAGGGATGAAGAGAGAGGGAAAGAAAGAGGGAGAGATAAATAGGGCGAAAGGGAGGAAGAGAGGGTTTTTTTGTCCAAACTTTTTTAGCCCCCTCGCTCCCCCCCGCTCCCCCCCCCCACTCAATGTTCCCCAGGATTTTGTAAGTATGAATAATGTGCCGCGACTCAAAAAAGGTTGGGAAACACTGGGCTAAAACATATGAAGAAGTGTTGCAAGAACCGAGTAAGTCTAATCTAATGAAAAGAAATCCTCCAATATCTAAGTGGCTCCCACAAAGAGCACCTGAAGGCAGGACAAGAAGCAACATAGGGAAACCTATGAAGAAGCTCCAATCTAGAAATAAGGAGACACTTTTTGACAGAACAATTAATTAGTGGAATGACTTGCCTTCACAAGTTGTGGGTGCTCCAAAACTTGAGGTTTTTAAGAAGACATTGGACAGCCATTTGTCTGAAGTGGTAGATCCTGGGCTGCTTGAGCAAGAGAATACCTCTAAGGTCTCTTCCAACATGGTTATTTTGCTAATCTGAATAATTTAAATATAAATTTGTATAACCTTTTGGTGACTTAGGCCCCAAAACTTCAGCATGTAACTTTGGTTCATTTTTGCTGTTGCTTCCTTTTCATCATGTACAAACACATTTATTCCACTTATAGAGCAAGTAATAAATTATATAAGTGGAAACCAGAGATGTTGACTACTTGATGCCATATCTATTGATTCCATATTGCCATTGTTTACTCTACTCCAAGTTGTTATGCTGACACAATGCATGGGGAAAGCCAAAGTTAGTTTCAACTTTTCTTGTTGTTGCTGCTGCTGCTGCTGCTGCTGTGTGATTTAATCCTTTTTTTCCCTGCTGATATCAGATGGCCAGAATAGGATCCTGGAAACACACTCATTCTCCTGTCTTTTTGTAGTATATCCAGTATACCCCCCCCCCCAATAATAATATATACCTACACCCCTACCCCCAAATAATAATACAGTGGTACCTTGACATACGAGTTTAATTCGTGCCAGACCCAAGCTCGTATGTCGATCAACTAGCATCTCGAACGAATGCCTTTAGACTTTGCTTTTCGTGCCGAGATAACTGGAAACATGGAATTCTTGCGCCACCTAGTGGACGCTCGGTTCGTATCCCGAATTTGAGCTCGGGTGTCGAACAGAAATTTTGCTCGCGTCTCAGCTCGTAACTTGGAATACTCGCATGTGGAGCAGCTCGTATCTTGAGGTACTACTGTAATAATAAAGCAAAATGGAGTTACGCAAATAGGAATGGAAGCTGAATTCCAGAAAAAAAGACCCTGGTGATTTATGTGATTTCAAAGCTCACTCACTTCAAAAATTCAGACTAATTGTTCTGTGTATGGCCCTCAGAGTGAAACTCCCAACTCAAAAGTTCTTTATTTCATGGCTAAATCAAACCCTTTTTTGATATAAGCACACATAATGAAAAGCAGATTTTAAATTGCCAGAGAAAAGGAGTTATTTCTCTTTGGAGCTAAACATAAACAATATCCAGGAAAGAGGCCAAACTCGGCCTAATCAGCATTTCTTGGATAACAAAGTCCATTTATCATTTAAGCATACAGGTTTGCTCACCAAAGTCCTGGACAAAAATCATCCAGAAGAGAATGCCTTTTATTGAGGCAGAAATCATGGTTTTAAAGCCTTAATCAATCTCACATCTCTTCCATTGAACAACGTTGAAATTCCACACCCAATTTTCCAAAATCTTTGCCTTTATATTGCCTGGAAGTGATATCACACCACAAAGAGGCTAAATCTGTACACCAGGGGTCCCCAAACTTTTTACACAGGGGGCCAGTTCACTGTCCCTTGGACTGTTGGAGGGCCGGACTATAAAAAAAACCTATGAACAAATTCCTATGCACACTGCACAGACCTTGTTTTAAAGTAAAAAACAAAATGGGAACATACTATTTAGAGGGGGGATAAGGTCTGGAATTCATATATGTTTATGTTTTGTTTTTAATTTTCTTTTGTTGACATCTGATTGGCTATACAAGGTTTTCTTGGCTTATGAAAAATGTATAAAGAAAGAAGGAAGCACTTTGGCATAATGGTTAATAAGTTAGAAATATAATTGGTGTTGCACTTTTTGAAGGAACATTAAGGAGGAAATTTAATTAAAAGAAAATGAATGTAACTGGATGATAAAATTAGAAAAAAAACTTTTTGCAACTGTTTTGATGATTGATATTAGTTACTAACAAAATACTGCATTTTATTCATGGAAAATCAGATGGTACACTGTGTTGTTTGAATGTATGTTGAGAGAAAAATTTAAAAAAATTACCCCCCCCCCCCAAAACAGTCCTTCCTTCCTCTTTCCCTCCATTCATTTCATTCTTCCTTCCTTCCTTCCTTATTCCCTCCATCTCTCCTTCCTTCCTTCCCTCCTTCATTCCTCTCTGCTTCTCCTTCCCTCCCTTTCTTTCCATTTTCTTTCTTTCTCTCTTTTCCCTGTGCTCTTGTCACTCACTGGCGGGCCGGATAAATGACCTCAGTGGGATGCATGTGGCCCGCGGGCCGTAGTTTGGGGACCGCTGCTGTACACTAATACCATTTACTATGCAACTCCTCTTGCTTTCTCAGCAATCTTCTATAGCGAGGGTCTATCCATTGACTTTCCACTCTAATGTCTTCCTCATCCTCCAACTGGGACCACTCCCCCATTGTCATATCAGCCTCATGGTTCCTAGGGCTCACTCAGATCACTTTCTCCCTCACTCTTGCTCTCTGCATCAGCTGACATCCCTCCTGGCCGAAGGTATCCAGAGGGGCCTGGCTCATCCTCTCAGAATTTGACATGACCTGAGGTGGACAAGGAGCACTCACAATACTAAGGAGATGAAAGGTCTACTAAACTGTGTGAATGTCAAGGATGTGTGATCTGTGAAGGCATGAGCTGGCCAGGTCTGAAGTCAGGGTCTGAAATCATAGTGGTCCAAATGTTCAGGTGTCACTCAATCATCTTCCTGTTATCTAAACAAAGGGAAGTAAAAGGTTTTGGTTTGTTTGGTTTTTTTCAAACTTTACATTTGAGTCTTTTTATTTATTTATTTATTTATTTATTTATTATTTATTTATTAGATTTGTATGCCGCTCCTCTCCTTTATTTGAAAGGGGATTTTTGCTTTGCACTGTTTTGTTCTACTTTTCCAGTCACTGCTGGAAGAAGCAATTCTGTCTCTTCCCCCCCCCAATATTTATATACATATTACATGGTCAGCAGGCAGGACAGGGTAGGACACAGTTTCACTGGCGGAAATGAAGATGCCTGCGCAACTCTAGCTGATTGGCGGCTGTCACTTCCTGGATTACTGGGCTCGGCTCGGCTCTCCTTTTTTTCACTGATGCTGATGCTGAGTCTGTTCTCCTTGATTTTTTCCTCTTTCCTCCTTCCTGGCCTCAGACGAGCTTCCCTCTCCCCTGCCTGGCTCCCCTCCAGCCTCACGCGGCCACCTGCCACCTGAGGTGCAAGCAGAAGGTGTGGGTAGAAGTAGCGCTGGCAGCATTTATGCTTCTGGCAGCACCCGTTCGCCTAGCTACCCAGCCGGAGGTGGGGAGGCAACCCAGGAAGGAGAGTGTGGGAAACACAAAGCAAATTGTCACCTCAGCGAGCGACACTGGTAAGGCTGTAATTCGAGGACTTAACAGTTCACGTGAACGATGATGATCATTCAAGCTGCTCCCACCTGATCACATGGCTGGCAAGCCACTCCAACCCAGTCACATGACCATTAAGCCACACCCACAAAATAAGCCACATCCACAGTGTGGCAATAAAAACTTTGGCTGCCCATTACTGAAGAGAGGTATTGTCTTCATGTTTCTTCTGTGGTTATAATTCCTTTAATATACTATTGATTCTATTCATATCCCATGTGCACAGTAGCATGTCTTCATCTTTACTTCCTCCCTGGCCGGGCTTGAGATTTTTCTTTTTCTGACATTTTAACATTGCTAAAATTCAGAATAGGGGATACTGCAATGACATTTTCACAATATTTCAGCTCATATCTAAGCGAGTCAGCAAGTCAAGCCTAATGGAAATGAAATTGTGGGTTGCCTAGAACAGACAATTGCCAAGTAACAGTTTGACTATTCAATTTAACACTATCAGCAAATTTCAATTACGAACCCTTTTTTAAAGACTTTTGTAATCAAAACCTGTCCTTGGAGGAATAGATAATATTTTACTAAATCATGAAAACTGGCATGTACTCCCTTTTGGCAGGCAGAGTATAAACAGAAATTACGCAGGCTTTTTCTAAGGCCCCATTCAAAGATTATAATTGCAAGACATGTTAATATACAATTGGTCATGTCTGGTAGATAACAACACATCACTTTATTTGTCAATATTTGTGCACCTTATCTATCACATTACTAGGTTATAATCCTGCCTGCTATATGAGCTGATCTGTATTGTAGTACAAGCTAAAGTAATTTATTCAAAATATGCCATTCTATTGTTAACACGCTTACAAATTGTTCTTTCTTAAAGGATACACAGTGTCAGTATACTAGATATCAATATTTTTAAAATTAAAAATATGGGTAAATTGATAGCCTTGATGAAGAACCTTTAGCCATTCAGAAGTTGTTTTACTATAATTCCCATCATTCCTCATTAATATCTATGTAACTGGGACTGTGTAGAAATATATAGTAGTTCAAAAACAATAGAAGAAGTTTATATTCTTTGCCCTTTGTGTACTCAAAATAATAAAACATTTAAACAATAACTTACTTATGAGAGAAACATGTTGTTCCCCTATATTTTTATAACCTTTGAAAACATTACTGCAATCCTGATTCCAAACAATGTTAAGTTGCAATCAGAAGCCAAAAAGTCAAAAATAAATCCTTGAAAATGCAGATCATATTCCAGGTTCCATTCTCCTCTTTTTCTCTAAATGGCTTCTCTGTAATAGTGATTTTAATTTAAATAAGCACCCTGTTGAAAGGATAATGGGCAAGGCATTGTGTAATTCATTGATAGCTAAACTGAGAGTGTTCTAACAATAAAGAATGCCTTTCTCTAAAAAAATAATCCCACAGCTGAATCAATTTTGTCATGGTTGCACAATGCCAAAGTACAGTTGTATTTTCCAACTAGATACATATTTCTTTCTGTATAAAATGTTGCCTGGGTGAAATTACAAACTGACAACTATAGCATATTGCAAGAACCTCACTATTGTACTACGTGGTTCGGGCTCTCTATATTTCTCCAAAGAAATCCAATTAACATTTCTTGTTAGTGCTAATTAACATTTATTATCAGAAAGCAGGTATAAAAAAACTTTGTAACAAACCAACCAATTTTACCTGCTCCTCACACAAAAGTGTGATTTTGTGTTGGAAGATTTGAAAGCTGCCCTTATAAAGATTGCTAGATTTTGGATGTTGATTTCACATAGTCGTAAAGTTTGTTGCAGATAGGAAAGACAATTTTCTTAAGGAAGAAAATTTATGAAGGTGAAAAGCTGTACAATTCTGTTTCTCATATGGTTAACAGTGGGGCAGAAATATAATCTGTGCCAAGTTAAGGAATTCATTTCATTTTTTTAAAAAATAGCAGTCTCATTATTTCTTGGATTTGTTCTATTTAAACCAAAGTAATTAGAAATGCCTTCAAGATTTCTTTTTCTTTGTGTCTTTTTAAAGCCATTGGAAGAATTATATTCATGGTTACAATTTAAATGTTGGCCTTGTTTTTATAGTCTCATGTTGTTTCACTATAGATCACTTTCACTATTTTAATTGTTTAAGCAAAATGTATATATTAAAATATTAAATTGTTCACTTTGGGGGAAAATCGCTTGAATAAGGAGAGATTCCTTAGGGAAACAATGTAACAGAAATGAAGGTTAAAAAGATGAATTCTCTTCTAACTATAGAAAGAAATTCATGCTAACAACTTTATTTATATATCCTTCTACTCTGTTATAAGAAATCAGATATCCCATGGCTAATAAAGCTGTGTGGTGAAGTATAATAGCTGCATAATGGGTTATTTTTCTTTCCACATACATCACACAAATAATTTCAAATTTCAAATAAAGATTTCTCTGCCTTCTGATTTTGTCTTTGATCTTGCATTATTTCGAGGGAGAGGGTGAACAATTCCCAAATTCCTGTATTCAAAGCAGAATATTAGTTCCAACTGTTATTTAATCAGGTGTCTCATAAATTCATTTGGTCTTTTAAAATTTACATAATAAGTTATAAATAGAAATCATATTTCAAAATCAATGTGAATCAAATTTAACATATTACAGTACCTTTTTTGAAAATATAGGAAATGGAAAGCCTTATCTGTTGAATTTCTGCCCAGTCCATTTCTGTAAATAAGGTGGTCTGTCAAGAAAAAAACCGTAACTCTACTAAATATATATATTTAAAACATCTCTCACCTGCTCATTGGGATTTAAGGAACTGGGAATATAATTAGAATGAAGAAAATATGGCTCTTGCATTGCTTAAAGTCACCCGTTAAGTTTTGTTTTTTAAAATATATCTTTATTAAATTTTTCACATTTTACAAATCACAGTAGTTTTTAAAGCAGATCTACAGCTTTTTTACATTGTACATTATTTTACAATATATTCTAATTCTACATCCTCTTCACACTTTTCTTCATCTTTCTATCATCAATCTATACTATTTTTCCCATTTGAATTTTTGTCCTTTTACTTCTATTGTTTATTTGTCCATTTCTGTGTATTCACATAAACTGTATTTTTGTTAAATTATCAAGCTCTTGGTGGGTGTATTTGGGTTCCTAGAGCATTGTGCATATGTGATCCTAGCAGCAGTTGTAATATGTAATATCAAGTACTTAATATTTGTGTCATATTGTTTTTTGAATATTCCTAATAAAAAGAGTTCTGGGGTGAATTCTACTGTTAATCCTACTACTAATTCTAGACAACTATGTGTCCTTTTTTAGTATTTCTTTGCTTCAGGGCACCACACATGAAAGAAGGTGCCTTGCTCTTTTTTTACATTTTCAACAAATCAAATCTAAATTGGGATATATATTTGCTAGTATCGCAGGGGCTAGATGTCAGCGATAAAACATTTTGTAGTGATTTTCTTTATAGGATACCAATGTTGTTATTTTATAATTTCTATTCCAAATTTGTTCCCAATCAGATAAATGTATATTATATCCCACATTTTTCACCCATGCTATCTTTGTCCCTTTTATTATATGTTCAGCCCTGTCGAATTAGATAATTATATATTTTAGAAATCATTTTTTATTCTGGGCCCATCAAAGGTTTATCTAATTGTTGTGCCTCTATCTCAATTCCAATTTCTTCACTGTCTTTCTTATATCTTGATTGAAGTTGAAGGTATGGCCATCAGTCTATAATTATACTCTGTTCTCTCGCTCCTCTCTACTTTTTAGTTTCCCAAATCCATCTAAGATATCTTTATATTTAACCATTTTACTAATACCAATCATATTTGGATAGATCATTGCCTCCATAGTAGACAGCCAATTAGGAATTTTCAAATAATGTTTTTTCTTCACTTCCTGCCATATTTGCCTCAAAGAATCGCTAATCATATATCTATGGAAATATATTTATGGCTTATTTTCTTTGTCCCATAAAAATGCATGCCATCCCGTTTGTAACTCATGGCGTTCCAATGTCAATATCCTTCTATTGCTAAAATTAATCCATTCTCTGAGCCATACCAACAGTACTGCTTTGTAGTATAATCTCCAGCCAGGGAGCCCAAAGCCACCTCTACTTCTACTATCTTATAGGTCAACCTTAACCCATGAAGTTTTCTATAGGGGTAACATAAGCCACAATTTCTAAAAGTATTCCACACCTTAATTTAATTTCATTCTTAGAGCTAAATGGACTGAACTATGTATTTAGGGTATGTTCTATTTGAAAATACAGTAATATTCATTGGCAATTGTACAATCTAGACAATGTAAAATTTTTAGAATTGTAATATACCCAGGGTCATTTGGCTGAGTTGGAAGGCTGTCATAATTGAAAAAATAAATAATAAAACTGGTTAGAATACCAATTCAGTCTCCTACTCTATGACCTAAACCTACTGTAACAAGAAACCCATCTGTCATGCTGTACTTTGAAATGTCTATCATGTCAGCATGAATTAAGACATTACTTAAATATTAAAGAAAAGAATCAAATTTATATTCAGGCAGGACAAAAACAATGAATGGAAACCATTTGACAGAAGCAATCTAGAGCTAAGGAGAAATTTATTGACAGTTAGAACTGTTAAATCCTTGGCGGAATGAAGGACTACAATCTGGAATAACAACGGTTCTTTATTAACAGAAGTAACGGTTACAGAACTGGAAAACGAGACAAGAAATGGCCGTGCCTGGCAGCTATATATATGCCGGGCTGCCAGGCTGAGCCAACCAATCGCCTTGCAGTATTTTCCCGCCCAAGGAATGTGGGGTGGGTACAAGGCCTAACTGTCCTCTGAACACAACACCCCTTCCCACCTGGTTGGTGCACACAAAATCCTCTAAATAAGCAGGGCGCTTGTGTGTCCTTACTGAACGGCGGGGTTCGGCCCCTGATAGAGGCAAGGGTGATTCTGTTTCTGTAGACAACGGTTGTGGTTGATCTTCTGTGTGTATTTCCTGGTGTAATGGTTGCAGTATCGGTCTTTGATACTGATTGTCCGGGGAAGAAATGACCTCTGTATAGTCGTATGGTGTGGTGCAGGTTGATGGAACGGATAGACTTGTCTTCAAAAGTTGTCTGTGCCCCATCACAGAAGAGGCTGGACAGCCATTTGAAACTGTATAGACCAGTGATGGCAAACCTTTTTTCCCCTGGGTGCCGAAAGAACGTGCATGCGCGCTATCGGGCATGCGTGAGAGCTCACACTCATCATTCAATGCCTGGGGAGGGCAAAAACAGCTTTCCCCCTCCCCAGAAGCCCTCTGGAGGCCGGAAACAGCCTGTTTCTCACTTTCTGGTGGGCCCAGTAGACTCGTGTTTCGCCCTCCCCAGGCTCCAAAGGCTTTCCTGGAGCTGGGGAAGGGCAAAAATACCCTTTCCCATCCTCCAAACATGCCCACCAGAGCTTCTGTGTAAGCAAACATCAGCTGGCTGGCACACACATGCCTGTTGGAGTTGAGCTAGGGCAACGGCTCGTGTGCCAGAAGAAATGACTCTGCATGCCACCTGTGGCACCCGTGCCATAGGTTCACCATCACTGGTATAGACTTTCCTACTAGAGCAGCTTTGGACTTGAATACCTCCAAGGTCCCTTCCTACACTGTTATTCTATGTTGTAACTTTCTGATAAATGGCTTTGGGCAATAAAGGAAAAGACTTGGGAAGCACTGGTTTAGATGGTATATTAAACACTTTTCTTTAAAACAAATTACATTTTTTAAATTATATTTTAATTTTAAATTTTGAAGTGAGCTTTTTTAAAATTTTGCTTTCATGTCTCTTCCTTTTCTTATCCCTCATCTTTTTATTTATCATCACACCAAATTAATCTTGACTTTTGAAATCCATACCTCACATTTTCCTTTCTTAATGATTTTGTTGAAGGCAGACAGTCAATATTTGCATTGGGGCATACTTGGATGACTAATTCGGTTAGCTGTGCAGCCTCTACAATATTCAGGGAAAATCTGAATGCATAAATTGCTAAGGAAGATGAAAACAAATATCTCTATGTATCTGAAATAGATAGCACCTACACCGAGACCCACAGATCACAAATCAGCTCTGCATTCATCTTGTGTATTCAGGCTTTGTTCTCATGTTTAAAACTTTTTTCTGTAATATGCTGCACTGTAGCCTTTCACTCTCATAGTTCTTGGAGGTATTGTGCAGAAAATCTTCTCATCTCCGGCTAGTAGGCTGTCCTGGTAGACAAGAGTTATAGTTGTCCATCTGTTTGGGGAAGGTTGAGAAAATAAAACAGCAAACATAGAAGATTACTGCAGGAAGAACTTATCTATTTGTGTAGAGCTGGGAGATTTGTTTGACTGACAGCCTATTTTGATTACTGGTCTAGGACTGCAGCTCAGACAGATGATCTTTATGAACAAAGGTATTATTTATTTCCTTGGAGTGTTTTTATTTCCCCAGTCTAGATTTTTGTCAGATCATAGTATATGTTACAAAAATAAATGATAATTATGCTGAGGACAAAAAAAAAGTCTTTTCAGAGAGATTTTATACTTACAATCCTTAAAAACTGTAGGTGGAATAGCAATTTGTTATTCAAAAGAGAATATAAACAGCAAATACATCAAAGAATCACTTGGAGTTCTTTGATGAAATGTCAGAGATTTGATGTAGAGCAATACACATTTGCTCTTATAATTTCAGATCTTTTCTCCACACGTCTCCGTGATAATCTTTAAAATGTTTACAACATTTCTCATCTTTTCAGTGCTTTATCAAGACTGGATAAAATGCTGGATTGCAAAATGCTTGAGATTAGCTGCCCCAAAAGTACAAATTCCCCTCAGGAGATTTTCTTATTTAGTGCTCTCTGGTTACCAGGAGAATCAGTAACAGGGCTACACTATCCCTCGATTCTTTAATTTTTTACCAGGAATACAAAAAGGTTGAATCTCAAATGATCATTTTCAATCTTTTCAGCTTTATGGTATATATATTTGACAGTCTAAAGACCAATTTTAAAATATATAATTCTCTCTCTCTCTCTCTCTCTCTCTCTCACACACACACACACACACACACACACACACACACACACACACACACACAAACACACACCAGTGGTGAGTTCCTATGGTGCGGTCCAGAGTGCCACATTGATAGGAACCCACTGATGACACAATTTTTGGCAGGTTTTTTCTGGCATCTCTGTCTTAATGCCAACTTTTACTCTTCATCCAGCTGAGAAGCTCCTTCTCAGGAGACACTGGGAAAAAATTGCCAAAAATTGCATCACCAGTGGGTTCCTACCAATGAGGCAATCTGGACCACACCAATAGGAACCCACCACTTATGCATGCTTCTTAGTCAAAATCAGGAGTAACCTTTTCTAACCAATACATTCAGTGGAAGCAGTGGAAGTAATGTGCCAATGTCTGGAGGCTATCAGGGTCTGGATGGATGCCACAGGCTCAAGCTCAATCCAGACAAGACGGAATGGCTGTGGATACTGTCGCCCAAGGACACATCTATCTGTCCATCCATCACTCTGGGGGTCCATAACTTGGGAATCCTCCTCGACCCACAGCTGACATTAGAACATCATCTCATGTGGCGAGGAGGGTGTTTGCCCAGGTTTGCCTGATGCACCAGTTGTGGCCCTACCTAGACAGGGAGTATCTGCTCACAATCACTCATGCCATTATTATTAATTATTATTATTATTATTATTATTAATAATAATAATAATAATAATAATAATAATGATGATAATAATAATAATGATGATAATAATAATAATAAAAATTATTAGATTTGTATGCCAAACAGTAGTCAAACCTCCAGAGAGGTTTGACTACTGCAATGCTCTCTACATGGGGCTGCCCTTGAAAAGCATTAAGAAACTACAAATTGTGCAAAATGCAGCCATACAAGCAGTCAAGGGCTTGCCCAGATACTCACATATTTCTCCAACACTCTGTGGTCTGCATTGGTTGCCGATAGGTTTCTGGACCCAATTCAAAGTGCTGATTATGATCTATAAAGCCCTACATGGCATGGGACCAGAATACCTCCGAGACCACCTTCTGCCGCATGAATCCCAGCAACTGGTCAGGTCCTACAGAGTCGGCCTCCTACAGGTTCCATCAACCAGACAATGTCATTTGGCAGGGCCCAGAGGGAGCACCTTCTCTGTGGAGACCCTGGCCCTCTGGAATAAGCTTCCCCAGAGATTCGTATGGCGCCCACCCTCCTTGCCTTCTGTAAAAGTCTGAAGACTCACTTATGCCACCAGGTCTGGGGCCATTATATCTTTGCCCCAATGAATATGTTGAGAGAATGTGGAGCGAATGGAATGATTGTTTTTTATGGTTTCTGGTTTTTTATGGTTTTTTAGATTTTTAATTAGTTAATTGGATTAAGATATTGTGTATTGTACATTTTATATGTTGTGTTATTTATTTATTTATTTATATTAAATAAATAAAGGAAGGAAGGAATAAATAAATACAGTGGTGACTGGTTCTGTGGGTGTGGTTTGGTGGGCATGATGTGGCTTAGTGGGTGTAGCTTGCTGGGCATGGCATGGGAAGGAAGCTACAAAATCTCCATTCCCATCCTACTCCGGGGCCAGGCAGAGGTGGTATACAAATCTAAATAATAATAATAATAATAATAATAATAATAATAATAATAATAATTTGCCAGTTCTCTGAACTACTCAAAATTTCCCCCACCGGTACTCCAGAACCTGTCAGAACCTGCTGGATTTCGCCCCTGAATACATTGTATTAAAACACTGCAACTCACTTTATCAGATGTTTACTCTTAGTGATATGAATGGTTTATTAGCTGAATGCCTTATTAATATAGCATACTTGTAATAACTGGATTTTGACAAATAGGAAGTACACCAGTCTTATTTCTGAAAGATACAATGAAATTTGATTAGTAATTAGCCATAGGTTTGGGGGGCATTATCTGGAATTATTAGAATAATTACATGGAAATGAATATCCTATTGACACTTAGCCTCTCAATATAATTTCATAGTACATCTAAAAATTATTCATTGATCAAAATTCAGATGCTTGGCAACTGCTTCAGATTTATGACGGATGCCAAGGTCATGTGATCACCTTTTGAACCCTTCTGACAAAGCAAAGTCAATGGGGAAGCCAGATTCACTTAACAATTGTGTTACTAACTTAACAACTGCAGTGATTCACTTAAGAACATATGGCAAACATGGCTATAAGATGGGGCAAAACTCATTTAACAACTGTCTCACTTACCAAAATAAATTTGGGGCTCAATTCTGGCTATATGTCAAGGACTAAATGTAATGTTACAGTTATTTTGTCTAGAGACTGTATGGCTGTTTCAATCACAGTAATGCCATTTGGTATGTACTGTGTGTCTTTGCCATTTCTAAATAGAGTACATATAAGATATGGAAGTCATTCCAACAGTGATGCAGTAACTTTATCAAGGTCTCAATATAGTATCCAGAATAAAACTGACATGTTGAGGGGCAGACCTTACAGAGCCACACATTTCAAAGAATGTGTTCTCTCCTCTATGTCAATGTCTACACTTGCCCATCAACCTATAGTCAGAATGTAGAATGCTCTGAATGTCAGTTTTATGAAGCCACATAAAATATTGTTATATGCACGACATGGTGATCTAGAGGTGAAAATGCTCACCTCCCATTCAAAAGGTTGAGAATTCAATTCTAGGCAATGATAGATATTTCTCTATCAGGGCGCAAAGAGAAAGTATCTGCTGCAAACTCCACATAGGAGTCAGGAAGGGCATCTGGCCAGTATATATTCAACTCCATGTTTGGCAAAGTTTTGCCTTTATTATACTGACCTGCTGAAGAAGTTACTAGCAAGGCAGTTACTCTGTATGGAGACTTAGTAGGTGGAGAGTAACTATTATAAAGTAGTACAATATTCAATTCAATTCAATTTATTGGATTTGTATGCCGCCCCCCTCCGTAGACTCCTCTGAAGTGCTTTTAAAAATTAAAAATGACTTTTTTTGTTTGTTTTATTTATTCATTCATTCATTCATTCGATTTTTATGCTGCTCAACTTCCCAAGGGACTCTGGGCAGCTTACAACCAAGGTACAAACCTCATTACAAACAATGAGGATCCGGATTGTGGGGGCAATAGCCTATCTCTGGTAAAAAAAGTGCTATTGCTAACATGTTATAGGCTGCCCTGAGTCTAAGGAGAAGGGCAGCATAAAAATCGAATAAATAGATAGATAGATAGATAGATAGATAGATAGATAGATAGATAGATAGATAGATAGATAGATAAATAAATAAATAAGGTTATTTATGTTAAATGTAGAAGAGAAGAGAAGGATTTAGGGGTAGTGATTTCTGACAGTCTCAAAATGGGTGAACAGTGCAGTCAGGCAGTAGGGAAAACAAGTAGAATGCTTGGCTGCATAGCTAGAGGTATAACAAGCAGGAAGAGGGAGATTGTGATCCCGCTATATAGAGCGCTGGTGAGACCACATTTGGACTCTGTGTTCAGTTCTGGAGACCTCATCTACAAAAAGATATTGATAAAATTGAATGGGACAAAAGACGGGCTACAAAAATGGTGGAAGGTCTTAAGCCTAAAACTTAACAGGGAAGACTTCATGAACTCAATCTGCATTGTCTGGAGGACAGAAGGGAAATGGGGGACATGATAGAAACATTTAAATATGCTAAAGGGTTAAATAAGGTTCAGGAGGGAAGTGTTTTTAATAGGAAAGCGAACACAAGAACAAGGGGACACAATCTGAAGTTAGTTGGGGGAAAGATCAGAAGCAACGTAAGAAAATATTATTTTACTGAAAGAGTAGCAGATGCTGGGAACAAACTTCCAGCAGACTTGGTTGGTAAATCCGCAGTAACTGAATTTAAACATGTCTGGGATAAACACATATCCATCCTAAAATAAAATATAGGAAATAGTATAAGGGCAGACTAGATGGACCATGAGGTCTTTTTCTGCTGTCAATCTTCTATGTTTCTATTTTTACATTGCATGGTCTACATTTAACTGCATCTGACTTCCTCAGATTTATTTCTTTCAGGCTCTTCACTAGAAGATTTTGTTTAAGACACAATATCTGGGAGTGAGTGATGGAAGGGCATGTCTTTTTAGTACTTGAAGGTGTCGACCAATAATTAACTTACTTACCTTGGGGAAATCTATCCACCACCCAGTGAGAGGGAATGGAGATAAGGAATTCTATGCCATTAGTCCATTGCCTTCTCTCTTTTTTCTGGGTGATGGAGTTGCAACATGAATCTAGATTGTTCATGACATTTCCCAAGGATTAGATGTCCACAATGAAATATGTCTTCTCATAATTGTGAATAAGGCCTAATGCTTCTTGATCATGCTCACATAAAGCCACATTCTCGACTTAATGGGATTTCTCATGGGTTTGATGTTGACTGATTAAAGAAGGGGTGAACAAACATTATGCTTTGTATTCCGACTTCATTTTTTTTATGTCTCTAATTTATTGATGCTGTTTAACTCTGTGAATACTGACATAAATCATACTGATCAATCATAGATGTTATACCAATATAGTCATATATGGGTTGGGCTATTTATCTCCCTTGTAGGCAATTCTCCATTGCTGCTGCATTTATCATCTCAAGGAAGTTAGTTTTTGTTAAACATATAGTTATACCAGGCTGCAAAGTTTACTTACAAGTTAGTGAAAGAAAAAACATCTTTTGCTCATATAAACATCATAAGCCAAAGTCTTTAGGCTATTCTAATGAGATAGTGGTATTTATATAAACATTGTAAGTCAAAGTATTTTGGATACTCTAATGAGATAGCAGTGTTTCTGATTCAAAATTATTTTAGACACTAGTGATGCTCATACTAAAAATTTCATCTGCCAAATATGACTTCAAAAAATTGTTAGCAGGAGGGCTGGTGCAGAGTGGAAGATGTACTGAGCAAAGTGATACAGTTGGAATATGGGATAAATTGTGAGCAATTGACTTGTTCCTTAGTAACACTATTATTGATCTTTCCAATAAATGAGATCCAATCCAGTAATTCTAGATGGTGGAAAAAAGGCAAATTCTAAATCATCCTCCCTGCAGTGCCAGTTTTTATAGGATTAAATGCTAAGTAATTGGCCTGCTTTTCCAAAAGCTATTGGAAAAGACAGATTTAATGTTGCTCAGAGCTTTCCAGTGTCATCTGCAGGTTTGTCCAAATTTAAATTAGCCAGAAGGCCCAAACTCTTTCTCACTATTATGTAGTCATTGGACTTGGAGGGATGAGAAGTCATTCCAGTTCAACTTACCACCCCAAGGAAGGATTACATTTATATAAGCAACCTTTCACCCAAAGAAGAACATGTGAGAATGAAAAAAAAGTTGGCTATTATTTTATGCAGGCAGTGTTTAATTGTATTATATTACTTATGCAATATTTAATTGCATTTTAATCGTTTAAGCTAACTAATCTACTTGATAGGACTTTTATTGTTATGTGCAGAAACAATTAAAATCCCAGTTATTACCATAGGGGCTAGCAAATACATTGTTTTTCTATTTTAAATCAAATCCTAGCATAGTTCTCTTTGCAAATTTGCAAAATCTTCATGTAAATTCATATACATAATTTCTTCCATTTCTTTTCCTAATCACTGCATCTTTTGCATCTTTTAAAGAGCTAACTGCATTGAAAAACACATTTAGAGAATGAGTGACAAAATATAAGCTTATTTCCTATACAGTGGCTTCAAAAAATGAAAATTCAGTTTGTTTGTTTGTTTATGGAATTGATATGGGTGCTCATCTTATATACTGTAGCTTTGAGAAGTTTGTAGCAATGGTATACAAACAATTTTTTAAAAAATCCAACATTAAAAAATGGTACCCTGCCTTCTCAAACAACATTTGCCAATAGCAGATAATCAGTAGTCTACAATGGAGAAAAAAAGAAAGGAAGCCAGTGCATCTTGTGTAGCAATGTCACAATATGGGCAGCCTCTCTGCATTCTGCATCAGTTGTAATTTCCATATGGACTCTAAAGCAAGGTATGGGAGTCCAATCAAGAAGTGACCAAGGCATAAATGACTGTGGGTGAGAGCTCCCATTCTAGAAATGGGTGCAATTAGCGCACATGACTGATCTGTGAAAAGACCTCCTATGCATGGTTGCCATCTGCTCCTCAAGTAGGAGCCAAGAGTCTTAAGAGGTCCCCCAGATTGTGCATCAGCTCTGTCTGAGAAAATAAGAACAGACAATAGAGACAAAGAAGTGCTACTTAACACATTCTTTGCAAATACAAATCACCAGGACCAGGTGGACTACACTCCAGAGTCCTAAAGGAACTAGCAGACATCATTTCAGAACCACTGCACCACATCTTCCAAAAATCCTGGAACACAGGATAACTACCCGAAGACTGGAAACGAGCTGACATGGTTCCCATCTACAAAAAAGCCAAAAAAACAGATCCAGGTAACTACAGACCAATCAGTTTAACATCAATACCTGGGAAAATATTAGAAAAAATAATCAGTAGCAATAGCAAATAGCATTTAGACTTATATACCACAGAAACAGATCTGCCATCACTTAAAAATAAACAAGGAAATAACGAACACCCAACACAGGTTTGTTAAGAACTAATTGTTCCAAACCAATCTTGTTTCATTCTTCAACAGTGATCAAATTAGACCAGCAAAATGCAGTAGACTTAGTATACTTGAATTTCAGCAAAGCATTTGAAAAAGTAGACCACAACCTACTTCTCCATAGGCTAAATAGACAGCTACACAACCAGATGGATTAACAACTGGCTGACCAAGCATACCCATAAAATGAGTAGCCCTCAATGGATCCAAGTCCACATGGAGAGAAGTAAGCAGCAGGGTGCCACAAGGTTCCATCCTGGGCTCAGTACTCTTTAATATTTTTATTAATGACCTAGATGAGGGAATAGAAAGGAAACTAACCAAATTTGCAGATGACACCAAGCTGGCGTGAGTAGTCAATACTCCAGAGGACAGTTTAGTTTAGTTTAGTTTAATCAGATTTGTATGCCGCCCCTCTCCGCAGACTCGGGGCGGCTCACAGCAACAGCAATACAAGACAAATCCAATATTAAATTAATTTTAAGAACACCACAAGTTAAAAACCAATCATACACACTAGCATACCATACACAAATTTTATAAGCCTAGGGGGAAGGAACATGTCAATTCCCCCATGCCTGACGACAGAGGTGGGTTTTAAGGAGCTTACGAAAGGCTAGGAGGGTGGGGGCAACTCTGATATCTGGGGGGAGTTGATTCCAAAGGGTCGGGGCCGCCACAGAGAAGGCTCTTCCCCTGGGTCCCGCCAAACGACATTGTTTAGTTGACGGGACCCGGAGAAGGCCAACTCTGTGGGACCTAACTGGTCGCTGGGATTCGTGCGGCAGAAGGCGGTCCCGGAGATATTCTGGTCCGGTGCCATGAAGGGCTTTATAGGTCATAACCAACACTTTGAATTGTGACCGGAAACTGATCGGCAACCAATGCAGACTGCGGAGTGTTGGTGTGACATGGGCAAATTTAGGAAAGCCCATGATAGCTCTCGCAGCTGCATTCTGCACAATCTGAAGTTTCCGAACACTTTTCAAAGGTAGCCCCATGTAGAGAGCGTTACAGTAGTCGAGCCTCGAGGTGATGAGGGCATGAGTGACTGTGAGCAGTGACTCCCGGTCCAAATAGGGCCGCAACTGGTGCACCAGACGAACCTGGGCAAACGCCCCCCTCGCCACAGCTGAAAGATGTTTCTCTAATGTGAGCTGTGGATCGAGGAGGACGCCCAAGTTGCGGACCCTCTCTGAGGGGGTTAGTGACTCCCCCCCCAGGGTGATGGATGGACAGATGGAATTGTCCTTGGGAGGCAAAACCCACAGCCACTCCGTCTTATCCGGGTTGAGTTTGAGTCTGTTGACACCCATCCAGACCCCAACAGCCTCCAAGCACCGGCACACCACACTGCTTCGCCGACTGGACAAGGGGTGGAGATGTAAAGCTGGGTATCATCTGCATACTGATGATACCTCACCCCATGCCCTTGGATGATCTCACCCAGCGGTTTCATGTAGATATTAAATAGTAGGGGGGAGAGGACCGACCCCTGAGGCACCCCACAAGGGAGTAACCTAGAGGTCGACCTCTGACCCCCCACTAACACCGACTGCGACCGGCCAGAGAGGTAGGAAGAGAACCACTGAAGGACAGTGCCTCCCACTCCCAACCCCTCCAGCCGGTGCAGAAGGATACCATGGTCGATGGTATCGAAAGCCGCTGAGAGGTCAAGAAGCACCAGGACAGAGGATAAACCCCTGTCCCGGGCCCGCCAGAGATCATCCATCAGCGCGACCAAAGCAGTTTCCGTGCTGTAGCCGGGCCTGAATCCTGACTGCTGAGGACCTAGATAATCAGCTTCTTCCAAGGACCGCTGGAGCTGGAGCGCCACCACCTTCTCAACAACCTTCCCCATAAAGGGAAGGTTGGAGACTGGTCGATAGTTGTTGAGAATGGCTGGGTCCAAGGAAGGCTTCTTGAGGAGGGGGCGCACAAGTGCCTCCTTGTAGGGATCCGGGAAGGACCCCCTCCCCAAGGAAGCATTGGTAATCTCCTGGACCCAGCTCCGTGTCACCTCCCTGCTGGCCGAAACCAGCCAGGAGGGACACGGATCCAGTAAACAGGTGGCGGAACTCACAGCTCCAATGGCCTTGTCCACTTCATCAGGTGTCACCAGATCAAACTCTTCCCAGACAGGTGGACAAGTACATGCCCCAGTCACCTCAACTGACTCGTTGTCAGTCGACTCTGTATTCCAATTGGAGTCGAGGTCCGCTCGGATCCGAGCGATTTTATCAGCGAAAAACGTGTTAAAATCCTCGGCGCTACTCTGCAAGGGCTCCCCAACTCCCCCCTGATTAAGAAGGGAGTGGGTCACCCTAAACAGAGCGGCCGGGCGGGATTCCGCTGATGCAATCAAGGCGGAATGATACGCGCATCTTGCCGCCTTGAGCGCCACTTTGTAAGTCTTAACATGTGCTCTTACAAGTGTTCGATCGCATTCGGACTTACTCTTCCTCCAGGCTCAGGACCCAGATGGATCTAGAGAGACTTGTACACTGGGCCCAAACAAATAAAATGAAATTCAATGCAGAGAAAAGTAAAATCCCACACTTAAGTAGGAAAACCAAACACATACATACAAACTGGGTGAAATCACACTCAATAGCAGCAACTGTGAGAGGGATCTTGGTGGACAACCAACTAAATATGAGCCAGCAATGTGCAGCAGCAGCCAAAAAGGCCAATCTAATCTTAAGTTGCATTAACATGTAGTGTGCATCACCATACTACAAAAAAGTTATTGAAACACTAAAGTGCAGAAGAGAGCAACCAGGATGATAAGGAGACTGGAAACTAAAACATACAAAGAGATGTTGCAAAAACTGGCCGTGGCTAGTCTAGCAAAGAGAAGGACCAGGGGAAACATGATAGCAATGTTCCAATACCTGAGGGGCTGCCACAGAGAAGAGAGGATCAGGCTGTTTTCCAAGGCACTAGAAGACCAGACAAGGAATAACGGATGGAAACTGACCAAAGAGAGATTCAACCTGGAAATAAGGAGGAACTTTCTGATGGTGAGAGCGATCAACCAGTGGAACAGCTTGCCTGTGGAGGTTGTGAGTGCTCCAACACTTGAGACTTTCAAGGGGAGATTGGACTGCCATTTGTCCAAGATGGTATATGCTCTCCTGTTCGAGCAGGAGGTTGGACTAGATGACTTACAAGGTCCTTTCCAATTCTAATAAATAAATAAAATAAATAAAAATGCCCACATCTATGTCCAATTTTCTAAATTGATTTCAATGGTTAAAATATGCTGGAAAAAGAAAGGAAGAACCCACTTTATAGATTTTTCTCCAGTAATGAAAATTTCAGGGTGAGCCTGCACTCTTCACCTGACTTATCATGTAGAACTCTGATGATGTTAATTTTAGCAAAAGAATTCTGTGGACTTTTTGAGATTCTTGCAGAAATTCACATGAAATGACTTCCTGAACTTTTGGGAAGTGGTATAGATTAATTGCCGCCCGGAGGCGGAGTAAAGACGCTGAGACATATATTGTGGATTAATTAACGGGTCATTTATTAATTAGCATAAATTTAAATAACTTTAAATAAATTTAAATACGTAAATTTGAATATTTAATTCAAAACAAACTAAGGACCTGCAGAGCCAAACTAATGGGGCGGAAATTCCTACCATAAAATTCCTTGGCAACATTGGGCAAGAACTCCTTGCTGAACCACCTTCACCTGGATCCAAGCCATGCCCCTTCGTCGTGTGGGAGGAGTTCACCCTCCAATCCCTGTGGGAAATTGGATCCGGTGATTCCCATGGACATCCTCTCTCCAATCCCCGACGTTGCTCGAACCTCTAGTTCCTGGAGAGAGGCGGTCCATCATCCTTTAAGGATGCCCAAAAGGAGCATGCGCAATTGCTTCTAATTGCCCATTTCCGCCCCTAACCTGCCAAACCCCAGTGACCAAAGGGAGGCCTATTTAATATACATTAATGCGCCGCACCCCCTAACCAATCCAGTCCGCACCGTCAGTGTGGAATAGGTGAAAAAACGGCCGCCTCTAAAGGGGAGGCCGCAAAAAATTCCTATTCGGCCCCAAGGCGACCTCCTTGGACACACTGTTGATAGTGGAGGGTGGGCGGCTGTTCGCTCCAAAATGAGCCAGCAATGCGGAGGTCCCATCCGGATCGCCCTTAAATAGGGCGATCTGGGACCCTCCCACAGCAAGTCAGCAGTGCGCCCTCATTGGCGCGCTGCCAGAAGCCGAACTTCCGGGTTCCAAATGAACCCGGAAGTCCGGAGCTCTAAAAAGAGCTGCATCACCGTCGCCCCCGCCCCATAGGCAATTTCGGCCGACAGTTTTAAACCGTCGGCCGGGCATTTGTATGTATGTTTGCCTGAAAGTCAGATACATTTATTGTAATAAGACTGATTTCCAACTACCCTCTGGAAGACTAGACACCAAGAACAACAAAGATTCCTATCACAGCTTGAAGCTACATGGTGCCTATTGGTACTGTGCAAACTGGGGTATAATTTGAACAGGTAACAGATGAAATTATTCTGATCCCTGGCAGTCAGAAGCATTCCAAATTTACATTTGATTAAATTCAACACTGAAAAAATCAAATTCATAAGGGTTGATGGAATCATTTTTATTACTGCTTTGCAGATATTACTGTACTTTTCAATATCTATAAGGATAAAAAAAAATAGCAGCAGATTGCCTTAAATGTCATTTTGAAATCTGGTAATCTCTAGCTCCAAAATGACTTAATCAATGTTTAAGAGCACATTAATTTATTTAAAAATGTCACTAACATTTACTTTTGGAAAAGGGATTGAAGTAACTATCCAACAGGGTTATAGATGTTCAAAATCATTAAATCTGTCATTATACTCCTGGCAAAAACTAGTCAGATGATTATTGTATTTCTCGGGGTCGAAGAGACAAATAGCAGTTTTATTTCCTTAGTGAATGCTGCATTTTGCATTTCTTCACTTGCTATACCAGTGGGATATGTTTGGAATTGAAAGTCATTGCTTTGTTAATAATGCAAGCAATTTTCATCATTTTCCCTTCATGCAGTGGATCCAGGCTTCTTTCCCAGTTTTTAGACTGGCCCTGGAAAGATTTGCCCAATCATACTCAGATCAAAACTGACCTAAATACAGATTCCAAGCATCAAAGAGATATGGTAGGAATCACTTAGCATAATAGAATAACAGAGTTAGATGGGACCTTGGGGGTCATCTAGTCCAACCACCTTCTCAGAAGGGTAACTCTATACCATTCCAGACAAATGTCTATCCAATCTCTTCTTTTTAAAAAATGCAGGTAATGGAGCACCCACAACTTCTGGAGGCAAGTTGTTCCACTGATTAATTGTTCTAACTATATATAAAAAAAATCCTCCTTAGTTCTTGATTGCTTCTCTCCTTGATTAATTTCCATCCATTGCTTCTTGCTTTGCCTTCAGGTGCTTTGGAGAATAGGTTGATCCCCTTTTCTTTCTGGCAACCCCTGAGGTATTGGAACACTGCTATCATGTCATCCTTCTTTTAATTAAACTAGCCATACCGTGCAGAATGCAGCTGCGAGAGCAATCATGGGCTTCCCCAAATATGCCCATGTTACTCCAACACTCCGCAGTCTGCATTGGTTGCTGATCAGTTTCCGGTCACAATTCAAAGTGTTGGTCATCACCTATAAAGCCCTTCATGGCACCGGACCAGGGTATCTGCGAGACCACCTTCTGCCGCACGAATCCCAGCGACTGGTTAGGTCCCACAGAGTTGGTCTCCTCCGGGTCCCGTCAACTAAACAATGTCACTTGGCGGGACCCGGGGAAGAGCCTTCTCTGTGGTGGCTCCAACCCTCTGGAATCAGCTCCCTCCAGAGATTAGAAGTGCCCCCACCCTCCTTGCCTTTCTTAAACTCCTTAAAACCCACCTCTGCCGTCAAGCGTGGGGGAACTGAAACATCTCCCCCTGCTTATGTAGTTTTTGTGTATAATATGACTGTATGTATGTTTTTATATATTGGGGTTTCTTGTTTTTTAGACTTTTTAAATGTATTATTGTTATTTTAGATTCTAACTATTAGATTTGTTATTATATATTGTTTTTATCATTGCTGTAAGCCGCCCCGAGTCTACGGAGAGGGGCGGCATACAAATCTAATAAATAATAATAATAATAATAATAATAATAATAATAATAATAATAATAAAAAATCCAGCAAGCGTTCTTTATACGTTTTAGCCTCCAGTCTCCTTTGTTAGTTATCCAAGATTAATTTGAATTTCCCTTCAGAGAAGCCACTACCTCCTTTGAAACTCTTCCAATTGGGGAAATCTACTAGTCTTTACTGATTATGAGTAAAAGACTGATCTAGGATCTGGCCTGCAAGGTTCTCAAAGATTAAGATTCCTGATCAATACAGCTGAGCTGAGTTTGGCAAGCTTTAGCAGCAGGCGGAAAACTCTTCAGGAGAAAGAGTGAAAATTGGCCATTTGATGGGCAGAGTGCAGACTTTCAAGCATCATCTCTTTTGCACATGTGTGCAAAGTTGACACAAATATAGAACTGGCACAGTTTGCATCACAGTGGTGCCCCTGCCATCTTGCCGATTTTGAATCCGCTTTAAATCAGTTGCTTCAAGATGTCACTGTTAGTGAGATCAATGTTTGACAGAATTTAAACTGCATCTGGAAATTTCTGCTTCTCTTTGCTAGAGTCTTAAAATATATTGAATTGAAAATCAGCTTGATTTGGTCTTGCTGGTCTGAGACAATGGTCATACCTCTGTGTCTGTCTGATCACCTGGCTTTTGTAAGGAAAGGAACACTCTGAAAACTAGTCCTTTAAAGCTCAGGGTTGAAATGAGGGGTCCTGGGTGTTCTCTGAGCTCAGTTGTTTTCCTGCAGATGTTTCATTACCCAAAATACATAACATCAGTGTGTTGACGATATTACATCATAGCCAGAGATGAAATGTTCCAGGTTCACTCATGGCTATCAGTTGTCAGAGAGCTGGTCACGAAGGGAACATGAGGCTCCACCCACCTGCTCAGATGCCACCATTGGGTTCTTTTACCCTCTGTGCATGCACAGAATGCTTTGCGCATGAGCAGAGGGTAAAATAACCCAAATGGTAGCATCTGGGCAGGTGGAGCCCTGTGTTCCCTTCAAGACCAGCTCACCAACAACCGATAGGCATGAGTGAACCAGGAGCATTTTACTCCTTATCATAGCATTAACCCAAATTTGGATACATCTTGTCGCACCATTTCATTACCCAAATTAGTTTACACTGATGATGTTAGCTAGTTTGGGTAATAAAAGGTCTTCAAAACAAAAACAAGCTCAGAGAGCACTAAGGACCTCAGACCCATCCTTTTTCAGAAGAATTATTGTATGTTTAGGGTGAGGTTAAGCTATTACTGTAAATTGTAGGAATGCTGAGAAACATGTACTTGAAAAAGAATCTTATCAAGTCCTACTACAAAGAACTGAAACTGCAGGTGGCTTTGGGGTTGTTCGATTTGGCAATTTCCCATTCAGGATGTTCATTTTCACTTTCACCTTTACTAAAAGTGCCATCTCAAGCAGCCATGCGGTGCTGTCAATTGAGCAGTATCTTTGTTTCTTGACTTCATGATGATTTCAGCAAAGGCGAAAGGAATCAATGCAGCTCAGCTGGATTTCTACATGCAGCAAGAGTTTCCCATATATGGCTGGTAGTTCATGAGATTCTTGAAACATCAGTGCTGTTTGGCCTTTGTACAAATTGAATTAATAATTTCAATACGGGAAATACTTGCATTTCTGCAAATCATATGTTGAGTGGCAGCTTAAGGAAAGAGGGAAAGTATGTTTGCTTACTTTAGGTCCCACAGAGTTGGTCTCCTCCGGGTCCCGTCAACTAAACAATGTCACTTGGTGGGACCCAGGGGAAGAGCCTTCTCTGTGGCGGCTCCGACCCTCTGGAATCAGCTCCCTCCAGAGATTAGAACTGCCCCCACCCTCCTTGCCTTTCGTAAACAACTTAAAACCCACCTCTGCCGCCAGGCATGGGGGAATTGAGATCCTCTTTCCCCCTAGGCCTTTACAATTCTATGCATGGTATGTATGTATGTATGTATGTTTGGTTTTTATATTAATTGATTTTTAATCATCAATACCAAATTACTATTGTACACTGTTTTATTGTCGCTGTTAGCCGCCCCGAGTCTCTGCAGAGGGGCGGCATACAAATCCAATAAATAAATAAATAAATAAATAAATAAATAAATAAATAAATAAATAAATAAATAAATAAATAAATAAATAAATAAATAAATAAATAAATAAATAAATAAATAAATAAATAAATAAATAAATAAATAAATAAATAAATAAATAAATAAATAAATAAATAAATAAATTTGTATTGAAATAGTGGGTTGTCCACCTATTCATGGTGCATTACTAGTTGTTATTAAAACTCACCTCTCTAGTGCAGTTTTGTGGGTGAAATCTTGGGGCTGGGCAGAGATTCAGAGAAATATTTGGCTTTATTGAAGCTTTGAACAAAGTGCTCATCTGCAACTGCTTTGCAAAGCATTGGTGATTCACTTGAAAAACTGAAAGGCCAGGATAGGACCATTAAATGGGATCTACTATCTCAAGTTTTTTTCCGTTGATCTCCCTCTGTGAAAGAAGGCTGAGTGAAGCCTTCAGCAAATGGTATGTGAGGAGTTTGAAAGCATCTGCAGTATTTCTGCATGGCTGATTGCTGGATTGAGCATCTCCCAAGATGAATGGAACCATTCTGGGGGAATCTTGTAATAATATATACTTAAACCAGCTAGACTTGTTTGTTTGCTTGCTTGCTTTCACCACCAATCAATGAAAACACCTGCCTGTTACCTCCAACAGATATAAGGCAATAATACTACCAAGCATATTTATCTGATCAAATGTGCACCTGAAAAATCAGTAGATAAGAGTTTTGGCAATCAGAGCTTTCCTTTCATAGGCCCAGATTAAAAGACTATGCAGTCCTGAACTACATGGGAAGAGGGGAAGAGGTTCAGAAAAGACACATCGTAAAATCTATCAGGACATATTTAGTAGGTTATAGTGTTAGTTTGGCAAGATTCTGTCCATTAGTATAAGCAAATAAAGGATTGGATTGGGCCTGGCAAGTTGCTTACTTCCAATCCATTGGCCAACACCACTTTGAGAAGGGCAGCATAGAAATCAAATAGATAGATAGATGGATAGATAGATAGATGGATGGATGAACGAAAAAACGAACAAACAAGCAAAATGTTTCTGGCTAGTTGGTATGAGAGCATCACAGAAGGAAGCTTTGGTATCCTGTTTGTTTATTCTGACTAGCTAAAGCTCTAACCCAGAAACTTTAATTGCATTTGCCTGCTATCTTACTTCCCCAAAACATACAAGAGAGTTCAAGGAGGCAATGGTCATACTCTGGATGGCTCAAGAATCAAGAAAAAAAAACCCATCAATGGTGTCCGGCTTTAGAAATGTTAAAACTGGTCACCTTACCCAAAGTTGCTGCTGGCCAGAATGTTCCCTCTACTCTTCTGTCCTGGGATTTACTGGTTATGATCTTTGGCTGTTTAATGCAAAAGTAGAGGCAGCTAGAATGCTAAAATATGTCCCGGCTGATGAACTTTTATTCATACTGCAGGTATTATTACGTTAACAATTTCAGGCATAACTCTGACAAGACTGAATGGTTGTGGGTATTGCCTCCGAAAGATATTATCAATTGTCCATCCTTGGTTCATGGGGGGGGGGGGGGGGGAATTTGGGTGTCCTCCTAGACTCTCAGTTAAAATTACACCAACAATTGACAGCTGTAGCTAGGAGGACCTTTGCACAAGTTCACCTAGTGCACCAATTGCTATGCTACATGGATCAAGAGGCTCTTCTCACAGTCACTCATGCCCTTGTCACCTCAAAGTTAGATTATTGCAATGCGTTCTTCATGGGGCTACCCAGTGTTCGTAGACTACAGTTGGCCCAGAATGCAGCTGCATGAGTTGTTGTGGGTACACCTTGGTACACCCACATCACATCAATCCTCTGTGAACTGCACTGGCTCCTGATTGGTATCCAGACACAATTCAAGGTGTTGTTCATTACCTTTAAAGCCCTACATGACTTAAGGCAAGACTATTTTTGAGGCCGCCTTCTACCACATAGCTCCCAGTGGCCGGTAAGTGCCCACAGAATTGGTCTTCTCCGGGTCCTATCACCTAAACAGTGTTGGCTCCGCAGGGGAGGGCCTTCTCTGTAGTTGTCCCAGTTCTCTGGAACTAGTTGCCTCCTCAGATCTGGACTACTGCGCCCCGAGTCTGCGGAGGGGGATGGCATACAAAACTAATAAATAATAATAATAATAATAATAATAATAATAATAATAATAATAATAATATTCTCACCCTATTGGCCATTCGGAAAACAGTAAAGTCCTGGCTTTTCTGACAGGCCTGGGGCCATTGAGCCTATTGTGGTAACCAGTAAGATCTGGCCATGAATTGTATGCAGGGGTTTATTTGTTGTATTGTAAATTGTTTTTAAACTGTTTTTAGAGGTTTTAGTACTATTGATGTTTTATATTTTCACTGTGAGCCACCTAGATTCCTTAGGGAGTTGGTTGTCATAGAAATTGAATGAATGAATGAATGAATGAAGGAAGGAAGGAAGGAAGGAAGGAAGGAAGGAATAAATCTTCTTCAGAGTTTTGAGATATGAATAAATCCCCTGTTCCTAGGAGTTTATTTTAAAATCACTCTTGATACTTCCAGGTAGGAATGGTGAGAAGAAGACAAAATTTCGTAGTGGACATAGAAGCTATGGCTAAGTAAACAGTAGAAAAGACAATGGCACATTAGTCAAAAATCAGATTAATGTATTGTTCTTTGCAAAAAAAACCCACTAAGGAAAATATAAAAAGTTGAAACTGAGGACAATATAGAATGAACTCTACAGACTTTTCTACAGACAAAAAAGACCTTTTGAGAGTGATGCCATTGGATTCTATTAGTCTATTTCTAAGATGCTTTTGATCTATGGCAGTGTTATCCTTTTCAGAGTTTGGATTTGTTGTGCTGTACCAGGTGGAGTGGTGATGCAGTTTTTGATTAAGTTGTATAGGTTCCATTTAATTTGAAGGAACCTATGCAGGAACCCATGCAAGGGTGTGTTCCATTTACCCTCACCACCAGTTAACATCGCAATGTTTCCCACACGCATCCCCTTCTGCAATTTTGCTTCCATGTATGCTCAGTAGCTATAACGCAGCTGAGGAACTGATTAACTGTGCTTCGGGTGAAGGAATAAAGGTCAGTATAAACCTGGGGACCGGTAGGAGGGTTCTTTTCCAAGCAGCAGTTGAGGAGGGAAAAAACTTCCAAACAGTAAAAAAATCTGAAAAAACTCTGAAAAAAAGATGGTGGTGCCCTTGGACCGACACCAGATCCATGATGCCACTGTGATGTCATTCACAGTTCAAGTGATCCAATCTGAACTGGGAGGAAACCAACCCTGAACCCATACCAGTAATTATTATTATTATTATTATTATTATTATTATTATTATTATTATTAATTAGATTTGTATGTCGCCCCTCTCCGAAGACTCGGGGTGGCTCACAACAGTAATAAAAACAATATAGTAGTGGAAAAAATCTAATATTAAAAACCATATAAAACCATATATTATTTTTTTTAAAAACCAGCACATTCATTCCAAACATAAAACAAAGTATAAAAAAGTATAAAAAAGCCTGGGGGAAAGGTGTCTCAACTCCCCCATGCCTGGCGGTTTAAGTGAGTCTTGAGTAGTTTACGAAAGACAAGGAGGGTGGGGGCAGTTCTAATCTCCGGGGGAAGTTGGTTCCAGAGGGCTGGGGCCGCCACAGTGAAGGCTCTTCCCCTGGGGCCCGCCAAACGACATTGTTTAGTCGACAGGACCTGGAGAAGGCCAACTCTGTGGAACCTTATTGGTCACTGGGATTTGTGCGGTAGCAGGCGGTTCCGGAGGTACTCTGGTCCAATGCCATGTAGGGCTTTAAAGGTCATGACCAACATTTTGAATTGTGACTGGAAACCGATCGGCAGCCAATGCAAGCCACAGAGTGTTGAAGAAATGTGGGCGAATCTTGGAAGCCCCACAATGGCTTTCGTGTAATAGGCACACTGATTATGATGGAGCTGCAAGTATGAGTGGGTTTCTTATAATTTTCCGAGCCCAACCAAGAATCTTAGTTCTATATATCTACTATACCATCCTTGAATGGCTCCTTGCTAATCTTTTTGTTTTTACTGTTTTTGACTTATTCCAATATTCAAAGCAGAAAAAACATGAAGCATGCTTCTAACTTCTTTATTCTCCTTACAACCTTATGCTAGTAAACAGAAAAGAGTAAGTGAACAAAAAGTTTTATTTACTGCTGCAACAGCCACAGTCCTTCTACCCCAGTAATTTTATGCCACTTTATGCTTGTCTTTCACCAAAATAAAGATTTGTTGCTGTTGTACTATAACGTCTGGGCTGCCCAAAGCTTCAATTTAGTCCTTGAATGATTTTATGTTAGCTGTTCCAGCAATGAGAAACAATCCTGGAATTGTAGAATGTCTGTACAATTACTTTGCACACAGTATTAAACAATTGTATTTCATTCTTCCTATGAATCAATCTACAATTATGTTGAAGGCCCTGAGCTCTCATTCCTGTTCATTTCTTCTTCGGTACTAACTACACAGTGCCAGCTAAGTTCATTTTTCTGTGAAAGGGAAATGAAATATATTAGAACTCTGAAATCTGAAATGGAAAAGTTTTAGTTTGCCTTTTTCAATATACCATTCACAAAAAAATAAATGCAACTTGTCAGTTGCTTTCAAAACTGTTATAGTCATTACAAATTAATCAAAACAAAACTGCAGGGCTTCTCCACACCTCCTTCAATTAATTCCAAGATGCCGAAAGTCATTACAACATCATATGTGATAGACCCTACCAACGACGATCAAGTCTTGCAAGACAGTTCAGGAATTTCAAGATTGACGTGTGTGATGGCTGAAGATATTTCACGAGGACCTTTCTTAAGAGTCAAAGACAAACATCTTCAGAGAATCATTTGTGACTGAGTGTGTTTTTCCTAATGAGAAACATTGAACTCTTTCAAATAAGACACTACATTTGCAAGCCTGAATAAAAACAGTCTCCATATTTTATGTCCTAGAGCTGTCACCCTGATATTAGCAACAGATGAGAACTTTATACACAGTTGGGGAATTCTGATAAAAAATACAAGAGATTTGTCAGCCCCAGTTGTCATTCATATCATTACTTAAATATGTTCCTTTTAAAAAAAAATCAAGAAAATTGGGCAACTTTTTATGATATAATCCTATCCCTTGTCATACTGAAGGCTGCATTGTATATTTCCTTTCCCCCCCTAAAAAATGTATCTATTACAGTAATAGCTGCAAAGAGATTATTTTCTACATTTATCTTAAAAACCTACCTAAGGAGGAACATGGTATTAGAGTATAAAATGAACTGTCAATTCTCTCACTTGATATTGAAAACAAGACAACAAAAATAATAACAGCAATAGACCTAGGAGGTCATCTAGTCCAATCCCCAGCTCAGGCAGGAAAGCCTATACCATTTCAGACAATTGGTTGTCCAATCTCTTCTTAAAAACCTCCAGTGTTGGAGCATTCAGAATTTCTGGAGGCAAATTGTTCCACTGACTAATTGTTCTGTCAAGAAACTTTATTTCTAGGTTCCAAAACAAAATAGTATATTCCAAATATATTGCAAAACAAATGAGTATATTTGCAGATGAAAAGGGAGAATTATTTTAACTTCTGCTTGTATGACCTCTTTGACAAACCTTCAACTATGGCATCTACCCATTTTGGATGGAACTCAAGTCACCAGCTGAAATTGGTGAAAGATGGTACTCATGCTTGTGAGACTAAGCAATATACACATGTAACATGGATGCTTTAATCAGAAGACCATGTTATCCAGGGCTGAAGAAGATTCTTATTTATTTCATTAACTGGGAAATTTTGAGAAGTAGAACAACCTGCTTCTCCTTATCATAGAAGTTAAGAGTTCTATAAAATTCAGAAGCATTCCTCTTTGGATCCAAAATAAGTCTTTCTTCTTTTGCCTGTGTCAACATTTTTATAGACTCTTGTATCTCTTATGCAGGCATCATGCTATATAATCTGATTGACCCATACATTTCTTCTCTCAAATGTCATTGATTATAATTGCTTTGGGTTCTCATTGGTTGTTAGTTATATCCTGTCAATTAAAATGGATACTAAATTAATGGATTAGAATAAAAACATTATTTATTATTGGGTTTTTTTCTTAATTGGCTCTCTCACATCTGGACTCCAATTAATGCATTTTCTTTTTCCAAATATCCATAATTGGATTGCCAAATCATATATCTGAAACCCCACTTTTTAAAAATAAAATAAAATTAATGAAATTAATTATAATTCTACAAGACACAAAATAAGGAAAATATCAACCTATTATCATTATATACATTGATTCCTACTGATAACATTGCAAAATTAATCAAAGCAAACAGTATTTTGGAAATTTATTGAATTTTATTGTATCTCAGATGCCACTTATGTTTTATTTAAATGAAATTTGTTTCTCTACATTAGAATACTATATTACAACAGGGACCAGTTTTTATTTGAAAGGAAGAATATCACAAAATCAGCAGTGAAAATTGTTTCTCACAGAGAATGCTAAGCTATATAAGTTCTAGCAAGTTAAATTCCACCATGATTAAATAGCAGTGATATAAACAAAGGCAAGTTTCATTAGTGTTAATTATTCCTTTTAAATATGAGAAAATGCAGGTGCATTATCTTTACTCTTTTGGATTTCACAGTAGTTTTCAACCATGTAAAATATTGTTGTGCTTTACTGTTTGTCCATTAAATCTTTCCATGAATATAAATTGCAAACCAACTTTTTTTCTTGCTGTTTATATCCATAGATGTAGGATTGAACACAGAGCGATTTTTTAAATGGATCCATTAAGACAATGTCGGGCTTGTACTATAAATCCTTAAAGACTTTCAGGTCCATTTAAAGCAATATTTAGTCCAAGACATGGCTTTAGGCCCATGATGGTGAACCTATGCCATGCATACCACAGGTGGCGCACAGAGCCATTTAGGAGGACATGTTATGTGTTGCTCTGTGTCAGCTTCAGCACACAGGCCACCTGATTTTTGGCAGATGCTTCAGGGAACCCTAACCCTAACCCTAAACCAAATGAACCGGAAGTTCAGAAAAATATACTTTCGGTTTGTCCATTGGGTGATTTTTTTCACCTCCAGGCAGCGATGGGTTCCTACTGGTGCAGTCCAGAGTGCTGCACTGGTAGGAACCCACTGATGATGCAATTTTCGGTGATTTTTTCCCCCCAGCATCTCCATGTAGGAATAAGCTGGTGGCTGAGAAGCTCCTTCTCAGGAGACGCCAGGGGGGAAAAATTGCCAAAAATTGTGCCATCAGTGGGTGTGGACAGAACAAATAGGAACCCACCACTGCTTCTGGAACTTCAGAAAGGCATGTGCGCATGCATGGGAAGCAGCGTGGGGTGGGGGCGCAAGCATGGGGGAGGGAAGGAGGATGGGCACATGAATGCATGCTAGCATGCCAACATCGCCCCTTTTGGCATGCGAATGAAAAAAAAGTTTGCCATCACAGCTTTAGCCAGTGAGTTAACCTGATTTAGATTCAAGCTGTGAGGAATTCTGTCCACAAATTGAGTCATCCTTCATTTAAGCATCCTTGAAAGTAGCTCTTTTGGTTCAGTCTTCATTTGATCCATGTACCATCATGTACAATGTACCAACAATTTTCACAAAGCATCCCAAAGTGACTAAAATAACCCTCCCGAAAAGTGTGATCTTGTAGCATTATTTAACAGAATGAGAGAGTTGGAGGGCTTCTACTTCAATCGAGTAGGAGACCTATATACTTATGGATAAATGGCCATCCAATCTCCTAAATGCCCAACCGGCGGCTTAAACCGCCGGCCGAAATTGCCTCCGGAGCCGGGGGGACAATGACGGCAGCTCTTTTGAGCTCCGAACTTCCGGGTTCCTTTGGAACCCGGAAGTTCGGCTTCTGGCAGCGCGCCAGGGAAGCGCGCTGCCTGCTGGTCCAGGGGGAGGTCCGAGATCACCCTATTTAAGGGCAATCCGAATAGGACCTCCTCCTCTTTCCCTGGCTGCAAATGCAAACACCCGCCCACCCTCCGCTATTAACAGTGTGTCCTAAGGAGGTCGCCCCGGGGCCGAATAGGAATTTTTTGCGGCCTCCCCTTTAGAGGTGGCCGTTTTTTTCACCTATTCCACACTGACGGTGCGGACTGTATTGGTTAGGGGGTGCGGCGCACTTAGATGTCAGTTTAGGCCTCCCTTTGGTCATTGGGGTTTAGCAGGTTAGGGGTGGAAATGGGCAATTAGAAGCGACTGCGCATGCTCCTTTGGGCATCCTTTAAAGGGTGATGGACCGCCTCTCTCCAGGAACTAGAGGTTGGAACAACTTCGGGGATTGGAGAGAGGATGTCCATGGGAATCACCGGATCCAATTTCCCACAGGGATTGGAGGGTGAACTCCTCCCACACGACAAAGGGGCGTGGCTTATATCCAGGTGAAGGTGGCCACCTTCACCTGGTTCAGCAAGGAGTTTTTGCCAAGGACGTTTCTTGTAGGAATTTCCGCCCCGTTAGTTTTGGCCTCTGCAGGTCCTTAGTTCATGTTTGAATTTAAATATTTAAATTTACGTATTCAAATGTATTTAAATTTATGGTAATTTAATAAAATGACCCTTATTTAATCCACAATACATCTCAGCGTCTTTACTCCACTTCAGGGGGGCAACTTAAAAGATTACTGCCCATTGAAAAGCATATGAAATTAAATCCCTATCAAGCTCCTTGTCTTTCGTGGCTTGTAAAACAGACACCTTACTTGTTTCAGCATTTTTTGTATATCTGAAATGGCTGACATTTCAGAGCTGTGTCTTAAATTCTTTAATAAGGCCTTCGGCATCAGGATACTGTGCTCTTTACAGTCACACTAAGCACAAATACTGAACATGGCCTCTTTTCATGCTTGTAGCTTTTATAGATTAAGTCTAAATCACAGCTAACCAAAAAGCTTGATTTCAAAATGCTGCTATTTGAATTTAATCTGAGGATATGCAGGTTTGTAGGTTTGGTTAATCTTGTTATTTAAAAAATTAACTAGACAATTCAACACCACCACCACCACCAAAAAATTGTAAATGTATTTAAGACATATCATACACTAGCTTAATACCTATGCTTGTGTGTGTGTGTTTGTGTGTGTGCAGTTGATTTTCTGTTAAATCCCAGTAAGGGTATGTCTAGCTAACAAGAGATAACAAACTCCAAATCTATACTAGGCTCCCTTCCTTTTCAATTATCAGCAAAAATATGTAACCATGTGTGTGTGTGTGTGTGTGTGTGTGTGTCACATATTTTTGTTGAATTTGAAAATTAAGGGAGACTAGGATAGATCTATTTCGGCCTTGTTCTGACTTCATCAGCTAGCCATACCCTCACTGAGACTTGAATTTGCAGCCTTTGCCTTATAAGGCAGAGAATTAACCTCTAGGCTACAGTATCCAATCCCTTCAGCTCTGTACCAGGAAAGTGTTACATGATTTTGTATCGAATATATATACACACTCTCTATAGATTTTGTTCCATGATTGTTCCACTGTAGGTATGTAGATACTGTATTGTCTTGAGCA
Source organism: Erythrolamprus reginae (assembly GCF_031021105.1). Taxonomy (NCBI): domain Eukaryota; kingdom Metazoa; phylum Chordata; class Lepidosauria; order Squamata; family Dipsadidae; genus Erythrolamprus; species Erythrolamprus reginae. The sequence continues at coordinate 170,941,556 of NC_091950.1, read as the reverse complement.
AAAGAAAAAAAATATTCAGACATCTAATAATTGTTGAATTATGTACCAAAATGCTAGAATTTAGTAATATCCAAATAATTTTTGGTTTAAACTGTGAAAAGAATCTAGTTATAAAACATGGATTGTAACATTGTAATATGAGTTTCCTTTGTAACAATATTGAGGAAATCTAAAAAATAATTTGACCAGATGGTCAAGATTTTCTCTGTGGTTTAAACAATAATGCCAAGTACCTGTGAAATCAGGAGATTTAGGCAATTAAAATACAGTGATACATCGTCTTATAAACCCCTCTTCATACAAACTTTTCGTGATATGAACCTAGTGTTTAAGATTTTTTTGCCTCTTCTTCTGAACTATTTTCACCTTATAAACCCAAGCCGCCGCCGCTGGGATGCCCCATCTCCAGACTTCTATTGCCAGCCAAAGTGCAGGGATTCCCCTGAGGCTCCTCTCACCGGGAAACCCCACCTCCGGACTTCCGTTGTCAGCCGAAGTGCGGGGATTCCCCTGAGGCTCCCCTCACTGGGATTCAAAGCAGTGCCAGCAAAAATGAAGAGAATCCCAGCAAGGGGAGCCTCAGAGGAATCCCAGCGCTTTGGCTGGCAACAGAAGTCTGGAGGCGGGGATTCCCAGCAGCGCAAGGCAAAAGGGGTGACTTTTGGGATGGGGTTGCACGTATTATTTGCTTTTACATTGATTCCTATGGGGAAAATTGCTTCATCTTACAAACTTTGCATCTTACGAACCTGGTCATGGAACGAATTAAGTGCGTAAGATGAGGTATCACTGTAATATAAAGATCTCCACATATAACTGGCCAACTGGCTGTTAAGGAAAGTGCAGGGAGATAAGAGAGGCATTTAAGGTGGGGTGGATTTAGCTCTCTTGCAGGCACATAGGGACTCATGACTTATGATGCATTTCACCCCTCCCTCATGCTCAGCCTAATAATCTCCTACATCTAAGCTAATGTCGCATATTTATATCTACCACACTCTCTGAAACGTATTGTGGTGTTTTATTTTTTTCTTGTATATATTACAAATACAGTGATACCTCTACTTACGAACTTAATTCATTCCAGGACCAGCTTCTTAAGTAGAAAAGTTTGTAAGAAGCAGCAATTTTCCCCATAGAAATCAATGTAAAAGCAAATAATGCATGTGATTGGGGAAACCACAGGGAGGGTGAAGGCCCTATTTCCTCCCAGGAAGGAAGAGAGGCCCCATGGAGGCTTCTCCCCACCTTTTCCGGCCCTGTTTCTGTCACGCTGTGGATTGACAGCCTCCAAAGACATTAAGAAACATCCTGCAGTTAGATAGTTAACTCTGTTTATTAATGTAGCTCCTCCCTCTCTATGATGTAACTGCTTTTCTCACTTCCTCCTCCTTGCAGGAAGAGAAGCTATTAGCAGCCATTCTGGTCTTTGTCTTTTAGACGTACTTTTCAGCCGCTCCAGGCTAAACTTATTTTTTCTACTTTTTAATAAAAAAGTTTGATTCATTTTAATATGGATACTTGTGCTTTAATTTCCATCGACCTCCGGAAGGCCTTACTTCAGTTCTAACAGACTGAGTGCTCTGCCGGTAAGATTCCTCTTCCGACAGTTTCCTCCTAGGAGATTCCAAAAGATACCACACAGAGGCTTCTCTCTGCATTTTCTGGCCCTGTTTCCTCCCAGAAGATTCCTAGAGAGGCCCCACAGAGGCTTCTCCCCGCCTTTTCTGAACCTGTTTCATCCCAGGAGATTCCTAGAGAGGCCCCACGGAGGCTTCTCCCTGCCTTTTCCGGTTACAGTTTCAGTGGCTCGGATTTGTAAGTGGAAAATGGTTCTTGAGAAGAGGCAAAAAATCTTACCTTGAAAAGTTCTTAAGTAGAGGTGTTTGTAGGTAGAGGTACCCCTGTATTAGCAATTATATTTATAAAAAGAATAATAATGGGATTCAATAGACTTTTCAGAAGTAATCAAGATGAACAAAACAGTCAGTATTTGTTCTTGTTAAAAGAAATAGAAAGGAAATTAATTATGCGGAGCCTTTAAAAGAGCCTTTAAAGGAAGTGAAATTCCTGACAGAGTTTGCTTTGAAAGACTAGAATCTGCATTAACCAATTTGAAGTAAGTTCTCCAACAGGAGGCAAGCCCTGGTCCATGAATTGGAATCACAATTTAGCCCTGATTTCAATGATATCATTCCAAATGGCGTATATTTTCTGCAAACATTGTCATATATGACAGCTGCTTTGATGCAATGTTTATGATATTAGTCTACATTTATTTGACACTGATTCAAATCCACCCTCTCAGTAACTATAAAAATCCATTGGGTGGTCAGTCATTCTGTTTCAGCTCATGTTGTCTCACAGGGTGATGGTAGTGAGGGAAAAATGAAGGATGAACTGCTATATACATACATTGGCTGCCGATCAGTTTCCGGTCACAATTCAAAGTGTCGGTCATGATCTTTAAAGCCCTACATGGCATTGGACCAGAGTACCTCTAGAACCGCCTGCTACCGCATGAATCCCAGCGGCCGATAAGGTCCCACAGAGTTGGCCTTCTCCGGGTCCCATCGACTAAACAATGTCATCTGGCGGGCCCCAGGGGAAGAGCCTTCTCTGTGGAGGCCCCGGCCCTCTGGAATCAACTCCCCCTGGAGATTAGAACTGCTCCCACCCTCCTTGTCTTCCGTAAACTACTTAAGACCCACCTATACCACCAGGCATGGGGGATTTGAGATACCTTTCCCCCAGGCTCATTATAATTTATGTTTGGAATGTATGTGCTGTTTGGTTTTTAATTATGATAGGGTTTTTAGGGGTTTTTTTAATATTAGATTTGTGCCAGTATAATATTGTTTTTATCGTTGTTGTGAGCCGCCCCGAGTCTTCGGAAAAGGGCTGCATACAAATCTAATTAATAATAATAATAATAATAATAATAATAATAATTATTATTATTATTATTATTATTATTATTATTATTTGAGCTACTAAATGAAAGATAGCTTATAAACAAACAAATAGCTTTAAATGCCTGAAGATGGATCCTTTGCAGAAGTCATTCTTGTGTTTGTGGATATATTCCCCGTAGAAGGCCCAGGGAATGATCTTGAAGCACAGGAGGATGAGTTACCAAAAAGGCAATGGTTAGATAAAAGAGGCTTATGCCCAGAACAAGAAACTAAGTTGAAGAAACAACTCAGATAAGCTCCTTAATAATTTACAGCAAGATAAAGTGCATTCAGATTTGCAAGTTTCTGTTACTGCAACAGTTATGATAAAAATAAGTCCTGACATATATGGCTTTGGTCTGTTAATCTGATCTATCTTGTTAGGCTCACAGTTCCTAACTGGAGCAAACCATAGCTTATGGCTGGCTCTATATGAAAAGGCACATGATTTCAGGAAAAATTAACAGCCTTGAATAAACTCCTGGTCACCACCAATGAACTAAAATTAATTATGAATTAAACTCTTTCAAGTTATCTTTTGAAAACAGTCCTTGTGATTCTGACATGTTATATTGAGCCCCCTGATTTGCCAGATAAACCTGGTTTCTAGTCCCCCGTGAAATGTGCAAATCATTGATATCCCTGGAGCAAATAAAATAGATGGATTTCTTGAACTTGAGATGGAAAAAAATGATATTGTCCTAGCTTGGGTCATGTGATTGACGGCAAGGTGCATTCTTAAGAAAGAAGCTGTTGACAAAGCGTCATGCTTAGATGATAATGGTTCTAAATGAAGCCAAGCCATATAACCTTTTCTGCTTTTCAAATCCACTTGAAAAGCAGAATACATTTTCCTACTGGATTCTGTCCTTTATTCTTTCTACATCAGCCTGACAATACCAGGTGATAATGTATCCATGCAGTGTGAAAAACTGTGAAACATCTGCATTGCATACTAAGTTGATGGCAGAAGTGTCACAGCCATCTGGGCTGTACTTTCCCTCTATGCAGAACACACAGTCTGGATGGCAGTTAGGGTCTTTCCAAGATATTGCTCATAGCACCTATTGCCATTATCAAGATTATACCACACCGGTTGAATTCAGCTTGGCATATATTGAAATGAATTCATGTGCTAATCAGTGGCTTGTTTTGTGAAGCAAGAGAAGAGTATAATTATCAAGCAGAGAAGATAACGAACATGAAAACAAAAGGATTTTTAGACAGGTGGCAAGTACAATACTAATATTTTAACAAAAGCAGCATTATGTTTGTTTCCAGGCATAATAGGACAATGTTTTTGGTTGTGCTAAAAGGCAGCGACACACAAATACAGCCACAGAGACACATACTGTATTTTCCTATTAAATAGCTATATATATTCTGCTTTCTAGTCTTTGCTTAAATATATTTTAGGCATGTGAAATCCTGGAGACATCTCCCTTGACTGAAAGTTCACCACAGAAACTTAAGAACTGCAAGTATTGTTCATATTTCCAGGCCACCTGGAGGTTTCATTCTAAACAGGCACTAGAAAGAACTCCGAATCAAGGCCACCATCAATATTTGACGTTTGTTAACCACATAAATTCTTTCCACCAAATCAGAAGTTAAGGGATGAATCGTGATTTGGTGGTAAAGCATATGCTTTCCAAACACACAACAGCTCTAAGTGTTTTTATTTTCTAAAAGAGAAGAAAATCAATCAGCAGATGGAAAGGATGACTACCACAGAGGGAGGGAAGTTGTTGTCAGTTATATTAATCAATATTGGCTTGGCTAGATGGACAAATGGTTTGACCTAGTATAAGGTAGTCTCCTAGAGATGCTCTGGCAAATGCTCTTCCTTACATGGAATGTGTAATTTAAAGAACTTTAAAAATTTTAATGTTTTTCCTGTACTTCAACTCCCAGCTTTGTTTAGTTTTTGTTTTTGAGTGCTCTGTGTAATATGATTGAATTTACTCTTCGAGATAGAATCTCTTGGAGGGTATATACTAGTATGTAAAGTTATAGAGAAGGGTGTTAAACTCAAGATCTGTGAGCCAGTTATGGCTACAGGGTGTTTACATCTGGCCTGTGGGATTGCCCTGGAAACAGTGAAGGACTGACTGCGAAAATGGAACTTGGGAGGGCTGCGAGTGGCCCTCTCAAGCTCCATTTTCACTGGCATAGGTTTACAGGATACCATTGCAGCCAGAAACAGAGCATGGGAGCCCTTTTTCTCTGACAGAGTGCTTGGGTCACCGCAGGATTACCAACATGAGTGATATTGAGCTGGCCATGCCCATCCTAGCCATGCCAGTAGTAGGTTGCTATCGGTACAGATAACTACGCTGTACCAGTAGCAAAAGTTGCACTGTGTGTGCGGCATTGGGTCTCTGGCGAGCATGTGCATCCCAGCATGGTTTTGCTTCTGCACATGCTCAGAAAGCAAAATAATGTGAGGGGATGCATGTGCGTGTGAGATTTTGTCAATTTTTGGCTTCTGCACGTGAAATCTCTCTCATGCGCATGTCTCATCATGAGATTTTGCTTCCTTTGCATGCGCAGAAGCAAAAGCATGCTGTGACATGTGCACTGGAGACCTGAAGCTGTGCACGCAATGCACCAGTAGTAGTGGTAAGTGCAATCTGCCCCTGAGCCGTGCCCATCAACCCTCCTCAGGTCAAACACAACCCAGATGTGGCCCTCAATGAAATCAAGTTTGACACTCCTGCTACAGTTAGAGAAGAATTTTTCAGCCTCATCTTCTGAGTAGCTGCTCTGCTACAGTTCTTTGTGACTCAATTTTACTTTATTTGGTGTAGGGTTTTGGGTTTTTTTCCGGTCAACACTGTGCTTCAAAATTTTGAAGTACAAATACTGCTCATAGAATTCTGGGAAATAGCAATGAAAATCTCTTGTATTCTTCACTATTTCAGCATGTGGCACATGAGAGGTTTCAAGTACCTGTGGACCCCAAAGAGAGATAAGAGCAACCTCTTGAAAGCTTAGCATAGCAGAGAAAATTGTCCCAATCTTACTAAGTGTGAAAGAGGAACAGGGAAGCCTCCTGCTGCACAACTTGTTGAATCTTTGCTTCTATCTAGCTGGCCATGTTGAGCTTCAAATAATTTTTCCAAGAAAGCATTATTCTGAATCGTTTGTGCCTGAGCGTGGATCAATATATTGTGATTTGTACTAGTTGGTAGCCTCTAATGTAGAGCTCTTAGCAACACTGGGAGCCTGCTTGGCTTTGTAGTGAGAGCATCCTGGCTTAAGTGTGCCAGAATAATTAGTACGATCCAGACTCTATTGAGAGAACCAACCAATTAATGCCTAAGAAATAACTGGTATAAAGAAAGTCATGATTGCTGAGAGTACATTGAAAAATGATAGGAACGAAAATATAAAAGTGACTGGGAAAATGTAAAATAGAGATGTTGTTTGCTAATTGACTACCTGTGTAACTTCTTTATGAAAACTATATATGGCCCTGATAGATGACTGACACTCTCTCTCTTTCCTACACATACAAATACACACACAAACACACACACACACGTATACTCCCATACAAACAGGAATGAGAAAAGCAGAAAGGGTTCATTTCCTATAAAAGAGTGATGCAAATATAATTTGCATGATTTTTTTTCCTCCTTACCAGAATAGTGTTTCATACCTACTTCCTAAAAATGCATAATATTAATATTCACTCACAGAAAAAAAAAAACGAATGATCTGAACCAAAGTCAGTGTTCATGTATGTCTCTTATGATGCACTTTCAAAGCTTTGTGAGAATGTCAAGGACTTTTATATTAGAGGATCTAAGGATCCGTCCCTCCTATGGCATAACTGAAACCCATTGCCAAAGATCCTTATTTACATTTTCTTTTCTTTTTTGCAGCCTGCTCCTCCGTCACTCTTTTGGACCGAGTAATGAAATGATTAGCTGAGGATAACTGACTTCAACATATCAATTTGCATAGGAATGTACTGCTGTAATAATAAAGCCTGAAGGTGTTGAACCAGAAATCTGATGGCCTAGATTATAGTGAAGCAGCTACAGCTGACTTGTCACAAAAGATAGAACAATTTCATTTTTTTTCCAGGCTGTGTCAAAACAGCTCATTGGTTCTGCCACGGTTGGTTCTTTTCATAGACTCACTTTTACTTTCTGAATATTCTGTTTCAGGCTATCTTTTATGGATGATGCCTTGAGGCTCGATAGGAGAGGTGGGTTTGGGGGGGGGGGGTTCAACACCTTTTTTCCAATACTCCAAATAATTTTTTGGTCTGCTCCTGAATGAATATCATGGTGGATAAATGTGTTTGCTTATGCAAGGATCTATGCTCATATTATGGTTTTCTGGAGAATGAGCTCATGTTCTGGGAATCAGTACTTTCTTCCCAATATATCAAAGCATATAGTTAGATCTCTCCTGAGCTCAAAACTAATTCTTCAACCTGCCCTTGATCGTAACATTTCAATCTTCTTCTAATCTCACCTTCCGTAAGGTCTCAAATTCACCTAACAATCATTAAAGCAGCAAAATCTCATATTGGTTCAGGCAGAAATGTATACCTAATATAGAATGTGCATTAAGTCTTGGTGACTCTGTAGAATACTTAAATCTAATAATGTAAAATTAATTCAAAGTGCTCCAGTCATGAGGACATATTTCAAGGCATAAAATATCTTATTAAAATGGTATTTATGATATTATCTTTCCTATTTCTTTTTAACAGCAAATTCTTTGGTCACAATTTTCTAAGTAGTAACACTAGAAATAGCACTTAGACTTATGTACCGCTTCGTTCAGAAAATTAGATTTATGAACCTATATCCTTAATCTTTCTTTCAATTTTCTTCCAGTTGAAAAACAATTTCCCCCAGTACTCTAATTAATAGCAATAGTACTTAGTCTTATATACCACTTCACAGTGTTTTACAGCCCTCCATAAGCAGTTTAGACAGTCAGCATATTGCCTTCAATAACCTGGGTCCTCATTTTACTGACCTTGGAAGATGGATGGAAGATCGAGTTAACCTTGAGCCACATCAGTATTGAATTCCTTGCAATGGGTAGAGTCAGCCTGAAATACTACATACATTCTAACCACTGCACCACCTCCATCACCACCAAATAAATTAACTATGATTTTACAATACAGCATTTTAGAGCTAGATATTTTGTTTGGAAGTTTTATAATCTGTACAGTTCTCTGTCAAATTTATATAATAAATATTATTATAAATATTTGGGCTCCTTTTTGCCCCCCAAATCACTTGTGACCAGAAAACAAAACTAACAGACCCTAGCAACAAGCCAGAAGAAACCTGTAATATTCAGGTATCAAACTCCCTGCCACGTAAATTGGATAATGGTTCCAAATCAGTTTTTTTTAAGGATGATGAAATGAAGGAGGCATTCCCAGTATCTACTTCTAAACTTCCAAATAATATCAGTTAAAAACAAAGGGAAAAAAAACAGGTTTTGCTTTCATTTTTAAACAGCCAGGCAAAGTTTCAGAATAAAGATGATTGGGTCTAATCCCATTCCTTAATCAGTTATTGCATGGAATGAAGTTTAGATGAATTATATTTCATGGATTTTTTGTGCATATTCCTAACCCTTTTCTGAAACCAAATAACTCAAGCACTCAAACTACAGTCTCTAAATTCAGTAATCTTGATCATCTCAATAATTCAGATCATTGATTGATGATTCATATCTAATGGACAATTTGAACCAAATTTACTAATCAGACCAGTGATTAAAACTGAGCATTGGAGGATCTGCTAAATCTTCTGTTTTGTTCCTAGTGTCGGGACATTTCTTTGAAAGGAACAGAAGCAACATGACCAATATGAAGATACAATCAATAAGAGTTTGAGGTCATCAGAATTTACCTAAACATTAGGGAAATTTGATGGCTATGAGTGCCACATTTCTATGATTTGCCTAGAGACAGATTTTCTTTACAAAAACCCAGAAACTGTTGAGAATCAGAAAAATTTAACAAACTGAATTTGAAATGGTTATGTTGATGAAGTCTCTCCCCCCCCCCCACCAACTCAGAGAACTCTGAAATGTGTTAATATTTCAGGCTTCTCATAAAGTGTCAAACTGGAGGCATTTTCCCTTTGTTTAGCACCAACAGGATTTGTCTTCTTGAAACAGCATGTAAAAATGATAATTCTGTATTAGCAATTCCCACAAATCAGTCATGTAAAGTTAGATATGAAACAGGGCCATCTCCCCAGGTATAATAACACAAAGTACTGTTACAGGATCAAGTTTTGATCATAAATTCATTTGTTTTATTTAAATGAGTCTCACTGAAAGATATATGCTGTTACTAGGCTAATTTTGAGCCAGCTATCAAACAAAAGTTGGCTCATTTATACAATGAAAGAAGATTAAAATAATATAGAATTTCAATAATTTTTCCCACCATTTTCACTCTCATCCTGCTGCTGTTGTTGTTTTTCAATCAAGTACTGTGTTTTAAAAGAATCTCTCTATCAAGTGAGATTACGTGTTATATACAATACTATACCTGTATAATGAGATTATGCAATATGTGTGTGTGTGTTTGTAGATTTTCATGGATTTTCATGTAGGTCTAGGCATATCCAGTCTTTTCCCATGTAAGGTTTATAGACTCCTGGCGTTGTTTCGATGAGGTCCCACTCGTCATCTTCAGGTTGTTGTCTTTGGTTTTATGCTCGGGCAAACAAAGCGTAGTCTGAGCTGCCATCCCTCACGCATGTCAACTGTCTACATCCCAAAATATAATTCATTATGGAAATAGAAAGAAGGGCAGTAGAGAAGAAGCTGGTAACTACAGGCCAGTTAGCTTGACATCAGTTGTAGTTAAAATGATGGAGACTCTACTCAAAAAGAGGATAAATCAGCACCTAAAAAACAATAACTTATTGGACCCAAATCAGCATGGCTTTACTGAAGGCAAATCATGTCAGACTAATCTCATTGATTTCTTTGACTATGTCACAAAGGTGTTGGATGAAGGTGGTGCCGTGGATATTGCCTACCTGGACTTCAGCAAAGCCTTTGATACGGTTCCACATAAAGAGCTGATAGATAAATTAGTGAAGATTGGACTTAATCCCTGGATAGTTCAATGGATTTGCAGCTGGCTGAAGCATAGACAGCAGAGAGTTATTGTTAATGGCGAGTATTCTGAGCAGAGTCAGGTTACAAGCGGTGTGCCACAAGGGTCTGTTCTGGGTCCTATTCTTTTTAATATGTTTGTGAGTGACATAGGGGAAGGTTTGGTAGGGAAAGTTTGCCTATTTGCCGATGACTCTAAAGTGTGCAATAGGGTTGATATTCCTGGAGGGGTCTGTAATATGGTAAATGATTTAGCTTTACTAGATAAATGGTCAAAGCAATGGAAACTGCAGTTTAATGTTTCCAAATGTAAAATAATGCACTTGGGGAAAAGGAATCCTCAATCTGAGTATTGTATTGGCAGTTCTGTGTTAGCAAATACTTCAAAAGAAAAGGATTTAGGGGTAGTGATTTCTGACAGTCTCAAAATGGGTGAACAGTGCAGTCAGGCGGTAGGGAAAGCAAGTAGGATGCTTGGCTGCATAGCTAGAGGTATAACAAGCAGGAAGAGGGAGATTATGATCCCACTATATAGAATGCTGGTGAGACCACATTTGGAATACTGTGTTCAGTTCTGGAGACCTCACCTACAAAAAGATATTGACAAAATTGAACGGGTCCAAAGACGGGCTACAAGAATGGTGGAAGGTCTTAAGCATAAAACGTATCAGGAAAGACTTAATGAACTCAATCTGTATAGTCTGGAGGACAGAAGGAAAAGGGGGGACATGATCGAAACATTTAAATATATTAAAGGGTTAAATAAGGTTCAGGAGGGAAGTGTTTTTAATAGGAAAGTGAACACAAGAACAAGGGGACACAATCTGAAGTTAGTTGGGGGAAAGATCAAAAGCAACATGAGAAAATATTATTTTACTGAAAGAGTAGTAGATCCTTGGAACAAACTTCCAGCAGACGTTGTAGATAAATCCACAGTAACTGAATTTAAACATGCCTGGGATAAACATATATCCATCCTAAGATAAAAAACAGAAAATAGTATAAGGGCAGACTAGATGGACCATGAGGTCTTTTTCTGCCGTCAGACTTCTATGTTTCTATGTTTCTAGAAACCAGCAACCAACGACAAAGAAATAAATTTAAATTTAGCACAAAATAGTTTGTGGCGGAAGTGACTGTCTGCAAAGGCTCCTCAATTGGGGCTGAAAGGTGAAAATGGAAGAGATATGCTCTGTCCCACATTTGTGTAGACCAGGTTGCCCTGATTTGACTGGTCTGTCCCAAAAAAACACACATTTTCTATCATCATATCTCCAAAAGATGGAGGCCACCCACCACTGAGCTGATTTATTCCACATATATGAAACATGCCACCATAAATAAATACTTAGACTTAAAGTATTCATAGCAAGATCAATTCATTAAAAGATGAGACATACAGAAATTGAGATTTGAAAATGCAATAGCGTCCCTTCTTCCCTCATTTCAGTTTTTGCTCGCGTGCACACAGTATCTCTGAATCCTCGCGACTGCTTCTGTTTCTGTAATACAGACACCAATGATGCATTACTGTATTGTTTTTCTCTACCCCAATGACTTCATCATTTCATTTCTCAGCTTCCTCAAAATAAGTGTTAAAGTTTCTTCCCAAAATTGCTCTCAAACTAACTAGCATTTGGTGCTCTAACTACAGGCTACAATGGTTAAAATATTGGAATTAAGTAAATGCTTTATAAAGGAACAACCGATGATCAAAGGCTTCCTTTGAGTTAAAAATATTAGCATCCATCACAGAGAATAAAACATATAAATTAAAGAGATGTGTTTCCATTAGAGTGCAGAGAAAGGAATGATATAACAACAATTTCACATGAAAGAAACACTTATCATGGCACAAAAAATATTTCCAGTCCAAGAAAACAACAAACAAAGAAGCGAGGGAAAGTTTGCTATAGAAGATAAATAGGATTATCCTTTCAGAAATCTTTCTAAAGAAAATCCACAAAACTGGAAAAGGAGATGACTAATATTACTACATTATCAAATGATAACTTTGTCAACTTAATGAGTACTTTACTCAAGGCTGAGTCTGGATCAGGATTAGGCTTTGACTTCAGAAACAGTGAGACATTACTTTAATGGGGGGAAAGAATCTTCCACAAATTCTCAAGGATGAATTTTGTTGAGCTATGAACTTCATGGCAAAGCAAGATCTTTAACATAGACATTCATTGCAAGGGATAGAAGAACTCAGCAAAAAGCAAAAACAAAAAAGCTTTCCTGGAAAATATCCCTTCTCCTCAGTTTAACAGTTGTGAAACAGTGATAAAGGATAGCAGCTTTTAGCTAATGAAAAAGGCAGGGATTGGCAATGAGTGCTCACAAGCCATTGGCCAAATTAACATACAATCTTTTGGGGTCATCATTTTCTTTCTTGTCCTTTGTAGGTTTCTCCACGTGGTAATTTGAAATGAAATCTGCATGCATTTGGTAAGAAGCACTGACACAATCAATCAGAATAGAGCTGGAAGACCTTCAAGGTCTTCTAGTCCAACCCCATGCTCAAACAGGAGTCCCTATACAAGTGATGGCGAACCTTTTTTTACCTCAGGTGCCAAAAGATGGGTGTGCGCTATTGTGCATACGTGAATGCCTACACCCATAATTCAATGCCTGGGGAGGAGAAAACAGCTTCTCCCTCTGGAGACCAGAAACAACCTATTTCCCAACTTCTGGTGGGCCCAGTAGGTTTGTGTTTGCTCTCCCCAGGCTCCAAAGGCTTCCCTGGAGCCAGAGGAGGGTAAAATGCCCTCCCCCATCCCCCTAGAGGCTCTCTGGAAGCCAAAAATGCCCTCCCAGAGCCTCTGTGTGAGCCAAAAATCAGCTGATCAGCACACACATGAACGTTGGATGCCAGCAGATATGGCTCCATGTGCCACCTGTGGCACCCGTGCCATAGATTTGCCATCACTGCCCTATACCATTTCAAATTGTTGGCTGTCTCATCTTTTCTTAAAAACCTCCAGTGATGAAGTCCCTACAACTTCTGAAGGCAAGCTATTCCATTGTCCTCACTGTTAGGAAGTTTCTCCTTAATTCCAGGTTGCTTCTCTTCTTAATTACTTTCCGCACATTGTTTCTTGCCTTGCCTTCTGGTGCTTTGAAAAATAAGCCCCACCCCTTATTTGTGGCAGCCCTTCAAATATTGGAATACTGTTATCATGTCACCCCCTAGTCCTTCTTGTCTCTAGATTTGCAATACCCAATTCATGCAACCATTTTTCATAGGTTTTTGTATCCAGGCCCTTAATCATCTTTTCTTTGCACATACCCATGTTTTCCTGAAAATAAGGCCCTGTCTCATATTTTTTTTGAACCCTAAAATAAGTGTTTGGCCTTATAGCCATGCACTCAAAATCCCATTTGGGCTTATTATTATGGATGTCTTATTTTGGGGAAAACAGGGCATTCTTTGTACATATTCTCTTACAACATACCAATCTGCTATTCTAAACAAAATAGGAAGCAGAATTTCCAAGATCAGTTATTGCCACCCCCAATTTAAGGTAATATTATTATGGTTATTGTTTATTGCACATTCAATAAAATTGCAAATATCTGGATTGGATTGGCATTTTTGTTTAACTATTGAAGAAGTAGTGGGTTCTAAAGCCTGTTGCTACCGTTTTGCGCATGTGCACACTCATGCACACTTGCAATGCTTCTGCACATGTGTTAGTACTATGTAGAAAACATTTGGGTTTGCAATATATAAACAAGCTAACAGTGAATGTTTGTTTCTATTGAAATACTATAGCTTTAAGAGGTAGTGTTGAAAATTGCTGTAAGAAGGAGCTGAAAGTATGATTCTCTCTGCTCGTTTTTCTACTGATTCACTGTGACTGATGTACTGTAGCAAGCTCTGTGTGTTACATAGAAACATAGAAGTCTGACGGCAGAAAAAGACCTCCTGGTCCATCTAGTCTGCCCTTATACTATTTTCTGTATTTTATCTTAGGATGCATATGTGTTTATCCCAGGCATGTTTAAATTCAGTTACTGTGGATTTATCTATCACATCTGCTGGAAGTTTGTTCCAAGGATCTACTACTCTTTCAGTAAAATAATATTTTCTCATGTTGCTTTTGATCTTTCCCCCAACTAACTTCAGATTGTGTCCCCTTGTTCTTGTGTTCACTTTCCTATTAAAAACACTTCCCTCCTTGACCTTATTTAACCCTTTAATATATTTAAATGTTTTGATCATGTCCCCCCTTTTCCTTCTGTCCTCCAGACTATACAGATTGAGTTCATTAAGTCTTTCCTGATACGTTTTATGCTTAAGACCTTCCACCATTCTTGTAGCCCGTCTTTGGACCCGTTCAATTTTGTCAATATCTTTTTGTAGGTGAGGTCTCCAGAACTGAACACAGTATTCCAAATGTGGTCTCACCAGCATTCTATATAGCGGGATCATAATCTCCCTCTTCCTGCTTGTTATACCTCTAGCTATGCAGCCAAGCATCCTACTTGCTTTCCCTACCACCTGACTGCACTGTTCACCCATTTTGAGACTGTCAGAAATCACTACCCCTAAATCCTTTTCTTCTGAAGTATTTGCTAACACAGAACTGCCAATACAATACTCAGATTGAGGATTCCTTTTCCCCAAGTGCATTATTTTACATTTGGAAACATTAAACTGCAGTTTCCATTGCTTTGACCATTTATCTAGTAAAGCTAAATCATTTACCATATTACAGACGCCTCCAGGAATATCAACCCTATTGCACATTTTAGAGTCATCGGCAAATAGGCAAACCTTCCCTACCAAACCTTCCCCTATGTCACTCACAAACATATTAAAAAGAATAGGACCCAGAACAGACCCTTGTGGCACACTGCTTGTAACCTGACTCTGCTCAGAATACTTGCCGTTAACAATAACTCTCTGATGTCTACGCTTCAGCCAGCTGCAAATCCATAGAACTATCCAGGGATTAAGTCCAATCTTCACTAATTTATCTATCAGCTCTTTATGTGGAACTGTATCAAAGGCTTTGCTGAAGTCCAGGTAGGCAATATCCACAGCACCACCTTCATCCAACACCTTTGTGACATAGTCAAAGAAATCAATGAGATTAGTCTGGCATGATTTGCCTTCAGTAAAGCCATGCTGATTTGGGTTCAATAAGTTATTGTTTTTTAGGTGCTGATTTATCCTCTTTTTGAGTAGAGTCTCCATCATTTTAACTACCACTGATGTCAAGCTAACTGGCCTGTAGTTCCCTGCTTCTTCTCTACTGCCCTTCTTGTGGATAGGCACAACACTGGCCATTCTCCAATCCTCAGGAACTTCTCCTGTTAACAAGGATTGGTTAAACAAATCAGTCAGGGGGGTAGTAATGACAGATCTGAGTTCTTTAAGAACTCTGGGGTGGATGCCATCTGGACCCATTGCCTTATTTATCTTTAATCGTTCAAGTTCTTCTAAGACATCGGCTTCTAAGATCACTGGAGCTGAATCCGTACAGCTGGAAGCAATGCTATATCCCTCTATAGTATTATTTTGTAAGGTGTTCAATGAGTTTAATGTATTTGTAAGCTGTAATGTATGTCCAGTGATGGGCTGCCAAAATTTTTACTACCACACTGCGGGCATGGCTTGTGCATTTTGTTTCAACATCTTTCAGTGCAAATTGAGTGCTCTGGGGTAGAGCTCCATTTTTGCTACCCTACTGTATTCCCCCCCCATCCAGGCAGTCACCCACCCCTGATTATCTACCATATAAAGTGTATATACACACACGCATGAACAGCTCTTCAAAAATTATACAATCTCATTTACTGCGATAGGAAAAACATACCCAGAGCCCAGAAGGGAAAAAGAGGGGGGGGGATTCAAAATTTTGCTACCGGTATTGGATACCTAACCAAAAGTTTGCTACTGGTACTGCGTACCTGACCGTACCCGTAGGAGTCCATCACTGTGTATGTCTGATATGTAAGACAAACACAGGCTTGTAATATTATTATTGTGTTGAGAGATATTGACTGATTTGAATGTGAATAACCAGACTGTTTATGTTGACTGTGCTATTTCTAAAGTAAACACTATTTTATATACTTTAATGTATCTGTCTTATATGACTGAATAATTACTCTTATCTCCTGGATATCTGCTGGAATGCCATGTTTTCATCTTTGCATGTCCTTGATAACTCAAGAGTTCTGTACACTCCTTATATATTGCTCTTGGGTCAAAGTGAATTATATAAGAAACACCCCCGAGTGGGGTATGTGTCTGTGTCGAGGTGGTGGGCACATTTCACTATGTTTTATGTTGTGTGTATATTAAACTTGTTAAAAATTAATAAAAAATATTTTTTTTAAAAAAGAGTTCTGTACACTCCTTAACAGGCGCAATGCTTCTCTGCATGTGCAGAAGCATCCTGGGCAGGTGGGTGGAGCTTCCTACCACTGCTACTATCGGTTCGCTGAACTGGGCCAAACTGGGAGCAACCCACTGCTGTATTGAAGCCATCCCAGGAACGTTGTTTAATAATATTAATGATGTAGTCACGCATTTAAGCTGTTCCAAGCCAAGCTACCTTTTGCTGGTGATTGATTTTGTATTTTTGGAGTACAGGAAGCTCTGGAATATAAGACACACCTTAGTTTGTGGGGAGAAAAATAAGAAAAAAAATATCTGCCTCTGCCTACCAGCATCCATGACTAGCGTTTGGGAGGAAAATTCCATTTGGGAGGAAACCTCTGTTTGGGAGGGGCTGCCTTTGCAACCTCCAAAAGTTCCATTTGGGAGGAAACCTTCCTTTGAGAGGAAATCTTTGTTTGAGAGGAAAGCTCCATTTGTAAGGGGCCGCTTTTGAAGCCTCCAAAAGCTCCATTTTTGTGGCAATGATCTGTGGCAATCCCTGCAGCCTGCAACAGGTATAAAATATGACTAGTGGAAGACGAAGGGTGGCCGGAGCTACATTCGTTGTATAAGATGCACCCAAATTTCCCCCCTCTTTTGGGGGGAAAATGTGCATCTTATACTCTGAAAAATATAGTATATACTGTACATTGGTACTATTTTTCACCTTCTATTTCTATTTGCAGATGTTTATATCTTCTGATTTTCTCCAGTTCCAGTACTGCCATATCCACTATCCAGACTTTTCTCGTCTTTATCAACGATAATTAAATTTAAAGTGTTGTGTGGCAGAGGCTTGTCTGTTTGAATTCTAAAGTCTCTGACCACATTAGTTTCTTTTGCTATTGTTTTGTCTATGTTGTGGTTTCATCAGTTCTTGCTTGCAAGGAAACAGTGTTTCTTGCAGTTGTTCCAATCCATCACTGCTGCTATTTGGTCATGCCACTGTCTATATGATCTTCTTGCAGCAGCTAACTAGGCAGTCCACTGTTTCTTCAGAGTTTCTGCAGAGGGCAGCATATGCTGTCTGTTGCTGCTCTCTCTCTCTCTCTCTCTCTCTCTCTCTCTCTCTCTCTCTCTCTCTCTCTCTCTCTCTCTCTCTCTCTCTCTCTCACATACACACACAATGTTATTGATTTATGATATAGCATACAACAAATGTAAAAGCTAATAGTAGAAAAAAATAGGGAAACTCCCTTTGGTGCACTATAATAGGGTAGTAACATCAAACCACAACTTTTTACTTTTACATAATAATTACAACTAGCCATTTCTATAATAAGAAATCTATCTAATCAGCAAAACCCAAAATTAAAGTTTCAATTTTTTTTCTACCTCAACCACAAGATCCAGAAGCAGTTTACAGGTAGAAATGAAAGTATTTGTGGGTTTCCCCCCCCTTGATTAAAGCAGTTAATTTAGTCATCTCTCCTAGCTTGTGAGCCATTCAGCCATTGCTGAGGTCAAAATGTCCTTCCATTTTTGCATGTAAAGTAGTCTTGCTGCCATCAACATGTACAACACCAAAATTCCAATCACCCCCCCCCCCCCCAAGTCTTTATCCATTAAGCCCAAAATAAAACTCTCTGGTTTTATCTTTATATTCGAACATGCTGTATTAGAATATTAATCCTTCTCCTATTGTTGTCTTCTCAACTCTGGCTTTGTATGAATTTCTTCGTAAAGCTTTGTCTTATGTTACTAGGATATCCCCTCTTTTTCTTTCTTAACCTCGCATACTCTTACCACTGCCAACTCTTGTTACTTGTTTTGTCTGCTAGTCTTTTATGTACTGGCTTTATAATAATTTGCCTCTCTCTTTTCTATTCTTCTCTTCATTTGGTTTTTCTTGTAGGATAGTTTGGTTTCTCCAATATTCATTAAACCTTCAGTGCATCTTCTTCACTGGCCTTCAGCTATCCTTTCAACACCCTTGTTATTATTATTATTCCCATTACGATTAATACTACTAGTAGTTTTAACTCCTCTGATAGGGAAATTCTAACACAGTTCAATGGTTTGCCTAGGGAACATTTCATCTAAATGTTCTGTGTATAAGAAGAGTAGGAACATTCTCCCTGTTTTTAGGGAAGCCTATTCTTTCAATGGGGAGAAAGTACATAGTTTATCTTCCTGTAGTGTGATACTAAGGATTTAAGTATTCCAACACATACAATACATAAAGACAAAATTGCTAGCCTAATAGTCCACATAAAACTCTTTGATCAACATAGAAACCAACAGTCTATTAAACATCCTTGCTGAAGTACAGCGTTTATGGGAAATTGAAGAATTCTTGTAATCAAATTTGATAGCAAACTAAGAAATGCTTGATCATTTTTCCCCAATCCTTCCCCCCATCCCTAATTTTGAATCCACAAATGTGTAGCTTTCAGATGATACCAGGAAACCCTCTATAGTTGACGAAGAACACTGCACTGTACCTCAAAATGTAGAAATCCTCTTATTTGATTTAGTGATCTCTTCTCTGCTGGCTTTCCTGGCATCTACTTTTTCCTTAATCTATACTTTAACCCTTCTGCTTTGAAACCATCCTCATGATTCATGTTGCTAAATATCTGACTTGCCAATTGCATATTAGTTGAGTAAGCTAATTCTTTTCTGCCTATTACTCAATAAATTGTAAACTGGAATTAAAATAATAAGTCAATCCCTTTGTCTTTCTTTTTCTTCTTTTTCAATCTTATTTGCATAGAGGTGCAGCCAATTTATGTCATCAAATTTCCTTAGGTCACGGTTTCCTCAAATGTGGTGACACTACCCTACTGAATCTAGTTTGATCTTGGTTTGGCTAAATACATTTACCTGTCTTTAGAAAGTGTAACATCTCATGCTCTATCCTGGTGACAAAAAAAGAAGAAGTATGTGTTCAATCCTCCATTTGCAGTAGTCTTCTTTTCCTTTCTAGTTCATTTCCAAACATGGAAAAATGGATGAAAAGATTACCTGAATCTCTAGGTCAGTGATGGTGAACCTTTTTCCCCTTGGATGCTGAAAGAGCATGCATGCGCACTATCGAGCATGTGCAAGTGCCCACACCCATAATTCAATTCCTGGGGAGGATGGAAACAGTCTCCCCCACTCCCAGAAGCCCTCTGGAGACTGGAAACAGCTTGTTTCCCAACTTTTGGTGGGCTTGGTAGGCTCATGTTTTGCCCTCCCCAGGCTACAAAGGCTTCCCTGGAGCTGGGGGAGGGTAAAAATGCCCTCCCCTCCCCCTGGAGGCTCTCTGGAAGCCAAAAATGCCCTCCCAGAGCCTCTGTGTGAGCCAAAAATCAGCTGGTGGTCACACACATGCACATTGGAGCTGAGCTAAACCAACGGCTCATATGCCAGCAGATATGGCTCTGCGTGCCACCTTTGGCAGTTCTTTATTTTCTTTCTTTCCTCATCTTTAAACTCTTGAAGTAATATTGTTAGAGTTGTCATTTGGACTGTCATTTGTCCCCATGTGGATTAGAAATTAGTAGTAGGAAAGGATAATAAAGCCCACATACAAAAATTAATTAAAGAGCAAAATCTGCAGAATGTTCTTGGATGTATAGATAAAAGAGTATCTCCTTTTAAAAAACCTTCCAATAAAATATACATAACCTTTCCTCATTTCAATTCTTTTAAATCCTGCTTCATCTTCTATTGACAGTTACATATTTCATGAGTGTATGCATTTTTGCAAAATAAGAAAAACAGAACAATGCCTGAAAAATACAAAATACAATAACAAAATAAACCTGACTATATTTTCTTTATTTTTACTTTTTCTTTCTTTCCTTTCTTTCTTCTTTCTTTCTTTTTTCCTTCCTTCCTTTTTTCTTTTTTTCCCTCTCTGTAGTTTTGATGTAAATAGTTGTATTGATCTAGAATAACCGTTATAATTTTTGTTGACCTTAATCATTGTAGATGTTTTAATTCATTTCCTTATGATATCCTGAGAGTGATATGCAATATTTTAAGAGCCTTTTTTTAAAGTTTCAAATTGTTTTGAAACTATTGTGCAAATTGTGCATGGAAACTATTTGAATATGCGTTCAAATTGTATATCTCCAATTGAATCCAGAGTACTGTACAGAAGATGAACTATAGTATGGATTTGTAGGACATGATGTGAAGGTCTTTTCTTTAATCTAAACTATACATTCTTCTAATAGCCTATATATTCATAAAAGAGGACAAAGCCATTAATCCTTAAAGATATTATTCTCTTCACAGGAATAAGTCAAGAAGTAGCTTTTTAAAATTAGAACTGCTGGTTTTTAGCAGGATTTGGGACATTCAGGATTTACCTAAAAATCTCTTGTGGAAATGACAAAGTTGACCTGCTTGATCACAGATAAGACAATAAGTATTTTTATAAAAAACTGGGAATCTCATATGAACTTTTCATGAAAGTGAAGAATAAATGAATCAGTGTTTTATGGATTTGCTGATTAAAAAGGACTGAATATGGCAAGAATAGAACCATGTTGTAATTTTAAAAAGGAAAGTGAGATAGTGTGCTTACTAGAAACTGATATTTCTTTTCTAAGTTCACTCTAAATAATTTTATTTTTATCTATTTACCCATTTATCATCTAATTATCTATTTATCTATCCTTTCTTTCTTTCTTTCCTTCTTTCTTTCTTTGTTCCTTCCTTCCTTCCTTCCTTTCTTTCTACAGTATTTACCCAGTATCTATAACACAATATACCTACTCTCTCTCTCTACAGTTGAGTTCTATGTATATGTATGTATGTATATGTATATGTCTCTTTCATGGATGGGATCCATTCTATGCCTGCCTTTGTCTACCTGCCGTCAGTTCTTCTTGCTATGTGACCATCCCATTTCCATTTCAATTCTTTTGTGCTCTTGATAATATTGTATACTTTTGTTTACACCTCTAAAACCTCTAATCCATATTCAGGACCAACTGGCAAAAAGAAGCTTGAAGAGGTCTTCATTTTGCATGGCTAAAATGATGATCAATACATATGCATAGATGGGTATACTGTATATGCATGCATACGTTTATGTGTATACAATTATAAATTATGTAAAACTCAATTGTCAGGTGAATGAATGAGTAATGGCTATTCCCTGCAATGAATTGGAAAGAAGATGAAAAAAGACAGAATCACTGGCAGATTACAAACAGGGAAAAGAGGTGGCATCATAGCCATGAAGCCAAATAGGACATGGTTCTGAAGAAGTACCAAGAGCTTGTTGGCTGATGCCACTGGACTAGTCAGGAGCTAATAAAAGGTTGTCTTCTGTTCTGTGCATGGCCTCTTGGAGTGAACCCACTGACCCAAAAGTCCACTATTTCATGGTAAAATCACACTCTTTATTGATAAAAGCAACACACAGCAAAAAGCAGATTGAATGGCAAGGAAAGGGGAGAACTTTCCTCTCCAAAATGAAACATCAGAAAGTCTGGGAAAAGCACCACCTCGGCCTAATGGCATTCCTTAGATAACAGAGTCTATTTATCGTTCAAGAGAATAAACCAGCTCCCCAGAATCTCCAACAAACATCATCCAGCAAAAAAATGTCTTTTAGTGAGGCAGGAATCATGTTTTTGAAGCCTTGCTTAAGCATTCCACACACTCTAACATCTGTTCCATGAACGGCGTTGAAACCCCACACCTAATTACCCAAAATCTTTTGCTTTTATACTGCCTGGAAGTGGCATCACACCCCAAAGAGGTAAAGCTGTAAGCTTATTTCCTTTTACTATGCAAATCCTCTTGCCTTCTTAGAAATATCCTATATCTAACATCTAAGCATGGATTATCCATTCTAATGTCTTCCTCATCCTCCAACTGGGACCACTCCTCCGTCGTTCTATCAGCCCCCTCTAGTCCTACCTGAGGTTCACTCAGGTCACCTTCCCTCTCATTCTCTGCATCAGCTGGCAACCCCACTGGTCCAGGGTATCCAGAAGGGCCTGGCTCATCCTCCTCGGAATCTGACATGACCAGAGGTAGACAAGGAGCACTCACAACAGTCTTCTAGCTGGGTGAGTGAGAGAACTGAAATGAACACCTTATTTCCTTCATAAAATAGACAACAGTTCCTATCATGTATCTGAGCAGGGTAGAACCATTCAATTTGTATGCTCTAAAATCTTTGGTAGATTAGAACTGCCCCCACCCTCCTTGTCTTTCGTAAACTACTCAAGACTCACCTATACCGCCAGGCATGGGGGAGTTGAGACACCTTTCCCCCAGGCTTTTTTATACTTTGTTTTATGTTTGGTATGAATGTGCTGCTTGGTTTTTTAAATAATGATAGGGTTTTACAGTGATCCCTCGGTTAGCGCGGGGGTTACGTTCCAAGACCTCCCGCGCTAACCGATTTCCGCGTTATACTGGATGCGGAAGTAAAAACACCATCTGCGCATGCGTGCCCTTTGTTTCATGGCCGCACATGCGCAGAAGGTGGAGCGACGCAAGTTCGGAGGCTGGCAATGCAATGGTGATTTTTCCGGGCTCCTTGCCGCTACCCCCCGCCCGCCCGATTCGCCCCGCTCACCGGCTTTCTTGGGGCAGCGCTGGCGGCAATGGCAACCCTCCCTCCTTCCCTTCTCTCCCTCCCTCCTTCCCTCCTCTCACCGGCTTTCTTGGGGCAGCGCTGGCGGCAATGGCAACCCTCCCTCCTTCCCTTCTCTCCTTCCCTCCTTCCTTCCTCTCACCGGCTTTCTTGGGGCAGCGCTGGCGGCAATGGCAACCCTCCCTCCTTCCCTCCTTCCTTCCTCTCACCGGCTTTCTTGGGGCAGCGCTGGCGGCAATGGCAACCCTCCCTCCTTCCCTTCTCTCCCTCCCTCCCTCCTTCCTTCCTCTCACCGGCTTTCTTGGGGCAGCGCTGGCGGCAATGGCAACCCTCCCTCCTTCCCTTCTCTCCCTCCCTCCTTCCTTCCCTCCTTCCCTTCTCTCCCTCCCTCCTTCCCTTCTCTCCCTCCTTCCCTCCTTCCTTCCCTCCTTCCCTTCTCTCCCTCCCTCCTTCCCTTCTCTCCCTCCTTCCCTCCTTCCCTCCCTCCTTCCTTCCCTCCTTCCCTTCTCTCCCTCCCTCCTTCCTTCCCTCCTTCCCTTCTCTCCCTCCCTCCTTCCTTCCCTCCTTCCCTTCTCTCCCTCCCTCCCTCCTTCCTTCCCTCCTTCCCTTCTCTCCCTCCCTCCTTCCCTTCTCTCCCTCCCTTCTCTCCCTCCTTTCTCAAAAAGCACTTAAACTGTAACTGTACTGTACTGTGTAATGACAGAATAAAACCCCCCAGCCCTCACCTGTGTTTGAATTTCATTCATTCATTCACTCAGTCATTCATTCATTCATTCATTCTTCTGTACAGTATGTACAGTACTGTGTGCCACTCAGTCCCAACACTTTTAACCCATAAATTACCATTTCCCATCCCCTTAATTACCATTACTGTACACATTGAATAAGACTCTTAAGTTATGAACAATAACATATTTATTTACATTTTTTGGGGTGGGGTGGGGGTTAGCATAACTGGGATAACTAGGGATCTTCTTCTATCACCATTTCTACAATGGACGCTGCAGGTGATGGTGTGACAGACCTCTTGGTTTTTGTGACAAACATGGTCATGGGCAGTTGTTGGCGCCGTTTCTTTTTCTGGCCTAACATGGATCTGTATGGTGCAAAGATGTTGTCAAGGGAGGCGTTAAACTGTATAGAGCGAGTCATGTTGGGATCCCAAAGTTCCACCATGTGTTGCAGATGTGCAGCAGTTCTGTTCAGTTCTGCAAGCCGCTCAAGCGTTAGGCCAACATCTTCTTCTTCCTCAGCTTCTTCAGCTTCCGCTTCCTCCTCTTCTTCACTCGCTGACCTGGTCAGCTCCTCCAGATCTTTGTCTGTCAGCGGTAGGCCATGCTCATCAAGCAAACCATTGACTTCCTCTGGTGTCATGTCAACGAAGCCTTCTCCACCCAGTGCCTGTGCCAGCTTCACAGAGGTCTGGACTGCAGCATCTTGGATTTCTTCGGGAGCAAATCCCTTGTAATCATGCACCACTTCTGGCCACAATTTCCTCCAGCAGGCATTCATTGTCTGTGCCTTCATATCCATCAAGGCATTTTGAATGTTCTTCAGACAAGATGCAATTGTGTACTGACGCCAGTAGGCCTTCAATGTGAAGTTGTCATCAGCATCCATTGCTTCCACGATGCTTCCAAGAGAATTGTGCGTGTACAGTGCCTTAAATGCACGGATAATACCTTGATCCATCGGCTGGATAAGCGATGTGGTGTTTGGTGGCAAGAATTCAACTTGCACCCCATCATGTTCATGGTCCAGGTGATCATGACCGCCAGCATTGTCCATTAGGAGAAGCACTTTGAAATCGATTCCTTTGCGAGCCAAATACACCTCCACCTGTGGGATGAAGCACTGATGAAACCAGTCCCGCGTGAGGGGTTTTGTAATCCATGCTTTAGGATTATGCATCCAGTACACTGGCAATGAATTCTTGTTTCTGTTCTTGAGGGCTCTTGGATTTCGTGACTTATAGATTAGCCCTGGCTTCAGCAAAAAGCCTGCTGCATTCCCACACATGATCAAAGTCACTCGATCTTTCATGGCCTTAAAGCCAGGGGCTTTGGCTTCATCTTGCATCAAGAAAGTCCTTGAAGGCATCCTCTTCCAGAACAGGCCTGTTTCGTCCATGTTGAACACCTGTTCTGGAAGGTAGCCCCCTTCTGCAATTAGGTCTTTAAACGTGCGCTGGACAAAGTTTTCTGCTGCACCTGTATCTGCTGAGGCAGCTTCTCCGTGCAATGACACACTCTTCAGGCCATAGCGCCGTTGAAATTTCTCAAACCACCCTTTGCTTGCTGTGAATGTGGCTGGGGCTGAGGCTGAGGCTGAAGAATGACAGGAAAGGGAGAGAGAAGTGACTTGAATGAAAGCATACAGAGTAAATGCCCACCTCCTTCCCTCCTTCCTTCCTTCCCTCCCTCCCTCCTTCCCTCCTTCCTTCCCTCCCTCCTTCCCTTCTCTCCCTCCTTCCCTCCTTCCTTCCTTCCCTCCTTCCCTTCCCTCCTTCCCTTCTCTCCCTCCCTCCCTCCTTCCCTCCTTCCCTCCCTCCCTCCTTCCCTCCTTCCTTCCCTCCCTCCCTCCTTCCCTCCCTCCCTCCCTCCTTCCTTCCCTCCCTCCTTCCCTCCCTCCCTCCTTCCCTCCTTCCCTCCCTCCCTCCTTCCCTCCCTCCCTCCTTCCCTGCTCCTTCCTTAAAAAACACTTAAATACAGTATGTAATGACAGAATAAAAAACCCCAGCCCTTACCTGCGTTTCCCTCATCTGCATCGCCTTCTTCTGTGTCTTCAAGACGGTTGTACAATTGTTGTGCCTTGGTCCTTATAGTGTTGGTATCCAAAGCAATGCTCTTTTTGCGGCAGTCTTGTACCCACAGGGACAAAGCAGCTTCCATCTTCATAAGCCGTTTGTTTCTAGGCGTCACCATTCTTTTTGCAGCCTTGTTGAATGCCATCAGAGAACTTTGCCTTATCTTTTTCTCGTCGTCCCGAATGGTTCGCACACTTGATTCGTTGATCCCATACTGCCGACCAACATCTGCATAAGAGCGTCCCCCTTTCAGCATGTCCAAAATGTCAATTTTCTCTTTAATTGTGAGTATCCTCCTGGTCTTTTTAGCGTCGCCGCCTCCACTCCGTGCACAACGTTTAGGAGGCATCTTCCAACAAGTCTGAACAAGTTCCAACAGTTGCAAAGCTTTTTTTTGCGTTTGCAACGATTGGTCGAGATTTTGGCCAATCAGCAATCAGTATGACGTCATCGGGCGGGAAAAACCGTGGTGTAGGAAAAAAAACGCGGACTTATTTTTTAATTAATATTTTTTGAAAAACCGCGTTGCAGCGTTTCGCGCTAATCGAGAACGCGCAAATCGAGGGATCACTGTATATGTTTTTTAATATTAGATTTGTTCCACTACTATATTGTTTTTATTACTGTTGTGAGCTGCCCCGAGTCTTCGGAGAGGGACGGCATACAAATCTAATTATTATTAATAATAATAATAATAATAATAATAATAATAATAATAATAATAAAAGGGATTGAGGTATATAATTTTGCATTTGACCCAGCATTTAGCTTAGTATCTGAAAGAGTGATTCTGAACCTAATATAAAGTCTAGAATTCATGCTTTACACTTCAGCAATAAAGATAATGAAAAAACATACAATTCTTAAATGGTTATTAATATATAATGAGTCATAGACAATGTGGACCACTGTCAAGGAAAAAAAGAATAAAAGTGCTTATAAAAATCGCAGTTGAGTGCTATTGCTATATTCTCTATACATAAATCAGTGCTTTTCTTCTTTATGATACTATTAAAATCCCCAGGGTAAATTTTTGAATTGGTAAAAAACCCAGTGTTTTAGCTTGAGAACTTGTGGGTTTTATAATGAAGCAATGATATTAATATAAAGTAAATGGCATTTAACTTCAACTGTCCCACATATATTTTAAAACAATCCCATGAATACTGACATACATTCACTGCTAAAATAGCATAATGTGCTTAAAATCTCACAGCAGAGAATATCACAAATACAGTGTAAGGAGAAGCTGCAGGGCTGTCTTTTAACAGCTCTACGGGCCCCTAGGTAAAGCCGTGTACTGAGGCCCATATGACAATTGCTCACAGGAATAAAAATGTAAATGTTCCATAAAATTAAACATATGTTTGCATGTTAGTATTAATTTTAAAATGTAGTAAAATGTAATAAATAGTGTATTTTTCAGAGTATAAATCACACCAGAGTATAAGACGCACCTTAGTTTGGGAGGACGAAAATAGAGAAAATTTTTTACCCACCATCTATTCATCTGGCTAGCGTCCTTAGTCTGGTCAGCTTCAGCACATTATTTTATCTCCTGGTTGGAGATGAAAAAAACCTTCTTCAGAGAGAACAGCAATTTAAAAAAGCCTGCAAAGAACAAACATTCTTGGAAGGGAGTAGCAATGAAAAAGTCTGCAAGACGGTATGAGCCAGTAAGATTGTTAGCATCTCTTTAGGGCTGAAAAAAAAGGGTTCAAAAAAGCTACATTCAGAGTATAAGACGCACCCAAATTTTCAGTTTTAGGGGGGGAAAGGTGTGTCTTATAGTCTAAAAAATACGGTATGTTGCTGTATTTACATGATACAAGGTGCATTGAAGGGTTAACATACACATATTAGTATGGGCTTCCTATGCTTGAGGGGCCCATATATTAAGACAGCCTTGCAAAGCTGTCCAACCTGAGGACATAAATGAATATTTATGATTCAAAATGTGGGGGGCTTTGGAGGGAGCTATTCCTAAAAAGAAGTAGATTTATGCTGCTTTTATTTTGCCAAGTAGAGATAAAATTAGTGATAACTATATCAATAAATGCATTTTAATTGCAAATTAATAACTATGTTCAGTAAGTTAAAAAATACCAGAGTTTTAAATATTATTTTTGCTTCATTCAAGGAAATAAAATATATTTCAGTTAGACAGATTGTTGCTAATTATATTTGAAAATCTCACAAGAGAAGCAAAATGGTTGAAACTTAGTATTGGTAGTAACAATTAGAATTGGGATCCCTCAAGTTATGAAATTATTATTTATTAAATTTATATGCACCCCTCTCCAAAGATTCCAAAGAATTGTGGGATGGAGGCAAATAAGAAAACAGGTAAAATGTATTCTTGAATGAGTCTTTCACTATTGCTATCCGGTGATTTTTCTTCTTAAAAGTATTGACACGTAATGTGAACGCAATGATTACTTATCAATTTTTGAAACTGCCACGGTGGGTTGTTTAGCAAGAGTTTGACAACAAGCATTGCTTCATTTCAAGATACCTGATAATGTTGCAAACTGCACATAAACACAAAAAAGATCTGGTGTTTCCCTTGTATCATGTTAACTACCCAAGATCATGGGTTTGGGGATAAGCAAAGTCCTATGGGCTCCTTACAATCAAGTTGACATTATGGAGGAGTCTTAGCCAAAAAATGGCAAGATGATCATTTTGGGGAGAACTTGACTGGAGAGTAGAATCTCTACTATAACAACAGATATACAGAATAGGAACATGGGGAGTAAATATATAAAGAATAGCAATATATATATTTTTATATATATTAAAAAAAACCTCAATAACTCAACTATGGTCATTCTTTAACTAAAACACATAAAACACAAAGCTAAGTGAACACCTGAACCTTGAATTTACCAGAAAACTGTCTGGTGGGAGTAGGATGAGAAACAACCAAGGCATCCTATGACTATAAGTTAGATTGGGGAGTAGAAAAAAAATTACCCTGGAAGAAGACAACTGGACTTTCTTTCTTTTTTTTCCCCTTAATAATGTTTCATTTCTCATCCAAAAATGTTTATTCAGTTCTGTGAAGTGAAGAAGTTTCTTGGATGAGAAGTGAAACATTTTCAAGGAAAAATAAACAAAGTCTATTTGCGTTTTGGAAAAGCACATATGGGACAACATAATCAGAGGTGGGTTCCTCCTGGTTCAGTTTTATAGAACCGGTAGTAACATGGTGGTCTGGGTCGCTGAAACTGGCAGCAATCCAGGCCTGCCACACCCCCAAGCTGGTTCTCTCAGCGGCACCATAGATGCCACTATCTTGGTTTTTACTTCTGTGCATGCGTAGCTGTTATTTTAGTATTGCGCATGAGCAGATGGTCATTTCCAGGAAGTGACGCGTGCAAAATGGGCACTTCTGTCGCGATGCAAACTGGTGGGGAAGGTAAGTAGAACCACTCCTGAACATAACCAACATAACCTGGATGATTGAGAATCTCCACAGACACCCTGGAAAAAGGCAATTGTAAACGACTTCTGTACTATTGATAGTCCTATTCCGTGGATTATCTATGGAGGCATCAGGGTTTAAAGTTAGCTTAAGGAAGATGTTATTTACTTTAAATAAAACTCCTTTGGTATTCAGATACAGTCCAGTAGCTCTAAATGCTTTAAAACCACAACAATTGCCCCCAACAATTTAGATCCTCACTTTACCCATCTCGGAAGGATGGAAGGCTGAGTCAACCTTGAGCTTGGTGGGATTTAAATTGCCAAATTGCAGTCAGCCAGCAATCAGCAGAAATAGCTTGCAGTACTGCACTCTAACCATTGTGCTACCAAAGTGATAATAATATATTTAAATTGTTATTGGATAGTCTACAAGGAGAATTTTCATACTTAAACATTATGGAGAGGCATTCCATTCCCTAAATGTCAATGGGAGACCATTTTGGCCATTGTAGATTTTAATTTTAATTTTAAAATTATGATCATTCATATCACTCTTTATCTTTATAGAAAGCAGGTATGGGCAAAACTAATTATTATATACTTCCAATGAAACAGGGTGGTTATGATGTTGCCTTCAAGTTCATATGCTATAGTATCTCCTATCTGGACAGAAACCATTTCACCAATTAATTTTCTCTTGGAAAATCATTAAACTTTGCCAAACTTTTTCTGATAACTAATTCATCTTCTGGAAGTGTTTGTTGGTTGTATTTTCCATGTACTGGCTAATTTTACTGCCCTTCAGCTAGTACAAAAGAGAATTAGAAGTTGTAAGTTTTCCCTACTATTCCACCCCAAAACAACAATAAAAAGATGGAAAAATAATAATAATTGCTAGTGTCAGGTGGTTTGGTGAGTCCTACCCATTCGTCCCCATTTTTTTAACCTTTTCCCACTACCACCTTCATAATAGTCACAGATGAGGATTAGAATGGTGGCAGCAACCATATTATAAAAGCAGCCTAATTTGGGGGGACCTCCCTAACATTAATCCTACAAAGACAGCATTTCATATTACTGGAAAGAATCATTTTAGTCTCCAATCAAATGGGAATGTTTGGGGATACATACGCTTGTAAGAGTTAAGCGGCTGCCTCAATTAATCCCACTTTCGTATTTGCATGTCTCACTAAACCCCCAACAGAATCAAATGAAGTGGGTTCAGTGAACAGGACCATTGGTTTTTGTTAATGCTTATGTTCTTCTAAATGATATGCCAAGATTTTAGATACCAACAGAAGGATAATGGAAATGGATAGGACACACTTTAATGAATTCGAAGAGATTGATGCTACAAGGCTGGATAAACACTGAGTCTGTATCAATTATGTAGTGATCTGAAAAGCTGTCCTTTTTCTATATTTGAACCAGTATGTCACTGCCAGAACTTCTGTTAAAAGACTATTTAGAAACTTGGTCTACATATATTACCTTAAAGTATATATTTGATGTTAAGAATATTGACTTAAATGTTAATTACTTTCATTGTGTAACATAGCATATATATATAGATGCAGAACTCATTTTGTTTATACAGAAAAGAGGCATTTAAGTTTCATTGTTTTGCATATAATGTTTTATATATTTACACTGTAAATTATATATATAAATAAGAGGTCAGATAAAAGAAAAAACATAAAATTGCTTCTCCAGCCCATAGTTCTGCTTCTTTCAAGGCTACCTAAACCATGTTGGAAAAAATGTGAATGAATTCTAGTTGGAAGAACAGAGATACACAAAATTCTTTAATATTTTGATATTATATTGGTGGTTATTTGGACTTTTGGAACCTGGATGTGCTAATCCTATTCTTTTTTTAATTTAAGATTAAAGGTGATTGACATATGCTTAGAATTTTTAATTACCAGCCAAAAGGATAGTGTTAGCAATGTGTTCCTGGGCCCTATAGGAACTGGCACCTCTGTAAAATCTCTGCTGTAACAGCTGCTATGACCTGTTTAATGACCTCAGATCTCCTTAAACGAAAGACGTGCAACTCAGGAAAATAGGGCTTGAGAAACTGATTTTCATTGGCAAGCAACTTTCCAATCTCATACTTAATTTCCTGAATGTCTATAGACTACTCCTGTCTATTTAAGCCAGGATTTTCTTAAACCAGATTAGAGTAATGACTACAGGATAAGAGTAGCCTAAGTGGCAAGTGTGGATATACTTTGGATTGTCGAGCATGCATAATTTGTGCTTCTGCCCTAAGAAAGGTAGTTGTTCCAGAACTTAAATTCATTGCATATCCTAGAAATGCTTTTCATTTCATTTTCAGCACCCAAAGCAAGAAAAATGGAAATAATTTTATCAACTCTGAAATCCCATATCAAGCAAATAATTTCATTAGCACGTAAACCTTTTTATTAAGTTTCCCAAACACCATACTTGTTGCAAAGGTTGAAACAGCTTTTTATAAAAGACCAATCATTGTTCCATACTTGTATTTTTGCAAGGTTTCACACCTCTAGTTAATCTGGATGTGAACAGGAATCCATGAATAAATGATACATTGCCGGCGACTTCTAAAGCTCTTCTACTGTGTCTCTGACAGTGAGCATCATGAATTACCCTAAGAACAGCATCTCAACCCCAAATCAAAGAAACTTATACAAATGCATGTTCAGTTGATGATCTGGCAAATTTGGTGTATGTCTGATATGACAAATTGCTATTTTTTCCCCTACCAGTACAAATATTGTTTTCCAAACCAGATGGTTTAAGAAGACTCCATGAATTGTGTAGGAAGCATCTTATAAAACTCAGTGCTGATTACTTATTAGTTAATTTCTGTGATCAGAGACAATGTAAAAAACAAAAAACAAAATAAATAATAAGCTAACATAGAATTCTTACTGGATATTTATTTTCTGTTCCCTTCTTAAAAGAAATATTCATGATTGAAAAAGATATATTGTAGAATTGAGTATACAGTGATCCCCCGATCATTGCGAGGGTTCCGTTCCAGGACCCCCCGCAACGAGCGGGTTTTCGCGAAGTAGCGCTGCGGAAGTAAAAACACCATCTGCGCATGCGCAGATGGTGTTTTTACTTCCCAGCAGCGAGGAGCCAAAGATTGGGGTTTCCCCGCCGCCCACGCCCACGTTCGCCTTTGACTTCGGGACTCAGTTGGTAAACCGCGCGGCTGTTTTAAAACGTCGCCGCCGGCATGTCCCGAAGCCAAACGAACCCGGGTGGCCGGGCGAGCAGCGAGCGAACGGCGGGTGGCCGGGCAAAGGGCGGGCTCGCTGCTCGCCCGGGCCCCCGGGTTCGTTTGGCTTCGGGACATGCCGGCGGCGACGTTTTAAAACAGCCGCGCGGCTTCCCAACTGAGTCCCGAAGTTCGCCTTTGACTTCGGGACTCAGTTGGTAAACCGCGCGGCTGTTTTAAAACGTCACCGCCGGCATGTCCCAAAACCAAACGAACCCGGGTGGCCAGGCGAGCAGCGAGCGAACGGCGGGTGGCCGGGCGAAGGGCGGGCGAGCGGCGAAGGGCGGGCGAGCCGGGCGAACGGCGGGTGGCCGGGCGAACGGCGGGCGAGCTGGGCGAACGGCGGGCGAACGGCGGATGGCCGGGCGAAGGCCGGGCGAGCGGCGAACGGGGGAAGACCCAGGGAAGCCGCCCAGCAGCTGATCTGCCCGGCGCCATCTATGCATGCGTGCCCATGGAAAAAAAGGGGGCGCATGGGCAGATGGTGTTTTTACTTCCGGGTTCAAAAATCGCCATATAGCCGTTTCGCAATCATCGGGAGCGCAATACCCGGGGGATCACTGTGTGTGTGTGTGTGTGTGTGTGTGTGTGTGTGTATATATATATATATATATATATATATATATATGAATGATGAGGCAGCAGCCATCTCGATCACCGGAACATAGAAACTTTAATAAAACCACTTAGCTTTCGTTAGCGTGCTGCTAACTTCGTCAGAGTATTAAAATGCCATGGGAGACAATCACCTTTATAAAGCATTATTCAGTCTGCTCATTGCCCACGTCATAGGGCCACACCCTTCCCTCCCCTCTGCGGCAAGCCTAATTGTGGGCTTGCTCATGCTGGCTAAAGGGGGATCTACCGCTTTTACTCGTGTCTGTTGCCTCTTTCCCTCCCCAAGGGAGGAGGTGGAGTTATGAGGCAATACTTCGGAGGTGTTCGGTATTACTTTCCCCCCCCCATTATCGTTGTTACTATATATATATATATACACTCAATTCTAGAATATATCTTTTTCAATCATAACTCACATTACCAGCATCAAGGACACTCATTGTTCTTCAGGATTAGTTTATGTAATTATGGGAGCTTAGTTTTCCTATTGGCCATCTCTTTAACCTAAGTACCAAGAGTTTGGTATAGTATTAGAAGTTGTTATGGAAAAGGTAGCAGGAATTTCAGCCTCTTATTCCAAAAGGACCTTGTTTAATTTCTCAAATATTCTCAACAATTGAGCGTGCAAAACCTTACCTATCACTTTTTATGAGATGAGCAACTAGATAAATGTGATTAATAAAAAATTAATTAAATGTAAGCAATCCATCAACAACTGGCTGTACTGTACTCCTTAATATATGACCACAATTGAATTCAAAATGTATACTAAGTGAGAAATTTGTGACTTGTCTTGCCCCATTTGTTAAGTGAGTCCCTGCAGTTGTTAAATTAGTGACACACTTGTTAGGTGAATCTAATTTCCCCATTGACATGTTTGTCAAAAAGTTACAAAAGGTGATCCCACGACCCAGCTGTCATAAATGTGAATCAGTTGCCAAGCATCTAAATGACTTAATGAAGCACAGTGGACCAACACCAGCATATCACATGGGTCCCCAAATGAACAGACTGTGGAAATTTTTGCATCTCATTTGGAAACCAGAGTATGGAGGAAGAATGGAGAGGCACACTCAGCAAGATGCTTGAAGTCTAGTGTGAAGTTTCCACAGTCTGTGTTGATTTGGGAGCCATGTCATCTGCTGGCATTGGTCCATTGTGCTTCATTAAGTCCAGGATCAATTCAGCCAACTACCGGGAGCGCTTCATGCTTCCTTCCACAGCTGAGCTTTATGGGGATACTGACTTCAACTTTCCAGCAGGACTTTGCACCTACCCACACTGCCAAAAGCACCAAAACCTGGTTCAATGACCATGAGATTACTGTGCTTGATTGGCTAGCAAACTCGCTTGACCTGAACCCCATAGGGAATCTATGGGCCATTGCCAAGAGAAAGATCAGAGGCATGAGACCGAGATGAAGGCTGCTATTGAAACATCCTAGTCTTCCATAATACTTCAGCAGTGCCACAGGTTGATAGCTTCCATGCCATGCCGCATTGAGGCAGTAATTGCTGCAGAAGGGGCCCTAACCAAATTCTGAGTACATATGCATGCTTATACTTTTCAGAGGTCCGATATTGTTCTATGTACAATCCTTGTTTTATTGATCGCATGTAATATTCTAATTTTCTAAGATGGTAGATTTTGGGTTTTCATGAACTGTATCCCATAATCATCACAAATTATGACAAATCACGGCTTGAACTATCTTGCCTTGCATGTAATGAGTCTCTTATATATTATGTTTCACCTTTTAAGCTGCATTATTGAAATAAATGAACTTTTGCACAATATTCTAATTTTTCAAGTTTCACCTGTATAGCTACATTTCAAAAGGAAAGACATTATGTAAAAGATTACATAAGTATGTGAATCATACAAATTATATAAATATGCATCATTGATATGAATTGCTGTAAGAACCCTTGAGGTTATATTGTATAGATGTGTGTTTATTACTGTTTTGATCCTGCTTTGCTTCTTTTTCTCTCTCTTTTTCTTTTTTTCTCTTTCTTTCGTTGTATTGTTTTCTTTTTAAATAACTTAATAAAAAAAAAATTTTAAAGGGGGGGAAGAGCAGTTGTTTCATTAAAGCTAATGTAAGGAGGGAGGGAGGGAAGGGAAGGAGGGGAATCACCTCTCTATTCTAGGTATATATATAGAGAGGAATATATATTAAAATGAGCACATAGACTTTTGTGGAGGAAAAAAACAACAACCCCACATATATCTGACAACCTGCTGAAAGGGAACCATGGAACAGGCTGCCAATGCTGACATTCCGAAGCCTTGGGATGAAGGCCAATCCTTTCCTATGAATCTGATTTTTAGTTCATTGGGCTGCTAGTAATTTGTTAAATAGATCTCATTCTCCGTGTGTTTTGCCTCTGGGCAGACTGACAAGATATCTGGCATTGTTTCTTCATGACCCTGATGGCAGACAATGGGAGTTCAAGATGTGGAAATGTTGCAGAATTGAGTCTTCCAAGGTGGAATATGTGTATCTGGTTTGATTACAAGAAGAATGGAATTATTCATCTTCGGGAGGGAAGAGAATTGGTGTGTTGAGCTCCATCTTAAGCCCCATTTAATACTGAATATTAGATTAGAATTCTATTTTGCTTTCCAAACAACAACAAAGTTATATTGATCACAGTTTCAGTAATTTCTCAATTGATATCTTGGTATTGTTTATACAAATTGGGACCATGGATGAGAACAATAATAGCAACTGACTTTTGTTCAAAATAAAGTAAGCAGATTTTTATTTATTGCTACATTTATTCATCAAGCCACTCAGTACTATCCTTGCTTGCTTGTGAATAGAAAGCCTGCTAGCTAGCTAGGATGTGCTGTGGTAGGCTCTGGCCCAGCTCCTGCCCCAAGGAATGTGGAGGTGGATGCAGGGGAAACATCAACATGTCATAGGCCTGTTTTATTGCCGACAAAGTCAGGTAGTGCAGTTTCCTCGAACGAAGAAAAAGGTGAGGGAGACTTGGAAGAGTGGGGCTTGGCACACAGCCCAGGAAGCCAATCTCCATTATCTTCTGTCGATTCGGATGAGGAAGTGTTAGACCCACGCATGTGCAGAATTATGCATCGAAGAGAACAATTGAAGAAATATTACAGGAGATAAGAGAGGCCACCTGTGTTTGGGTGGGGCTCCAGTAATTAGAGCTGCTGGTATAAATAGCAGCGTGCTGGCTTGGCCGTTGTGTAAGATTATCTGATCGTTGTTTCTTCAGGACTGTGCCTTGCTGTTTGCAGACTTTGTTGATTTTTCACGACTATGAAACCAAAGCAGAGCAAAGTGTCAGGGTCTCATTCCTTCACAGCTTATTCTAGTTTTATTCTGTTTAATTTGGGGGGGGAAATTTAGTTAATTTCCTATGTTTAACCTATTCTTAAACTAGTGGTTAGGACTAGCGGTGAGGTTAAACATCTGCCTAGATCGCCATCATAGATTGCATGGCAAAGGATACTGCAAAATCTCCATTCCCACCCCACTCCTGGAGGAAGGATATTGCAAAATCTCCACTGAGGCCAGCCAGAGGATGTCTTTGCCGGTTCTCTAACTATTCAAAAATTCTGCTACCAGTTCTCCAAACTGCTCAAAATTTCTGCTACTGGTTCTCCATAACCTGTCAGAACCTGCTGGATTGCACCCCTAGGTGCACCTTATGAAGAACACTTGCAGGAATTAGGTATATCTAGTTTAATAAAAATGACTAGAGGTGACATGACAGCATTATTCAAGTATTTGAGGAGCTGCCACAAAGAACAGCCTATTCTCCAAAGCACCCAAAGGCATAATAAGAAGCAATTGATGGAAAATAATCAAGGAGAGAAGTAACCTGGAATTAAAGAGAAACTTCCTAGCAGTGAGAACAATTAACTAGTCGAACAGCTTGTCTTCAGAAATTGTGGGTGCTTCATCACTGGAGGTTTTTAAGAAGAGACTGGACAGCCATTTTCTGAAATGGTACAGGGTCTCCTGTTTGAGCAGTGGACTAGACTAGAAGACCTCCATGGTATTCTCCAGTTCCTGTTCTGTTCTATTCTTTTAATTTCTCATGATTATGCGACAAATCCAACCTGGAAATAAAGATAAGTTTCCTGACAGAACAATTAATCAATGGAAAAGCTTGCTCCAGAATTGGAGGATTTTAAGAAGAGAGGGTCTCTTGCTTGAGCAGGGTGGTTGGGGGGGTGGGGTTTGTACTAGAACATTTCTAAGGTCACATCCCACTCAGTTATTCTGTTATTTTTCATCAAGGCTATACAGCAGAACCTCAGTCTCTCATAGAAACACCCACCCCCATAGACATGCTCTGTACAATTCAAACACTTTTGCCATGAGGAATATCCCTTCCTTATGTTAGAAGCTGATTACTGTGCATACCATTTGTGAAACATATTCTAGATGAAAATGTGCAGTTTTTAGTCACATGGCCATTTCCTCAGCCTTCACACATGAAGCACATTTGGACTGATTTCTTTAGGTTTCTGCCATAGAAAGGAGGCAGAAGAAATTTTCTCTGCTCAGTTCTCATCCTATCATTTAGCAGCAC
Source organism: Erythrolamprus reginae (assembly GCF_031021105.1). Classification (NCBI taxonomy): domain Eukaryota; kingdom Metazoa; phylum Chordata; class Lepidosauria; order Squamata; family Dipsadidae; genus Erythrolamprus; species Erythrolamprus reginae. Next base: position 170,903,829 of record NC_091950.1, on the reverse strand, counting down.
CTTTGTGGTCTGAGGTCACCAATGATCATACATTTCCTCCTGCCCTCAGATGCCATCTACTTTAAGGTAATCATCTGCCCACCTCAGGCATTTGACTTTGTTCAAAGCTTAAGAGATACTTCTGTTAACTTAATTTTAAGGAACTCAACTGTATGCTTTGTTGTAAGTGCAAAGCCTGCTCATTTGTCATGTACCATTGATCTCAATTTATTTGGAAAGTATCTTGCCAAGATAGAACTACAGGCTTCAATTCTTAAAGTCCAGTATTTCCTTTTGAGAGAAACATGTCCTTTTCAAAGAGATGTAGCAAGCAGGGTAATAGGAAAAAAACAACTGTAAATACTATTTATAATTCTTGAGATAAGTATAAGTCCTTAACATTAGTTATCATCTTTTTGATAGGTATGTTCATATTGTTATTATCGATACAACTGGTCAGCTAATTGTGTCCTGATAAAACTTATCATGTATAAACCCAAAATGAGCTCATGTATACATTTACAGTGTATTCAACGTCAGATATTCCAAATGCTTGCAATGGAAGAGAAAGAAAGAAAATGGAAATTAGAGTTATGGAGACAATATAAAAAAGGAGGGAGATGTTCAAAATACAGTGATACCTTGTCTTACAAACTTAATTGGTTCCGGGATGAGGTTCTTAAGGTGAAAAGTTTGTAAGATGAAACAATGTTTCCCATAGGAATCAATGGAAAAGCGATTAATGCGTGCAAGCCCAAAATTCACCCCTTTTGCCAGCTGAAGCACCCATTTTTGCGCTGCTGGGATTCACCTGAGGCTCCCCTCCATGGAAAACCCCACCTCCGGACCTCTGTGTTTTTGCGATGCTGCAATTTCACTGAGGCTCCCCTTGCTGGGAAACCCCACCTCTGAACTTCCGTTGCCAGTGAAGCGCACGTTTTTGCGCTGCTGGGATTCTCCTGCAGCATCACAAAAACACGGAAGTCTGGAGACGGGGTTCCCCATGCAGGGGAGCCTCAGGGGAATCCCAGCAGCGCAAAAAACGGGTGCTTCTCTGGCAACGGAAGTCCGGAGGTGGGGCATCCCAGTGGCGGTGGTGGGTTTGTAAGGTGAAAATAGTTTGTAAGAAGAGGCAAAAAAATCTTAAACCCCGGGTTTGTATCTCGAAAAGTTTGTATGACGAGGCGTTTGTAAGACGAGGTATCACTGTACCTGTAAAGGTAATGCCATGTCTTTGCATATAAGTCCAATTCTGTTTCTGTGAACAGCAGTATTGTATTTCATTTTTCAAAAAGGGTACATTGTTTGCTCTTCTTTTTTCAGGAAAAAACATGAGAGTGTGTGTATCTGTGTGTGTGTGCTTTGAATTACTTTGAATTACTGTTGATTCCTGGCAACTGCCAGGACTATTCATATAGTTTCCTTGGCAAATATTCAGAAGTGGCTTGCTGTGGTCTGCTTCTTAGGGCTGAGAGCACAACTGACCTAAAATCACCTAGTTGGCTTTGTGCCAAGGCAGGACCAGATCTACCAGGACCAGTCTGTTGATTTCGAGCCTGGTACCTTCACCATTACACCAAACTGGCTCTCAATTCCTTTCAAACTTATTTTTAAAGAAGAGCTATGTGGAAGCAGATTGACTTGACTGCACAGTAAACAATATATATCAGTCCCAAGTCTTAATGAATAGACAAGCCTTGCTTGGATTTTAAATTCTGTCTAATTAAGGCATTGCTTGCATCGTATCTCTATAAGCTGTTTGCCTTGTGTGTTTCAAATATTTATAGGGCAGAGGCAAAGGAAAAATAACAAAGTGTGAAAGAGTTCAAAGAAAAACCCCATGCTGACTAGCAGTGATGGTGTTACCCTTTTTTAAAATTATTATTATTATTATTTTACTTTTACATTTAAAAACATACAAACATATGTAACAATCATTATTATTACAACTGAAGATTGGTTAATCAAAGTTGATATTACTATTTATATATCCATCTAATACATATAAATATTTATATTTTTTACTCTTCAATATATACACATTTACTTTCTGCTCCTAGTTGATATATTAATATTTACACCTCATACATTCTTCTCATTTTTTAACCATTCATACAGTTTGTTCCATGTTGCATAATATTCAGAATCTTCTTCATCCTGTAGCTCCTTAGTCCTTTTTTCCATCAGTGATAATGTTACTTGGTGCTAGCATGGAATGTCTGCAACCCATCAAACCTAAAGGGCACCAAGGATTCCAAAGTTCATCCCAGAACTACAGATATTCTCTTTGTTGAAAGTACTGTTAGATGTCCACTTTTACTTATGCTTCTCTGCTTGTCCTATCTTTTGATTCTTTGAAGTCTTTTAACAGTATCGGAGACACTTTCCTTTCATCCAGGTAATGGGTTCTATACTTTACAGCTTCCTGAAATGAATCATTTCTAAACTTCTCCTCATTTTTTCCTCAGTTTACTATAGGGAAGTTTGACTAGTTTCTGAAAATTGTAACCCAACAACTTAGGGAGGAGGTTATTCTTTCCCAGATAAGAAAATGGATTTGGTTAATTCAGTTGAGTTTCAGACCAAGGGAAGAGTTGATTGTGCTTGCTCATAACTTTTGATAGAAGTCATACGGGGGTGGTGAATCCATCCTTACATTCTTTGATCTCTCAGCAACTTTCGATATTGTCAGTTATGATATGCTTCTGGACAGGCAGTGGAGGTTGGGAGTGGAAAGTAATGGTTATCTTCCTCAATGGTCAGTCCCAGTTGTGCTAATGTGAAGAGAGAAATCACATTCATGGCACCTCACTTACCATGCGTCATAGTTCAACACACACACTCACTCTCTCTCTCTCTCTTGATCAATATGTATACCTGAAACCTCTGGGGGAGGTCATCTGTTAGTTTGGTATGATGTTTTTGCATCTCAATGCTGGACTGCTTACATGAAACAGTCAATGGATTGGCCTCAGTGTCTGGAGACTGGTCAGATCTGTACGGAGTCAAATAAATTTTAGTTCAATCCTGATAAAACTCAGTAGCTTTAGCTGCTATCCCACAGGTTAGGACACTTTCATCATTGATCTTGGCTAGGATAGCTTGGGATTCCTCCTGCACTTCCAGCTGTAGCTTGAATAGTAGGTAGCAGTTGTAGGAAGACTCTCATATCTCTTGTTCCTCATGTGTTTCAAGTGTGCCCTTTCCTCAACCGGGAAGGCCCTTTGGATGGTTTACTCATGCAGTGGTCATCTCACGATTGGACTACTGCAATGCTCTTTACGTGTGGATGCTCTTGAAGACCATGCTCAACCTACAGTGGGTTCAAAATTCAGTGGTGCAAGCAGTGACGTGTACTTTTTATTATGCCAATGTATTTTTACTGCTATGTGAGTTGCCTTAGTTGCCAGTCAATTCCATGTAAAGTTATTTATTTATTGGACCTATATGCTGCCCCTCTCCATGGACTCGGGGATGTAGATGTCGATTGTCACCTATGCCATCTTAATGGCATATAGCCTTGTTATTTGAAGGATCGCCTAGCTCCAATTTTTTTCTGCCTGCCTGGTTAAGGAATAGTGACAATAGAGCTGAAAAAGCTGTTAAAAATGAGCAAGTTAAAATATTGTGGTATTTCTGAATACAGACTGATAAAAGTCTTGGCTCATAGCACACCAGATTTAACCATCGTTGAAAAGAAGAAAGCATGGATGATTGATGAGAAGATGGCAATACCAGGAGACAACAGAACAGAGGACAACGAATTGGAGAAGATAACAAAGTATCTGAAAATAAAAACTGAAAAGTAACGCAAACTTGTAGTGAAAATGATGAAACAACTAACCATTTGATCAATTGCTGCAGCAAAATTTCGCAAACTGACTCCAGTGGCAGTGGCAGTGGCATGACCATAGTTGCTAAAACTATTCATTGGAAAATTTGCCAGAGGTTTGGATCTGAATGTAGTAAAGACTATTGAAACTAAGAATTTTAAAAAACAAAACAAGAGGCTTAAGATTGTATAGAACTTTAAGATACAGACAATCGGGCATCTTGTTCATTATATGCCTCGTATAACAGTTATTGAAATGGTTTCATTGATATTGTTATACTGGGTGATGCCAAGATTAAGGAAATATAATTGGGAAAAAATATATAAGATATTGGGACTTGCAGATTGAAGGTGAACACATACAGGGGAAAATCTCCTGTTACACCAATTGTGTTTAGAGTCCTAAGAGCAATATCTAAATGACTCCTTCAATGTGTGAAATATTGAATATGTTAGACCTGAGCACCCTAATTTTACAAAATAGCACCCTGCTTGGAAATGCTTATATTCTTGAATTTTATCTGAATAATGTTTGGATGCTTGTTTAGGATTTGAATTATTAAGTTTTCACTAGTCTTAGACTGTGACTCTAACTGTAGATTATTACTACTAATAGCAACAGGATTGTTGACTGAGCAACCATGGCAGCAGTTTCAGGACTACTTGGAAGAAAAGCAGCTTTTCTTCCAGTAATCACAAATATGCAAAGAAAGTCAAACAAGTCTAGATAATGGACTGTGTGTAGCTGGAAACAGAAACAGAAGAGAAAGAATTGGAGAAAAATAACAAAGACTCACAAATAGTAATAGAACGACTATGACAAATGAAGAAGAAAGAGTACCAAATAGTAAAAGGCAGCTCTGTGCAATCCCAACCAACTGGAGAATTACTTGAAGACCCTCCACACGGACAAAAATCAACACCACCACAGGTAACTTTTCTTAGAACAACTTATATCCTGCAACAATATTTTGGATATTATTAAACTATAATAGATGACTATTGTTGGTCCTTGAAAAGGCCTGGATAATTGGGCAAATGAAAAGAAGGAAGTGTGGATGATTGATGAGGAGACAGCAATATCAAGAGAAAGTAGAATAGGAGACAGAGAAGTGAAGAAAAACACAAAGTATCAACATCTGAAAGTCTAATTGTCTGGAATGGGATAAGAGGACAAAAGTGCCAAATCCAAGTTCAGCCCAACAAGAAATGGAAACATTCAATAGAGAACAGAATTTCATATTCTAACATCATAGGGAACAGAAAATCTTCCACTAGCTACTGTTATTATCCAGCCAATTATCGTATTTGGTGTATAAGACGCACCTTAGTTTTTGGGGAGGAAAATAGGGGGGGAAATCTACCTACCAGGTATTCATCTGGCTAGCGTCCTTAGTCTGTTCAGCTTCAGCACATTATTTTATTCCCTGGTTAGGACTTTTTCTGAGGTAGTAGGAATGAAAACAAGTCTGCAAAGACTTAAGGCTGGAAAAAAACTTCTTCAGAGGGAGTAGGAAGCACTTTGTTGGGACTGGGGGAAAAGCTTCGAAAAAGCTACATTCGGAGTATAAGACACACCCAAATTTTCAGCCTCTTTTAGGGAGGAAAAAGGTGCATCTTATATTCTGAAAAATATGGTACTTCTATCCCGAAGCAAACCCTACAGGTTTACCAAATTTGATACATTATTCTACTCTAAATATTCAGACTTCTAGTTAAACACACTTTGTGTTTATATTTCTTTTGTCAAAAGTATATTTGAAATAATCTCACAGCAACATAGGAGTTTTAGATATCATAGCTGTGCAACAACTACAGGAGTCTCAAACTGGATGAAATGTTTCATGCCTTTACAGAAATTCAGGCAAAACTAAGCTGTCAGAAAACTAAATGAGTCAATTTTCACTAATCCTTGCCTTAAACTAGTGGTGGACAACCTGTAATCTCAAAATCACATATAGCCTCCTAAAATGTTTTATTCAAGAATCCTTTCTTGTTGATATCTGATAACATAATGTCCTGCCACTCTGATAAAAAGTATTTAAAAAAGATTTAAGATATGTTAAACTTAAATTATATTAATATTTAATGTAATATGACCTGCAATGATTAGAAACGTAGTACCGCGGGCTACTTCTGCTGATCATTGGCTGCCAACAGTTTGGCAGATCGAATCTCAGCAGGTTCAAAGTTGATACAGTGTTACATTTTTCAAAAGTTGATAAAATAGGGAGCCAGATTATAGGGGCCAATATGCTGACTCTGTAAACTGCTTAGAGAGGGCTGTAAAGCACTATGAAGCAGTATATAAGTCTAAGTGCTATTGCTATTGCTAATATACCTTTAATATACTTTTAATACAAGGTACAAATTGTTTTAGATTTCTTCTGAATTAGTTTTAAAACTACCGTAATAAATTTAGTTTTATTTAGTTGTCATATTTAGAGTTTTCAAAATTCCGATTCTATAACTTTTATACATAACTCAACAAGGTTCCTCCTTATTCCTTTTCCCACCTTCCTCCTCTTACTTTCCCCACAACAATCCTATGAGGATTAACCTGAGAAACAGTGACTGGATCAAAATCACCCAGCTGGCTTCCAGAGCTACAATAGAACTCACAAATCTCCTGGTTTCTGGCCCCGTATCTTAACCCACTTGACCTATAATGGCAAACCTATGGCATGCGTGCCACAGGTGGCACACGGAGCCATACCTGAAGGCATGAGGTATTGCCCTATGTCAGCTCCAGTGCGCATGTGCATGCTGGCTAGCTGATTTCGACCTTAAGGAAGGCCATTTTCACCCTCCCTAGGCTTCAGGAAACTTCCCTGAAACCTCCGGAGTGTGAAAAACAGCCCAAACTTCCAGTTTGCCCATTGGGCCGTTTTTCACACTCTGGAGCCTTCAGGGAAGCCTGAGGGTGAAAAATTGCCCAATGGGGGAGCACATGAATGGAGATGCACACATGCACAATGTGGTGTGTGTGGTGGTGGGGTGTTTGCGGCAAGCAGGTGCACAAACTCCCATTTTTGGCACGCAAGAAGAAAAAGGTTGGCCACCACTGCATGAAACCAAACTGACTCCAGCTTATCAAGTATAGAGATGCTTTGAATACTTACCTGCATGATAGCAATAGTGCGAATGTGCTTGGCTCCCAATAAAATCAGTGTTTGACCCTCATTCCACCTTAACATAGATCCAGCAGATTTTAGGTGGGGCAGGGGGGGATCTCTAGATAATTTATTTTTATATTAGGGCTGCATGGGCTAGCTTGCAAAAAAAAAAAAGTAAAAAAAATAAATATGGGTATCTGGATTTTTGCAGCCCAGATAATGCAGCTTTCCTTTCTTATCTCAGAAGGAATACAAAGCTACTCAGTGCAACGTCTTTTATTAAAAGGAAATCTGACTTTATATCATAATTAGGAAGTCATGAACTTAAAATAAAACCCCTTCTGTTTGCTTCATTTTCTAGATCTCGATGCTGCTGCTGAGTTCACAACTAGCAAGAGCACGCTTAGGGGAAAATGTTTTGAAATATCTGAAGCTTGGTCTACTTTGCTTTCTTCCTTTGTCTGTGTTGTCTGTGTTTGCAAGCTGTATTGCATTAGACATAGCATTTTCAGTACGTTCTGCTCACTGAGCTTCTTTCTCTGTTACACTGATATTGCAGTGTCTCCTCAAGGCCTCTGGACAATCTATCTCAATCTCCTGCATTTCTTGAAACCACAGGTGGCCAATACCATTTTAGGGCTATCCAAACTATTAAAAAGATCACGAGAATTATTTCTTAGGCACTCTTCATTAAATGGAGGTGAAGCAAAGGGGAAAGGGAAATTATTTACTGCTGAAGCCACAAAATCTGTATGCTTTTCTAAACAAAATATTCCCTGAATGTGGATTCCAGCCTTTTTCTTATGGACCTATAGAACTTTCTTTCCTCCTTTCTCTTGCTGTCCTAATTTCTTTTCACTGTAAATTCTTCTGCTTGGAAGCCAGCAATGCTCACTCTATTTGTAACTCCAACTGCTAAACAGGATATCGAAGAAATAGCTAGTGCTGGCATTTATTGTGCCTGCCAGGAGGTGTGTATGTGTAAGCCTCTCTCAGTTAAATACCTGATTTGTTTAACCAAACAGTGACAATTTGGATAATGGCTAGAAACCCCGAGACTATGAGTTCTAGTCCAACAGGGTGACTTTGAGCCAATCCCTCTCTCTCAGCCCTAGGAAGGAGACAATGGCAAACAACTCTTGAAATGTTGCCAAGAAAACTGCAGGAACTAATCCAGGCAGTAGCTATGAACAAAGACTGGTTCAGAGGCATGCAAACTGATAGGAAGTTGCCATGAGAAGCAAGTGCATAATATGGGTAATCAGAATCTGAGTGATCTAGATTTTGTAATTTACCATAAACCGAACTGAGAATAGAGAAATCTAGAGAAACAAAAGGAAATGGAAAGATAATGGTTTGAGAAGGGGAAAAAATCCCTTAGATCTTCCTCATGGGTAGACAAATTGATTGCAGGTTTGGTGAAAGTACTATAGGAGATGGAAGAGATTTTACTTAGCAAAATAACTAGAGAAGGGGTTAGCAGCCTATGGCTTGTAGGTTATATTAAAGTTTGTTGCAAAAATCAAAACCAGAAGCACACAGCGATAATTGATTCAGCTGGATTCATTAACTTCTTTATAAACATAGTAACAGATGAATTTACAATACCATTAGCAGAGTTCTTCTTCAATGTAGTTACAAGTAAACATAAGCAGGAGAGTTAATTTCATTTCAGTAGAACAGACAACCACAAAGTACAGAATGAGCAGAGAATATAGAATAGACTGAGCCATGCCCAGCCTTATACTTAATACCAAAAGTTTACCAGTTTTGATTCTCTGCATCAACTCAGAAGTGTTTAGCTCCCATTGGCTGACTTAGTTGCTGTGCCTATTCATGACTGTAAAAATCATAAAAAGTTTAATATTCTTCAGATACTTGTATTTGAAGACCCACATTCACAGTTTCCTCCAAATACCCGAGTATCCCTTGTACTGTGATATATCCTTTGCAATGAAACAAAGATCCATAAATGTGAATAGTTCACTAGTTCATTGGCTTGCCTTGTTAACATGGGCTCTCCTGGTTCATGAATATGTTAACAGGTTAAATATGGTCCACTACCCAAATCATATGGCTCATGGTCCTAATTTTTTTTTACCCCAGCCTCTGTGTGTGTGTGGGGGGGAGGAATCTCTCACCATTTTGCTGATGTCTTCACCAACTGCTTCGGTGAGAGCAGAACAATCCCCGAGAACTGGCGATAGTGGCAAGGCTTCCGATTTCCACATTTTATTTATTTATTCATTTATTTAATTAAATATCTCCCTAGGGACTTAGCATGGCTTATAACACAAAACAGGTATAGATCAATATTTTAAAAAAATGTTTCACTATTAAAAAAATTACAATCTTCCATACGTTCATGGGCCGACCTTGCTAATCATCCTCCCGAAGTCAATGGTCTCAGGCCTGTTGGAAAAGCCAGGTCTTTACGGCTTTCCAGAAGGTCAATAAGGTGGTAATAGGGCAGATCCCAGGAGGTAGCTGATTCCAGAGAATCAGGGCAATCACAGAGAAGGCTCTCCACCATGGACCCGCCACACAACATTTAGCTGACAGCACCCGAAGGAAGCCAACTCTGTGGGCTCTTACCAGTTGTTAGGAGATATGTGGTAAAAGGCGGTCTCTAAGATATTGTGGCCCTGAGCTTTGTAGGGCTTTAAAGGCAATAACTTGAATTGAGACTGGAGACCAATAGGAAACCAGTGCAGCTTGTGAAGAATTGGTGTAGTGTGGGTGTATCTAGGGGTACCCACAACAGCTTGCACAGCTGCATTCTGGACCAACTGTAGTCTCCTAACACTCTTATGGGGTAACTCCATGTAGAGCTCATTGCAATAGTCCAGCCATGAAGTGATAAGGGCATGAGTGATCGTGAGAAGAGCAGTTGGTGCACTAGTCGAACCTGTGCAAAGGTCCTCCTAGTTACAGCTGCCAGGTGTTGATCTAGTCTTAGCTGTGAGTCTAGGAGGACACCCAAATTATGAACCTGTTCTGAGGGGTTTAATTTCTCCCCCCCCCCCCAGAACTATGGACGGGCAGTCGACATACTCCTTCAGAGGAAATATCCATTGCCACTCTGTCTTGTCCGGGTTGAGTTTGAGCCTGTTGACTCCCATCCAAACCCTCACCTCGTCCAGGAACCAGCACATCACAAACATTGAAGAAGTTTGTCAGGCAAATGCAGCCAGAATCATTAATGAATAGTCTCAATCAGAAATTTTATTGCTGATTAACATTACAATAATCTCACCAGAATGACTGCATTCCCTTGGGAATAAGGTGCCATGCAGAGGTGAAATCCAGCAGGTTCTGACAGGTTATGGAGAACCAGTAGCTGAAATTTTGAGTAGTCTGGAGAACCAGCAAATACCACCTCTGGCTGGCCCCAAAGTGGAGTGGGAATATGGATTTTGCAGTATCCTTCCCCTACCATGCCTACCCAGCCACATGATGCCCATCAAGCCATGCCCACAGAACTGGTAGTAAAAAGAATTGGATTTCACCACTGGCTGTAAGGATTCTGGGAGAGGCCAGGCCTGTGCTGTTTTCTGAAGTGCAAAGCTTCCAAAGCCAGGACAAGGCCTTCGGGCTACACCAGAAACCAGCAAACTATATTTGCATTTCCATCACTTCAAATATTGTCTGAAAAGTTAGGTTAGGTTTAGGTTAGGTTTATTGGATTTATATGCCGCCCCTCTCCGCAAACTCGGGGCGGCTCACAACAATAATAAAAAACAGTACAGTACACAATACCAAATCCAATGCCCACCCATCCAGTTCCAATTTAAATTAATAATCTTATAAAAAACAGTATATATAAAAAACAGGCACACAGTCAATCAATCAACAAAACAACATGTCAGGAGTTAAAAGCTGCCACAAGCCAGAATGGCATGTAAACAATGTGATATTGATCATGGCCACATTTACATGAAAAGAAACACATGTGAGTAACTGGGCCTCTTTTCCCCATCTTTACATGTTCTACATTGTCATTCTCTATATAATCTCATATTTCCAAGCTGAGAAACGCTGCAGCCTAGGTATTGTGATGCCACCTGATATTCACAAGATTGACAGCTGCTGCCTGCGCAGGGAATATATTATCTGCCTGCTTGAAACTATGGCTTCCTGAGGAAGGTTGTTTTGGCACCTTTGAAAGCTTATGTCTTCCAAAATCTAAACTAGAATTTGGATGACAGGGCAGGAAAAGGAACAAGGTAATAGTACTGTTCCTAAGCCTGTTTCAAGGTTGCTGTGGTGATCCTTTGTCTTTAAGACAGAGTGGGGTTTTTTTTCTCTCAATCTTAGGAATTTTAAGATCTAGGATTTCAACTCCCAGAATTCCCAACTAGCATAATTTGATGATTAAACAAAATATTATCCATAATTTTAAAAAGTGAGCTTTTTCTCTAATCGCAGAGTAAGAGCCAATATTGTAATTGTACCTGCACTTGCTGCAAAAGAAATCAGAACTTTTTTCTTTTTAGTCCTGTGGGGTTTTTTCTTTTTCTTTCTTCCTTTGCTTTTTAAAATCCTGTTTATCTTAATGTTTATGTTTATGTTTGTAAAACTTTTAATTTAAAATTTATACATATAAACATTTTCCTGAGGTTGAGAAACCCTGTGATAAAGTATGATTTAACCTTTAGCCAGAACTTTTAATTTGTGTCAATTTATATGTGCTAGTTGAGATAGATATAGTGTCTGCATATTTCTTGTTGTAAGCTCAAATTTAGTGTGACCTAGAATATTATATAATAGATTGGTACCATCATCATCCACAGAGCCTTTGTTTCTATTGTTTATCTTCTTCCTTTGGATATTACTTTCTGTGTTTTGAAGTGCTCCTTATTATTATGGCTTCTATTTTTGTGTTTTACACAAAAGAAAGGAATGTTTATATCTCTTTTCCTCTCTCCTTTAAAGATATATATATATATGTATGTATGTATGTATGTATGTATGTATGTATGTATGTATGTATGTATCACATGTTTTTTGCTGAAATTTTAAAATTGAGGGAGACTAGGATGGCACCATTTCGGCCTTGTTCTGGCCTCATCAGCTAGCCACACCCTTACTGGGATTTGATCCGGCAGCTTCTGCGTTGTAAGGCAGAGAATTAACAGCTGAGCCACCAGACCTGATCCCTTCAGCTCTGTACCAGGGAGGGGCTATATGTTTTTTATGTTGGATCACCCTGGTATATTGAAGGAACGTCACAGCTCCTTTTTGCCTCTAGGCCCAACCTAGGGCCATTTCAAGGCAGTTAATTTATTCATAGCCGACAACTATATTCTGTATGTATCACATGTTTTTTGCTGAAATTTTAAAATTAAGGGAGACTAGGATGGTACCATTTTGGCCTTGTTCTGGCCTCATTAGCTAGCCACACCATATATATATTTGTGTGTCTGCCTATCATTGATAGCTATCCATTCACAATATGTATCACTCTATCTCCCAATAGAGGTAAGGCTGCTTTGCCAAGTCACACAGAATTTATTTCATTTTTGAAAACTTTTTTTCCCTTTGCATTTGCCAGTCAAAGCCCACAGATCTCTCACCCGGCTGAGTTAAAGGAGAGGATACCAGTTCAAGATTTTCTTTCCCTGTAAGACAGCTGATGGCAGGAGCAGCTACATCAAGGCAAGGTAGAGCCAAAGGACATCAAACCCCCAAAGTGGAGTTTGAAACGTCTCTTCTTCTTTCACCCTAGGGCTCCAAGCTATGCTACCAAGGCATATGTGTAGTCTACAAACAATAACAAGAACTCTGTCTCTAAGATGTTCTGTAGGAAACGGATGCTGTTCTCTAAAAGACTTCTGTGTATGAAGATTACAAACGAGATTTTTCCACATGATTCTGGACACATGTGATTCCTTAGTGCAGATCAATGTTTACAGCAAGCCAGAGTTCAGTACAGTACAGTGCAGTACAGCAAGCCAGACTTCAATGCCCATCTATATTTATTATCAACTTGACTGTCGTACAAACAGCCTTACGCCTTTCTCCCTGCATGTCTATGGAGATTCTCAGTCATCCAAGTCACTGTTGCCCCAAAGGTGCTTTTTCAAAAGACAACTGGACTTTGTTTTTAAAGCGAAGCCCAGTAGCCTTTTGAAAAAGCACCTGTAAGGACTTGCCACTCTTCTCTCCTCAAGAAAGCAGAACTCTTGAAATAGGCATCCACAGGTGCAAAGTTGTTATGAGAACCTCAAGCAGAGAAGATGATAAGAAGCTGTTCTCAGGTGCTATTTGCTCAGTTCCTAGGAACTGAGACAAAACAGGATGGCCCCAGGCTATTTCCCCCCCTTCTCCCATTACCAGGAAGGTACATCAAAGGATAGAAAACAAGAAAATATTGTAAAATTACCTCCAGACCCCAGTCTGGCAGCATCCTGATAGGATTCTATGGGGACCTGACAACACCTTTGGTAACTTTCTCCATCTTCTTCTGCCTGCTCCTCCAACTCTCTTCCAGAGGGCCCTAAATCAGAGGATCTCCAAACTTGGCAACTTTTAAGACCTGTCAACTTCAACTTCCATTATTCACCAACAAGTATGGGAGTTGAAGCCTAAATTTTAAAGTTGCCAAGTTTTGAAACCCCTGTCCCTAGATCCTTCAAAGTAGATGATTTGATATGTGGGGAAACGCATACAGCAATGCTAGGCTACTAACAAACCATTGTGCTTTGTTTGTTAATGGACACTGCAGAATATGTAGCTGCAAAGGTAACTCTGGGGATTTATTTATTTCTGCTTTTTTTTTTTTTAGATTTGTATGCCACTCATCTCTCTATCAGAATAACCTATCTTCAACATCCTCTCTAAGCAGAAGATCTTAACCCCTGTTTATTGTTATGTGTAGAGTCTCCAACAACTTGTTGGAATTTGAAATTACAGGAAGATTTTAAAAAGTCACTGGTTAATCAGATTAAGGAACTGTAAATACAATAAAGAAAAAGTTTGTAGGAATAACTGAGTTCAGTATTAACTTAAAACTCTGGACTTGTCACAAGAAGTAATATCACAATAAATATTATCCTTAGACTTTGGACAAATTCCATCAAAGTCTAATTTATTTTTAAGCCTTTTCTCCCCATAATGAAATCATGAACACCTCAGTGGAGCCAAAAGAATACCAGTAAGATTTTAAAAATGCATTTGTTAAATTTATTTGCCACTTATTTTGTCATGGGGCTACTCTAGGCCAGGGGTCCCACCCCCCAACCCTCAGTCCCTGGACTGGCACTGGTACGTGGTAAGCAGGGGTAGGCTGCTGCCCAGACAGGGGGAACGCAATGGGGTAGCGAAAATGGAGCTCTACTCCAGAGCATCCAATTTGTAGTGAAAAAAGTTGAAAGAAAATGCAGGGTGTCCTGCATAAGCCACACCCACAGTGTGGTAGTAAACATTTTGGTAGCCCTTCACTGGTGGTAAGCCAGCAACCGGGTCACATGAAGCAAACCCCCATTTGCAGGAAGCAGGTAGCACGCAAAATCACACCCCTTCTAATCTGCAGTAAAACCTTTCTCCACAGAACCAGTCCCTGATGCCCAAAGGTTTGGGGGCAACTGATCTAGGCAGCTTACAATAATAAAAAAGATGAAATGTGTGTAAATAATAAAATACTGTAATAGAATATTGCAATAAACCATGGATATTGCCTATCTGGACTTCAGCAAAGCCTTTGATATGGTTCCACATAAAGAGCTGATAGATAAATTAGTGAAGATTGGACTTAATCCTTGGATAGTTCAGTGGATTTGCAGCTGGCTGAAGTGTAGACCTCAGAGAGTTGTTGTTAATGGTGAGTATTCTGAGCAGAGACTGTTTACAAGCGGTGTGCCACAAGGGTCTGTTCTGGATCCTATTCTTTTTAATATGTTTGTGAGTGACGTAGGGGAAGGTTTGGTAGGGAAGGTTTGCCTATTTTCCGATGACTCTAAAATGTGCAATAGGGTTGATATTCCTGGAGGCTTCTGTAATATGGTAAATGATTTATTTTTACTGGATAAATAGTCAAAGCAATGGAAACTGCAGTTTAATGTTTCCAAATGTAAAATAATGCTCTTGGGGAAAAGGAATCCTCAATCTGAGTACAGTGATCCCCCGGTTATTGCGTCCCCGACCATTGCGAACAGGGTAATTTGCGATTTTTGAACCCGGAAGTCAAAACACCATCTGCGCATGCGTGCCCTTTTTTTCTATGGGCACGCATGCGTAGATGGCGCCCGGCAGATCAGCTGCTGGGCGGCTTCCCTGGGTCTTCCCCCTCTTGCTGGCGGGAGGGCGAGCGGCGGGCATCAGCAAGGAGTTTCCCCACCGCCCACGCAAACTCCTCGCTGCCGCCCGCCCTTCGCCCGCCCACGCCGTTCATTCTCGCCGCTTCCCACCTGAGTCCTGAAGCGAATTCGCTTCAGGACTCAGCTGGAAAGCGGCGAGAGCAAGCGCTAGCGAACGGCTTCGCTCGCGCGTCCCCCGCCCACGCTGTTCATTCTCGCCGCTTCCCACCTGAGTCCTGAAGCGAATTCGCTTCAGGACTCAGCTGGAAAGCGGCGAGAGCGAGCGCTAGCGAACGGCTTGTCCGCTGCTCGCTCGCGCGTCCCGCGCCCACGCCGTTCATTCTCGCCGCTTTCCACCTGAGTCCTGAAGCGAATTCGCTTCAGGACTCAGCTGGGAAGCGCGAGCGAGCGGCGCCAGCGAACGGCTTGTCCGCCGCCTGCCTGCCCGCTAGCGAGGAGCCAAAGATTGGGGGCGGCGCGGCTGTTTTAAAACGTCGCCGCCGGCATGGGGGGCTTCCTAGCAGCCCCCCAAACCCTGGTTGGGGGTCCGGGGGATGCTGGCAAGCCCCCCATGCCGGCGGCGACGTTTTAAAACAGCCGCGCCGCCCCCAATCTTCGGCTCCTCGCTAGCGCTGCGGAAGTAAAAACACCATCTGCACATGCGCAGATGGTGTTTTTACTTCCGCAGTGCTACTTCGCGAAAACCCGCTCGTTGCGGGGGTCCTGGAACGGAACCCTCGCAACGAGCGGGGGATCACTGTATTGCATTGGCAGTTCTGTGTTAGCAAAAACTTCAGAAGAGAAGGATTTAGGGGTAGTGATTTCTGACAGTCTCAAAATGGGTGAACAGTGTGGTCGGGCAGTAGGAAAAGCAAATAGGATGCTTGGCTGCATAGCTAGAGGTATAACAAGCAGGAAGAGGGAGATTGTGATTCCGCTATTGAGTGCTGGTGAAACCACATTTGGAATACTGTGTTCAGTTCTGGAGACCTCACCTACAAAAAGATATTGACAAAATTGAATGGGTCCAAAGACAGGCTGCAAGAAAACTTATCAGGAAAGACTTAATGAACTCAATCTGTATAGTCTGGAGGACAGAAGGAAAAGGGGGGACATGATCGAAACATTTAAATATGTTAAAGGGTTAAATAAGGTTCAGGAGGGAAGTGTTTTTAATAGGAAAGTGAGCACAAGAACAAGGGGACACAATCTGAGGTTAGTTGGGGGAAAGATCAAAAGCAACATGAGAAAATATTTTACTGAAAGAGTAGTAGATCTTTGGAAAAAACTTCCAGCAGACGTGGTTGGTAAATCCACAGTAACTGAATTTAAACATGCCTGGGATAAACATATATCCATTGTAAGATAAAATACAGGAAATAGTATAAGGGCAGACTAGATGGACCATGAGGTCTTTTTCTGCGGTCAATCTTCTATGTTTCTATGTTTCTATAAACAATGACAAAGGAAAGCAATGAGATTGCACCAATATGATAATCAAAAAGATGGATGGGTCGATAGCAGAGAGCAAGGGGAGAGGGAGATGAAATCTACCATAATCTAACACTCTATGGTCCTGGAAAACCCAAGTTGCTTTTCTTCATAAGGTTGCTACTCACATTTTAAAAGTCGCTGTATGCAGGGCATGAACCCTTTTCTTCTCCATTTTCTGGATACCTTGGTCAAAAAACCCCAACAGGACGGATCAAAAGCAGGCAGGTATGCATCTTATTTGATTTTGTGTGTGTATGTGTGTGTGTTTGTGCACTGTCACTCTTCTCCCAAAGAAGATGCAATAAAAACAAACAGTGAATCCAGTTTTGGTCATCAACACTACAAGAAAGACATAGAGACTCTAGAGAAAGTGCAGAGGAGAGCAACCAGGATGATTAGGAGACTGGAGACTCTAACATATGAAGAAAGGTTACAGGAACTGGGCATGGTCCGTCTGGCAAAGAGAAGGACCATGGGTGATATGATAGTAGTGTTCCAATATTTAAGAAGCTGCCACAGAGAGGAGGGGGTCAGGTTGTTCCAAAGCACCAGAAGGTCAGATGAGGAATAAAGGATGGAAGCTGACCACCAAGGAGAGATTCAACCTGGAAATAAGGAAAAAACAGTGAGAGCTGTGGAGGTTGTGAAAGCTCCAACACTTGAGACTTTCAAGAGGAAATTGGACTGCCATTTGCCTTTGTCAATTCCTTATGCCCATGTTCTTGTTGTATCACAAGACTTTCTTCTCACCTATGGGAGAAAATTACTGAATACCCTTAATGGAAGCACGGCATTTCATTTAATAACTGTAGACTGAATCTCTGAGTTGGCCCTTCTCTGCCATTGTAGATAGACCTTGAAATATGACAATTGAGATGAAAATTTCTGTTGCTAAGCAAGACAGCGGTTAAGTGAATTTTTCCCCATTTTATAATCCTTCTTGCCACACGTGTTAAATGAATCCCTGCAGTCGTTAAGTGGATCATTCAGACACTAAGCGAATCTGGCTTCCCCCATTGACTTTGCCTGTCAGGAACCAGCTAGGAAGGTTACAAATAGTGATCACAGGGCCCTGGGAAAGTGCAGGCATCTCAAATGCATGCCAATTGCCAAAGATATGAATTTTGATCACATGACCATGTTGTATGTGTGTGTGTGCATTTGAGTAGGAGTAACTGCTTTGTATTTGCTTATAAATCATACCAGAAACATACTCCCAAGCATTGCCTTTAAGTCATAAAGAGATTTATATATTTGCTTGATGCATTAAAATATCTGTCAAGAAGTGTAAGTGTGGAAACCTGTCATAACTCACTTTTTTTCAGTGCCATGATAACTTTGAATGGTCACCCAATGAATGGTTGTTAGTTGAGGACTAACTGTATTCCAGCATTCATCCTTACTAACTAAACTGATTATTTTTTTAAAAAAAGAAAGAATAAAAATATAAAAAGCGAGGCGAAGAAAAATCCTGCAATATTAAGAAAACAGCCAAGTACTGGAACAGCCAACATGACATATTGGAAGGAACATGGCCTTATAGGCCATTTCAAGATTTTATTTTATTTTATTTTCCTTCTGCAGTTTCCTTTTCTTCAACTTCACGCTGAAAACATTTAGCAGAATGAACATGGCAAAGGAGCAAGATTAGTTTTACTTTGCGCTTCTTTTCTGAACGTACAAATCGTACAAAATAAACAGAACAGAATCAAGATCACGTGAAGTGTTAATACCACTTTATAAAGCCTTGGTAAGGCCACACTTGGAATACTGCATTCAGTTTTGGTCGCCGTGATGCAAAAAGGATGTTGAGACTCTAGAAAGAGTGCAGAGAAGAGCAACAAAGATGATTAGAGGACCGGAAGCTAAAACATATAAAGAATGGTTGCTCTAACAGGGTATGCCTAGTTTAATGAAAAGAAGGGCTAGGGAGACATAATAGCAGTGTTCCAATATCTCAGGGGTTGCCACAAAGAAGAGGGAGTCAACCTATTTTCCAAATCTCTTGTGGGAAGAACAAGAAGCAACAGGTGGAAATTAAATAAGGAGAGAAGCAATTTAGAACTAAGGAGAAATTTCCTGACAGAACAATTAATCAGTGGAACAGTTTGCCTGCAGAAGTTGTGAATGCTCCAACCATTGAAGTTTTTAAGATGTTGGATAAACATTTCTCTGAAGTAGTACAGTATAGACTTTCCTGCCTAAGCAGGGGGTTGGACTAGAAGACCTCCAATGTCCCTTCCAACTCTGTTGTTGTTGTTATTGTCATTGTTGTTGTTAGTAGTAGTAGTAGTAGTAGTAGTAGTAGTAGTAGTAGTAGTAGTAGTATTATAATATCTAGGCCTGAAGATCAGGAGAAAGAAAGTGAACCACGTTTACTGGGTTGCAACGGCGCTGATGTTATGGAGGGGGGGGGATGAAAAGAATTGCACGTTTAACCAGAAACATCTCCCTCCCAATTCAGCGAGATTTAAATTCCCTCAAATAAATGTGTGAGAGATTACGGTCGTAATCTTAACTGCATCCTTTTATATCTAGGCTGCTAAATCCTCGCTTGTAAAAAGACTAGTGGATTATTAGTATAAAAGTAGTATATTAAAAAAAATCCTTACCCGCTTGTTTCGGGATGAACGAATCCCCCTACGCGATCGGGACGAAATAATAATTCTAGATCGATCCTATAGGCGTCGCTCTAATACCACGAACGGAACAGTTTTGCCTGGAAGCGGAGTGTGAGGACTGAGCCGCGAGTAATAAAGGCTTGTTGCTCGAAAGAATCTTCCAAAGAATCCCAGCGCTATTTCAAAAGGACGCTTGGAGTCGGATGAAATGCAGAGGAAGAGAAAGAAGACACAAGTACTCGTTTAAACACGCACGAGCACGTACGCGCGCGCACACACACACACACACGTACGCACGCAACAGGCGGGAATCCTGTTCGGTGCGGTATTTTCACCGACAGGTGCTTTTTTTTTTTTTTTTTTTGCTTTCCCTCGAAGGACCTAAACTTTCAATAGGCTCCTTGGTTTTTAATGCAGGTTGAGCTGGCATCCCGACGATGCTCCGGGTTGTTTTTCTTTTGCCTTTCTTGGAAAAGGATTTGGTTTTTTTTAAAAAAATTATTATTATTATTATTATTATTATTATTATTATTATTATTATTATTATTATTATTATTATTATTATTATTATTATTATTAACATGGGATAGCGTCTTATGAGAAAGAAAACTTTCTTTCAATTCGGACAAGAGGAAAGGGGAAAAAAACGTATTATCTGGCTGCCCACTGAAGCATTTTCCTGAAGGATAAAGTGGTATACTTGCAGGCTACAGAAGTGGGGCAAAGATGATATGTTTATTTATATTTTAATGTATCTATTGTCCTACTTTTATTCTTCTTTAGAAATAATGTAAGGGAGTGAGCATACTTTACAGATTACAGATTTCTTACAGATTAACAGAGTTGGAAAGGATCTTATAGGTCATCTAGTCCATCCCCCCTCCCACCCCCCAAAACAGGAGACCCTACACCAGAGGTCTTCAAACTTGTCTGGAGAATTCTGGGAGTTGAAGCCCACAAGTCTTAAAGTTGCCAGGTTTTGGGGACCCTTTCCCTTCACCATTTCTAACAAATGGCAGTACAATCTCTTCTTGAAAATCTCAAGTGTTGAAGCTCCCACAACTTCTGAAGGCAAGCTGTTCCATTGGTTGATTGTCCTCACTGTCAGGAAGTTCCTCCTTATTTCTAGGTTGACTCTCTCTCCTTGGTCAGTTTCCATCCATTATTCCTTGTCTACCTAATTCACCTTCTCCTATTTTCCCAACAACCACCTCCTGGAGTAGGTCAGGCTTAGCCAGAGGGACTGGCGCAAAGTCACCCAATTGGATTTCAAGGCTAAGGTGGAACCAGAACACTCAGTCTCCTGGTTTCTACCCTGCTACTCTTATTATGCATTCCTATTAAAGTTCTTGGATGTTGCTTGTATAAAATCAAAATAGCTGGACAGCTGCCCTTTGAGTCACAATATAATCCTATTTATTTGCCTAAATTGGAGGGGGTGAGAAGAACTCTACAAAGTAATATAGGAGAGAAAGGTCACAAAATGCTTAGCCAAAAAATAGATCACAATATTTACACTGATTCCCATATTTTAGAGAATAATCCATTCAAGGTTCTTTCATTTTCCACTCCTTCATAATTTATTTCTCTCTCTCTTTCTCTTTCTTTCTCTCTCTCTCTCTCTCTCCCCTCTCTCTCTCTCCCCCTCCCTCTCTCTCCCTCCCTCCCCTGAAGTTGGGCTACAACCTACATCTACATCAAATTATACTAATACGAAATCCACACAAGCAGTGGGCCAGTATGTATGCACATGGGCACCCAACTCTAGTGCAAGTGGAACTGCCTGTGTGTATGTTGGTCAATCGCTGGCCTGAGTGAGCTGTTCATGTGTACACCAGCCCGCTGTTTCTGCGGACTAGTTCTGAATAGCCCACAAACTGGGGACTCATGTGATAGATGATAAATGAGAGAAAAGTAGATAGATTAGATAGATAGATAGATAGATAGATAGATAGATAGATAGATAGATAGATAGATAGATAGATAGATAGATAGATGATACATAGATATAGTAGGTAGGTAGGTAGGTAGACAGACAGACAGACAGAAAAAACGATAATATAATATCACAATTTTAGGTGTGAAATAGTTGCTCTGGATTTTTTTGTCTTGCAAAATTAATGAATAACTGAATGGATGAATAAATGAATGAATGAAATATATTGCTAAGGAATCGAACATAAAACTAAAACTAGTTCCCTCAACTTGGTATATACACAAACATACAGTATATAATTTATCTATCTCCCACATAGATTTTCTCATATTGTACTGCTTCATTCAAAGCAAAATCTCCCAAACCATTTTTTTTTAATGTACTAGACCTAGCTAGGCCAATCGTAAGCATCCATGCCTAGCAATGATCTTCAGTTTTCTAACTGCCTTATAATTTTACTATGATTAATAAAATGATCGTTGGATATATTTTCCTGGAAGCAAGGAGGATCCCAACTAAAATGGAGAGATTAAAATAAAGCTGTCTGAGATGTCCATGTTCATGTTTAGAAAGACTGCAAAGCTTTATGTGTAGAGTATGTGTAGGACTAGAGTATGTGTAGAGCTTTGTGTAGGACTATATACACTGCTCAAAAAAAAAATAAAGGGAACACTTTAAACAACACAATATAACTCCAAGTAAATCAAACTTCTGTGAAATCAAACTGTCCACTTAGGAATCAACACTGATTGACAATCAATTTCACATGCTGTTGTGCACATTCAACTTTGTGCAGAACAAAGGATTCAGTGAGAATATTTCATTCATTCAGATCGAGGATGTGTTATTTGAGTGTTCCCTTTATTTATTTATTTTGAGCAGTATACCATTTCTTCTCCCAAAGGAGAAGAAACCAAGGTGACTGGGGCCCGTACTTGCCCACCTGTCTGGGAAGAGTTTGATCTAGTGACACCTGATGAAGTGGAGAAGGCCATTGGAGCTGTGAGTTCCGCCACCTGCTTACTGGATCCATGTCCCTCCTGGCTGGGGAAGGGGTCCTTTCCGGATCCCTACAAGGAGGCACTTGTGCGCCCCTCCTCAAGAAGCCTTCCCTGGACCCAGCCATTCTTAACAACTATCAGCCAGTCTCCAACCTTCCCTTTATGGGGAAGGTTGTTGAGAAGGTGGTGGTGCTCCAACTCCAGCGGTCCTTGGAAGAAGCTGATTATCTAGGCCCTCAACAGTCAGGATTCAGGCCTGGCTACAGCTAGGCCAATCGTAAGCATCCATGCCTAGCAATGATCTTCAGTTTTCTAACTCCCTTATAATTTTTCTATGATTAATAAAATGATCCTTGGATATATTTTCCTGGAAGCAAGCCCTGGGGAATATTTATTTTTGCATTGACGCAGGATTGTATTGATGGTCAGTAGCATTGATCTGCATGGTCAATTTCCTTTAAGATATCAGAGTCTGGGACAAAGTAGCAGAATAATCTGTTTACAGAATAAGTCAGAATAAGGTCAGAGTAGAGGAGAAAAAAGAGGTGCACAAACCCCACAGAAAGATATGAAAGCTGTTCTATCCCTTTTGCTTTGAAGGAGGAATTCAATGGGCCACAGGGCTGAGAAAGAAAGGAGCCCAACTTGTCTCCAAATAGTGTAAGATTAAGGCTTAACTCTCTTTGCAAACACCACAATGGTTTTGACAGATGTCTAACAAAAGGAGGCTATGGATACAATAAGAGCATTCTAACCCTAGAAGTGAACATGCACATTTGGCAAGCTTTTAAATTACATATTTTTCTAGCTGGATCTGCCTTTTCTATGGTTCATGTAAAAACAGCCTCACCGTATATTTTTGAAACATGGGCTGAAGAGGAGTAAATTTTAAATGAATGCACTGGGAGGAGGCAGAAGTCTTTCTTGCTCACCTCCAGGTGATAAACTAATTTTCCTTTGCAATTTTCTTCTTCGGGGCAATACTTTCTTCTTTTCTGCATCCTGATAAGTAATTGGAAATGTCAATCAGGGAATGGCAGCTCAAAAAAAAAAAAGATAAAGCCTATGCTTGGGATCCTGAGAAAAGGGATCCCAACTAAAATGATGAGATTAAAATAAAGCTGTCTGAGTTGTCCATGTTCACGTTTAGAAAGGTCCTTACTTAAAGACTGCAAAGCTGCGAGCTACAGTATGTGTAGAGCTTTGTGAAGGACTATATACACTGCTCAAAAAAAAATAAAGGGAACACTTAAACAACATAATATAACTCCAAGTAAATCAAACTTCTGTGAAATCAAACTGTCCACTTAGGAATCAACACTGATTGACAATCAATTTCACGTGCTGTTGTGCAACTTTGTGCAGGATTCAATGAGAATATTTCTCATCCAGGATGTTATTTGAGTGTTCCCTTTATTTATTTATTTTGAGCAGTATACCGATCAGTTTCCGGTCACAATTCAAAGTGTTGGTTATGACCTATAAAGCCCTTCATGGCACCGGACCAGATTACCTCAGGGACCGCCTTCTGCTGCATGAATCCCAGCGACCAGTTAGGTCCCACAGAGTGGATCTTCTCCGGGTCCCGTCAACTAAGCAATGTCGCCTGGCGGGACCCAGGGGAAGAGCCTTCTCTGTGGCGGCCCCAGCCCTCTGGAACCAACTCCCCCCAGAGATTAGAACTGCCCCCACCCTCCTTGCCTTTCGTAAACAACTTAAAACCCACCTCTGGCGCCAGGCATGGGGGAATTGAGATCCTCTTTCCCCCTAGGCCTTTACAATTCTATGCATGGTATGTATGTATGTATGTTTGGTTTTTATATTAATTGATTTTTAATCATCAATACCAAATTACTATTGTACACTGTTTTATTGTCGCTGTTAGCCGCCCCGAGTCTCTGGAGAGGGGCGGCATACAAATCCAATAAATAGATAGATAGATAGATAGATAGATAGATAGATAGATAGATAGATAGATAGATAAATAAATAAATTTCTTCTCACAAAGGAGAAGAAACCAAGGTGGCTAGGGCCCGTACTTGCCCACCTGTCTGGGAAGAGTTTGATCTAGTGACACCTGATGAAGGGAACAAGGCCATTGGAGCTGTGAGTTCTGCCACCTGCTTACTGGATCCGTGTCCTTCCTGGCTGGGGAGGGGGTCCTTTCCAGATCCCTACAAGGAGGCACTTGTGCGCCCCTCCTCAAGAAGCCTTCCCTGGACCCAGCCATTCTTATCAACTATCGGCTAGTCTCCAACCTTCCCTTTATGGGGAAGGTTGTTGAGAAGGTGGTGGTGTTCCAACTCCAGCGGTCCTTGGAAGAAGCCGATTATCTAGGCCCTCAACAGTCAGGATTCAGGCCTGGCTACAGCACGGAAACTGCTTTGGTCGTGTTGATGGATTGTTTCTGGTGGGCCCAGGACAGGGGTTTATCCTCAGCTGTTTATCCCCAGCTGTACATCTCCACCCCATGTCCAGTCAACAAAGCAGTGGAAGTGATGTGCTGGTGCCTGGAGGCTGTTGGGGTCTGGATGGGTGTCAACAGATTCAAACTCAACCTGGATAAGACGGAGTGGCTGTGGGTTCTGCCTCCCAGGGACAATTCCATCTGTCCGTCCATAACCCTGGGGGGAGAATTATTGACCCCTTCAGAGAGGGTCCGCAACTTGGGCGTCCTCCTCAATCCACAGCTCACATTAGAGAACCATCTTTCAGCTGTGGCGAGGGGGACGTTTGCCCAGGTTCGCCTGGTGCACCAGTTGCAGCCCTATCTAGACCGGGACTCACTGCTCACAGTCACTCATGCCCTCATCACCTCGAGGTTCGACTACTGTAATGCTCTCTACATGGGGCTACCTTTGAATAGTGTTTGGAAACTTCAGATCGTGCAGAATGCAGCTGCAAGAGCAATCATGGGCTTTCCTAGGTATGCCCATGTTACACCAACACTCTGTAGTCTGCATTGGTCGCCGATCAGTTTCCGGTCACAATTCAAAGTGTTGGTTATGACCTATAAAGCCCTTCATTGCATCGGACCAGAATATCTCCTGGACCGCCTTCTGCCACACGAATCCCAGTGACCAGTTAGGTCCCACAGAGTTGGCCTTCTCCAGGTCCCGTCGACTAAACAATGTCGTTTGGCGGGACCCAGGGGAAGAGCCTTCTCTGTGGTGGCCCTGACCCTCTGGAACCAGCTCTCCCCTGGAGATTAGAACTGGCCCCACCCTCCTTGCCTTTTGCGAACTCCTTAAAACCCATCTCTGCCATCAGGCATGGGGGAATTGAGACATCTCTCCCGGGCCTATACAGTTTATGCATGGTATGGTTGTGTGTATGTTTGCTTTTAATAATGGGTTTTTTAGTGTTTTTAAATTATTAGATTTGTTGTACATTGTTTTATTGTTGCTGTGAGCCGCCCTGAGTCTGCAGAGAGGGGCAGCATACAAATCTAATAAATAAATAAATAAATTTACTGCAATAGAAAAAACATACCCAGAGCCCAGAAGGGAAAAATAGAAAAAAATTCAATACTTGTTCTGCGTACCTGACCATACCCATAAGAGCCCATCACTGCAATAAAATGTTCTCCCAGCTGAAAATCCTGAGATAGTAAACAACAATTCACACTTCTTTATACTCTGAAGTTAGCATAAAAGCTGAACTGAGGGAAATGAGTGGAACTGAGAAAATATTTGGAAAATAATATACTAGGTGATTCCTTACTGCTATAAAAGTTATGATTTATATATCTTTTTTCTCCCACATTTTTGAGTCATACATTTATCTAAATAAAAATCTGTAATATTTAAACTCACTTCCCTTTTGCATAGGGGTACATTAAGATACAAATGCATGTGGCTTTTGTAGCATTAATCTACACTTTAAGCAAATTTGTTCAGCCTGCCCAGTGAAGGGCTACCAAAATTTTTACTACCACACTATGCGCATGGCTTATGCAGGACACCCTGCATTTTCTTTCAACATCTTTCAGTTCAAATTGGGTGCTCTGGGGTGGAGCTCCATTTTCACTACCCCACTGTGCCCTCCCCGCAATCCCAGTAGCCCACCCCTGAGCGTGTCAATAGGCTACAGCTAATGATTTAAACCAAGATTACCCAATCATTTTTTTTAATTTGAGATCAAGAATAATACTTAACTTTTGAATGGGGTATAATTCAGTTTCAAAAAGTAAGTAGAATTAGGACAATTAAACAGGACAAGTAGGAACAATAATTGAATTTGTTTTTATGTTCATTTTCATTTAATGAGCGTTACATTTCATTAAATATTTTTAATATTCTTCTGCTCCATATATTTCATATTTTTTCCACCAACTTGTATTACAAATTATGATCGGGTGCCAGCATTTAGAGGAAATTAGCAACCATATATTTATTAGAATAATTAACACATGGAAATATCAAAATATTAAGGCAAAGCATTTTGATCTTCTGTGCCATCTTTAAGGGTGCTATTGTATATGTGAAGGCAGATTAGAACCGTGTTGGCACAGTGGTTAGAATTCAGTATTTCAAGCTAATTTTGCCCACTGCTTCAATCCTGACAGGATCACTGTTGACTCAGCCTGCTTAGACAGGGCTGTAAAGCACTGTGGAATGGTATATAATCTAAGTGCTATTGCTAAGTATATATTTATGGTTAGGGTTAGCCTATTCCTTATTGGTGATTTTGAAGTTATGCAGCAAGTATTCTCTGCAAACACATACTGATGTGCTACCTTATGTCTTGTGTAGTTGTGTGTGCAGCTCACTTATATTTTAAATGCTCAGGGTAGGCAAATGTAGAACCTCCAAATATCTAAAAATATGCAATCCCAGCATATACTATAAGGGGCGTACATAAGCGCACTAGAGTGCCTTCTGTCCCCTGTCCTATAGTCTCTCCTATATCTCATATTTCTTCTCTACTATATCCTCTATAACCTTCATTGTATATTATTGTGTATTGGATAAAATAAATAAATAAATAAATAAATAAATAAATAAATACATACATAAAATAAATATACTGTATAGTTAATCTGTGATTGAGAGCATGATTTGAATGCCCTAAATTGAGTTGAGTAAGCCATGGTTGTGTTAGCCCCATTAAGTAAACCATGGTTGTGTTAGCCTCATGGAGAACTATAGCTGTGGTTCTTCTTAGAGCTTCTTCTGTATGGACACATCCTCCCATTGATCTCTCGGAGACACTTACTTGTTTTGGTAACCATTCATTTGACCATGTCCCCATGATAGCCTTTGCCTCTTCTCTAACCCATAGCTGAGGCAGTTTAAAGTCATATTCATTTGCTCCAGTCTCAAAATAGAGTTTTCCTTCTTTTCCTGGCACAGTTTTGGGCGCACCCATGATTGGATGGATCGTTTAATATAAACCATTTCCTCTGGGTTGCATTAAAGGACCAACTGCTCTGTTTTGTTTTGTTTTGTTTTGTTTTGTTTTGTTTTTAGAGGGAAGGGTGAAATTTTAACTAGGAATTAAAGGAGAGCATTAAGTACCGGTAGATCCCTGTTGCTTCCTGCTTATAAGAGCAGCTTTAAATGGTTTTGTTTCCCATGAATTGTTAGAAGAATCCAGAGATGCATTAAATGTTAATTTTGTTTTTGTGCATAAAGGTAGGCATAATACAGACTTGGGACTGATGATGGTGGAGCAGATTTCCCTTGAATCTCTGGCTTCAGAAGTTGGGATGTGACAATTATCTTAATTATACTCGGAGTCCGTGGAGCTTCCGTTAACATTTAGGATTTGCACTTTCAACAACTTTGAATCTACCAAATCTGAGAATCAATGGATGTTTTCATTTCTTTTGAAGACTTTTACAAGTTTGTACTGTCCCTGAATGACCCTCTGTGCTTTGAATGGCTGATAATACAGTTATTCTGAAACTTCTAAGTACATGAAAGAACATACTGATATGATGAAAGATATTGTGTGTGCCTTTGTGTATGATTCACACTCAGTGAAAGGCTACCAAATTTTTTACTACCACACTGTGGGTATGGCTTATGCAGGATGCCCTGCATTTTCTTTCACCTTTCAGTGCAAATTGGGTGCTCAGGGATGGAACTCCATTTTTGCTACCCCACTATGTCCCCCCTCACCCAATCCGGGCAGCAGCCCACCCCTGAATTCACTTATTGGTCCTAAAAAGCCAGATACTTTATAGTAGTCATCTTATTTTTTTCTAATTGTATGTCATTGTATGCTTGGGGTTACAAGGTGTTTAAAGCAGGAAGCACAAAGGTGCCTTCTTATGAGTGACAAATAAGGGTCAATTCAAAGTTTTCAAAATCTGTAGTGATCTTTCTTGTATTTGGAGTTATTCATAAATTTCTAGAATAGGGTTTTCTACTATTATTACATCATAGGCTACCATAAGAGGACAAATTATGTATTGTAAAAATTGCTTGTAGATGGGAGGTACTTCCAATATAATCTCCCTAGTCCCCTGCATGGATTGCCCCTGTTACTAGGTAGGACAGAGAGGGAGGAAGCTAACAACCAGATTTTAAGAATAGTGAATGTTCAGATGAGGAGATCCAAACTCACTGGTAGCTTAGGATTACAATGAACAAGAACACACATTCAATTTTATAGCTACTAAGATTGTTGGACATGCAGGCACAAAAGCAGCCATGGAAGTGATTGAGGTTTGGGAAATGGGCCTCTGGTCAGTCAACAGGAGTGCTGATTTATCACCAGCTTATCTAGTACTTGGGAGGTCAGGGTTTGACGACATACAGAAACAATAGTCGTCCATCAACACCCCAATCTACATTCAAAAAGCCATATACAGTAGGTGTCATATAAATAGCATGCAAAGAACACACACACACTGCTAGAAAGAAGTTCCTTGAGGATGGAGTGCAGCACAAATCCAAAAGCTCAGAAGACAAATCCTCTGGTCCCGGTGACAACCCAGATTGGATCTTGCAACATTATCCTAGGATACATATATTCACTTTCATTTGCCATCCAGTTGAGATTTTTCTCAGTAATCTGGACCACTATGGCATATGATTGTTTTCAGGATGCAATATTTGCCATTGGACTGATTGTTCACATTGTTCCAGAATATTGGAATCCAGAGAAAAATATGGGTTTGATCCAGGGGTGGGATACTGCCCGGACAGGGAGGAACGCAGTGGGGTAGCGAAAATGGAGCTCCCTCCCACAACACCCAATTTGCACTGAAAGGTGTTGAAAGAAAACGCAGGGCGTCCTGCATAAGCCATGCCCATAGTGTGGTAGTAAACATTTTGGTAGCCCTTCACTGGTTTGGTCACACTTTTCTTTTGAAAGGAAGAAAATTCCTCTCTTTGAGAGGAGGTTTTCGCTGCATTTATACTGCTCTTGTGAATGGTCAATTGTCCCATGTGAAGGATTGCTTTTCTCAGCGTTCTGGCTCCTAAGTGAGAGCTGTATTTTTTTCCCCCATCACCCAGAGTGGTTCAGGATCCAGAATTTCCAATCCTGGTACACTTGGTTAAAAAAATCTTCCTTTGCTCTTTTATCTCCATCCCAGCTAATTCAACAACAGACTGCCAAGATCACACGGTTTTAACATTGTTGGTATTTTTTTGCATGCAATTTCTTATGTGATAAAGGATGGGCAACTTGATGCATAACAATGAAAGAGTGATACTTTTCAAAAAGAATAATAATCTCTTTGAACAACTCCTAAACCTTGATGCATAACAAGGTTTAGGAGTTGTTCAAAGAGATGATTATTCTTTTTGAAAAGTATCACTCTTTCATTGAATAGAATAGTAGCTTCCATCGACATTTGTTTTTGGCAATCCAGACAGATAGTTCCAAATACTTAACATATATGTGGGTTTGGGCATGTTTAGGTAGACGTGTTGCAGTTTTTATTTCATTTCATTCCATGTTTTATTTTCAGTGAGGATGGACAAGTATTGCAAAGTATTGATTGACCCATGGCATGCTCTGCTAGCACAGGCTCTCAAGCATAATGAAACTGCATAATGCAATACAGGTGGTCCTCGAATTACAACCACAATTGGGACAAAAAATTATGTTTAAGTGAGCTTTGTCCCATTTTATGACCTTTCTTGCCTCAAAATTGTTAAGTGAATCATTGCAGTTGATCAGTTAGTAACCTGGTTGTTAAGTGGATCTGGGTTCCCTGTAGACTCTGCTTGTCAGAAGGTCACAAAAGGGTTTGTTTTACCTTGAGACACAACAGTGATCACAAATATAAGTCAATTGATAAGCATCTGAGTTTTGATCACATGATCATGGGGGGGGTGCTGCAAAAGTCATAACTGTGAAAAACAGTCATAAGTCCTTTTTGTCAGGGCTATTGTAACTTTGAATGGTCACTAAATGTACCGTTGTAAGTTGAGGATTACCTGTACAATGCTGGCAAAAATTAGCAAATGGGGAAGACAATTGTTGGCTGATTCTGAACTCCTTTTGCGATCCTGAAAAGTCATGCATTATTGGGAGATGAGATTCCTTCAGCTGACTGGAATGGGGAAGACTTAAAGCATATGCACACATTCTTTGAATGCTTACAACCCTTCTGTGACGATTAAATGACTATGGTTGAATTCCTGCTGAAAGGTTTCCAGAGTTCCTAAATAGGCAGAAATAACTAGACCTAATGATTTTAAATTGCAAAAATAGCCAGCAAATTGGTGCTGTGATTTCATTGTTAAGTCTCCTTTCGTGTTAAGTTGACTCCTGCTGACCACATGAACGGGTCCATGTTGTTTCCTTGGCAACAATGTGGGTTAGCCCCCACCTTTATTTAGGGATTTGTTTTTGACTTCTCCCATCACTAATTATTCCCTTCCTACAAATTACAATTAAATTATGAAGAATGTTTGTCTGCAGCTATCAACAATACAGCAGGAGATGGTTTACATGCTTTAGATATAAATGAATGTCTGGCCTTTTTTATTTCTCTAATCAGTTTGGTAGATGAGGAGAAACACTATTCTGAAATCAGAATAGCTAAACATAAGTGTTAAGTTGCCTGTGTCCTGGAGTAGGATTGAGAGAAAGGAGGATTTTCCCTTAAACGCAATTAGTGGAGTCTCTTCCTACCATAGCCAGTTGTGAGGATCAGCTTGTTTTTCTGCATCCAAGATTATTTTGATATTACAAATATGTGCCCAGCCCTTGTCTTCACACATCTCTGCAGACAATACTTATTGGAATCTGTAAAACTGCTGCAGATTCATTGCTTATTAGTAAAGTGTCAATGCCTTCAAAAGGTTTTTTGCTCTAAATGTGCAAAGTGGATTTCCGTGCCAAAAAGTTGCCTTCCATTTATAAAACAATAACTTTAGCAAACACACACTTGCTAAAGACCCTTCCTTACTTTTGAAAGTGCTTTTCTTATAATTGTGCGGAATATTTCTTTATGAAACAGATTCCTTAAATCCAAGAGAGGCTTGTTTTCTATCCTGATCTCCTTTCCAAATCCTCCCCCCCCCCCTCTCCTTCTCACTGTTGTTCTTATACTGCTTGTTCTGTGTCAGCTGCTGCCTAGCAACTTTTTTTAATATCTGGAAGGACAGAGCAGGGCACTGGGCTATGTCCCGAAATGTTGCCAATCTAATTCCCTAGCAACTTGGGTAGAGAGAAACTTTTCCTTGTCAGAACCTTTGATTCGTACAATCACCATCTTTTCTCTCAGTCTGGGACTGGTAGGAAGTAGGTGACTCGCCGGTTGTGGCCGTCAGCCGCGCAATATAGCCGTTGATACATTCAATAGAAGAAGAAAACTGATTTCTCAATACGCTAATCAAAACAAGTCCCATAATTGTGAAAGTAGAAATCACTCAGGGTGATAATTAATATTCTTCTGTGGCTTTAAAGTAGTAGGGTAAAGAATGATTGGTTCAGCTTTGTTAATTTATCTCAATAAGCTATTTCATAATATTCTATAGCTTGATGAATTCATTTATTTAACTTGTCAGTATTAATAACACCAATTAGGAAGAAGTTATAATACACTGTAGGAACAAACTGGTTTTGAATAGCATTTGTAGCTTTGATCTCTCTGTTAGCTCTCTTTGTCAATCTCCTTGTTTTGTAGCAATTTTATTAAAAATTATAGTTAAAAAAGTGAAAAAGTAATACGAGCTACAAAAAGAAAAGTTTAAGAAGAAAAAAAATCACATAAAAGAAATGAAATAGAAAAAGAGAATAAAAAAGAAAAATGAAATCTCAATTTATCGTTAGTGTTGAAGACTTTTTTAAATCAAGGTGCTCAGTAGTATTTAGCCAATACATAAAGACATTTCGAAGAAACCTCTACATATATTCTTGGTATATCCATAACATATGTCTTCTTCTGAATGCATTATATTGGGATAAATACCTAGAGAAATCTGAGAAAATGTTTAGAAAATTGTGTTGTCAATTTTCAGCAATTGTTTTTCATTGAACTGGGTTTGTGGCTATGTCCAATCCTGCCCTGGAATATTCACTTTCTAAAGTAAATCTAGAACACTTCTCAACATAACTATTCTAGAAGAAATGCTTTACAAGCATACTTTGTTTAAAAAAATAGGATGTGACAGGGATTCTAGAAAATTAATTATTGAGTTTGATTGCCTCAAGTATCACTATTCTTACTTGTTCCTTCTGAGCAGAACAGCATTAAAGTTTGCTTTACAATCAGTTGCTATATCGAAGGATGACAAAAAGATTGCTGAACTTCTTGCAGCAATTCTCTGTGGCTCCAATTCAACTTAACATTGTTTTGGCAATAGAAAAAGGGACTCCTCAATGAAATTGCCAATACTACTTTTAGAATGAATGATTATAATGTGCAATTCTTAAAAATAAATTTAAAAAGTGAGCTTTATAAAGGGCTATAATATTTTTACAACTTACAGACTGTTCCAATCAACCAAAAATAAATATTCCCATGTTTTATTTATTATCACCTCAGTAGAAATAAAGTGTACTTTAAACAATGAGTGTCCAGTCAGTGTCTTATATTGTCTTGGTGTATCAGTGAATTTTTTAAAAAATTGGTTTTTTTAAATGGTAGAAAGTAAATGACATTTATTTTAAATATATATTTGCACTTCTGTTCCACATTTGTAATTTCAGTACATACATTTGATTTCATAATGGACAATGCTTAATGGAAATGAAACCGAGAGATAAAATAATTTAATAAAAGTGAAAAATATTTATTCTGTGATATATCTTTTAAAATTATCCATAATAATTGTCTTTTAGCCATATTTCATTTATGAAAGTGATTCTAACATGAGATTCCTTAAAAATAGTTTGATTTTAAAAAAAATAATTTGAGCATATTATGTATTGTTATGTCCTATAAATTCTCCAAATTATAATTATTCTTTTATAAATGCCCATATGATATCTAATAATGATGCAGAACCAGTATCTTCTTCAAAGAATCTTCTCAATGGTAATATTAAAACTCAAACTCTTTTCATTATAATAATATTTTGATGGCAATAAAGAGAAAAAGAACAAATAAGTTGTTTTAAAAAAGACTTGTGATGATTGGAAATGTTGTTTAATAGATGTAATTCGATAAAACAGATTCAGTTTTAGACTAAATTTATACACAAATAAATTACAGAAGTGACAAATTAATCAACAGGTTTCAGAAAATGTGAATGGACATAACACCAGTTAGCTTTGTAAAATAGATAATGAGAGAGTGCAAGAAAAATCAGATTAAGTTTTATCTTTACTTTACTTTACTGGCTGCATCAAAGTATGGTGGCCAGGTGGCACAGTGGGTAGAGTGCAGTACTGCAGGCCACTAAAGCTGACTGCTAGGTCTACAGGTCAGCGGTTCAAATCTCATTACCAGCTCAAGGTTGACTCCATCTTTCCGAGGTGGGTAAAATGAGGACCTGGATTGTGGGGTCAATATGCTGGCTCTGTTAAAAAGTGTTATTGCTAACATGTTGTAAGTCACCCTGAGTCTAAGGAGAAGGGCGGCATAAAAAATCAAATCAATCGATCAATCAAATAAATATGCATACATACATACATACATACATACATACATACATACATACATACAGTACATACATACATAATGGTGTAAGTCTTGCCAATGTAGAATATAGTATGACCAATATAAATGTTTGAATAGAGATCCCCAACCTTTTGGGTTCTGCGGACCAGCAATGAAGGCTTCAGTGGTTTGAGTGGTGATGGTGAAATGGTTTCAATGCACAACCTAAGTCCCACATATTTGCAATTGAAGCTTTGCACACTCACACACTGTTTTAGTGGCCTGGTTTCCAATGGGCTGTGAACCAGGGCTTGGAGATCTCTGTGCTAGAACAATGGATTATTCATTCAAGAAAACTTTACAATCAACCAAAAACTCCTGAAAACAGGAATTTAGGGAAACTGAATGTTCCGGTTTAGATCTTCTCCTGATTTTATTTTACATTCTTGACAAAGTTCTAGTATTTCACAACACACTAACGATTTGTGTTTGCTTAATATTTCTCAACTAAAAATGCTTTGTGTGCTGAAAGCTGCAAAATTGTTTTGGAGAACAACCTTGGTTTGTATGTATTCCATTCCATTCCTTCTGTCTGACCTAAGTGTAGTTCATAAAATTATCCTACCTCTCCATGACTACTTCAGCTTCAACCACAACAATACATAAGCACACAATAGATAAAAACTTAAAGTGAACCGCTCCAAACTCAGTTGCAGAAAATATGACTTCAGCAACAGAGTGGCCAATGCCTGGAATGCACTACCTGACTCTGGTTTCATTCCCAAACCCCTAAAATTTTAACCTTAGACTGTCTACTGTTGACCTCACCCCATTCCTAAGAGGTCTGTAAAGGGCATGCATAAATGCATCTCTATGCCTACCATCCCTGTCCTAATGTTCCTTTTTACTTTTATTCATTTCATGTATTCGAATTATGTATTTACCTATATGTATCATCTAATATAAGATTAACAAAATAAATAAACAAAAAATAAGATGGATAGCATAATGATTTTTAACATCACTATTAACTTTGACTTTAACATAGCACAAATATTTATGCCACCGAAATCTCTGGTCATGCTCTTCTAAGAAGCCTGTTATTTCTCAGCAATACCCAGCCTTTCACCCAAACCAAACAGCAAGCTACAAAATACAATTTCAAATTAGTTAAAATTAATCCTCTTTCCTAACCATCCTTTAATACCTTATATTTAACTCAACACAAGGTTCTTCTCCTTTTTCCTGTGTCTTTTACTTTTTGTCTCTAATGGTATTCCTTTGTTACTGGCAAGATCACAGCTGACATCTCCATATTTATGACTAGTATCTCAGTCTGGCTTTTATTACATGTATCTTTTGTTTTGCAAAATACATCAATTGTCTACATCGTTTAATAATAAACAAAAAGCATTTCCACTGAGGTCCACTTCATTTGTCTAATTAAATTGCTATTTATCCAAAAACACTTTCATTAAATTGTTATCATTCAAAATAACAATCACCTTTATCTATTTGCATATTTTGTATACAATTTTTGTTAGGCTGTTTGCTCAAAGTTCTTACATTTTTAAAAACTGTTTTTAACGTATTGATTTATAATCCAGAAAAGAATGATAACTCACCAAGTGAAATCTTATTCTATCACAAATAAGATGTTTCTTTAGTTGTGGATTAATTAGACCCAGATTTAGAAATGAAGTTTTGCTGAACTTTATGTCCATATAAATTACTGTACTGTCAAGCCCAGTCCAAGAATGACATAGAATAATCTAGCCACAGTTCTTTCTTTGTTCATAACAGGGGTGGATTCTAACTGACCTTGCTGCTGGTTCATTTCTCCCCTATCTCATGACTGTGCCATGTGCTTTGTGTGCGCCGCATGTGCAATGCTGAAAATTCCAAAAACATCCCCCCAAAAGCCAAAAACAAGGTGGCAGCGCATGTGCAATGCTGAAAACTCAGCTTCTTCACATGTGCAGAATTTTTTAAAAAGCAAAAAAATCCCCCCTCATTTTTTTTCAAAAAAATGATGGCAGCATCTACAGACCAGCACTGACCATACCAACTCTGTGATGTCATCAGCAGCTTACTATCAGTTCTATAGAACCAGGAAGAACCCACCTCTGGCTCATACTATATAGATATTGTCAGATTTAAATCTATACTAATCTAACCCTAACAGATAAACCCTGGAAGATTCTACAGAGTTGCTCTCCTAAATCTCTTCCCCTGGCTCTGATCCAGCACCAGACTATGTTTCTTTTGTCTCATCTCTTCTCTTGGAATGTGCTTCCTGGAAAACTACCACTTCACTGTGACCCCCAAATACCACCTCTCCCTTAGCAGATAGTAACCATCATATCTATGGCTGTGAACTTAGTTGGAATCCCGTTATCTGCCGGACCAGACGGTCTCTGTGCATACTTCCTAAGGAAACTTTCTTCTGCTCTTGCTGATCCCTAAGCATTATCTTCCAAAAATCCTTCAGGACCAGCACACTCCCCAAGCTATGGTCAAAAGCAGTAGTCATCCCCATTTTCAAAAACGGAGACCCTTCACTAGTGGACAACTACAGACCAATATCTCTCTGTTGCGTCCCTTGTAAAATCATTGAATCAATTATAAATCGATCAATCACCCTCTACTTATAATCTAACAACCTACTCTCAAACAAACAATTTGGATTCAGAAAGAAATTATCCTGCAACCTACAACTACTTCACTGCAAAAACATTTGGACTACCCACCTCAACCAAGGAAAATCCATTGATGCAATATATATATAGACTTTTGCAAAGCCTTCGACTCAGTGGTCCATGACAAACTACTCCTATAACTCAAATCCTATGGCATCTCAGAACTCCTCCACAACTGGATTACTGCATTCCTGTCAAACAGGCAACAAATTGTCAAAATTGGTAGCACCCCCCATCCCTGTCATAAGTGGTGTTCCCCAGGGAAGCGTACTAGGTCCTACTCTCTTCATTCTCTACAGCAATGACCTCTGTGACCATATCAAAAGCAACTGTGGTTTTTTTGCCGATGATGTGAAACTTTTCAACACCACTGACAACACACTCACTCTCTAAAAAGACCTGGACTTTGTCTCAGACTGGTCTAACACCTGGCAACTTCAAATATCAACCAACAAATGCTCTACCCTCCATATCGGCAAAAAGAATCCAAACCGCACATACAAACTGAATAAACAATCTCTCACTGCCAACCCACACTCAGTAAAAGACCTTGGAATACTAATATCGAATGACCTAAGTGCTAAAGCCCACTGCAACAATATCGCCAAAAAAGCTTCTAGAGTTGTTAACCTGATCCTACGCAGCTTCTGCTCAGGCAATCTCACACCACTCACAAGAGCCTACAGAACTTTTGCCAGACCCATCCTAGACTACTGCTCATCTGTCTGGAACCCATACCATATCTCAGACATAAACACCCTTGAAAATGTCCAAAGATATTTCACCAGAAGAGTCCTTCACTCCTCCACTCGAAACAGAATATCCTATGAAAATAGACTAACAATCCTGGGCCTAGAAAGCCTAGAACTATGGCGCCTAAAACACAATTTGAGTATTGCCCACAAGATCATATGCTGCAAAGTCCTACCGGTCAATGACTACTTCAGCTTCAACCGCAACAACACAAGAGCATGCAACAGATTCAAACTTAATACGAACCGCTCCAAACTTGACTGTAAAAAATATGATTTCAACAATCGAGTTATCGAAGCATGGAACTCATTGCCAGACTCAATTGTGTCAACCCCTAACCCCCAACACTTCTCCCTTAGACTCTGCACGATTGACCTCTCCAGGTTCCCAAGAGGCCAGTAAGGGGTGTACATAAGTGCATTGGTGTGCCTTTCGTCCCCTGTCCAATTGTCTTTCCTTTCTCTCACTTATCATATATATTTTCTTTCTTTCATATATCCTCTCCTCTAAGTTCACTTTTATCCTTATATATATTACTACATGTCTATTTTTCTTCCTATGTATTTGTGTATTGGACAAATGAATAAATAAAAATAAAATAAATAACCATTGAGTCAATTGCAAAAAGTTCCATCCCTGAAGCTTACTCATTAGGAGCAGCTGTCTGAAGTACA
Source organism: Erythrolamprus reginae (assembly GCF_031021105.1). NCBI lineage: Eukaryota > Metazoa > Chordata > Lepidosauria > Squamata > Dipsadidae > Erythrolamprus > Erythrolamprus reginae. Next base: position 170,865,414 of record NC_091950.1, on the reverse strand, counting down.
AGTGGGTGATTTCATTATCTCTCCTTTGTCCAGAGAGATTTTCAGGCCAGCATTCATACTCTGGCTGATGTTCTTCACTATAATAGGAATTCCTGCTCTTTGAGAGACCTCTAGTTCAGGTTGACCCTCATCAGAAGCTCGAAAGAGAAGACTATTCATCTAACAACAAAGGGAATAATAATTAAAGTAATAGATTTTAAAGTAGCAAAGTACACCTGTGAAAGCTGGACTATTAAGCAAGAAAGAGGACTAAGAAATAGCTGCTTTCAAATTAGGTTTGGAGACGGTTAGTGAAATATTGCAAGAAGAACCACTCAATTCCTCCTGGCCTGAATAAAAAGTATTGGCTTCCTTGTGATAATTATCAGTAAACAAAAATTCTCAAACTTTGAGTTCTGGAGCATAGGTGGAATAAAATAAACCAATAGACCAGCTGTAGGAGATTGCTGGATGTAGGTAATGTTGATAAACATTTGTTTATACAATCATTGGAAGTCAAGCTGAACCTGATGGCACCTAACTACTTAAAATAACTCTAGGCATTTCTTGTTTGAGAGCTTAATCTGCCTTCTTTTTGTTTACATCATAGATAATAATTGTGATTATGTGTGCTCTGTATAAAGATCTTAGAGGATGGTATTACTGTAGGCATCAAGACCATTGCTTCTTTCTCTGCCTTGCTTCATTAACCTGTAGCTGTATTTAACATAACTGACATCACAATCCTATTTCTATCACTTTAGATGTCAGTTCTACTGAGTTCGGTGAAATTTACACCCACATAAGTATATATAAGATTGTATTCTTAATCCTATGGTTGAATCATCACTCAAACAGAATCAGTAATACTTCTCCTTACAGTTTTGCCCAATTTTATTAAACATACCACAAAAATAATTCGGTAATAAAGCAAAAATGTTAAGTTGCATACTTTTGAAATATCACCAAATGATATAAATTAATTAGTAAAGTAAAAATTATTCATCATATGATCTTTTCAGGCATTTAAGTTCACAATCCATATAAACAAAAATACAAATGCTTGTTTGTTCAAAACCTTAAATCTCCTAAAGTTCTTCACCAATTGCTTTGAAATATTGACACAGCATTGCATTCGATTACATGTGTTTTTATGTATCTATATTATATAGATGGCTCACCTGTGCTGTGGCAGGTAAAAACAGAGAGTTGCTTGGCATTGAGGCTATTGAAAAAGATGGGAGGCATATTTTGATTACCTGATGAAAAAGATAGGAGCCGGATTTGGATTGGCTGGTGATTGATTATTTGAACCAATGAGAATGCTGCTTTTATATGAAGTTAGCTGAGTGTGATATGGTGAAAAAGATAGGAGGTGCATTTTGATTGGCTGGTGAAAAAGATAGTCACATTTGGATTGGCTGGTGATAATTTGAACCAATGCTCTGTTTATATGGATTTAGCTAAGTTAGAAGAATGGGTCTTCTAAAGGATCCCTAGCTGAGTGGAAGGCATAGAGGCGTGAAGTCCCCAGGGCTAGAGGTTTGACTCCTACACTCAACACACCTTTTAATTCTTGATTTCCTAAGATTATTTTCATTTTCACTACAATTCTTTATTTATTTTGAAACAGCGAACAAGGATTTCCTTGGCAATGAGGCTGGTGGTACGTTTTGTTTGGCTGGTGATAATTTGAACCAATAAGAATGGTCCACTTATATGTATTCAAAGATCAGGTCTTCCAACAGGTCCCTTTCCTGAAAGGAGAAGATATTAAACAGTACTTACTTGGTGTTAAATAAAATAAAATAAAACAAATTTAATTCTCATAATTCTTCACTGTAATCAGTTGGTAGATATAATTTGGAAGATAGTATTGTCAGACCTAAAGCTGACACAATGAGATTGTCTAGAGTCTATTTCTTTATTTGCTTACATTAATAGACAGACTCTTTCCAGATTAAATCCATAAACTTCTAATCTAAGAAGTACAGTATATCCTGGGAGATTTCTAGGGCATGGCTACCCTGAACCATTTCCTCCCCCCACTATCCAGTTCAGGACTACACAAACTCTTGTCTGGGCCCCCTCTTTGAAATGTGATACCTAATGCCCTAACACACTGTGGTGTTCCTGCTGACTCTCATCCCCCCTTCTTCAGCTGCACATACCATCACAATATGTATTTTTGAAGAAAAACAACCTCCAAGGATGTCATTACTATACCACAGCTACCATGAATTTATGTGTTGTTTCAGCTGGGAGAAAACTACAACTTAAATCTTAATGTGGGCTGGCAATAAACCACATTAAAAACAGAACACTTCCAGACATAAAACTCAAATATACCTTGTTGTTTTCGATTAGTTGATTATGGGCCATCAAGTCAATGTTAACTCTTAGTGACTTCATAGACCTCCTCCCAATCTTCCATTGATTACAGTAATGCTCAGTTGCGCCAATCACTGCTATAATTGACTCCCTGTATGGTACCTTTCTGTTAGCTGGTCATTTAAATGAGACCACCATGCAAATGTTTAATTCCTCATTGAGAGTGCCTTCCAAAGCTGGCAAAATGCCATGGACCTTTGGCTCTGGAATGGTGGGACAACGTGTTGGTTTCCCTCCAGCTGTTGCAAAACTTCTCTTAAAGTTCCTTCTGTGAGTAGGAATTGAGATTTGTGGAGTTGTATGACTACCCTTTGCAAGTCAACACTTGTGGTATAATGAGGTCACCCAAGAGTGTAACTATTTCTAACTGGCATCTCCCTTTCATGTGGTATCTTCTACATACCTTAATAAAAATCATTTCCGAATGAAAATCATATAGGAGTGTACTGCTGTATATTAAGTAACAGTCTTTCATTTGCCCAAAGTAATGCAGCATATGAATCAATCCATTTTACCCAGGCTACAGGCTTTACGAATGTGATTGCTTCTTGTCTTCCGCTCTCTCCTTCTTGTCTCTTTTATATATTCAATATTATCCTTTGTTCTAATACACAATTTTTCCTTTGTATAAATATCCTCTGGGTGACTATTCCATTTTCTAATTTCTTAAAACCTTAAAAATATTTCTCTTGTCTGTATCAATTTAAGGATCCTTTTTGTAAGGGAAATCAAAAATCTCTAGGAGGTGTTTATTCAGGACTACAATGGTCTCAAGCCACTTGATGGAACAGAATTACTGCTGTTTGATTCAGAAGTTGCTCAAATGAACTAGTTAAAATCCTCTTTAAAAGTTAATGGTGCAGACAAAGCCCTGCTTTTGTCATGACTGTAGCTTATTATATTTGATGGTAATTATTAAAAGGTAAAAGTAATCATAAATGGTGACATTAAACAAATCACACTAGATAATAAATATACTTTTATTTATTTATTTATTTTGTCCAATACATAATACACATTGAAGAGAATAGATAAGTAATAATATAAGTAAAGAAAAGAATAGAAGAAAAGATATAAAAGTATAGGTGAAAAACATATTTGAAAGGAAGAAAAGATAAATGAAATAAGGAGAGACAATTGGACACAGAAGGCACACTGGTGCACTTATGCACGCCCCTTACTGACCTCTAAGGAACTTGGAAAGGTCAATCGTGGATAGCCTAAGGGGAAAATATTGGGGGTTAGGGGTTGACACTACTGAGTCAGGTAATGAGTTCCACGCTTCGAGAACTCGGTTGCTAAAGTCATATTTTTTACAGTCGAGTTTGGAGCGGTTAATATTAAGTTTGAATCTGTTGCGTGCACTTGTGTTGTTGTGATTGAAGCTGAAGTAGTCATTGACAGGTAGAACATTTCAGCATATGATCTTGTGGGCAATACTTAGATTGTGGTTTAGGCGACGTAGTTCTAAGCTTTCTAGACCTAGGATTGATAGTCTGCTTTCGTAGGGTATTATGTTTTGAGTGGAGGAGTGAAGGGCTCTTCTGGTGAAGTATCTTTGGACATTTTCAAGGGTGTTGATGTCCGAGATGTGGTATGGGTTCCAGACAGATGAACTGTATTCAAGGATGGGTCTGGCAAAAGTTTTGTAGGCTCTGGTGAGTAGTGTGAGATTGCCAGAGCAGAAGCTGCGTAGGATCAGGTTAACAACTCTAGAAGCCTTTTTGGCGATATTGTTGCAGTGGGCTTTGGCACTTAGATCATTTGATATTAGTATTCCAAGGTTTTTTACTGAGTGGGGGTTGGCTGTGAGATTTTGTTTATTCAGTTTATATATGAGGTTTGGATTCTTTTTGCCGATGTGGAGGGTAGAACATTTGCTGGTTGATATTTGAAGTTGTTATATACTTGTTATATTCCTTCTGGAGAATGGGATAATCCTTGCTTTAGAGTTAGTGATGGGAATATGAGATTGGGAAAGCAGTAATCTGAACACCTTCTAGATGATGGCAACGGTTTGGGTTTCCATTTTTCTTAGTTGCCCTCTAATGACTGACTGTATCTCTGAGCTCAGATCTGGTAGTCTTAGATCAGTAATGGCGAACCTCTTTTGGTTTGTGTGCCAAAAGAAGTTGTGTGGCTGTGCTAGCATGTGCACACGTACCCACACCTCTTCCCTCCATCCTGCATCCACGCTGCCACCGCACCCACCCCCCGCATATGCTCACAGGCCTTTCTGAAGCCCCGTCGGCAGTGGTGGGTTCCTACCAATGTGGTTCAGAGAGCTTCACCAATATGAAACAACTGATTTTCGGTGATTTTTTTTTTTACAGCATCTCCGTGTTGAAGAAGCCCTCCCACCTGCCCTTGTCTTAATGCTGACCTTTATTCTTCAACCGAAGCACAGCTGAGGGCTTCTTCCACATGAAGACGCTGAAAAAAAACACGAAAATCAGTGGGTTCATACTGATGCGGCTCTCTGGACCTCACTGGTATGAACCCATCACTGTTGGTAGGTGAAAAAATGCCTAAACAGGCAAACTGGAAGTGCATTTTCTCAAACTTCCAGTTTGTCCATTGGGGCATTTTTTTTGCCTTCAGGGCTTCAGGGAAGCTGCCTTTCCAAAGGCCAAAAATCAGCTGGCCAGCATGCACATGCATGTTGGAGCTGACACAGGGCAAAGTCTGATGTGCCTTCCCATTGGCTCTGTATGCCACCTGTGGCACATGTGCCAATGTTCCCTCTAATTTTTTTTCGGTGTGGGCAGAAAATTATAATGTCTGAGTGGCACATTTTCATGCCTGGGTGTGGATAGGTTAGAAACCCATTCATTAAGTGAATATGGCTTCTCCGTCACCCCTTCCCCATTGTCTTTGCTTGTGAGAAGGTCGCAAAAGAGGGTCACATGACCTCAAGACACAGCAACTGTCATAAATATGAAACAGCGGCCATGTTTTGATCACGCGATGGTGGGGCTGCTGCGAAGGTCGTAAATGTGAAAAAGGGGCATAAATCACTGTTTTTCAGGGCCATTGCAACTTTGAACATTCAGTGAATGAACCTTTGTAAGTCAAGGACAACCTGCCTTCTCCCCTAGATGTTTTCTGTGGACCGTCAAAATGGACTCCTGATCTGCTTCTGAAAGAGTGCAATGGTCAGACAGATAATCCTTGAGTTCTGTTCTGACCCCAATGGAGGCCAACGTTTCTATCTCCCGAGTAAGTGAGTTCTGCCTCACTTTACCACCTTTCTTGCCACAGTCGTTAAGTGAATCCCTGCAGTTGCTTGTCAGAAGATCCCAAAAGATGTTCACATAACCCTGGGACATGGCCACCCTCATAACTAACTTGTCAAGTGTCCAAAGTTTGATCCAATAACCCCTTTATTTTTCTAACAAAGTCCTTCCTTCCTAGAAGGACGAATAGAAAGAATAAAATGGAAAAGGGGATTAAAAGGGGATACAAAAAAATAAAAAAGAAAAGGGTTTGGTTCAAAGTTCTGCTCAGATTAAAGAAATTGGAGTTTGAGAATGGTTGATTAAGCTTGGGGTATTGTTTTGTTTGCTCTTTTTTAAACTTTAATTATTTTTTCTATTTAGATATATGAATTTAGGAATTGCTGTTTTAATAAAGTTAGAAGTATTGATTATAATAAGATATGTACTAGGTGATACTGATTTGGATTAATGCATAAATGGAATTGAATTTAGAATTGTTGGGGAGATTAATGACATTATTGATTTTTAATTGAATGAAAATAGAGAATATTTAGATTTTTCCCTCTTTTTTCTTTTCTCAAATTGACTCAAATTTAAGATTAATAATTAAGTAAGAAATGTACATAAGTATAAATTGGCTAAATGTTAGATGGCTTGAAATAATTTTTAAATTTGGTATTAGGTAAATGTGCTATTTAGAGGGAGGAAGAAATCTGAAATTCGTATATGTTTATGGGTTTTTTAAAAAAATCTTTTGTTAACATCTCATACAAGGTTTTCTTGGTTTATAGAAAAATGTATACAGAAAGAAGGAAGCACTTTGGCATATTAGTTACTAACAAAATTTTGTGTTTTATTCATGGAAAATTATTTATTTGTTTGTTTGTTTGTTTGTTTGTTTATCTATCTATCTATCTATCTATCTATCTATCTATCTATCTATCTATTTATTTGATTTGTATGCCGCCCCCCTCCGTAGACAGGGGGCGGCTCACAACAATAATACGAACAATATATCACAAATCTAATATTAAAAAGTCTCTAAAAACCCCTTATTTAAAAAACAGACATACACACAAACATACCATGCATAAATTATATAGGCCAGGGGGAGATGTCTCAGTTCACCCATGCCTGATGGCAGAGGTGGGTTTTTACGAAAGGCAAGGAGGGTGGGAGCAATCCTAATCTCTGGGGGGAGCTGGTTCCAGAGGGTCAGGTTCACAGAGAAGGCTCTTCCCCTGGGTCCCACCAGACGACATTGTTTAGTTGACGGGACCCGGAGAAGGCCAACTCTGTGGGACCTAACTGGTCGCTGGGATTCGTGCAGCAGAAGGCGGTCCAGGAGATATTCTGGTCCGATGCCAAGAAGGGCTTTATAGGTCATAACCAACACTTTGAATTGTGACCGGAAACTGATCGGCAACCAATGTAGACTGCAGAGTGTTGGTGTAACATGGGCATACCTAGGGAAGCCCATGATAGCTCTCGCAGCTGCATTCTGCATGATCTGAAGTTTCCAAACACTTTTCAAATGTAGCCCCATGTAGAGAGCGTTACAGTAGTCGAACCTCGAGGTGATGAGGGCATGAGTGACTGTGAGCAGTGACTCCCAGTCCAGATAGGGCCGCAACTGGTGCACCAGGTGAACCTGGGCAAATGCCCCCCTTGCCATAGCTGAAAGATATTTCTCTAATGTAAGCTGTGGATTGAGGAGGATGCCCAAGTTGCAGACCCTCTCTGAGGTGGTCAGTAATTTCCCCCTCCCAGGGTAATGGACGGACAGGTGGGATTGTCCTTGGGAAGCAAAACCCACAGCCACTCCGTCTTATCAGGGTTGAGTTTGAGTCGGTTGACATATATCCAGACCCCAACAGCCTCCAGGCACCGGCACATCACTTCTACTGCTTCGTTGACTGGACATGGGGTGGAGATGTATAGCTGGGTATCATCAGCATACTGATGATACCTCACCCCATGTCCCTGGATGATCTCACCCAGCAGTTTCATGTAGATATTAAATAGTAGGGGGGAGAGGACCAACCCCTGAGGCACCCCACAAGAGAGAGACCTAGAGGTCGACCTCTGACCCCCCACTAACACCGACTGCGACTGACTGGAGAGGTAGGAGGAGAACCACTGCAAGACAGTGCCTCCAACCCCCAACCCCTCCATCCGGTGCAGAAGGATACCATGGTCAATGGTATTGAAAGCTGCTGAGAGGTCAAGAAGCACCAGGACAGAGGATAAACCCCTGTCCCAGGCCTGCCAGAGATCATCCATCAATGCGATTCATTTGGCAGAAGGCAGTCTTGGGGGTATTCTGATCCCATGCCGTGTAGGGCTTTATAAGTCATAACTAACACTTTGAATTGAGTCTGGAAACCAATTGGCAGCCAACAGAGTGTTGGAGAGATATATGCATGTTTGGACAAACCCATAACAGCTCGCGCGACTGCATTTTGCACAATTTGAAGTTTCCAAACGCTTTTCAAAGGTAGCCCCATGAAGAGAGCATTGTAGTAGTTGAACCTCGAAGTGATAAGGGCTTGAGTGACCATGAGCAGAGACTCCTTATCTAGGTAGGGCCACAACTAGTGCACCAGGCGAACCTGGGAAAATGCCCCCATCACCACAGCTGAAAAATGATGTTCTAAAATCAGTTGTCAGGATGCCCAATTTGTGGACCATCTCTGAGGGGGTCAAAAACTCTCCCCCCCCCCCCCCAGGATGATGGATGGACAGATGGAGGTGTCCTTGGGAGGCAAAACCCACGCCACAACCACTCCGTCTTGTTTGATTGAGTTTGAGCCTGTTGGCACCCATCCAGGCCCTAACAGCCTCCAGACACCGGTACATCACTTCCACTGCTTCACTGAGTGGACACAGGGCGGAGATGTATAACTGGGTGTCATCAGTGTACTGTTGACAATTCCAACTTTGTCTATTTCTTGGTAAGGGATTATTCTTCATAAGAAAGACAAGATCTCCATTTGGGGATCAGAAATATAGGTAGTCCCCGACTGAATAACAGTTCAGACCGAAGATACAGTGGCATTGCAAAAAGTGACAGCTCCCCTGAGTTGATACTGACTTTATTTTTTCACCCGAAGCCCAGCTGATCAGCTCTTCAGCTGTGTTTTGGGCTGAATCTACCTTCTGAGCATGGATGGAAGTGAAATTGCACGACGAGACTCATACGTACATGCAAAACGTCACAAAACAAATCGGTGGCAAAGGTAAATGGAACCCACTGCTGGGTCATATGACTTTTTGACATGCAAATAAGGAAGTCAGATTCACTTAATCACGGTGTCATTAATTTAACAACTGCAGTGATTCACTTAAAAATGTGGCAAGAAAATTGTAAAATGGAGCAAAACCCATTTAACAAATTTCTCACTTAGCAACACACATTTTGAGCTCAATTGTGATTGTAAATCAAGGACTACGTGTATTTAGGTAAATAAACTGATGTAGAGATTGTTGCTTTGCTTTGCAACAAGGCAGTTTTTCCATTTCATAATGGAGATTCTCAATCATCCAGGTCATGGTTGTCCCAAAGCTGCTTTTTCTAAAGGCAGCAATAATTTTTTTTAAAAAAAATTGAAAACATTTATCTTCTCATCAAAGAAGCTTCAGTTCCCTGCAGAAGAACCAAAGAAGTTTTTTTAAAACAAAAGAAAAAAACAGAAGGTCCAGTTGCCTTTTTGGAAAAAGCATATTTGGAATTTCTACCTAATTCTAAATTTGGAGCCTAAGGGCAGAAGAAGCTTGGCAGATGTACTCTTGCAACTGGACATATTGTCAATCTTCGGTTTGGTTAAGCTTGCTTTTTTTCCCTAATATTCTGATCTAATTCTTATCTAATCCATGACAGCCCTACCAAATTACATTCCTTTTCAGTTAAAAATAAAATGATTGCATTCTCATCCATAACTTAGTGTCTTGAAATTATGTATAGATTACAGAAGAATCCACTTCTTCAAGAATGTGAATGTCATAAAGAAGATTCCCATGCAAGAGACATTTTCTCATAAATTGATTCTGTTGATTCTCAAATGCTTTGTTCCAAGAAAATAATTTTAGGATTGCAGTCAAACACTATGAAGTATTGGAAGTGCTGATAGCTATTGACTTCCATGGTTTAGTGCAGGGGTATCAAACTCAATTTCATAGTTGGCCACATCAGGGTTGTGTTTGACCTTGAGGGGGGGCTTGGAGGGCGTGGCCAGGGTGGGCATGGCCAGCTCAATGTCACTTGTGTCATGGGCACCTGTCGTGGCCTGAGTCGGCTGGGGGGAATACGATGGCCTCCTGCAGCCATCTGTTGGCAAAAATGGAGCTCCGGAGGGCTGCACACATTTTTGTCCATGACAGCCTCTTTCAATCCTCTGCCAGTAAAATATAACTTGGAAGGGCCGTGTGCAGCCCTCCCAAACTCCTTTTTCACTGGCAGAGGCACTGCGAGCTGGTCCTTCACTGTTTCCAGGGTGACCCCATGGGCTTGATCTCAGCATTGGCCTGGAGGCCTGGAGATTGACACCCCTAGTTTAATATATCTAATTCTGATTGGAAATAAAGTCCAATTCTAGGCATCATTGCTTGGGGAACATTCATAACTAAAAATAGAACTGTATTCAAAAAGAATAGGATGACCTCAAGGCTACTGCAAAAATGCATCAAAACAGGGCCAACATCTATACTGCTTTGAGAGACAGTGTATGCCTACAGGAGTGCTTTTCCTTCAAAATTATTACTATTTAAATGACAATATTTACTCCATTAAAAAAAACAACAACACAGGCTTGTTGTGAAACCAGTGTTTCCCAACCATTTTTGAGCCGCAGCACATTATTCACATTTACAAAATCCTGGGGAACATTGAGCGGGGGGAGGCAATAAAAAAAAGTTTGGACAAAAAAAATATCTCTCTTCCTCCCTTTTGCTCTATTTCTCTCTTTCCCTTCCTTCCTCTTTCTTTCCCCCTCTCTCTCCATCTCTCTTTGTTTCTCCCTTACTTCCTCTCTTTTTTGCCCTCCTTCTCTCTCCCTCCTTCCCTCCCTCTATGTCTTTCCCTCACTCTCCTTCCCCCCCCCCTTTTTTTTTTTGCAAAACCCGGGAGTCTTTCTTCGGCAAATGGGGAGCAGACTGAGGATCAGGCAGCAGCTACAAAACGTAAAAGCTATCGAAAACGGTTCCGAATAGCTGAGTTCAGTCTTTTTTTTAAGCGCTGGCGAAAAGATGCAGCTTTCTCAAAGGACGGCTCCGTCGAACCGTGGCAGAACAAAAGGCTCTTCCCGCGCCGAGGCTTAAAGCGGGAAGAAATTGGGGTGGAAAGACACCCAAAAGTGTTAACCCCCGAACTATTTGCACCCAGGGCAAATGTGGGAAGGAGGTGCTCGCTCCAAAGGGGCCCAAATACCAGCTCGCGAAAAGGGCCGCAGAGTTTTGCTTCCCCTCCACATCTCTATTTGAAGCTGCGGGTGGGGAGAAATGGGGTCTCGCATCCTGACCCCATCGCTGAGCTGCTTTTCGGAGGCAGTGGGACCTGCCTCCCCCCCCCCGGCTCTTTTCCTTGGGTGAGATGGAAAGGGGGCGGCCGCCCGCACACTCGAGCGCTTCGGCACTTCACTCATCTCACCCATTTCAAAGTATAACCAACCACCATGCGAACAGGGCTTGAAGGGAGTAGGTTCTCAGGCCAGTGGGCTCCAGCAGCTGCAGCACCCCGCCCGTCTGGAGCTTCCCTGGGGGCGGCAGCAGGTGAGCTTTGGGGCATGGTGGGACGGTGGCGGCAGCAGCCGCGGGCAGTAGCCGTGGGGCAGCGGCAGGGTGGTCAGCTGTGAGGCAGAGCTCCGGAACGGAGGCACCGACGGTGGTGGCTAGACGTGTTGCTAGATGCCGTACATGCTGGCGTTGCACTGGGCATGGACATGGGGCTGGAGCCTCCATGCTGGCCCAGCCAGCAGGCAAGTGCCAGCCACGCAATTCCAGCATGTCCAGCCGCCGCCGTCAGTGCCTCTGTTTCGGACCTCCGCCTGACAGCTGACTGCCCTCCCACCAGGCCCCAAAGCTCACCTGCTGCCGCCACCGCCAGGGAAGCTCCAGCCAGGCGGGGCGCTGCAGCTGCCGGAAAACTTGGAAGGCGCAAAGAAGGAAGCTCAACTTCCGGTCTCACAACTTTTTGCTCTTCACAAAATGTTGCGAGACCAGAAGCTGAGCTTCTTTCTTCGCGGCACACCTGACCATGTCTCGCGGCACACCGGTTGGGAAACACTGGTGTAAACCATGGATGACAACATGTAAAAATAATGCATTCCCAATTTCTTTTTTGGCCTGGAAAAGTGTAGCAGGCAAATCACCAGTGTACAAAGGGGAATGTTGTTGTTTTACCAAATCCTGAAGAAATCCATGCAGAAGGAAATGATCTTAGACTTTCTAAATGAGATGTAACCTGGGTTTACTGAAGATGCCCTGGTTCTGACAATAAAATATTTTTAAGAAGTAGTGATAACCTTCACATCGACCAGTAGGGTTTAGCTAACTTAAATAGAAAACTCTATAAAAGATCAATTACAAGGAGGATACCAACTTTTGGTTGTGAAGAAGGATACATGACAACTCATGGTGGATTGGAAGACATACACATTCATGCATGGCATTCATGGAAGCGAGCTCATTGACTGGGCATAAACTGGGGGATGCTAATCCTTTCCGACCTCATTCTCTTTCTGACCCTATTGTTCCCAGTTCAGTCCTCTTCTAAATTGCATCTAGGATGCATCTTATAGCCTCACAATCCAAACAGTTCAATGGTCAGACAATGCAATAGATTGTGATTAATGTGTCCAATTCAGCTCTCCCCGTCTCTCCTACCTCCTTGCCTGTAAACATAGGAGGCAACCATAATGATTTTCCTGGGGTGGAAAATCAAAGAACATTTAGAGCGAGGCAATAATGACTTGGGCATCTTGTCACAGTATTGATAGTCAAACCCCACCAAGAACCTGAGGGGAGGGAGGAAACCTCAGGATGTAGTTGAGTTGTTTTTTTTAAGAGAGCAGAAGCTTCTTCCTCTTTTAGCTGACCTCCTAAGTTACTAGTGGTGTATCTGCTATGGCTTTGCTGGAAGGTCGTCACTTCTCAATGTAGATACTCATGCAGGGCTTCATAAGTGCATCTTGAATTGCATTGAGAAGCTTCCTGGCAATTAATTAGCTTGTGAAGGAGTGATGTTACAAGAGCATACCAAAACGTACTCATTGCTGTTCAACCCTTCACATTCTGGGTTAGCTGTGATTCGCAAGTGGGCTTTAAGTGCAGCTTCAGCTAGACCACTGGCAACATGACCAAGGCATGAGTAACCGTAAAATAGTATTGAAGATTGACGCTAAGAGTTTGGAAGATGGGATCAATTGCCTTCAACCACAGACATTGCCTTCCCTTTGAGCACCCCATCCTTGGAGTCCCCTTATCACCCATCATGATGGCATTGCCTGTTCTTACTTCTCATCCTGTTCCAGCCTTATCCCATTCCTTCCCCTCTCCTTCCCAGCCAAGTAATCTGATCCACCCACATCCCTTACAATCCATTGCTACCTCCAGCTCTTCCTGCTTTTAGACACTTAACATCCTGGAATGCTGGGCATCCACCCATGTGGCCTGGGCATCCAACCTCTCTAACAGCTTTTACCCAATCACTGGCAAAGGGTAGCACAAGATCAACCCAAAATGGCCCCTTGCTGCACCTTTGATTTCTCACTCCCCCTTACTTGCAATCTCAAATCTAGAATTTTGTAAGCCAAACCCACTGAATCAGACTGGGCCTTCACCATGACTTTACTTTAGCATCATGCCAAAGAGTGGGCCAAAGACAAAAATATAAGCATTAGATCATGAAGGATCTGGAATCAGCTCCCTTTGGAGATTCGCACTGCCCCCACCCTCCTTGCCTTTCACAAGAGTCTTAAGACCCATCTATGTCACCAGGCATGAGGCAGCTAGATTATGACCCCTCCTTCTCTGACCATTAAATGTTATGTGTGGATGTGATTGAGTAGATTGACTGTTTTTATCATAATGGGATTTTAGCTTACAGTTTTAACTATTAGATTTGTAAACATATTGTTTTGTATTGTATGTTGTGAGCCACCCTGGGTCCTTGGAGACGGGCGGCATACAAGTCTAAATAACAACAACAACAAAAACAACAACAACAACAATAATAATATAATGAGCTGTGGATGCCTTGGTGGTGCAAGGTTAGAGAGCAGTACTGCAAGCTACTTCTGCTGATCATCAGCTGCCAGCAGTTTGGCAGATCGAATCTTAGTAGGCTCAAGGTTGATTCAGCCTTCCATTCTTCCAAGGTCAGTAAAATGAGGACACAGATTGTTGGGGGCAATATGCTGACTCTCTGTAAACTGCTTAGAGAGGGTTGTAAAGCACTGTGAAGCGGTATATAAGTCTAAATACTACTGCTATGCCATGCAGTTCTTTGGTGAAAAGTTTATTCTTTTTTCTGTCTTTCTTTTCTATCAAGCCAGCTGTCTTACAAACTTATCCAGGGAGGCTCCCATATAACCCCAGTTGACAGATCTGGGTTGGGTCCTCCTGGTTTCGCCTCAATTTCACTCTTGTGCTTCCCTGCATCACTGTTCTCAAGACGAATTTCCCAAAAGAGAGAAAAAAAAATCTTCTGGCCAGAGGGTACTTCTCAGTCCTCCCTCCAGAGGCAGCTGCCGCTCTCCAAAGGCCTCAGAAAGTTTCCAGGTTTGCAAAGGACCGGGTTTTTTTGCCGATTCATTCAATTTGACCCAAACAATTTGCAGTTCAAACGAACCCTTTCCTTTTGCGGGGGGGGGGGGGTGGGGTGTAAGCACTTCTCCCTACGTGGTGCCCTCGATGCTTGCCCTTCTCCCCACTGACTTAGCTCTCTCTGGTTATCCTCTCCAACAAGCTTCTTGGGCTTTCCTAGAATTACCGGGGTGACTCCGTAGGCTTCCCCATCTCTCCCCTCCCCGCAAAAAGGACCGGGACGCTGGTTGGGATGCCAGTGGTTCATTCCGGGGTCTAGACTTGGATGGGAAGGGGAGATGGGAGGGTCGACGTCCTTTCCCGTGTAAAAGCCCTTTTCTTCTTTTCCCTCCTCCTGGATAGTTACGCGGCGATTTCTCGGCTTTTCTGGAGCCGCCTCTTCCCAAGGAATAGCGATGATTTACGGGGGGCATATAAGCTGGGGGCGGGAGGAGCGCGGAGGGGGGGTTTAAGGGACGGCGGCGGCAGCAGCAGCGGCTCCCCGTGATCAATCAGTAAAATTCGCCTCCTCTGGCATCGCTCGCCGCCGCTCTTCCTGACTTGCCCCTCTTGGCGTGATGTAAGATCAGACGCGCTCTGCATCGCGGAGTTCGGAGCCACACCAGCTGCTCCCGCTCACAGCCACCTTCGGCAGCCGGTGGGAAAGCGAGCGAGGCGGCCAGCCGACGGACGGACGGACGGACCGACGGACCGGGGGGGGGGAGCCGAGGCTCCCCGAGCAGATTTTTTTTTTTTTTATCTCCGGGCAAGGTTTTGCCAACCGTGCTTGTGCGCGACTTCCCGGAGGGCGCAGCCGAGCTCCCCGTCCGGCGCTTCCAAGTGGTCGTGCGCTCCAGCCATGCCCGCGTTTCTCCTCTTCGCCTGCATCTTCGCCCTCCTTTCGGGATTATTTCCGATCGCTCCGATCCCGGCGGTGGGAGCCGAGCCAGGTAAGTCAGGCGTCTGGCTCGGAGGGTTCGGCTTTTCCGTTTCCAATGCGCTCAGCATCCTTATTATTATTATTATTATTATTATTATTATTATTATTATTATTATTATTATTATTAGTAGTAGTAGTAGTAGCAGTAGCAGTAGTAGTAATATTAGTAGTAGTAGTAGTAGTAGTACTAGTACTATTTTATTCGAAGTATTGTTTTATTATTATTATTGGCTAGGTCTCAAACTTAGGGGCCAACTCTCTTGCAAGCCTCCGCCTGTGGCAAAGAAGCGTTTTCTTGCCTTCTCTCGCCGGGGTTCCAAAGATAACCTCCGTTGGGCTGGGATCGGATGGGGGAAGAAGCCCGATCCTGCCTGCCCCGTCGAAGGAGCGAAACCACGGTCCTCTGGCCGGCAGCGGTGCCGACTTCGCTGTGCCTCCGCAGAGGATGGCGGGTTGGCTTTTTCCGCGGGGCTCGGCTCCCTTCCCACGCTCGAGCTTTGGAAAGCCGGCAACTTTTTAAAATAAAAAAATCTTCCTCCTATCTTCCAATGCGCTCAGCATCCCCCAGGCACCCCACCCCCAAATAGTATAAAGGGAACTACTGTTTCCCTCCCCCCCTCTCCCTTCTTCCCTACTTCGCTTCCATGGATTGGGGTTTTTTTTTTTCTTTTTCCTGGAGCTAGATTACCCGAGCGCGCCACTCTGGGCTGCAAAAGTGACCGTTGGGCTACAAACTTGGCTCGCTTCTTCTCGCTTGGCTAGGCTGACCAAGCTTTTCCAGAACCCGATCTGAAGTCAAGAAGAAGCTTGCAATTACACTCCCCCCCCCCCAAAAAAATATCTCGGTCCTTCAAAGGTCCAAATGCTGCGGGACTTAAACCACCATCTGTTGGCGATAGACTGTTATCCTAAACGTAAAAGAGAGGATCCTAAAGACTGAGGTAATCCCTGTGAAATTGACTTCCACATCGAGAGGGTTTCCGAACTGCGATCCCCCACGGGACTTCTGTTGAGGTGGAATCTCTTCTAGGTGGGTTGTCCTATGTAGGCTTAGATTTCACCCACTGCTTACTTGGAAGTAAGTCTTGCTGTCCTGGGTGAGGTTTACTTTGAAGTAAAGGTGCATTTCAGATGAAAAGCACAATCCTATAAATGTCTTCTCAAAAGTCATCCTTCATGGCTTGGATAAGACTTATCCCCTGGGTAAAAACTGTATCTTAAGCAGACTTGAATGCATCTGGCTGTTGCAAGCATCCAGATTTGCTTCAGGGTGAATTTATTTTTTGGGGGGTGTCGGTTTTTAACGGGGAGACCCAATCCAAATCCAAAATTGGGTGTGACCTTTTAAAGAATATTTATTGTGAATATGATGGTTAAAATCTCTAAACTGTAGTCTGATCCTGGTTGGTGCCCCCCTCCCAAGAAAAAAGAGAATGCGAATTTAATTATAATTCCCACACCTCAGTGATTAAACAGAACAAGCTGTGCTAGGAAAACTTGAGCCTTCTGGAATCCTCTGATTAGAATGAACTATAGTGCTACCAAGATGATGGGGCAAATCATCTCTAGATGCACTTCAGGCTGCAGAAAGCCTCTGAAGTCTGGAGAACAAGACACACTTGAGCAATGCTAGGTTAGGCTTCTCCATCATATGACAGAGGTTCTGCATTGATATAAGGTTATAGATTTATTATCGGGCAACAAATAATAGGTAGGAATGGTGTGGGCAATGTATCTCCTTAATATTATTGGCACATACTACTACACATGTGAAACTCTCTTATACTAAGCTTTAGTGAGGATGCATGTTCTCGGCAGTATAATTTTGCAGCTATTGACTCTTCCCTGCTTTGAAAAGACCTTCTAAAATATGCTTTCTTTGGCTTTTCTTTTTAGCTCACTCTTATCTATTGATATTCATTTAAACAGTGGAGTGTTCAGGCAAGGGTACATTAAGCTATCCAGCAACAAAAAACAAAAATCCCAACAGTTTTCCTTTCCTTTTTTTAAAAAAGCTCCTAGAATTCAGATTTTATTATATTGGCAATAAAAACACCTAGGTGTCTGCTCAAAAGCAACTTCCATTAAGTTCAATGGGCTTGGTCCCTGATAAGTAGACAACCAATTATAATTCCTAGCTGCCTTTTACCAGTTTTCTAAACGTACAACCATTCCTGTTGGTTGCATATTTAATTTCCATTGATTCCAGCAGGACATGCTGGGAGATTGTTTGGGACTAAGTTTCATTAAAATGGCAGCGAAGGGATGTTGGGCAGGTGTGTTTGAATTTTATTACCTGTTCAACAAAACAGTTTTCAGCTGGATAACAGCCTCTCTCTCTCTCTCTCCCTGCTTGATATCTGACAAACAGGCAAAAATATATGAGAAAAATATCCCTGTTGCAGCATGAAGTATCCCTGCAATTCGCACGCTAGAATTCCCACATGTTGCATGTCTGCTCATTATGTTGCTTTCAAAAGTGACAGCTACTGTGAAAGAAATCCACCACATGGGCTCCTGTAGATCTTCCTGCATGAAGCACCACTTCTAAAAAGTCAACAAGTATTTCCATGTAAATAAACTCAAAATCCAGTGAGATGTCCTACTACTTTTGGATCATGGCTTGCTATCTCACAAACCTGAGATACAAATAATTTAAAACTAAATGGAGGATTAAAACTGTGGGCAGGAAATCAGCATACTGCCTATTTCATTAGTTTGTGGATCACACTAATTCCTAACACCAATTGTTTTATTGCCCCTGAAGAAAGTTACTTGATTTAAATGAAAATTGTTTTTCTGTGTTTTGTGTTATGTGCCTAAAGATTATTATCTAATTATCTAATTTATTAAAGAGAAATGAGTTAGATGTATTTATTTGTTCCTTTGTAAGATAGGTACTTTCCCCTTAATTGGTACAATATTCAAAAGGTTAGTGATTTTGCCAACTCAAATAGTATGCCTGTTTTCAGATTAAATACGAAGCAAAGCACAAACTGGGATAGTTGTTCAAGGTGTGCAAATCACAAACCAAATAAGGGCAATAAATATTATGATCTATAGCTGAGAAGAGAAAAAAACACTAGATTATTGTTAAACACATACCTTTACGGGAAATTACACTCACACTGGGGAAACTTTGTATTTCTCTCTTTTTTTGCTCTACAAGCTTCATACCGAAGTGTTCAATGTCTGTTTAAAACTAATTTGAAGAAATACAAATGGCTTTAGATATGCTGTTCTTGTTTCTCCTGTAATTGAACTACTGAACCTGTTAGATCAATTTCCCAGCTGGTTATAAAAAATTAAATAGGTGTTGCACACTACGAGCGACAAGAACAAAAATCCTTGCTTGGCAGAGTCTCAAAAAATAAAAAATAATCTTTTAGCCTTGGGAAAGATTTGAGTTGAGAAGTGTTTGAAAGAAGATAAAGGAAGGACTATGAGGTAAGTCCTTGAAAATCCCGGCTTCTTTGTTATTTTTGTATGTAATTTCTTCCTTAGATACTTCAGCTCGAGCCAATTTGGGCTCTTCAATGTATCATTCTTTCCAGCATGTATTCTAGAACTTTACAAACTTTGATCAAATCTGAATTCTTTCAATTACCATTACATTTGCTGTAGAAATTATATTTACAATGATGCCTAGAAACCCAGGTGGCTGTCTCCACTTGGTGTGGAGATTGGCAGGTACCAATTTATTTAAAAAGTCAAGAGAATGCTTTCTGATTTGGTTTAGTGTGCTTTTTTGCTTGTAACACTCTAGGATTATGGGATAAAAATACTATGTCAACTTAAGTTTAAATCAATCCACTGTGAAAATGCAATGCCCTGTACATTATACTCACCAAATCTTGTTCACCTAGAGCCAACAATTTTATCATACCGCTATGGCATGTCAGATCAGAGAGACGCTCAATGATTGTGTTTAAAATGTGGTGGATATTCCAAACTTTAAAGAAATGTATCAGAACATAGTAGAAGCTGTAGGAAGAGACATTTTTTCTGTCTTATAAAATTGGAGACATATCACTAAGATCACCTAGAGGGATTACAAAAAAATGACCTTCTAAATTACAATTTAATGCCAGTTTTCTACTATAGGTTGCAGCATACCTTTACAAAAATGCAATTGCAGGTTGCAGATTGCATTTGAGAATGTCTTGTATGTCATAATGGAAAGGCTTGGTGAACGATGAGTGAGAAGATTGGTGACATGGGAAAGAGAATGAGGAAAACATCTACCAGAAGGTTACTTTTGTAATGTTGGATGCACAATTTATTTCCTTGACATGGTTTCTTATAGAAAGCAACATTTTGTAAAATGCCAAGGGAATGATCTTGATAAAGAGATGTATCGGTGTTAGAAACCACACGATAACACTAAAACTAGCTTTTAGGAGGAATTGCTTGAACTTTAGGACGGTGCCTTTTTCCCCAAATGACAACACCTTCCCATTTGTACACAGGTACAAAGTAGCATAGATGACACAATGTATACATTACATCCAACAAATGTTGTTTTTACAAAGTTGAATTTTTGTCACAAGACTTTTCTGAAAATATTTGCAGGAGGTCATTTTGGAATACCAATAGCTGAGAGATGCCGACTTTCCTTTAGTGTTTATGTTTCAGAATGGCACTTCGAGATCCAAATCTAGCCAGCCATGGGTGGGTGATGTCATGGAATATGCTTAGAATCTGCAAATTGGTAATTTGTGCATTTCTAAGCTGTTTATGTAATTTTACAGATTTTTAAAAAAATCTAAAAATATAAATTAAATCAATTAAATAAATAAATAAATAATAAAAAATGGGTACAATTTCAATTGCAATGAAAGAAACTTCAGCACTTCCAGGCTTAATGGCCCAAACCATTAATGGGTCTTTCTCACCTCTGGTGAGCGGAGAATGAAGCCTGGTGTAGCTTCAGATTTTCTGAAGCCTCCATAAATACAGATTCCAGGATCCTCCCATTGTGCAAACAATATTTATAAAACATATACACAGTGAAGTCTGTTTTAAAACCCAAATCAGATTGATCTCTATTGAAACATGGAAAAGGATTCTTTCTGGTTAGAGATGCTAAAAGACAGTGACTTGCTTGTTTTCCCCCCGACAGAGATCTGTTTGTGGTTGTGTATTTTTTTTAACCAACAAAGTTCACATCCGACATCAACCTTGCAAAGAGCATATTGGTATTTATGAGAAGTATTATATTGTCAGACATGAAAGCACACTGTGCAGTGGATCAGACAGATGTTACACCAGCAAGATGTCCTTGCTGTATAAGCTCTTTCATATATTGTTGACTTAACAAAGGTTTCACACAAAGCTAGTTTGATTTTTACCTAAGGAAAATGCCGTGAATAAAAACTACGGGAATTTTTTTTTCCCCCTCTCCTGTATCCAATGGCCAACCATATGTCACTTTTGAAGACTTACATCTGAAAGGACTGCTTGTTTTATCTGCTAACTATAAGTAAGTAGAAGCTGTAGCAACTTAAAACAGAACGGATTTGTTTATCAGACAGTGGATGTGAACTGAAAAGGAATTACTTTGCACTGATGAACTATAGATTTAATAACTGAACTATTTTTCTTTTAATCCTTATTTTAGAACTTTTGGGGAGCAGTCATATCTCTCTTTGGCTTCCAAAGGGTCTTGCTGAGTGTGTTTTTAGGCTTTCCTTTAATCTCATTATTCATACTTTAGAATTAGAAGCAGAACATTGCTACATCTACTGTGCTGTTTCACATGAAACTCCTCCTTGTTGATCTGATAAAAAAGCATTCTCAGCGGTTGGGTTGTATAAGACGTGACGTTCAAATAAAGCTCTTCTACAGTTTCAGGAGAGAGTTTTTCACTCTCATCTTTGCAAATCTCCCCAATCTTTCATTAATATATATTATAAATACAATGCAAGAAGATTTACATAGGAAAGACATGGAAGGGCACAGTAATATTACCCGCTTTGATTCTTTACAAAAGTATTATATACGCGCAGCAGATTTCTCTCTATTAAAGACTTCTATTTTCTTTTCCAGCTTCAAGTTGAAAATTCTAACATTAATGCCAAATCTCACCCCCCACACACACACACCATTGGTTGTTGTACATAGATGGACCATGGGAGAAAAGCATGGGAGAAGGACTTTATACATGCAAATCACACGAGTATCTCACTATTATAATAATTGTATTATTACAGTTACTAATAAATAATTATCCTACCCATTGTCCCTCAAAAGGTATTCAAGACGGGAGCACATGGTTGTTCTCTTACTCTGTTTATAGGATGACTTCATTTAGGGACCGTTCCAAGTTATAAGGGCATTGAAAAATGTGACTTAGAACTGTTTTTCACACTTAACAACTATTGCAGCATCCCCGCAACCAGAATTTAGAGGCTTGGCAACTGGCATGTATTTGTGACAGTTGCAGTATCTTGGGGGGCTCATGTGATCCCCCTTTGCAATCTTCTGACAAGCAAAGCCAATGGGGAAGCCAGATTCACTTAACAACGGGATTAGTCATTCAACAACTGCAGCATTCATTCAACAACCACCATGGCAAGAAAGGCCGTAAAATGAAACAAAACTCACTTAACTGCAGTCACATTTTTGGGGCTGAATTTGGGTCATATATTGAGGACTACTTGTACAGCAGTGTTGTGTGCATGTTTGACTTAAAGACTATTCCCCCAGTGAATAATACCTGACTAGATTTAAAGTGGGATTATTCAAGGGCTGTGTGATTTTCCACTAGTTTCTTTGAGTATCACCAATCATTGTTTTTACTGTTAAATCAGCACCATGTTGGTTCGAAAACTATGGAAGAGGAACTAAGATACTACGGTCTTGCCAAAATTCAGCTTCCTGCTAAAAATGCCTACGTGTGCCAAGAAAATTAGAAAGTTTGGGAAGGGGGACAATATAGCAATATAGACCATCCGACTTTTTGTCTTGCTCGTACAGTATTACCTGCATTCTGTTTCACATCTCTCTGAGAGTCCAGAAATCAAAACTCTTCAAGTAAACGCTTAGCAAAAGAAGAACAGGGAGATTGGAATCGGATAACCCTCTGAGAAATGAAGAATGTCAAAAAGCTTTCCGCAAAGTTCAAAGCTTCTCAGAATCTGGGTTACCGACCGTGTGTCTACGTACTTAAGAAAATGCACTGAATTTTATTCCATTTTATTGTGCATTCATGTCACTCCTGATTGCAGGTAATTGCTTGGACAAGTTCCTGCAGTTTTCTGGCAAGATTGTCAGAAGCGCTTTGCCACTGCCTCACTTCTAGAGTTGAAGGGAAGTGACTGGCTTTGTACTGAGGATGCAACTAGAACTCATAGTTGCTTGGTTTCCAGTCTAGTGCCTTAAACCACTGCACCAAACTGGCTGTCATAGAGACTATACTTAAGGGGTGGTTGGGTAGGAAAGATAACACTACAGAATTGAAAAAAGAATCAGCACTTGAGTTGACAAATGACAGACATAAGCACTATGTGTATTTCACACGATTTTGTATGGATCTAAATTCACAGTCTTCACCCCATTTTGAGCAATTACATTTTTAAAATAGTTTGGTATTAAACACACTCGCTAGGGATTAGTAAACTCCTATGAATGCAGATTTGTTGCTGAATTAATATATTCACCATGAAAAACTGCATATGTACTCTTTCCCATAAGCACATAGGATGATGTAGAAACCTCTTTGCTTTCTTTTGATGATAGACAGCACTCTATGGGGCTGAATCTTCCTTAACAATTTAGACAATTAAATATGATGCATTTAATATGTGATCCATATTGACATCTCTGTTTCTCTGCTTATCCTTCACATTTTATAGCTGGTTATGGAGTGGGACATTGCCAGGATTGCCTTGCCCACTATTAAGCTGAATGAGTTGTGACAGTCCTCAAACTTGAGAGATGGAGAAGACGTAAAGCTGTCCAGCTGTCTTTTAGAGGGATGAGATTTCCCATATAAAAATCTCTAGCACAGGCTCTGGAGGTTATCGAAGTCAGATCCGTCCACTTAGAGCTCAGCAGACTGGAGAAGACTTGCTTTTAAAGGGGATGACACCATATTGAACGGGTCCAAAGACGGGCTACAAGTATGGTGGAAGGTCTTAAGCATAAAACGTATCAGGAAAGACTTAATGAACTCAATCTGTATAGTCTGGACTCTGGAGGACAGAAGGAAAAGGGGGAACATGATCGAAACATTTAAATATGTTAAAGGGTTAAATAAGGTTCAGGAGGGAAGTGTTTTTAATAGGAAAGTGAACACAAGAACAAGGGGACACAATCTGAAGTTAGTTGGGGGAAAGATCAAAGGCAACATGAGAAAATATTATTTTACTGAAAGAGTAGTAGATCCTTGGAACAAACCTCCAGCAGACGTGTTTGGTAAATCCACAGTAACTGAATTTAAACATGCCTGGGATAAACATATATCCATTGTAAGATAAAATACAGGAAATGGTATAAGGGCAGACTAGATGGACCATGAGGTCTTTTTCTGCCATCAGTCTTCTATGTTTCTATGTTTCTATATTGGCAATAAGGCAGTTTGGTAACACAATGGCAAACAAGCAGCAGACATGTAGAACCCTAACCAGGTATAAATTCGAATAGTGGATTCATATGTATTGAGTATGAGTTACTTTGTGATTT
Organism: Erythrolamprus reginae; assembly: GCF_031021105.1. NCBI lineage: Eukaryota > Metazoa > Chordata > Lepidosauria > Squamata > Dipsadidae > Erythrolamprus > Erythrolamprus reginae. The sequence continues at coordinate 170,841,402 of NC_091950.1, read as the reverse complement.
CTCTGGTTTTGCCTTAGGATGCAGTGGGAATTCAGATAGTGTAGTTTACTGTATAAGGTATCATAGCAGGAAGCGGCAAACTGTCAATTTTGGCTTATCTGACAAACTTCAATGAAGCCATTAACCATTGCATAAATCAATTAAGGGTAATTTTTGATTTGGTAGCATCATTTGATTAAATAATAGAAATGGTATTCAATTCCTCTTCCCTTATTCTAGAAACATCCCTTGAAGTATATATTTAAATATATAAAGACAAATGTAATATGTACTGGACAAATAATGTTCTCCCACATTCCATTGATTACATAATTAGAATACCTCTGAAACACCTTAAATGAACTGTTCAGCCAGAAGATAGAAATTTGAATAGGCTTAATACTAACACATCTGAGTGTTCCTATAATTACAGGGACTACTTACTGATGGAATGTGCAGAGCACATTAAGAGCCTTAATTACACATTCTGTTTTTAATCTCAAATGGCAATGTGTTCAGTTCATAATGCATGCAGTTTTCCAAAGAAATTTAAAACTTGTATCACTTTCCTTGTTTCATTTCAAGGTCCTCTGTGAGCGAATGGAATTAGTTATCCTTTGAAAGGGCTTTGATCAACAAAGAATATTGGGAGTCCATGAAGCAGCTGACAAAACCTATAAAAGAGATGTCATATTTGGACTAAAAAAAGAGAGTTGAGTTTGAGCTTGACTTCTCTTATGTGTATGGACATCTGTGTAGGTTTCTGACTGCATGGCAGTTGATTCCTATTCTCTCCTCCTGAATTGGTTTTTTCAGCTTCAGTATTATGCCTGCAAGTGTTAATCAGGCTTAACTTTGCCTAACATTTCTGGTGGTGACACCTGCTGTAACATGCCAGCTTTAACAATAGTTTTGAATATGATGTAATCCAGATGACTTTCATCTCTGCTCTGCTACACCCAACACTTGGTTGACCCAGCTGACTTCTTATCTCTTAACCCTGTGGGTATCCCTCTGGATAGCACCTAAAGGAGACCATTTCACTCCGCTGTAGATGGCCTCAAAAAGTTGCATCCGACTGTGTTCTGTTGTTTACAGAATCTCTTGAGATTCTGACTTTTATAGGTTTTAGTTTTGATGGATACAAGACATAGGATTGGACAACTAGAACGTTCCCAAGCTTCTGCTCAGACAAAGAAACCTCCCCCCCCCCACATTTTATTATCATCGAACAAGAAAGGGACAAGAAAGAAACTCAACTAGACCAGTATTGAAAAAGCGTGAGTCATCCTCTTCAAGTTAAGAGAGCTCCTTTTCTTACTACAGAAGCAATGACTAGGCCTGAAGGAATCATGTGGGTACGGCATATCATTCCCCCTTCCATTAAAAAAGAAAACATTTAAAGTAAAATATGTAGGCTGAACATATTGAAGTATAGAAAAGGATTTATTTCTTATTTCACTTTATAGACATGCTGTGGGAAAATGCATCACTTGCTGGCAGCTGGCCATTGAATATGAGCTTTAGGTGTGAGGCTATGGGAACCACAAATATGAGCTCAGGGACCACATGAGGTAGACAAGCTTACAGGCTACACCTTGTCTGTCTTTAAGTATAGAACAATTTAAATGCAACACTGTGTGAATGCTGGCATTGAGGTAGCAGGCTGTGCTCTCATTATTCTTTTCCCCTCTACATTTCTACTCCATCCTTTGAAGGTCATTATTCAATCATTTTTACAAGAGACAACCTTGCCCAGATGAGCGTACTTTTCAAAATACCCAGTGATATTTCAAATACATCTGATATCTGGAATTGCACAATGCCACTATTGAACCATAGTTCATTCTTTATACAGATTCTACCCTGAAACAAATGTATGCTAAATTGTAAAGTTAGGAATAGAGAATGCATTCTACTCACACTGTTATTTTTATGAAGACTTCTCCATCTCTTCGGTTCCTGTTGAATGCCTGCCTTGTGTGAACATTTATGTCTGGCTATAACTTTTAGAGGATTTCCATGGTTGAGTCTGGTGACCTATTCTATGCTCTTCCATACATAGTATATAAAGTCCCTGGTTCCTTATATTTCAGCAAGCTCAGATAAAGTGATTTTGATTCAAGTTGCCTTATAATGGAAGAGTGCTTTCTCTTCAGAAGAAATAATTATACCCTGCTGTTCTGTTCGGGTCGTATGTGACCCGAAGCCAAGTTTGAGTCCCTGTAAAAATTTTTCCCTGCATATCTGAAACTTGAAATTTCATGACTATTTATCATTTCAGGGGTTCTCTCTATGAGAATTTTTTTTGGGGGGTGGGGGGCTTAGTTTTTGCTGGGCAAAAAAAGTTACAAATCTTATGTTCGGGTCACATACGACCCGGACCGAAAACTCTTCATTTGAAGTGCTTATGTTTGGTCTTTTTGAAAGCTTTTTTCACTTGGAAAGTAGTCTGAACATTTCTGCACACAATGATATGAAAATTGAAATGAAAAAAGTAAATCTTATTGGTTTATTTTGCGGATATAATGCACGCCCCCCCCCGTTTTTGTGAAATTTTTTTCAATTTATGGATAGTTTTGCTTGCAAAATGCATTCTATTTTACTAAAGTTGGTGTGAGATTGGTAGCTTGAACATTTCTGAATATAAGAAAAATATAAAGGAACTGAAAAAAATGATTCTTATTGGTTTTTTAACATCAGAAATAAGGCCTCCCCCCCCCCTTGGCTGCTTGCAACCATTTTCACTTTTTATTTTTTTATGCTCCAAATCCGAAATATTCTTTAAAATCTTAGGCATTCATTTACTCAATTTAACAATGCTGATCATCAAAAAATATTTTTGGGGTGGTGGCTAATTGTTTTCTGGGCAAAAAAAAATCATAACTTTGAATCTGTTTCTGTTCGTATGTGACCGGACCAAAAATAATTTTTTTAGGTACTTGAATTTGATCTTTTTGAAAACTTTTTCAACTGGAAAACTAGTTTGAACATTTATGAACATAATGATATGAAAATTGAACTGGAAAAATTGAGACTTATATTTTTATTTTGATCAAAAAGCCCCTCCCCCCATCCTTTTTTAATTTCGTGTCAATTTCTATTTTTTAAGGCTACAAATCCCTAAGGAATTTTCCCCCAAGAGGTTTGATATACTAAATTGAACATTTCTGAATATAAGAAAAATATAAATGAACTGAAAAAAATGGTTCTTATTGGTTTATGTTTGCCACAAAAGGGCCACCCCCCCCTCGGCCTTGCTGTGTGCCATTATTGTCACTGTTTATACATATTTGTCTAGAAATATTTGGAATATCCTTTTGAAAATCAACCACATTGTAGCCAGAGAACTAATTTTATGAAACAAATCCATTTTACTAAAAAAAAGTATGTAAGTTTGAAATTAACAGCATAATTTTTATATAAATTGAAATAATTGAGGCATACTTTATGTGCAAAATAAACCAATATGCATCAATTTTTCCAGTTCAATTTTCATATCATTGTGTGCAGAAATGTTCAGACTACTTTCCAAGTGAAAAAAGCTTTCAAAAAGACCAAACATAAGCACTGCAAATGAAGAGTTTTCGGTCCGGGTCGTATGTGACCCGAACAGAAGATTTGTTATTTTTCTTAAACAGAACAGCAGGGTTAAAATCTCAGTGTAATGAGTCCTCCCAACTAATATTTCAGATCTTACAAACTAAAGCTGATCTGTACAAGCTCCATCCTTATCATAGATTAAGTTTCAAAATATATTAGACAGTTGCGGTCCTATTTGGACAGGGAGTCATTGCTCACAGTCACTCATGCCCTTATCACCTCGAGGTTCGATTACTGCAATGCTCTCTACATGGGGCTACCTTTGAAAAGTGTTCGGAAACTCCAGATCATGCAGAACGCAGCCGCGAGAGCCATCGTGGGGCTTCCCAGTTTCACCCACGTATCTACAACACTCCGTGGCGTGCATTGGCTGCCGATCAGTTTCCGGTCACAATTCAAAGTGTTGGTCATGACCTTTAAAGCCCTACATGGCATTGGAACAGAGTACCTCCGGAACCGCCTGCTACCGCACGAATCCCAGCTGCCGATAAGGTCCCACAGAGTTGGCCTTCTCCGGGTCCCGTCAACTAAACAATGTCGTCTGGCAGGCCCCAGGGGAAGACCCTTCTCTGTGGCGGCCCCGGCCCTCTGGAATCAACTCCCCCCGGAGATTAGAACTGCTCCCCCCCTCCTTGTCTTCCGTAAACTACTTAAGACCCACCTATACCACCAGGCATGGGAGATTTGAGACACCTTTCCCCCAGGCTTATTATAATTTATGTTTGGTATGTATGTGCTGTTTGGTTTTTAATTATGATAGGGTTTTTAGGGTTTTTTTAATATTAGATTTGTGCCAGTATAATATTGTTTTTATCGTTGTTGTGAGCCGCCCCGAGTCTTCGGAGAGGGGCGGCATACAAATCTAATAAATAATAATAATAATAATAATAATAATAATAATAATAATAATAATAATAATTATTATTATTATTATTATTATTATTATTATTATTGACGTAAACTTTCAAACTGATATTCAGATTTCATGTACACTGTTTATCATACCCCTATGGTATGGGTAACATTTAGGATTTCTTGTATAAAGAAAGCAGAGGAAGACATAACCAAGTGTCAAAAATGTTGTGCCTTTGGCATGTATCACATGGGTATCTGAAGTGGCACAAGTTCTCACACAAAAAGGTCTTGTGTTGTGTTTTGTTGTGTTGTGTTGCCTGTTCTCTTTCATTTAATTCTACTTACTAATGTTAGGAACAAGCAAATAAAAGATGATTAGTTAGATCTGGCATTTAAATCCAGATTTGTGATGCCTTTTATGAGCTGGGATTCAAAAATCAGGAACAAGCCATATCTTATCATCCTGATCCTGACGAAAAAGCTAAGCTTTTTCGTCAGGATCAGAAAAAGCTAAGCTTTCAATCCAGTTGACATGCTAAACTCAAAGTAGGAATCTGTTTAGTAGTGAAACATTATATAAAATATTTGGATAGAGGGGTGGTGGTGAGGGCTACAAAATGAATGTGGTGACTTCATAACTGGATTGAGGGTTTTTTTCAAGAAAACTGTTTTTTCCCCTTATCTTTTCCCCCTTGCCTGCCTCTCTGTCTCTCTCTTTCTCTTTCTCTCTCAACAATTATATAGGTTTGTTTTGGCGCGAACATTAGAATTTTTATGTTTTTACCATACAAATGGGAAACTGCTCCTAGTTTCCAGAAATCATAACCCAAGTCCTCTCTGAGGGTTCCCTAAAAGGTACTCAGACAACATATGAGACACTGAAGGTATCAAGCTGTTCACCTTCGTGCTAAGCTAATATTAATATTGATTGAGGGCATGCTTTATGTAGAGGTGTTCATAGATTGCACGCATAGACATTTTGGGCAAAGAAGAACAATAGACAGCTAATCCTGTTGATGGGAAGAGATATTCCTAGGGCTAATTACCTCTACAAAAGCTGTTAAATAAATTGGTATCTCAAATTCAGCCTTGGGAAATGCAATTATATGTTGGGTTAGGAAAGAGATATTTTTTCAGATCAACATAAACACACACACACACACACACACACACACACACACACTTCTGTAATTCTTACTAACTCTGTTAGTCATCTGTTAGCCCCCACTTTCTCTATGATCTTTATCATCTCCATTTCACCACTATCTACTTTTATCATTTCCATCTCTTTCTACCTCTACCAGTATTTCTGCCTCTACTTCTGCCTTTATAATCTCTATTTCTATCTCCATCACTATCATTTCCATTTCCATCTCTAACTCTCATCTTTCTCTCAGTTTTTCATATCTATCTCTATATTACTATCACTATATCTATCACCCTTAACCCTATTTTGTCCCTAAATTTGGTTTGCAAATTATTTGTTAAATTTTGTAAAGGGGATGGGGCTATTAGCACTATTTTGGGAGACATAATTAAATGCAGGCTTTTTGTCAGGTGTTGAAGCAACAACACAGAGCAGAATGTGGTAGCAAATGTATTTACTTAGATGTTTCTCAGTAGATGGTGCTCAGAGCTAAAGAAACTTATATGAATAATCAAATGCAAAGTAATAGTGGGACCTAAAGGCACAAGGTCATGATTTAAACACATAATTGGGTTTTTTTTAGCCTAACTTTAGACACAGAAAACATCCCTTTAATGGTTCTTGGACTGCAGGTCTCCAGTTTATGTAACTGTAGTTTTAAAATAGCTTAATAGGATTTTTTTTTTTTTTAAGCCAACACATATCTCCTGGGAAGAAAATTGACAGAATATGTTTTAGTGATATTTCATATTACATTGTAAATAAAAATGCATCATATATACATCCAAAGCACTCTGTCTCATCATTGATTCCCTCCAATTTCTGATCTCCAGAATGTATGTATAATGTTTCTACTTGCCCAGAAGCTGGATATGTTATTATATCTATGAGTAAGTAACTTTTTACTAAATGTGTCTCATGGATGATGTGGATTAGATTGGGATACCTTATGATTCACCAGATGACAAGTCATGTCAAATTCAGTATTATCTACAGCTTAGAACTGGGCTTTAATCATGATCAACAATATATTAGAATTATCAATCTAGAAACCAACTACTTCCTCTTTGTAAGGAAGCTATATGCATTAGGAAGATTTTTAAAAATATTTTTTAGTTTTGAAGGTGTTTTTCCTCAGCAAGTAAGAGATTTCTTTGAATGGAGTTATTCTCAGAATGCATGGGGAGAATTCAGATTCTCCTCATTTTAACAAGTAGTTTGGGTGGCTACCATTGTCTCAGTTGTCATTTCTCATTCACAAGATCAAATTGGCCAGGACTAACACTTTTTGTGTTATGCCAATGAGAAAAGACATCTTATTCTTTCAATATTTATAGTCAAACTGGATGAGCAACTGCTAAGGAATTCAGAAGGAAAAATAAAGAGCTACTTGTATATTCATAACATTTGGCCTAATGATCCAGCCATTCCTAGATCTACACCATCTCATTCACCAGGACTCCGCAAACCCCAGTCCAAGGACTGACAGCAGTCCACGGCATGCCAGAAACCATGCCACACAAACAAGCAAAATCCCATCTGTTGGATGTAGACAGCACATGAAACCATACCCCCTTTGGTTCAGAGAAATACCTATCTCCACGGAACTTATCCTTGGTGCCCAAAAGGTTGGAGGCCACTGTTTTACACAACATCATTATCCCATTGGTACGATGCACTACAGCAAGATCCATTTTATTTCTAAGGATATTTATGGCAAGATTGATTTTCGGATTGACTAAATGAAAGATTATGACACATTTGACAGATATGTATTAGAAAATAGCATAAAAATAAAACATATCACTAAAATTGAAGCAGCATTACAAATTCAGTATTGCAAAATGTAATTAATGGATTTATGGATCATTTTTCAGATGAGGGAATTTCAAGGTTGTAATTTGACGAAACCAACAAGGGAATACTTGAGCGATTTGAAATTGGAATCCTGTGTTTTCAGCCACATCCTGGATCAATTTATGAAATGTTTATATCCCAAATAAGAGTATGAGCAATGTTTGTGAAGGTCCAACTGTCACCTTCATTATTCAGTTTGGTGTGATTTCAGATGATTACATCTAAAATCAGGTCTGAATTTATTTAATGTACATAAAATGGTTTGGCCTTGACATCTTATAGAAATGCAAGAGTTTTTAAAGAAGGCTTAATGATCCAGCCATTCCTAGATCTACACCATCTCATTCACCATCTCATTCAACCCCCCCCCCCAAAAAAAACCCACAACCCCTCAGAGAGCAAATAAGGCATTTAATATGCAGACACACCACTTTGGAAAAAGGGGTGTGTGTGAATGATTTTCCTTTGTATTCAAATAAAACTTTACTACATAAAACTATTTGATTTACTTTTTAATGTTTAAATATTGTTTGAAAAGTTACTGCCACTGCATGCATATTACTGTAATAAAATCGTATTGCCAGCATGATGCCCCTAAATATCTTTTCATATAATTCTTCCTCCTGAAAGATTTGATGTTCTGACAGCATTGCAGAGTTTTGAGTTACAGGTTCACTACAGAAAGAAGGGCATGTATCTCTCCCTCCACCCTTCTGCAAAGATAAAAGCACCCAGGAACCCCTCTTATCTTGTGTTTGTTATCAATAGAAGTTTCCTTCATAGCTTCTCTACACACTGCAGGGTTTCCGATGATTGGGAAGCTGAACAGGGCAGGGCTCACAGAAGAAAACTTTAAGAAATAAGCAAATATGTAAAAATCTAATAATTTTACCACTACTGAGTTTTTATCTAACCACAGGTTGAAAAGCTTCATTCTCTTTCCTTGCAATGAACAAAGATAACTTAAGAATTTAACTTTTCTATGCACTTCTACACAATAGAACATTATCTTTCTTTGAATAATTTTGCCGAGTAAAATTTAGGTGAAGAGAAGGAAAAAAATCATAAACCGTGTGTGCAGGTGTGGTATTCACTTATCTTCCCTAACAGTTTGCAAATGTGAGTGTGTGCAGTGTAGAAAAGTGGAATAAAGAATAAAATACTACTTCCAAAATGTGGTACCTTAAGCCATCCTCCAGCTGCTTGAGTTGTGGATGGGAGTGAGATGCTCACTACTGGGTATGTGTCTTGGAAACCCTAGTGGATTCCTTGCCATGGCTCAAGGGGTCTATGTGGATTGGCCTTTTATTAGTTTTTTTGAAAGATCCCTTTGAATTAGAATTGATAATATCTATACATCTAAAAATGATATCCTCTGCCCTTAAATTTCTCCTGTCTGTCTTGCACCAGCTCTACTTGGCAAATGTGGCTCAATTCATCTTTCATGACCACAGAATTTAGTGAGCTGATAGAATTAACACGAGAACTGCTCACTTCTGTTGTATAACCAATTGTGGTAACTTGTACAAATTAGTACAAATCAACATCAACAGTTTTCTTTCAGCCTGCAATGTTTTTAGAGGCAGTGTGTAGGAAGAAATGTCCATCTGGGTTCAGTTCCAAGTGGGAAGAAAGACACTGGAAACATGAAGGCTGATTGGAAAAGTGGTTTAATGCTGGACAGGTCCACATGTTTGAGGCCCTGGGCAATCAAGTGTGTGTGTGTGTGTGCATGTGTCAAAGAGAGAGAGAGACTGATGTATATCCTCTCTTGGGCTTTGAACTTGCTTCCTGTTCCTGTGAAGGAAATGTATTCTGATTGGTTGTCAGACTCCCATGTGGCCATGCAGGGGTAACTTTGTAGGTTATCTTGAGTCCCAGGCTTGGTTGAATCTTGCTGGGTGATATAATGAAGGGGCTTTGGGCAATTCCTATTATGGCTTAAAGCAGTGGTCCCCAAACTACAGCCCACAGGTCGCATGTGGCCCACTGAGGCCATTTATCCGGTCTGCGGGTGAGTGACAGGATCACAGGATGCGTTGGCATCCTGTGCTGCTGGCCACTGTTCCCTCTAGCCTGTGTGGCTGCACGGCTGCACAGGCAAAAGACAAACTCCGTGCAGGTTTTTCAAACCCCGCGCGGTAGAGCTGGCGCCATTTTTCCCACCCGACAGCTGATATGCTGTCGGCCGAGAGAAACCCCCATGGGCTCTGAGCCCCACTCGGGTTCTCCGGCTGTGTCCAAGGACCATGCCCCACCCACTCCTGCCCATATTCTTCCAACCACCAGGAAGAAACAGGAAGCAAAAAAAAATGGAGGCAGTGGTTGGATGGCCTCGCCACCTGCACACAGAAGCGGCGCCCTGGGGAAAAAGCGGTGGGCGTAGACTTGTACCTACACAGGAGCTGTCACCTCACCCTCTCTCCACCTTTCCCGTAAGTTGACTTGCGGGGAGTCTCATTTTTTCAGCAGAGAGAGAGAGACAGAGACGCACCCCCTCAAGTTCATTCATCCTGCCTGCTTAGACTTTTTAATATTGGAATTGTTGGTTGAAACAATAAGGGATCACATTAATTGGGTCTCAGCTATGTGTTAAATTGAAAAGGCTTTCTCACAGGATATTCCATATTTTAATCCATATTTTAACGAAATTATTGGGGGGGGTTAATTGATGAATAATTGGGGCGGGTATAGTAATATGTTTGGAATGAATGATTCGTATGGGTGGGATTGGTGGGGTGGGTGGGATTATGGTATGGATGAGGTGGATGGAAATGGTATGAATGATATATTTGGCCCACTTGACGTTGGAGAGGCAGGAGGGGAGGGGTCATCTATCTCTGGGGTGGCAGAGGGTCAGAATATCCCAGTGTTGCTGGGAAGAGGAGGTGGTGGGAGTCACGGAGCTAGCCGTTCAAGGGGAAGGAGGGATCACTGCTTAATAGCGATCCCATGTTCCGGCTCCGTGAGCTCAACCAAGGACACTGGTGACAAGTGTAATTCTGGCCCTGGACTCAGGCTGCTGCTACTCAATGCCAGGTCGGTGGTAAATAAATCTCTCCTCATCTGGGATTTGATTCTGGAGGAGGCTGACCTGGTATGTGTGACTGAAACCTGGCTGGGCCCGGAGGGAGGAGTTCCTCTCTCTGAAATCTGCCCAGCCAGGTTTCAGGTATGACATCAGCCTGGACCCCAGGGAAGAGGGGGAGGAGTGGCTATCATAGCCAGGGAGAGCCTTTGCCTAAGTAGACTCATTGCTCCAGAGATTACGGGTTGTGAGTCCCTCCTGGTGAAATTGGACTTAGGGGTGCTGGTGGGCTTGTTGCTCATGTACCTGCCTCCCAGCTGCGTGTCAACAGCCCTGTCTGTGCTGCGCGAGGAGGTAGCCGGGCTGGTGATGGGGATCCCCAGACTTAAAGTTCTTGGGGAACTTTAACCTATTGTCACTCAGTGAAACTGCTGGGCTAGCGCAGGAGTTCATTGTCACCATGACAGCAATGGACCTGTCTCAGGTAGTACAGGGTCTGACTCACAAGGGGGGGGGCATGCATCCGACATGGTATTCCTCTCTGAGCAATTAAATTTGTTTTAATCATTGGATTTGTGTTGTTTCTTGTTGTGAGCCACTCCGAGTCTTCAGATAGGCGTGGCATACAATCAAATCAAATCAAATCAAATCAAATCAAATCAAATCAAATCAAATCAAATCAAATCAAATCAAATCAAATCAAATCAAATCAAATCAAATCAAATCAAATCAAATCAAATCAAATCAAATCAAATCAAATCAAATCAAATCAAATCAAATCAATAAACAAACAAAGTAATGGTCTGAGACTAAGGGGCTTAGAAGTGTTGCCTTTGTCATGGTCAGACCATTTTCTACTGTGGCTTGACTTCCTGCCTCCAATCTTCCCCCGCAGGGAGGCGGAACTGACTAGGTGGTTCTGCCCCAGATGCCTGATGGACCCAGAGGGCTTTCAAAGGGCGCTTGGGGTTATTCCAGATGCACTTGTCCACAGTTTGGCAGAGTCCCTTGCCGTGGCCTGGAGTCCCTTGCCGTGGCCTGGAGTCCCTTGCCGTGGCCTGGAGTCCCTTGCCATGGCCTGGAATAAGGTTGCGATGGATTGCGCCATTGTGACCTCTCTGTGGCACTAGACCCTGGAGGGCTCCTTGGATTACCGAGGAACTCCAGGAGTTGAAACACCAGAAGAGACGTCTAGAGAAGCGATGGAGGAAGAGTAAGTCTGAATCCAATTGAACACTTATAAGAGCTCATATTAAGACTTACAAAGTGGCGCTCAAGGTGGCAAGATGCGCATATCATGCTGCCTTGATTGCATCAGTAGAATCTCACCCGGCCACTCTGTTTAGGGTGATCCACTCCCTTCTTAACCAGGGGGGAGTTGGGGAGCCCTTGCAGAGCAGTGCCAAGGATTTTAACACATTTTTCGCTGATAAAGTTGCATGGATCCAGGCGGACCTCAATTCCGATTGGATAACAGAGTCGACTGACAATGAGTCAATCAAGGTGACTGGGGCCTGTACTTGTCCATCTGTCTGGGAAGAGTTTGATCTGGTGACACCTGATGAAGTGGACAAGGCCATTGGAGCTGTGAGTTCCGCCACCTGTTTACTGGATCTGTGTCCCTCCTAGCTGGTTTCGGCCAGCAGGGAGGTGATGCAGAGCTGGGTCCAGGAGATTGTCAATGCTTCTTTAGGGTGGGGGTCCTTCCCGGCTCCCTAGAAGGAGGCACTTGTGCACCTCCTCCTCAAGAAGCCTTCCCTGGACCCAGCTATTCTCAACAACTATTGTCCAGTCTCAAACGTTCCATTTATGGGGAAGGTTGTTGAGAAGGTGATGGTACTCCAGCTCCAGCGGTCCTTGGAGGAATCTCAACAGTCAGGTTTCAGGCCCGGCTACAGCATGGAAACTGCTTTTGTCGCATTGATGAATGATCTCTGGCAGGCCCGGGACAAGGATTTATACTCTGTCCTTGTGCTTCTTGACCTCTCAGCGGCTTTCAATACCATCGACCATGGTATCCTTCTGCACCAGCTAGAGGGGTTGGGAGTGGGAGGCACTGTCTTTAAGTGGTTCTCCTCCTACCTCTCCAGTCAGTCACAGTCGGTGTTAGTGAGGGGTCAGAGGTCGACCTCTAGGTTTCTCCCTTGTGGGGTGCCTCAGGGGTCGGTCCTCTCCCCCCTGCTATTTAATATCTACATGAAACCGCGAGAGGGTCCGCAACTTGGGCGTCCTCCTCGATCCACAGTTTACATTAGAGAATCATCTTTCAGCTATGGTGAGGGAGGCGTTTGCCCAGGTTCGCCTGGTGCACCAGTTGCAGCCTATTTGGACCGGGATTCACTGCTCACAGTCACTTCATGGGACTACCTTTGAAGAATGCTCGGAAACTTCAGATCGTGCAGAATGCAGCTGCGGAAGCAATCATGGGCTTCCCTAGGTCTGCCCATGTCACACCAACACTCAGCAGTCTTCATTAGTTGCTGATCAGTTTCTGGTCACAATTCAAAGTGTTGGTTATGATCTATAAAGCCCTTCATGGCATTGGAGCAGAATATCTCTGGGATCGCCTTCTGCTGCACGAATCCCAGTGACCGGTTAGGTCCCACAGAGTTGGCCTTCTCCGGGTCCCTTCGATGAAATAATGTTGTCTGGCAGGACCCAGGGGAAGAGCCTTCTCTGTGGTGGCCCCAACCCTCTGGAATCAACTCCCCCCAGAGATTAGGACTGCCCCCACCTTGCCTTTCACAAACTCCTCAAAACCCACTTCTGTCATCAGACATGGGGAAATTGATTCCCCTGGGCCGTTTCCGCTGTATGTATGGTCTGTATGAGATGTATGATTGTTTTTTATATTAAGGGTTTTAAATTTGTTTTAATCATTGGATTTGTATTGTTTCTTGTTGTGAGCCTCTCCGAGTCTTCGGAGAGGGCAGCATACAAATATAATACATAAATGAATAAATAAATTTTGTGGGGATAAAAAAAACCACCCTCATAAAAAAACCGCTTCTTATTTGCAGTCCTCTCATTTTTCAAGAATTTGCTCATATTTTTTAGACATTGGCTTTGTTAAATGTTAAGCGTACTTTAAATACAGATTGATAATTTGGGCGTTTGTAGTGGAGCCTCTCCACCCCCGCCTCCAAGGCTCATGTGGGAGCACAGAGGTTTTAGTGAGAGAGAGGGAAAACAGAGAGAGAAAGAAAGAAAGGGGAAAGAGAGGGAGGGAAAGAGAAGTGGAGAGGAATGAAGGAGGGAAGGAAGGAAGGAAGGAAGGACAAATGGAGGGAACAAGGAAGGAAGGAAAGAAGGAAGGAAGGAAGGAGGGAAGAATGAAATGAATGGAGGGACAGAGAAAGGAAGGACTGTTTTGGGGTTTGTTTGTTTTCCCCCTTAATATACATTCAAACAACACAGTGTACCATCTAATTTTCCATGAATAAAATGTGGTATTTTGTTAGTAACTAATATCAATCATCAAAAAAATTGCAAAAGGTTTTTTTTCTAATTTTGTCATCCAGTTACATTTATTTTCTTTTAATTAAATTCCCTCTTTAATGTTCCTTCAAAAATTACAACACCAATTATATTTCTAACCATTATACCAAAGTGCTTCCTTCTTCCTATATTTCTAACCATTATACCAAAGTGCTTCCTTCTTTCTTTACACATTTTTCTATAAACCAAGAAAACCTTGTATAGCCAATCAGATGTTAACAAAAGAAAATTAAAAACAAAACATAAACATATATGAATTTCAGACTTCTTCCCCCCTCTAAATAATACGTTCCCATTTTGTTTTTTACTTTAAAATAAGGTATGTGCATTGTGCATAGGGATTTGTTCATAGATTTTTTTAATAGTCCCGCCCTCCAACAGTCCCAGGAACAGTGAACTGGCCCCCTGTGTAAAAAGTTTGGGGACCCCTGGCTTAATGGTTTTGTCCTGGTTTGGATCTTGAGTGAGGGCTAATCCTATCATGTCCTGAGGATGAAGGTCTTTGGTTTTTTAGCTAACTTTAACTAACCTACAATACATGCCACTAATTATAAACATTTTTAATATATTTAACTTGTGTGATTTTTTTCTAACTTTTGCCATTACAGACGAAAGAGCAGCCTTGAAGTATGAATAAATATGCACACCATTGAACTACCTGATTATGCTTTTTTCTCTCAGTGTGCAGATTTATTAAAGCAATTATATTAATGGCCAAAGATCTACAACCATTTAACCTTAGACTATAACAATATACTACTTTCTATTTTTAATTAAATTAATCATAAAAATTCATTATATGAATATATACCAGAGACATATGCATGTATATTCAGGCTCACTGAAGTCAGTAGTGTATACTATTAGTTTTAATAAGATAAAGCTGAATGGTAAGCGTTCTATTTTTCCAATATACAATTTACAAATTTCCTTTTTGATTGGCTCTTAAGAATACTTAAATACAAAACTAATAGTCATTTGTAGCAGACTTGACTACCCCTCCCCCTCCTTCTAGGGTGGAATTATCATAGAATGTCAGAGTGCTTATATTGTATTTTTGTTTTCTATTTAGATTCTACAGTCTCCTAGAACACTGAAATATAAACACTATGCCAGTTCCAGTTCAATGTAGTGGTTAAAGACACTAGGCTAGAAACTGAGAGACTGAGAATTCTAGTCCTGGCTTAGGCACAAAACCAGCTGTGTGACCTTGAACCAGTCATTTTCTCACAGCTCTATGAAGCAAGCAATGGCAAACCACTTCTGAAAATTCTTCCCAAGGAAATGGTGGAAACTAATCCTGTCAGTTGCCAGAAGTCAAAAACTGACTTGAAAGCACAAAATCAAAGCCAAGCATTCAATGCAGCTGTATGCTTTCCCAGATGCCCCTGAAAATTCTCTCACAGATTTGAATAAGATGGCAAGAGAACATTCCATTTAAAATCTGTTAACAATTATAATGCCACTTGAATGAGATATGATTCACTCACTCATATTTTCATCAAGATGAACATTTTTTTTCCAAGAGACCATACCATTGCAAATTGTTGTTGAGCAGTGCCCTAAAGAATGTCAAGGTAATAAAATCATTCTTATGTAAATTGGGAATGTTGAGCAGATATAGATGTATGTAGTATTTGGTTGGTACTCAACTGCTTTGAATCTCATCGACTTTGGTACTCAATGCACAAGTAGAAATTTGGCTCCAGTACTCATCATTTATTTCGTATTCAATGTACAAATTAGAACTTGTCAGTATCAGCTGTCTTGCCACTCAACACATTATTCCTTATCGGGAAAATTTGTTTCATTAATCATTGTTTTTGTTTTACTCATTGCACCAGGGGTGGGTTCTAACTTACCTCACTGTCAGTTTGTTCCCTCCCATGCCACATGCCTATATGGACATTGTGTGCTGTGTGACTGTGCCATGGGGCCATGCACACACATGTACAGTGCCAAAAACTCAGTTTCTGTGCATGCACAGTAGCCAAAACCAGCTTCTGCATATGTGCAGAAGCCAAAAATAAGATAGCGGCACCTATGGTGCCAACATTAGAGCTGGTTCATGGGCATGGAAAGCCAGTGATCACTCCTGGTTTGGTGAGCAGTGGAGAAATTCCCCTTACTGGTCCTATAGAACTGGTCCAAACTGAGAGCAACCCCCCTCTTCATTGCACCTCCTGGAAACAATTAATGATGAGTACCATGGTATCACTGTATATTTAGATGATATAGTGGAAGTAAAAAATAGTGAAAAGTATGGAGGTTAAAACAACCCCTTTTCCTGTTAAATAGGGAATAAGACGTCATGGTATTTGGGTTATAGTATTTGAAAAAGGTACAATGTGAAGGTGTATAATAACTTGACCCCTGATATTTATTGTATCAATTACAAAATTCTTTCTCTAACATTTTTACATTCCAGTTAAGAATACACTCTGAGATTTCCTAATGTAATCTGTACTATTCAGATGCTGATCAATTTTCAGTTTATTTATTTATTTATTAGATTTGTATGCCACCCCTCATCCATCCTACTCAGTATTGTCCTCTACTGTCCACCTATATGGTAGAAATTTATTTTAACTGAATTTCATTCTGTTACCAAGTTTAAGCTTGTGACATATGTTGGTGGTCTTCATTTACAGTAGGAACCCTACTCTAGTTGACACTTCTATCATTTTGAGAATATATTTTGGATATTCTCATGAAATAGTTCCTGGGATGAGCATGGAATTTACTTATATATATGAAGATATACAAACATACTTTTTGTTTCAGGATGCTTTCTACTACTTCACAGTTCTTCCAAGATCTCTCCCTCTCCCTATCTCTCAAACAACACAAGCTTAGTCACTACTAAGGAAGGTTTTGTGGGTTAATTGGCATTCATAGGTATCATGTTAGAGATGCATGACATAGAGCCAACAATTTGCTTCACAGGTTGATGACTTTATGAGAAAAGAGAAGAAAGAAAGAGAGAAAAAGAGAGAGAGAGGAAGGAAGGATGGGAGGAGGGAAAGAGAGAGAGAAAGAAAGAGGAAGGAAGGAAGGAGGGAGAGAAGGAGAGAAGAAGGAAAAGAGGAAGAGAGAGAGAAAGAAAGGAAGAAAAAGGAAGGAAGGAAGGACGCAATTCTGAATTTTTGCCTGACATGAACAGAATTAGACTATTCTTTTTCCAATGGATGCTGTTATAGTCATGCAAATGTGAAAGACTATGTTAAGTCTCTTTTGCAGTCTTTATAAGTTGAAATATTGCATTGAAATATTGCTATTAGCTGATGACTAAGATATACTAAGTGCTACAGGAGCACAAAGAATCTCATATAGTCCCACAAGTACCTGCAAACCCTGATAAGCAGCAAGCAGCTGCATCTTTCAGAAAGGTAGATCTCAGAAATAAGCAATTTTTGTATTTCATTAGGTAGCAACAAGATTCATGGGAACATTTTCTTTCAAGTGCTACTTAAAATATTTACTCTTTAAAACATCCTTCAGCGCTTATATCATTTATAAGGTGAAGCTCCCTGCAGCATCTTGATGAAAGATTTTTCAGAAATATCTTCAATCCCTATTATGTTGTTGTGGTCAGCTCTGGCCCAGCTCCTGCCCCAAGGAATGTGGAGGTGGAGGTGGGGGAGACATCCACATGCCGCAGGCCTGTTTTGCTCCCAGTGGAATCTGAAGACGAAGTCTCCTCTGACCAAGGAGGCATGAGTGACAGGGAGGAGGGGAGTTTAGCAGACAGCCCAGGAGGAGATCAATCATCTGTATCATCCTTGGATTCTGAACAAGAATTAATGACACATCCACACAGTGTACAGTGATGCATAGAAAGCAACAACTGAAGGATTATTACAAGAGAAAATGAGGCCACCTGTGGTTGGGTGGGGCTCCAGTAATTAGTGCTGCTGCTATAAATAGCAGCATGTGGGTTTGGCCATTGTGGAAGATTATCTGATCGTTGTGTTTCAGGACTGCCTTGCTGACTCCAGACTTTGTTGATTTTTCATGACTTGGAAACCAAAGCAGAGCAAAGTGCGTGTGTGTTTCACTTTGTGGAAGAAGCAGGGCTGTGACTTTTCTTCACAGCTGCAAGCTAAGTACAGTAGTACCTCTAGATACGAGCTGCTCCACATGCGAGTATTCCAAGATACGAGCCACGAGGGGAGAGAAATTTCTTTTCGAGACCCAAGCTCAAATTCGGGATACGAGCCGAGCGCCCACTAGGTGGTGAAAGAATCCTTGCTTCTGGTTATCTCGGAGGGGAAAAGCAAAGTCTAAAGCCATTTGTTCCAGATACGAGTTGTTCGACATACAAGCTCCCTTCTGGAACGAATTAAACTCGTATCTAGAGGTACTACTGTACTTAATGACTGATTAAGGGACTTGTACAAACTACCAGGTTGTTTTGGGATGAGTGCTTTTTGCAATACAAAAAAGAGTGCTTAGTTTGTTTTTAATTTTGTGATAAAGAACATTGTTTTGAATTTTCAAACATGTGTGTGTCTGAAATTTGTACCCTTGAATTTTTGGGAGGCTCATACCAGAGAGCCCGGCAGAACAGACATATTGCAATCCTTCCCCTTTTCAAAAAGTACCCTCTGTATTTCTTATTAAAAACAAATTACTTTTAAATAAAATCCATTAACTGGTAAATAGGACATAAGAAACCTTGGCTAAACTTCACCTTTTGTTACTTAGGATGGGATGATTGTGACTGGGGTTTTTTGTGTGTGAGCATCCCATTTAATATCCATTTAGGAAGGGCAAGCTACATATGCTTCTTTGCAAGCCCAGGAACATCTGCTCCCCACCAGCTGGGTTATTTGAAAGCTAAAGTATTGGTGGTTAAATGACATTAATCCTGAACTGAAATATCTAGAGGCTCACATTAAAGGAAAACCATAATCAAAAGTGTATTCTGCATCCAATTGCTTCAAAGACATTTAGGCAGATCAGTCTGCATCCACGAAAGCTTATTTGAAGATAAGTCTCACAAATACCAATGGACTTCCTTGTTGGTAAAAGTATAATCTCATATGGTGAAATAATATGGCACCTCTTTCAAGGTATGTACTCCATTCACTGCCAAACAGTCATATCTATTCAACTTCATCTTCGATCAAGAATATGTTCATTGTAATGTCTGCATATTTTGGATGCAGAATGAATAAGGTAGTAGTAGTAGTAACAACAACAACAACAACAACAACAACAATAATAATGTAATATCAAATATTACAGATGGAAAGGCCGTCTTCATCAATCATCAATGAAAACTTTATTTTTCACACTATTTTGTCTTTTGTTAACTCATTTTTTGAAATTGTTATATAGTACCAAACATTGAAAAATTTAGATGAAAATCCTTTTAGTTCAATGGGGCTTTTAAAAATATTATTTTATTTATTATATTTATTGTATGTATGTATGCAGGTATATATGTATATTTGTCAAATTTGTTTGCTGCCCATCACATGGCAAAACAACTCTAGGAGGCTTACAACATTAAAATGAAACCTTAAATATATGAAATCTTATTACGGAGAGGGGCGGCATACAAATCTAATTTATAAATAAATAAATAATAAATAAATAAAATTACAGTGAAATACAAGCTAGTACTAAAGGTAGGGGAGGAGACTATGTAGGAGGATGGATGTGGGAACTGCTGTTAGTTGATCAATCCTTTCTAATGTGAGATTTCTCCATTGTGGCCCCAGGCCAATTGGCAGAGCCAGTCTTCTAATCTTTTAGGAAGGCCAACAGGATGAGGGCAGGTAACACCTATGGCATGAGCAGGGTGGGTGGTGGGTGGGTGGGCATGATGTTCTAAAAGGGCCATGGCCATGGCAGAGACGACTCTTCCTCTGGACCCCACCAGCAACAGTAAGGAAGTTTCATCACCTTACATTTAAGACACTAAGGATTGTGTAGGGTGGAGGCAGTTCAAGAAACAGCCAGTTCTCAGGTACCAGAATTCCAGTTTCTGTGTTGATGCAAACGAATAGAGCAGGTATATCATTCATTTAAGGACTGATGCTCCCTTTGGTGGATTTCTTGGAGCAATCTATCAGCTGCACATGAGAATCACTGAATTTTCTGTGAAGTCTTCAAATGCAAAACCGACGTATATTACAGAAGTTTAACCTGGAGGTCATTGCAACATAAATTACTATGGCCTCTCTCTGGTCTAGAGGATTGCAAGTAGCTTATTTCATATCTCTGCTTCTACTTAGATCTTCAGTTACAAGATTGGATCTATTAACAATTCCTGAATAAGAACCTTGGGGAAATATAAACCCATCTACCCTTCCGCAGTCTGCCTAACCACTTGCTGACAGCTCTTCCATCTGTTGAAGATTAAGCTTTACTGTATTTGGTTCACATCAAATTGTTGCTAAGGGTAGACACTATAGTTCAAACTTCAACCATCATAGTTTTGAGACAAGACGTATAAGATATCCATTGGGATTAAGAAATGTATGGGATTAAGTATTCTATTTTTAAAAAATCACCCCCAGTGATTAGGTTACATTGGCAGTGTAGCAATTTGAGGAATGAATGAAGTAAATAAAAGCTATACCATATTTAAATGTAGCAAAATAGCATACCAAGCAGGCTGTTCATATTATTTTTATCTACAGTTTCATTACTTGTCTTTAGATACTATTGAATTGCAATTCTGGAGGGTCAATGACTGAAAAGGAATCTCCTCCCCTTCTCTCCCTCCCTCCCTTGCACATATTTAAAAGAGTAGGAGAACCATGCTGAAATTTCATTAATATCTTAAAGTAATCTCAGATGGGCTACCTCAAGCAGGGCCACTGATAGGGCAGTATTACCGGTACTGGTGTTAGGGGCCCGGCTAAATTGAAAAATTAGGGGTGCCGGCGATTGAATGACGTGCTGGTGTGCTAAGGAAGCTAATTGGATTCAGTTGCAAAATTGTTACAATCGGGATCAGGCAAGAGCACAGATCAACAAAAATGCCTAATTTTCTCTATTCTGCCTGAAGAGCTTCATAGCTGTTAAAGATGAAGTTGGGATCAGAGCTAATTTGGTATACATTTTGATTATGGTGTTAGATTTTTTTCGAAATTGTTCCCTTCTAAGTGTGAGGAAAAGATGTGTTGCTTTGGAGTTGACATGTTTTTTGGAGCCATTTCGCCATTTTAGATTTGAGAAGCTAACACCATCCTGGATTCGAGAAGCAAGCATTGTGGGAAGTGGGAAGATTTGAATATGCAAAGGAGAAGCTGGGTAGAGCTACTAAGGAAAAAACAAAAACTACATCATATTTTGAGACTTGTGCAGAGAAGATCTGAAGCAGGAGTTTGTTATTTTACATTTTAGATCTAAATTATATTAAATGCACACACAGTAATATCTCACCGTATGTTTAGTAGATATGATAACATCCTAGGAAAAGAAGAATAAAGAATAAAGAGAAAAAAAAGGTGTTGCTCTTAGAGCCACGGACGTGCTATTTGTTAAGAGACATTATACATTACACATTAAGTTATGGAACTCAATAGCAGGTGCATGTATGAGAAAAAATCTTGGATTTTTTGCACATTTGCTTCATAATATGGATTTGATGATGCATGAGGGTATGTTCTTTTTTATAAAGCAATTTTAAAATTTTGCAAACTTTGGAAAATGCTATAAGGAGATAGGTGGAGAGGTTAATGAGAAGAAGAGGGAAGGTTTTTTTGCTCTTCCCTCCTCTTTCTCTTCTTTTTTCTTGCACTGTGCTTTTTACACCTATGGTGGAGTTTACGTATAATTTTAAACATTATTGCGTATAATTTATCTTCTGGTTACCTGTTATTTATTGGTATTATTGTGAAAACAAATATTTTTCTAGTGTGATGCAGGAGTATTTTGTCTTTATCCTTTGTGCCATCTTATTGCTGCTTTTAATATTGTTGATGGCAAAATTAATAATATTTTGTTAATTTGGTGTATTTGCACTGCTCTGGTTATTTATTTATATGTATGTAATATGTTGATTTCACTTGAATATATTTTCTGCATTATTAACATATTATTAATCTGTCAAACAAGTGTACCTTGTTGTAGTGGCAGGGTTTAATTATTTTTTTTAAAGGTAAATTTAATACATAATTAGTATGTCGCAATATAAAGTAGTTTTAAAATGGCGGGGGGGGGGCAGACACTTAGGCTGTATGGGGCCCCAAAATTCCTGATGGCGGCCCTGACCTCAAGCACCAATATAATGATAGATCAGATACTCATTTTCTGTTTATTCCATTGTGAACCACTACCTGTTTCTGTTCTGTTCGGGTCGTATGTGACCCGAAGCCAAGTTTGAGTCCCTGTAAAAAAAATTTCCCTGCATATCTGAAACTTGAAATTTCATGGCTGTTCGTCATTTCAGGGGTTCTCTCTATGAGAATTTTTTTTGGGGGGGTGGGGGGGCTTAGTTTTTGCTGGGCAAAAAAAGTTACAAATCTTCTGTTCCCGGGTCACCCTGACCCGGACCGAAAACTCTTCATTTGCAGTGCTTATGTTTGGTCTTTTTGAAAGCTTTTTTCACTTGGAAAGTAGTCTGAACATTTCTGCACACAATGGAATGAAAATTGAACTGAAAAAATTAATCCTTATTGGTTTATTTTGCACATAAATGTGCCTCCCCCCCCCGTTTTTGTGAAATGTTTTTCAAGTTATGGATAGTTTTGCTTGCAAAATGCATTCTATTTTACTGAAGTTGGTGTGGGATTGGTAGCTTGTACATTTCTGAATATAAGAAAAAGATAAAGGAACTGGAAAAAATGATTCTTACTGGTTTTTTAACATCAGAAATAAGGCCTCCCCCCCCCCCCTTGGCTGCTTGCAACCATTTTCACTTTTTTTTCTTTTATGCTCCAAATCCAAAATATTCTTTAAAATATTAGGCATTCATTTACTCAATTTAACAATGCTTATCATCAAAAAAATATTTGTGGGGGTGGGGAAAAATTTTTTTTTCTGGGCAAAAAAAAAAGTCACGTTTAGTCTGTTCGGGTCATATAGACCCGGACCAAAATGATTTTTTTTTAGGTACTTGAATTTGGTCTTTTAGAAAACTTTTTCAACTGGAAAATGCTATAAAATACATATTAATAAGCATTAGTCTTGGAGACCCAATCTTCCCTTGCACAGTGCAGAGTCTGGATCAGCTCAGGAATTCATGACCACTATGATTACCGTAGACTTAATTCAGGTCATGAAGTTGCTCCTATGTTAGATCTGGTGTTTATCTTAGGGCAGTTATAATAACTTGTGAAGATGGTCATTTTACCCACAGTCTTTTGTCATGATCAAATCCCTGTCAGATTGCTTTGGGATTTTTGTGGAGGTTGGACTTATGAAATTGGTCCTTCTGAGGTGACTAATGTATGAACTTCACAGAAGGAGGTTTGGGTCATTTCTCAGGGGAACAATGGATGAATTTCACAGAAGCCCTTCAAGGCAGAGGCCTTCACTACTTGAGAAACTGCTTGTCTTTCTACCCATCTAGTTAGGACAGTTTGGAAGGTGCATTCAGAGATGTGCTGCTAACCTGGAATGGTGATGTGTGCTCGCCTCTGTGGTTCTGAGTGCTAGGGGAGTCCAGCGCAATTATGCTACTGCACCTGTGCAGGTAGCAAAATCTTGTGTGGAGATGCAGATACGCAGGTGTTTTGGCTTGTTTTTTTGCTTCCACGTGTGTGTGGAAGCAAAAAAATGCATCAAAACACTGGCACACCGGGATCTCCGTTTGTGATTTTGCAGTAGCATAATTGCACTGGACTCTGCTAGCACTCAGAGCAACGGAGGTGAGCACACATCACCATTCCACCTTAGCAGCCCACCTCTGGGTGCATGCTAAGACTCCTGTTGATGAAATAGTGTCACCTTCTAAAAAGTGAGGAAGTGTACCTTCATTAGGATGACTTCTGTTTGTGGAACAACATCCACCAAGAGATGCTCCTATCCTTTTAATTTAAAAATAAAGAAGTTAAAGAACAAATTTCTCTTCCAGGTCCTAGAGGATGATTTGACCCGCTTTGATTTGTTGGTGTTTTCCCTGCAGACAATTGTAATATTTGTAATGCATACTTTTGCAAGTCATCTAAAACAGGGGTCTCCAATCTTGGCAACTTTAAGAGTCGTGGACTTCAACTCCCAGAGTTCCTCAGCTGGCTGAGGAATTCTGGAAGTTGAAGCAGGGGTAAGTTCAACTTACTTTCGCCACCAGTTCGCATTGCGATGTTTCATGCAATTTTGCTTCCAGTTATGCACAGTAGCAGGATTCAGCCCAAAACACAGCTAAGGAGCTGATCCGCTGTGCTTCAGGCAAATAAATAAAGGTCAGTATTAACCTGGGACTGGGTGGGAGGGCCCTTTTTCAAGTGGCAGAAGAGGAGAAGCCATCCAAACATGGAAAAAATTGCTAAAAATTCCCCCCAAAAGATGGAGGTGCCCACAGGCCAGTACCGACTGATCTGGATCCGTGACACCATCATCACATCACCAGTGGGTCACTAATGATTTGGGTGATCTGGTCCAAACTGGGGGAAACCCACCCCTGAGTTGAAGTCCACAATTGTTAAAGTGATCAAGGCTGGAGACCCCCTGATCTAAAGTCACTATGGAGTTAGCCCTGAAATGGAAATAAAAAAGTTAAAAACAAGCTGACAAGTGATAATAATAATTATTGTTATTATTTATTGGATTTGTATGCCGCCCCTCACCGGAGACTCGGGGTGGATAATGCTAAAAGTTCTGTAATTATATGGAAAACATTAAAAAGAGAAAACAGAATTAAGGCATGTACCATAGAGAAAGAGAATTGCCATAGATATCCAAAGCAGATTACCCCCAAATACCAACTGGATTACAATATCACCATGATGCAAATCCTAACTTTACATACTTTTATCAGATGTTTGAATGTTACAAAAAGAAAGTGAGATGATGATATCATGATTCAAGTTTGTAAAATCACTTTTGGTCAAATTTGCACTTCCTTGAAATCTCTGCTCATAATTTGCAGATCAAATACAACATTTCTATCTAAAGTATACTGTTGAATCCTATGTAAATAGTTGGTTCCATGAAAAAATGCTGTCTCTATGCAGAATCTGAAGTCGCGCCTGATTGGCTCAGACGCAGACAGTTCTCTTTTGGCGGGAGCCGCAAAAGTATAAAAGAGCGGCTGCTCTCCATGTTAAGCCAGACGCGTTCCCGCTGATTGTCACTTGTCTTTAAGAGCTGAATAAAGGAACCGTCTTGTTCAAGTTTTGTCTCTGGACTCTTCACTGGCAACGACGGACGGAAGAACCATGCATGCAAGATGAACAACCTTCAAATCGGCCGGGCTCCTGAGTTCTTCGATCCGGAGAAATCCTCCTGGGACGCCTACATGGCCAAGTTCGAGATCTTCCTCGAAGCTGCCGGAATGAGGGATGCTGAAGCCGAAAGGAAGCGGGCAATTTTCCTGAATTACTGCGGCCCAGAGATATTCGATCTCACCCAGACTCTCACCGATCCGCTTCCAGCCAAATCCGTCGCTTGGGATGTCCTGCAAACCAAGCTCGCGAGCCACTTCAAGCCTACGAAACCAGCCGTCGTTTTCCGGCACCAGTTCTCAAGAATGGCCCAGCTCGAATCCGAATCCATTAACCAGTTCGCTACGCGTCTTCGAACGGTGCTGTCAAAATGTAAGTTTGACAGCCCAGAAGCTCACCTCACTAATGCCCTAATCTTCGGCATGAGAAATGCCACGGTCCGAAACAAGCTCCTCACCGAAGACAAGCTGTCTCTCCAGGTAGTAATCAAGCTGGCACAAACCGCAGAGGTCGCCGACGCTGCTGCCAAAGAGCTGAAGGAGCATGACAAGCGGGAAGTCGTCGCCAAGATCGACTCCACGGTTTCCCGCGCAGAGGCCCCAGACGACCTCAGCACACCTGTCCTCAATGAGGACAGCTGTTTTCTGCTGCAACAGGACCAGCTGAGACAACCCAGATACCCTCGCCCTGTCGCCCCCTGCTCCGGCTGCCGAGGGAACCATCCGCGCCAACGCTGCCCTTTCCAGGACGCCATTTGCCGCCGCTGCAACCGACGCGGCCACATCGCCGAAGCCTGCAGAGCACCCTTGCCTGAGGAATCTTTTTCCACACCTCGTCCTTCTCGGTTCCAGACCCAAACACCTCAACCGCGCGAAAACCGGTTTCCTCGGTTTTCCGGCCGCAAGAACTACTCAACCGCTAACCGCGACTACTCAAGAGGTAACATTCAATTTTCTGTAAATAGCACGGCAACGAAAAATGGAAGCAAGATTTTAATGTCACTGCTCCTAAACAACAAGCCATGCACTATGGAACTTGACACGGGGTCTAAATACACCATTATGCCATGGGAAAAGCTTATAATGTACATGCCTAGCCTCTCAAAGTCAGACCTTTTACAAACTTCATTGGTAATTAGAGATTTTCAATGGGGGATAATACCTGTACTGGGCAAAGTGAATGTACCTATTATGTTTAAAACTGTTAAATGTACCCTTCCTATGGTTGTTGTTGCAGGGGCTAGACACTCTCTCCTGGGGTTGGCTTGGATGGAACCATTGGGAATTGAAATTTCTGGTATTTGTACTGTTAACTCTGATAGCATTCCAAATTTCTTACAAGAATTCCCAGAGGTGTTTAGCCCCACTTTGGGTTCGTACAAAGGGCCTCCTATCTCCTTTTCTATTGACCCCAAGGTTCCTCCTGTCAGGCTCAAACCCCGCAGGGTACCCCTACCGCTCCTTCCCAAGCTTGACCTACAGCTAGATAAGCTCATAAGCCAGGGCATTTTAGTTCCTGTAGAGCAGGGGCCTTGGGAAACACTCATAGTCATGCCTCTTAAACCTGATGGCTCTTTGAGGGTTTGCGCTGACTATAAGTCAACGCTCAACAAAGCCCTCCAACATCACCCTTACCCCATTCCAGTGGTACAACAGCTCCTTCACTCCCTGGGGGAAGGGAAAGTGTTCGCAAAAATCGATTTAGCCCAAGCTTACCAGCAATTCCCTGTCGATGAACCGACAGCACTCGCACAGACCATTGTCACCGACAGGGGCACGTTTAAATGTACCAGATTACAATTTGGGGTAAGCATAGCCCCTGGGATTTTTCAAAGCATAATGGAACGCTTGTTGTCAGGCATTAAAGGGACTATTCCCTATTTTGATGACATTTTAATTTCAGGAGAAAACCAATCTCAACTCAACAAAAGAATAAGAGAAGTATTACATAGGCTACAAGATAAGGGGCTAAGGATCAAACCTGACAAATGTGTGTGGGGAACCAGCAGTGTAGAATTCTTAGGATATAGAATCGATGGGGAAGGCATCCACCCCACTACTGAAAAATTAAAAGCCATCAGGGAAGCCTCAGAGCCACAGAATAAAACAGAATTGCAGGCATTTTTAGGCCTTCTAAACTTTTACTCTGTTTTTTTAAAACCGAAGGCAACAGCAGCAGAGCCTCTACACCGGCTGCTTCAGAAAGGAACCCTTTGGACATGGGGGAGAACTGAGCACGAAGCCTTTTCACAAATAAAGCAGTTGTTAACTTCCACAAGTGTAGTAGTTCAGTATAGCCCTTTGCTACCCGTCAGGCTTATGTGCGATGCGTCCCCATATGGCGTGGGAGGGGTCTTGGCACATGTTTTGCCAAATAATACAGAGGCCCCAATTGCTTTCTTTTCCAGAACAATGACCAATACTGAGAGAAATTACAGCCAACTAGATAAGGAGGCTCTAGCGTTAGTGGCTGGGGTGAAGAAGTTTCATAACTATCTTTTTGGTAGGAGCTTTGAATTAGTTACCGACCACAAGCCCTTACTAGGCCTCCTAGCCCCTAACAAACCAACTCCCCCATTTATGTCTCCAAGACTAATTAGGTGGGCCTTGTTTCTTTCAGGGTACCAGTACGAGCTCATTCACAAAGGGGGTAAAACCATCAACCACGCAGATGGTCTTAGTAGGTGCCCAATGGCAGAGTTAGTAGAAGACCCTGCCCCATCTGCTGATGTTTTAATGATAGAACTCGAAGATAACCCACTAACAACAGCAAGGGAGGTGGCTGTGCACACGCAGCAAGACCCAATCTTGAAAAAGGTGGTAAACTGTGTACTCAAGGGGTGGCAAAACGACTCTGTAGAAACAAACTTAAGTGAATTTAAAACCAAAAGATTGGAATTGTCATATGTTAAAGGTTGTCTGTTGTGGGGTGATAGAGTAATCATTCCTGAAAGTCTAAAGGCCAAAGTACTTACTATGCTACATGTGGGCCATCCTGGTATTGTCAGGATGAAGGGTCTAGCTAGGGGGCACTTATGGTGGCCAGGTCTGGATACTGATATTGAAAAGTGGGTAGCCAAGTGTGATCCATGCCAAGAGTCTCGGCCAAATCCCCCCAAAACAGCTCTAGCTGAGTGGGAGCAACCTGCAGGGCCTTGGTCCAGGGTCCATATTGATTTTGCAGGGCCAGTGGGGTCTCAATATTTCTTGATAGTGGTAGATGCATTTTCCAGGTGGGTTGAAATCATTGCAATGAATAATATAACCACTAGTGATACAATTAAGGTTCTGCGCCATTTGTTTGGCACCCATGGCTGTCCTGACATCTTAGTGTCAGACAATGGGCCCCAATTGACAGCCAGGCAATTTGAATTGTTTTTAGATAATTGGGGGGTCAGACATGCTCTCATCTTGCCTTACTCGCCATGGGCTAACGGGTTGGCAGAACGGTACGTTCGGGTTGCAAAAGAGGCATTGCGCAGGTCAGGCCCTGGAGATGTACAACAACATCTGTACCAATTTTTGTTAACACAACATATTACACCAAATTCCCACACACACATAAGTCCTGCTGAAATACTAATGGGAAGGAAAATTAGATCCCCACTGGATAGATTACACCCAAGGTATTGTACTCATAATTCTATGTATGTAAATCCTGAAAGACAATTGTACTTGGGTCAAAGTATTTTTGCAAAGAATTTTGATGGGGGGTTGAATTGGATGAAGGGAACAATTGTACAACAAACTGCTCCTAAAACATATATCGTAAAATTGGAAGATGGTCGAATGTGGAAATGGCACATTGACCATTTACGAAGGCGCATTGAAACCTCCCCTGTGCAAACCGCTAATACAGACTCTTCCCCTCTAATAGACTTTAACGCGCAACCCGCTTTAATGGACATTCAAATGGACTTACCAAGCCAAGAAAGGTCCTCCAGCGACGCCGAGCCATCTTCGTCCTCAGAGGCCGGTGTTGTGCCTGCCCACTCAACTCAGCGGGCCGGAGCCCAAACTCGGCCCCAGCTGCACTGTGGAGGTACAGGCGAACCGACCTCCACTGTTGGAAGCGAGGACTCGAATGATCTGCGCAGGTCGGAGAGAACCCTGCGTAGACCGAGCAGATTGGAGGATTTAGTCACATGGCTTACTTGATTGATGTATTCCTGACTAAGGAGGGAGGGGTGTTGAATCCTATGTAAATAGTTGGTTCCATGAAAAAACGCTGTCTCTATGCAGAATCTGAAGTCGCACCTGATTGGCTCAGACGCAGACAGTTCTCTTTTGGCGGGAGCCGCAAAAGTATAAAAGAGCGGCTGCTCTCCATGTTAAGCCAGATGCGTTCCCGCTGATTGTCACTTGTCTTTAAGAGCTGAATAAAGGAACCGTCTTGTTCAAGCTTTGTCTCTGGACTCTTCATATACAACTTGGAGAAAGTTTGAATAATTCAATAGTCTAAAATCCTCCAGGATACCAATCAGACGGATTCCTAAATAAATACAAGCAAATAATGTCTTGTTAAAATTAAAGGATATACATTAGATATATTTGGTAAAGGTTTACCTTAGATTTCCAATAAAATAGAAAAATAGGAAATGCTGTATCAATCAACTCAAAGATCACCAGGATGCAGCTGATCTCCTTGTTTCATACATTTAATTATAAGGCCTTATTTTTAAAAAGAGAAACAAGCAAACTGAGATTAATAATCCAAATGTGTGATCACTATTGTAATCTTATTATCTGCTTTTCTATAAATTTAGAATAAAATTCAAAAATTAGTTAATTAATAGACTCGGTACCTGGACACACTTCCCCACTAGTATTCTGCCAGAAAAAGATTCAATATTACATTGCTTAATTGGTTTAAATCTAAAAGGCAATACTTATTAGGTTTCCCTCCCTTTCCCAATATTGTTGTCAGGTGCACTATTAAAACAAATGTTTCAGAAGCATAAAGCTTGTTAAGTTCATATTTAACTGAGTCTAGGGACCTTGGTTGATCAGAAATGGATGGAATTCATAAACTTTAAACATACCCGATTTTTTTAAACCAAGGATTAACTTTAGCTACCACTGCTTGTTTTAGCAAAAAACATACAATCTCAAGTAAACGATTTGGCAGCAACCCATCCCAGAGTGCCTATAAATATGAATTAAATAAGTCTAACCACATACTCAATTCCTTTCCATCTTAAGAAAATATTTATCAATTGAAAAGGATACAAAAGTATTTAAATATGTATTTAATTTAAATAAATGTAAGTGAGAATACAGCAGGTATAATCTAAAAACAGTTCTAGAATTTGATTCAGATTACACCCGATTATTACTATATGCTATGAAACAGCTAAATTTTTTTTAGAAGTGCTCAATGTTAATCAGCCAGTTTGGTAATAAGTATTAAAAATATCTTTCTCCATCTCATATTTCTTTCTGAAGCTTAGGACAATTGGGGTAATCAAAACTGCAATATTTGCTGCCTGCTTATAATTTGCAGGATATGAATATCCTGCAAAGAAAGCAATCTCAGCTCTCATCTTTTTAAAAACGTATCCGCACTTAAGTGGATGCGCTAAGCCTTTAAAATTTTATGTTACAAAAGATACCACCATGAAATATGGCTAATATTAGAAACCATTAACAAATGGAAACATTCTTGTCCTCCTTCTCTAATGCACAAAACCAGCAGTAGTGCTATGTTAAGAAACAACAATAAATAAATATGTGGGAGGAAATGCAGCAATAAACACCAAGTGATAGAATTGAAAACAAGACCTTTAATCTTAGTGTCATAGAGTCAAAGGCTCTAGGATCTGGAAGGCATCCTAGCCAACCTGCTACTTAGTTCTCTGAACTGTCCTTCGGAGAAGTTCAGCCAATGTAGAATCTCATATAGCAGCCAGATCTTCATAACAGGGACCATTCTGTATGATTAAACATGAGCAGAGAAGCACAGAGTACTGCCAATTATAATTAAATGAATCTCATTTCACAGATTGGGTTGAAGACTTTGTAATGCTTGATCATTAGAGAATTGAAGGACATGATACTCTGTCCCTGCCTCACCACTTGTCAAAGTCATTAATTTCTTTCTTAAGAATGCTACTCTGAAGCACCGAAGATCATGACATGATTGATACCACGTGGAGTCCAAATTCAGATTGAGGTCCAATTGGACGGCGCCCTAAACAATAACTCAGTTTTCTTTTTTAGATTCTGGGCTTCTTTAATCTGATGCACATTTCTATTTTAAATAAGAATCAAACTCTTCCATTGGCAAGGAGAAAGGAAAGACTATTCTCCTATTACCATCTCTTTATATATATCTGTCAGAATCTTTTCTCTTGTTATTTCTGAGGTTGCACAGCGCTGTTAAAAAAATATTTGAGGACTAAGACAGGCTGCAGGAGGAGATGGGTCCATAAAGTGACTTCGTGTAGCGTACCACTACTGGAAATACTCCATTCATTCATAGCTTTCTACAGAAAAAAATGTAGCCTTATCCTCCTCTTCTTCTTCTGCACTCATTGCAGTCTCTGAAGGTTCTGAAAGCCCTGCCTGAATCTCTGCCTCTGGGACTAAGTCTTCTCCAGCCTCCTCACTGTCACTCTGATGCCAGCCGCACAGGCTGCTAGCCAATCACCACACCAGCCTCCTCTCTGTCTGAATCAGCTACTAGCTGCATAGGCCACAGGCTGACCACAACACAAGGTTTATGTGGGTTATCTGCTGTTATCTAAAACTCTTTCCATCAGAATTGTGTTCTTTTGCTGGACTATTGCCGACTTTTAAGGAGACTAATTAGCAGGCATTGAACAGAAAAGACTTGTTTATCCTTTATTTTGAACTTAGGAGAACTGTTAAGAAAGAAAATTAGCAGTCGTTACTATTAAAAAAGGTTTGTAAATATGCTGTTTGTGCTGTAGTCTGTTTTCAGGAAGCTGGGTCAGAACACATGGTAACAAAAATTGCTAGGTTTAATTATTTTATCCAGATTTCTTTAGATTTTGGATAGTTCCAAACAATGTTCCCTCTATTTTTTTCCCCAGAAAAGTATAATGTCTGAGCAGCACATTGTCATGCCTGTGCGTGGGTCGGTTAGATACAAAATAGGGTCACGTGACCTCAGGACACACAGCAATGGTCCTAAATATGAAACGGCAGCCAAGGTTTGATCCGGCGATCATCGGGCTGCTGTGAAGATCCTGTGTGAAAAAGGATCATAAGCATAGCTCCCTCTAAGCTGAGCAGTGAGCAATCGCTCACTTAAAAATCATCATCAACTCAGAGTTTTCCAAACCTGCCCAGAAGCCAAGAGGGAAAGAGTGAGAGGGAAGGAGAGAGAGAGGAAGAGAGGAAGAGAGAGAAACAGATAGAAAAAAGAGAGGAAGAAAAAGAATGGGAGTAAGGAAGAGAGAAAGAAAATCAAAACCTAGTTTGAAAGTAGCTCAACTATTTAAATGGCATTTTGATATTAATAGAGTTGCCC
The DNA here is from genome assembly GCF_031021105.1 of Erythrolamprus reginae. Classification (NCBI taxonomy): domain Eukaryota; kingdom Metazoa; phylum Chordata; class Lepidosauria; order Squamata; family Dipsadidae; genus Erythrolamprus; species Erythrolamprus reginae. The sequence goes on along the minus strand of NC_091950.1, from coordinate 170,808,596 downwards.
TATTATGAGCTCACTGTTATAGACACACAGTACAGTATTTTATTTTGAAATTCTCTGAGGCAAAACAGGGTGGGTTTTTTATTTGTTTGTTTGTTTGTTTGTTTGTTTATTTATTATTTCTGTGCCGCCCAGTCCTGAAGGGACTGCCGCTCAGACACTATACTTTTCCGCCCACCCCAAAACAAAATTAGAGGGAACACTGGTCATAAGTCACTTTTTTCAGGGCCGTTGCAACTTTGAACGGTCAGTAAATGAACCATTGTAAATTGAGGACAACTTTCTTTCCCCCCTAGATGTTTTCTGTGGAGCTTCAAAATGGACTCCTGATCTGCTTCTAAAAGAGTGCACTGGTCAGACAGATAATCCTCAACTTCTATTCTGACCCCAATGTAGGCCAATGTTTCTGTCTCCTGAGTAAGACGGTTATTAAGTGAGTTCTGCCTCACTTTACCATCTTTCATGCCACAGTCATTAAGTGAATCCCTGCAGCTGCTTGTCAGAAGATCCCAAAAGATGTTCACATAACCCTGGGACATTGCCACCATCATAACTAACTTGTCAAGTGTCCAAAATTTAATGAATAAACCCCTTTATTTTTCTAACAAAGTCCTTCCTTCCTAGAAGGAAGAATAGAAAGAATAAAATGGAAAAGGGGATTAAAAGGGAATACAAACAAAATAAATAAAAAAGAAAAGGGTTTGGTTCAAAGTTCTGCTCAAATTAAAGAAATTGGAGTTTGAGAAGGGTTGACTAAGCGTGGGGTATTGTTTTGTTTGCTCTTTTTTAACTTTAATTATTTTTTGATTAAGCTTGGGGTATTGTTTTGTTTGCTCTTTTTTAACTTTAATTATTTTTTTCTATTTAGATATATAAATTTATGAATTGCTGATCTGTTTTAATAAAGTTAGAAGTATTGATTATAATAAGATATGTAGTAGGTGATACTGATTTGAATATTCATATATGTTTATTTTTTGTTTTTAATTTCCTTTTGTTAACATCTGATTGGCTATACAAGGTTTTATTGGTTTATAGAAAAATGTATAAAGAAAGAAGGAAGCACTTTGGCACTTTGATATTAGTTACTAACAAAATAATGCATTTTATTTATGGGAAATTAGATGGTACACTGTATTGTTTGAATGTATGTTGAGAGAAAAATAAAAAAAATTACACCCACCCCCCAAAAGTCTTTCCTTCCTCTGTCCCTCCATTCATTTCATTCTTCCTCCTTCCCTCCTTCCTTCCTTCCTTCCTTCCTTCCTTTCTTGTTCCCTCCATTTCTCCTTCCTTCCCTCCTTCCTTCCTCTCCACTTCTCTTTTCCTCCCCCTCTTTCCCTTTTAAGGAGGAGGAGGAAGAAAGGTGGCCTCACAGAGGGGAGCCGAGGAGGAGCGATCTGCACTTTCATAAGCTTTCCCTGCTGGATGGTCAATCGCCATCCAGCAGGGAAAGATTGACCATTCAGCAGGGAAATCTTATGGAAGCATGGATCGCTCCTCCTTGGCTCCCCTCTGTCAGGTCACCTTTCTTTCTCCTCCTCCTCCTCCCCCCCCACTCCTCCTCCTCCTCCCTTCTGCTGGAGGGTGATTGACCAGTACCGAGAGGAGGGTGGTGAAGGGGACTGGCCCCTCCCTGAAGAAAATGGTTGTTTGCCTGCTGGGGATGACTCTTTCATTGCTGATTTAGAAGCTGGAGAGGACCAGCAGCAGAAGAGGGAGCTCGTGTGCGCGCACCATTCGCCAGAGAAAAGCCTTCGCCACTCGCCCCCCCCCCAACTCCCCACAGTCTACCTACCACAGATGGTTATGGATCTGTGCTAGAATTGGAAACTGCTGCGTGGAGGTCTCAAACCTCCTGCACTATAGCGCACAGCACAGCTTAGGGGCAACATTGCTTCCAATAAGGCTTTTAATATGAAGCTGCTTTGCCCTGAACATGAATTTTATTGGAGTTTTGATTACATTGTCTTTAATTGCAGCGCTCCTATGTTTACATTCCCCCACCCCATCTAATTCTTATTGTGAGAAATGAACTAAAGACAGGGAGAGAAAACAATAATTGAAGAATGCTGTTGATAGGTGGCACTTGGAGCTATTCATCTGGGACAATTCATCTTCAACGTATTCGAATTGTTTTAGTATCCAGACTACTATGGCAACAAAATTAGAAGTGACAAAATGTATACCTGGCAATTCAAATACTTTTATCTTCTTTGAGCTACAATAGCCATATGGGCATCCCATTTAAAACCCTTATGCCTTAAAATGTGATAAGTGCCAATGAGACAGTAATTGAAGACTTTAAGGGGGAAGATATTATTGTTTTGAACATACATTATTCACAAAAGGATTGATAAGCAAGGTGGAATGTTCTTGTAACTAGAACTCCAAGAAGAGGTTTTGAAAGAGAAGGAAAATAAATCAGCTCTAAACAATTAATTTTACTGCATTCTTCAATAATCATTAGAGCTATTCCAGTAACTCTGGTCAGGATTCTATCTGTACTTGTACAGTTGAAAGGTTAATTACTCATTTACTAAGCAATGCCAGTTTTTTTCATTTTTCTTTTGCAATTATCTCCACTCATTATAAAGCCTAAAACTACTTCCAGAATGCATTGTACTCATGCATTATGCCTGTCTATTAAAGTTATTAAATCATAGAGTTTAAATAATGAAATCCAAATAGTATATATTAATATACTTCTGTCAATGAATGCCTACTGTTCTGCATTATGAATGTGACCAATCCGATTTCTGCAGCAGATGAGCATTTCCTTGGCTAACTTTGCAATTCAACAGATGTTCCTTTGGGGAGATGTGGATATTGGACCAGTATTCTATATTTAATGCATTTCTAACTAGCATTTTCACAGATGGAAAATTTTAAAAATGAAATATTGCTCTGTAGCAGTAGATTTAGTACTGCAACAGCAATGAGCTGGTTATGTACAGGGAAAAGGTTATAATTTTATTAGTCAGTCAATGCTACTGATGCTTAGTCACAACCAAAGTTGAATTATAAGCTATATTTCATGTAAGAATATTCATTTATCTTAGCCAAAGAGTCTTCTTTTACAAGTTATTAATAACATCATCATCATCCAACTGTAAAAATGATCACGTATTGAACTGCATAATGCTTTTTAATAAAATTGGACATGTTTTGCCAGTAGGCTGCATCATAAAATGAAAGTTTTAAGGGTGTTTTTAGAGGATATGATTGTCAGAAGATAAAAGTTCAAGAAGAAAATAATCTTTGAAGACAAATTAGTCTGATGGTGATAAATTATACACATTATACAAACACTCATGTACCAGATCATAGAGATGAAATGACTTTATTTCCCAGAATTATTAAGGAACGTTTATGGATGAGGAACAAAATATATTATTTGTATCTTTTTGTGGTTAGACTGAACTTATATTAAGAGAACAAAGAGGAAGTGTAAGGATGTAAAGAAGAGCTGATATGACCAGAAGATAGCAGACAAGTCAATGAAGTGAGTAAAAAATGGTAGCCAATTAGAACCAGTCTTTCTCTTGGTTTCTCCATGTAATTTTTTTGATCGTTCCTTTCTTCTGGAATGATTTTTGACTCCATAATCTTATCTTATAAAACTGTATTCTTTGATGGTCTCCCATCCTCATAGTAATCATATCCAATTTTATTCAGCTTCCAAGACCAAGAATGTCAAGTAGGTGTTACCACCTGTTGAGGCTCATTAGAAGAGACTGCAATGAAAAGCTCCAAAGCTCTTATTTTTTAAACATTTTTTTTAAACATTTGCCAGAAGCAAAGCTTGAAGTATTATGGATCTAAAAATGTGGTAATAAAAGATGAAGATGCTGGTTTGACTTGTTAAAAATACAGCAAGAGCTCAATTTTCTCTTATAATAATCAAAGGTCAGATAAAATTCAAAGGTCAGAGAGACCTATGATGACAATGTTTAGTTACAGCAACTTTTATATAGATGATAACCTAGAAATGCATGGAACAACCTTTTTTTCCCCTCCTCATAATTTAAATTAGCAGACTCATTCTGTACATTGACTTTTTGTTACTGCATGGATCATTATTATAAATGACGTATTTCTAACAATGCAGGTGAGCTACCCCAAATGTGTTTTAATGAGATTGTCGCTATAGCAACTTGCTTCAGATGACACCAAATGTGACTTCTTCTACGCCATTATACCTTGCCAAAATATAACTATGGGGTGCTGCTTTATTTATTTATTTATTTATTTGCCATAAAACCATGGTTTTACACTGCTCCTTATACAATGTTTTCACATCAGATGCAATAGATACAATATAACAGGCAATGCTTTCATCAGGTTTGTCTAACTGTGCAAAATAATTTTTCTCTAGATTTAGATTTAAGGAAATACGAACAGAAGAAAAGTAAGCTATCAATTCTATTTAAAAGATTAATGCTAAAATATAATTAAAAGTATAGAATTTCTAAATACCATTATTTGTTCGAGAGTTTGCAACTCTTCTAAAGTTTAAAAGTTTAGAACATATGACTAAGAATGTCATATGTCTTGAATAATTAGATTTGGCTCATTGAGATGATTGGACTGAAGTCTGCTTGCATGAGAAAGTTGGATAAAAGTGGTCGATACTTTAATGAGTCCTTATCCTATACAGGTAGTCCTCAAGTTTTGATCACAATTCAGCCCAAAATTTATCTTGCCAAGTGAAACATTTAAGTGAGATTGCCCCATTTTACAAGCTTTCTTGCCACAGCTGTTAAATGAATCATTGTAATTGTTAAATTAGTCAAATTGTTGTTAAGTGAATTTGACTATCCTATTGACTTTACTTGTTAGAAGTTCGCAAAAGATGAAACACACGACCTCAGTACACAGTCAAGCATCTGAATTTTGAACACATTATCACAGGGATGCTACAACGGTAAAAAATGTGAAAATTGGTCATAAGTCATGTATTCAGCGCCATTTTAACTTTGAACGGTCGCTAAAAAACTGATGCAAGTCGAGGATTACCTGCACTAGACCAAAGTAAAAATCTTATTTCCATGAATTGAAGAATGACTCGTACAGAAGAAGACCAAGGTCAAGTGGAATATTTTGCAAGAAAATGGGACCTATCTCCTCTATGATGTTTCTCGGGCTGTTTGAGAAGATCCCTATATTTGCCAGAACAGACAGAAAACTAACTTATTTTTTATTATTATTGGCCACACAGTCAGCCATAGTTGGCATTTTTAATCCACCCATTAAGAAATAGGCTTTCTTTTCAAATTAGAAAGTAAATAATTATGTATATTTTTCTGTTTGATTCTATGAGTCGTCAGAATCTCTAACTGACTATTGAGTAACACTACTGTAGGGGGGGGGATTAAACAACCCCTTCATCAAAACATTAGAAAGATAAACTTTAACATCTAACATTAATAAGATAAACACAATATTCTTTTTCTGTCATTTGCATTGTGTACTTTAGGTTATTGTGATTAATCTTCATAGCTAACTAATGAATATTGACAGATGTGGGTTCCTCCTGGTTCGGACCGATTCACTTGAACTGGTAGTGATCTGCTGATGACATCATGATGACGTCATGGAATCGGTTTGGTCTGTGGGTGCCACCATCTTTTTTTAAAATTAAAAAATAATAATTTTTATTTTTTTTATTTTTTCCCCTTCTGAGCATGTGCAAAAGCTGAGTTTTCAACACTGCATGCAGTTACCATCTTGTTTTCAGCTTATTTTTTTTAAAGATTGAATTTATTTTTTTCTTCTTTGTATGTGCAGAAGCTGAGTTTCTAGCACATGGTTGCCATCTTAATAATAATAATAATAATAATAATAATAATAATAATAATAACAACAACAACAACAACAACAACAACAACAGTTGGAAGGGACTTTGGAGGTCTTCTAGTCCAACCCCCTGCTTGGGCAGGAGACTCTACTTCAAGCAAATGGTTATCTAACATCTTCTTAAACACTTCCAGTATTGGAGCATTTACAACTTCTGGAGGCAAGCTGTTCCACTGATCAATTGTTCTAACTGTCAGGAATTTTCTCCTTTGTTCTAAATTGCTTCTCTCCTTGATTAGTTTCGACCCATTGCTTCTTGTCCTACTCTCAGACACTTTGGAGAATAGCCTGACTCACTCTTCTTTGTGACAACCCCTGAGATATTGGAACACCACTACCATGTCTTTGCTAGTCCTTCTTTTCATTAAACTAGACATACTAGTTCCTGCAACTGTTCTTCATATGTTTTAGCCTCCAGTCCCCTAATAATCTTTGTTGCTCTTCTCTGTACTCTTTCTAGAGACTCAACATCCTTTTTACATTTTGGCAACCAAAACTGAATGCAGTATTCCAAGTGTGGCTAAACCAAGGCATTATAGAGTGGTATTAACATGATCTTGATTCGATCATTCTGTTAATGCAAACTAGAACTGTGTTGGCTTCTTTGGCAGCTGCTACAAACTGTGTTTCTTTTAAGGTTGGCAGCACTGGCTGTGATTGAAGAACAGGTTGAACCTGGTTTTGGAAGACATGGGAGTGGCAATGATGGCTACCTGGAAGTGATTTAATACTTTGCACACTCTCTCTAGCAACCCACACCCAGATAAGCAGGGAATAACACCAGACAAACAAACATGCAAGCAAGCAGAGAGTAATACCTTAATCAAGGAACTACCAAACAGAAAATTACACTCCACCAACATTGGCAGACAAAACTACTCTGTCTAAACAGACAGCAAATCCCACATTCATTTTCATTTATGATGTTACCTGGTCGAGTAATAAAAAAATCTACAATCAAACATCCAGATTCAGAAAGCACCAATTATCTCACACTTTCTTGGGTTTCCATCATCTACTAGTAGCAACTTCACCAGTGAAATCTGGAGAATTCAAAAAATTGCTGATTATGTTATCTAAGTTTGCTAGGTCCTACTAAAGACACTAGCTAACTATTTTTTTTTAAAAAAAAACAGTGTCTTCTCAGTTTTCCAAGGAATTTGAAGGTGTGAGGAACAGCCTTTATGATTTGACAATTCAGATCCTTACCCTTGCATAGTGAGTTCAAAGCTTATTCCAATTCTGATTTTGTATATGATACAATGTAAGGTATAGAGTATGGGGGAAGTAGATTAACCCACAGGATATCTCAAAATAGTTTTTAAATTAGATAGCATAGAGGGCATGGGTGAGGTATCATCAATATGCCAATGATACCCAGTTATACATCTCCACCCCATGTCCAGTCAACGAAGCAGTGGAAGTGATGTGCCGGTGCCTGGAGGCTGTTGGGGCCTGGATGGGTGTCAACAAACTCAAACTCAACCCAGACAAGATGGAGTGGCTGTGGGTCTTGCCTCCCAAGGACAATTCCATCTGTCCGTCCATTACCCTGGGGGGAGAATCATTGACCCCCTCAGAGAGGGTTCGCAACTTGGGCGTCCTCCTCGATCCACAGCTCATATTAGAGAAACATCTATCAGCTGTGGCGAGGGGGGCGTTCGCCCAGGTTCGCCTGGTGCACCAGTTGCGACCCTATTTGGACCGGGAGTCACTGCTCACAGTCACTCATGTCCTCATCACCTCGAGGCTCGACTACTGTAACACTCTCTACATGGGGCTACCTTTTAAAAGTGTTCGGAAACTTCAGATCATGCAGAATGCAGCTGCGAGAGCAATCATGGGCTTTCCCAAATATACCCATGTTACACCAACACTCCGCAGTCTGCATTGGTTGCCGATCAGTTTCCGGTCACAATTCAAAGTCTTGGTTATGACCTATAAAGCCCTTCATGGCACCGGACCAGATTATCTCAGGAACCACCTTCTGCTGCACGAATCCCAGCAACCAGTTAGGTCCCACAGAGTGGGTCTTCTCTGGGTCCCATCAACTAAACAATGTCACTTCGAGGGACCCAGGGGAAGAGCCTTCTCTGTGGTGGCCCCGGCCCTCTGGAACCAACTCCCCCCAGAGATTAGAATTGCCCCCACCCTCCTTGCCTTTCATATGCTGCTTAAAACCCACCTCTGCCGCCAGACATGGGGGAATTGAGATACTCATTTCCCCCTAGGCCTTTACAATTTTATGCATGGTATGTCTGTATGTACGTTTGGTTTTTATAATAATGGGTTTTTAACTCTTTTTAGTAATGGATTATTATTATATGCTGTTTTATTATTGCTGTTAGCCGCCCCGAGTCTCTGGAGAGGGGCGGCATACAAATCCAATAAATAAATAAATAAATGAATAAATTGTAGATGCATCATGGTGTGCCATCTAGAAAGAATTTGGAAGTTGGGTTATCGGTATAGAAAAGGGCAGAGGGGTACTTCCTAGTTGACAGAATAATGGATTTGCGAGAAGTTGGATTTAAACTGCTTGTCATAAAGACAGCTGGGAAGGCAGGACTAATACTGAATAAGAAAAAAAATATACTGTTGATTTCTGCCCATCCTTGGAGTGAAAAAGAAGCATCATACAATCCTCATAAAAGTGTTAGGAACTGTTTTTTGCATACTGTGCATTGCCTATTAACGGATAATATATTTTAAGATTTCTGGTGGTCTTCTCAATGTATTTCAGCATCCAATCCCCCCCCCCTCCTTTTTTTTGCAGGATTAATTTGCTCCTATTTGCATTGTGGCCTTGGATACAGCAATCTGCAGTTAAATCTGCTATTATGCAGATTTTGTCTGTAAGGGATAGTGTGATTGATGAGTTTCCAAATTAGCAAGGGTGTAGGAACTAATATAGATGTAAAACTGATCTTTGCCAGATATTCTCAAAGTCATTATTCACTGAATAAGATGGTAAATGAAGGAATTATATAACCATCAGCTCTCTAGACAAATAAATTTTTTTTCCTGTTTGCCTTCAGGAAGTGAATGTACCTTGTTCCTTATGATTGATTGACCTATGGGGGTGCAAGCAATTTTCAGACAAGGGATATTTAATGATGTGACAAAGGTGGGAAAAGTAGGACAAATTGGTTTCTTGTCTAAATATTCCTGGTTTATATTCATGTTAACACAACAATTCACTACCTCTTCTTCAGTGATGGCTTTAAGTAAGCGAAGCTGTGAATGAAAGCAGAGAAAGTTTATAGTTCAAGATATTAGGTGATAATTCAGTGGCAAACAGAAAATTAAATGGAAAAAGAAAGAAGTACTGGTGTATTATCTTAGAGCAGATAGTTGACAGAAGTGCCATTTTTGAGCTGCAGAAATATGGCTGATCACTAGGTGATAGCAAAGTTTTAGATTTTTCCATGTCTCTTTGCTGCCATCTAGTGCTTGCTCGGGCTAGATATGACAATGTTAATTTTTTTCTTTATTACTTGAGAAGTCAAGGTTATGATTTTATGTTCTCTAACAGGATAATGCTAGAGGAGAGTTGGGACTACAATTTTATTTTATCTTGTAGCAAAGAACATTTTATGACAAAGGTAAGCTGATTTCAGGCTTGTGCTATCTATTTGAGTTTAGTTTATTATTTAGAACAGACAAAACCAAATATAAAAGCCTAAGCTTCTTCAGCAGAAGCTAGGCACAAAAATATTGTGGACGGCTGGAGATAATCCACACAAGAAGGAACAAGGGTGCCTTGTTATTAACCCTCCCCTGTCTCCAGATATTCTTCCATTATTTTGAATGAATAGAAGAAATTGAAAAATAGAAATTGCATGTTTCCCATTGAAGGTGGTTGAAAGTCAGAAACACTTGGTTTCAGGTTTATCAAATGTATTTGTCCAGAATAGCATACTTTTTTGGTTCCCGTGCCAAAAAGGGTGTGTGCCCACACCTATCCCCCCCCCACTCCACATATACAATCCCCCCCCCCCCCGTCCTCACACATGTGCACAGGCCTTACTGAAGCCTGGGAGGTGAAAAAGGGGCAAATGGGCAAACCAGAAGTTTGGAAAAACAGACTTCCCGTTTGCCCATTGTGCTGTTTTTTGCACTCCGGAGCCTTCAGGAAAGCTTCCTGAAGCCCCAGAGTGCGGAAAACAGCACAATGGGCAAACTGAAAGTCCGTTTTTACTGAACTTCTGGTTTGCCCATTTGGCAGATATTTTCCCCCCCATTTTTTTTCTCTACAAATTCCATTTTTATAACAATATATATATACACCTTAAAACAGTGTTGGGCAGCAGCCGGTGTGCTCAGGTGTTCTGTCCTGGTAGGAATTTCCAGGATGCGTGCGCAGCCATGCGCCTCCAATGCACCCCGTGCAAGATTTGGCTTCTGCACATGCGCAGCATGAGGGTGCTCACATGAGTGAGATTTCAGCAAATATTGCCAATTTTTTCCTTTGGTGCTTGTGCAGAAACAAAAATATCAGTGAAAACTGCTAAAATCTCACTTCCACGCATGTCCTCACACTTTCTTTCTTTCTTTCTTTCTTTCTTTCTTTCTTTCTTTCTTTACTTACTTACTTACTTACTTACTTACTTACTTACTTACTTATTTTGCTGCCCTTCTCCTTAGACTCAGGGCGGCTTACAACATGTTAGCAATAGCACTTTTTAACAGAGCCAGCATATTGCCCCCACTATCCAGGTCCTCATTTTACCCACCTCAGAAGGATGGCAGGCTGAGTCAACCTTGAGACAGTGATGAGATTTGAATCGCTGACCTACAGATCTATAGTCAGCTTCAGTGGCCTACAGTACAGCACTCTACTTGCTGCGCCACCCCGGCTCTTATTTTGCTTGATGTGCATGCGCAGAAGCTAAATCTAATGTTGACACCTCTGTTGGGAATGTGCATGTCCATCACGGCCTCGGAGGGTGCACCGGTAGGAGGTAAGATGAGCTGCCCTTTGCTGCCTTAAAATATATCATTAAGATACATACAGATTTTCAATATTTCATAAACCAATTTCTTATTTTGCACCTTTCTCAACTCCTTTTCTTCAGTCTGACTCAGCACTCTCAACCTTCATCCCTTCTTCCTACTTCCTTACTCCTTCTCTCCCCCTTCTCCTTCCCTCCATTCATCATCTCTCTATTAACTCTCCATATTTTCTACTCCTTTCCACTCCTCTACCTCCCCCTTTTAATTCCTCTTCCTCCCTCTGAGTGTCTCTCATACTCACTCAACTTATATTAGGCAGATTGATATTATGTTCCTTATTTTTATACTGGTTAGTATGTTGGCTAGTGCATGCATGCACGGTGGACCTGACATAGGGCAATGTCTCGTATGCCTTCCGTTACGGCTCTGCATGCCACCTGTGGCATGCGTGCCCTAGGTTTACCATAACAGGTATAGGCTCTCCTTCATGAGCAAGGGCTTGGACTAGAAGACTTCCAAGATCTCTTCCAACTCGGTTAGTCTGTTAAAATGTTGGAGAGGTAGTCCTCAACTTAGGGCCACGATTGTACCCAAAGTTTCTGTTGCTAAATGAAGCATTTGCTAAGGAAGCTTTACCTTATTTTATAACTTTGCTTGCCAAAGTTGTTAAGTGAATCACCACAGTTAAGTTAGTAACATGGTTATAAAGTGAATCTGGCTTCCACATTGACTTGATTGTCAGAAGGTCGCAAATGGGGATCACATGACCCCAAGACACAACAACAGTCATAAATATAAGCCAGTTGCCAAGTGTCTGAATTTTGATCACGCAACCATGGGGATGCTGAAATGGGCATAGGTGTGAAAAAATGTCATATGTCACGGTGGCGTTGTAACTTTGGATGGTCAAGAAATGAATTGTTGCAATAGGAGAACTAACTGTATAGAATAATGCTTTATCCAGAGTCAAACAATTGCTTCGTTTATTGGTATCAGTGACTGAAGTACTTTCTAGTGTCTGGTAGGGAATTTCCAGACATCCTTGGGGGAAGAGGGGGGAGAAAGATCACTTGCACTTAAAACATGTCATTTACCCCAAGTTGTATCTTCCTTATCCTTTCCACTCCACCTGAAAGGATTTTCTGCAGTAGTGGTTTTTAAAACCCGTTGGTACCGGTTCATGTGCGCATGCACAGAACCATCCCAGGCAAGTGGGCGGAGCTCCCGCCACTGCTGCTACCAGTTGGCAGAACTGGGCCAAACTGGGAACAACCCACCAATGATTTATTGCCCTTCTTGGCTTTCTGATAAAGGTAGCTTTGTAGCAACTGTTAGAAATTATTCATCCAAACTTCCCTTCAATGTGATATTTCCCATTCACTTTGCAACCCTTTCCTCATTTGTAAGTGTCTGCTGATTTGTTAACGATAATTTTTCATGATAACCTCATTAAGCTGGCCTCTTTGTTTACTCATGGTCCCTGGCCAGCAGCAACACACTGCACAGACTAACCAATTAAACAATATAAATTAAAGTCATAAAATCAAATTCCATGCTGGTTTTAAGCTCCATTCAAAGTCAATCAGCAGAGAATATAAATATAAATGCAGCATATGTGATATGAATTTAAATAATATATGCCTGGTGGCTTGATTATAAGGCTTGAAAAAGTAAATGATTTGCTTGGGCTAACCGTTCTGTTTTAATGAAATGGAAGTTAAGACTTTAACAAGTATTGTATTATTGTTATTGGGCTGTCAGGATTGTAATCTATTGTCTGCGGCAATAAAAAAAAACCTTGAACGTGGAGTGGGTGCCTCTCATCTCATTGCATCTGGGCAGGAGAAAAGGAGGCAGGGTGCACATGAATGGGCAAAGCATGATGCTCAGAGGAGAACTGTGAATAGCCTTTAGAACTCCATTCCCATAAGATGCTTCACAACATACGAGAGAACAAAAATAGCACCGACCTGCTACCTATCCTCTATCTATCCACCTGATGCTGGACTGGAGAGCATCTGAGAGGACATTTATCTTACATCTTACATCAAGAAAAAGATGAAGTCCATTTGAAGTTCTGTCAGGTGCAAAAAGCCAACTCTACACATAAAGTTTCCATTAAGTTGATTGGTTGGTCAAAGCTTTTGCACAGGAATCTTCTCAACCAATGTTCAGTACTTAGAGTTAAGTAAGGGTCTACAGCACTTAAGGAGGATTGGACTGATTTGCTTTTGGCTACATAAAGAACCCTAGGCCAATCTTTCTTTTCATCCTGTTCCCTTTTCTGCCATTACTTCTCCCACACCTTGGCTCCATTTCTATTGCTGCCCACTTCGAATAGACTTTTTGGAAATCAGATACAAAATACCACAAAGCCCTGTTCAGTGAGTGTCGCACAAATCCCAGCGACCGATTAGGTCCCACAGAGTTGGCCTTCTCCGGGTCCCATCAACTAAACAATGTCGGTTGGCGGGCCCCAGGGGAAGAGCCTTCTCTGTGGTGGCACCGGCTCTCTGGAACCAACTCCCCCCGGAGATCAGAACTGCCCCTACTCTTCCTGCCTTCCGTAAACTCCTCAAAACCCACCTTTGCCGTCAGGCATGGGGAAATTAAACATCTCCCCCTGGGCACGTTTAATTTATACATGGTATGCTTGTGTGTGTGTCTGTTAGCATATGGGTTTTTTTAAATCTTTAAATATTTTAATTAATTGGATTATTATGATTTGTTTTCACTGTTGTGAGCCGCCCCGAGTCTTCGGAGAGGGGCGGCATACAAATCCAAATAATAAATAAATAAATAATAATAAATAAAATAAATTGTTCAATGATTTTTGAGACCATGTTATTAAAAGCTCTGGATAATGGGAATGGTTAGTTTTGATTATGCATAGTCTATATTGAGAGAGAGATTATTTGAATTCTGGTTCTAGATAATTGTTGAAGACCGTAGCTTGAGTAATTTCAAAACTTTCCCTAGAAGTAGTTCATTTAAGAGATAATGATTCAGTGGCTAAATTAGACCACCAGAACTTTGTGGCAAGTCATCTATTCAAACATACTTTATCTTTTGCGCCTTTCATGGGAAAAAGAGGACCATAATATATTCAGTTCTATAAATAAAATCATTATGCTTCATTGAATTTTTTTTCTTTTGCTTCTGAATGTTCATTAGTAGTAAGAAGGACATGAACATTTTTTAAAAGGAAGGACACTGACTAAAAGATAACCTGGGAGGGATTATTCAGGTTGGAAGATAATATAAAGAAAAAAAACGTAATATCAAGAAGAATGGCATGAAATTTGAGCTGACCCTTATTTCAGCCACTGATTAGATGCTACAGTTTCGTCATCAGTATCTCATAGCTGGCTGTTAAGCTTTACTTTTTAACTGATGCATGTCCTTGAGACAGAAATCTGTGCAGTAATATCTTCCTAGAATGGCATAACCCTAACAAGCCCAGATGTTATATATAGACAGACAGCCGGACAGACAAAATGATAATAGCAAAATGGAAGTCTATACATGACAAACTTTCCATCCAGTGATGGGCTACCAAAATTTTTACTACCACAATGTGGGCATGGTTTACGCATTTTGTTTCAACATCTTTCAGTGCAAATTGGGTGTTCTGGGGGGGAGTTCCATTTTCGCTACCCCACTGCGTCCCCCCCCATCCGGGCAGTAGCCCACCCTTGATTATATACTATGTAAAATGTATGTACACACACACGCACAGCTTTTCTAAAATTATACACATTCATTATACACATTCCTATCATTTACTGTGATAGGAAAAATATACCCAGAACCCAGAAGGGAAAAAAAAGAAAATATCAAAATTTTGCAACCAGTACTGTGTACCACTGTTTCTATCTATCAATAACAAAAGCATATTGTTGTATTCACACATATACTATGCTAGGTAATAATTACAAAATCCTAGGTTCTTAGGGATGAATTTGAAATATATGAAGGCCCAAACCAGACAAAACAATCAAATATGTGATATCATGTTTCTGTATATTTAATAATAATAATCTTCTATAGCAATACTATTAACACCAGCAAACACCATATGACTATCCCAGAAGCTTGAGAAGGACATGATGGGTAGATAAAAATGCCAAATCCAGTCTAAACATCTAGTTGTATGAAAACCGCAACAAAAACAACAGAATAGGGAAGCTTGTTAGACACAAACAGCTAGCAAACATATTAAGGAATGCCAACAACATAATATCAAACATAAAAACTAGCTCATTGCAAAAAACAAAACTAATAGACAGCATGGCTATAGTATAACAAAATGAAAAATCAATATAGAAGGGGGAAAAAAACCAGACAGGTATACCACAAAAATGGAAGACCAGCTTGGAAAATAAGATTAGCATGCTAGGATCAGATGCAAACAATCCAGAACCCATGAAAGAAAGAAAGAAAAGCTGAAGAACAAGAAAATCAAAAAATACTTGATTACAAAATATCACCTGAAGACAAAGAAGTTCAAGGAAAAACTGGACATAATAAACCAGCAAATACAACTATACCCAAGAAGATCAGTAAATGTGAAGTTAAAATTGCATGTTATAGGTAGAATCTCCAATTTCAATTGAATCAGAAATGTTTCTACTAATTTATCAATGGGGAAACTGTCATGAACCAATCAACACCTGACAAAGAAGAAGCAGTGCATTTGAGGAGTAGCTCTGGGATGACCCAAAGAAATACAAGAAGAATGCAACTTGAATAAAGGAGGTGGATAAGAATTTGCTAAAAGGCTGAAATGAAAGAACATGTAATAAGAGCAGAAATGGCAGAGAAATGGGAAAGGAAGATCAAGAATAGCTCACCCCTAAGGGGGGGGGAAGTACTACATGGTTTTTGGTTTAAACATCTGACTAGTCTACACTTACTCATTGCCAATCAATTTAACAACTTACTTCAAGGAGGTGAAATTGAAGATCACAAACAATGGCATGAAAATACAATGTGCATTAGAATATCAGCAATAATACACTATAAGCAAGAACTAGTGGGATCATAACATTGTCAAACTAATAGCAAATTAGGAACCTTAATTACTCTGGAACAAGCATCTACTACATAACATCCCAGAGTTAACAGTTATTGGTAAGAAAAACGAACAAAAATATGGATCACAGTATTTGGAGTCAACAGATAGAGAAGAAAGAACTGGAGAAAATCGCAAATACCTGCAAATAGAAGAAGAATTATTGTGACAAAAGAAAGTTAAGGTAGTACCAATAGTGATAGGTGCCTTGGGTGCAATCCTAAAACATCTTGAGGATCTCTTAAACACCATCAGTCAATTGCAGAAGGCAATACAGTCTAAAACGTCTGTTTGACTATGTGACCATCAATAATAATAATAATAATAATAATAATAATAATAATAGAGATTTCCATATTTCTGTTTTATCTACAATTTTATCCATTATTCTCAAAACCAACAGATTTATTTTTATTTACCATAAATATTGTTCAGCTTCTTGCTTAATTTCTTTTGTAGACCTGAATGTAAGGGACTAAACACAGAAAACAATTTTCATTATCATTTTTTTAAATTTCCAGGTAATGTAGAAATTCAGCTGGCAGAGGCTCAGGTGTTACATGGCCATTCCAGTTTTATCTTATTGAAATTACATTGGATATTTGACTAGAACATCTGTTTTGTCCTACAGTACTAAAATAGTAACAGTGATTTGTTTAATTTGGATAATAATACCTTGGCACATTAAATCAAGATAAGTGAGAGCCCCTTATGTAGGCCATTGTAGTACATTAAACATTGTTTCCCATTTTGTCCATCAGAAAATGAGGCCTAATGGCTTCAGATGAGCAAGGATATTAAATCAATTTAAATCTGCAACTGCCGTTTTCTGGTTTAGGTGGGAAAAACTCAAAACTTACTGTATTTAATGATGTTTAATGGGAGAGGATTCTCTGTGTGAACAAAATAATTGTGAATATTTCAGCAGCGTAAACAGGGAGAACATCATCCAAATACAGTCATTATCTTATTGAGTTACACTTCATCCCAATTTATTCTAAATAAAATGGTTATATATATAGACTTATGTTGTGATCTAGCAGGGTTTTTCTTACTTTATTGAAAGAAATATAATCCAATTGCACAAAATGTTGCCATCTAAATAAGTGAGAGCTGTTGTTTGCTTTCTAAGATTTACGTTGTACAAATCACTTCATATTTCTATCTAATTGTCACCTGGAGCTGCACTGTGCAATACGTATCACAAACACAATTCCTTTCATAACAGGTTTTCAATTCACCCCAATGGCTTTCATTTGACTATAGTAAAACTGTATTGGTTTTGGGGGGAGAATTGTGTGTGGGAGGGGAGGTACAATCCATTGTTTTTAATAGTACAGCACAATGTGACAGATATAGCTTCATGGCTCTTTATAAAAAAAAAAGATCCTCATTAAACTATTTTGGCTTCTGGATAAAATGACTGGTTCTAATAGGAAGTTGTTGAATGGAACAATAGTTTTACCAATATTGCAAACAATGTTCGGTACTTTTAAAAAGAAAGAAAAATGTCTCGTTTAAAGACATTAAATAGGTGATAATCAGCCTGGCATTTTAAAACCTGTAATTTTGTCTGAAACTCATATTTCATTATTTTCAAAGCTGCAGTAGATAATTAAACATGTCATTGAGCAACCGAAGGCATTAATTTGTAATCATTACCTTATCAAGGGATTGTTATGTGTATAGTGGTGTTGGCTAGCACAACAGCCTCATGGTCAAGACCTGACTGAATTTTGAGTACTGGGGGAATTTTAGACACTAAGCCTCTTGAAGCTGAAGCCCACCCAGACCCGTGTGTACCAGTTTCACGGCAGATGGAGAAATCACCAAACTAGGCATTAAAAAACCTTTGCTGTTTGCTTTTTAGTGAACCAAACTCCTTTGTGAAACAGATGAAGAGTCAATGCTAAACACCATTGGATCTCTATAAAAGAGCCTTTAATTGAATCTGACCCATGAGAGAGAGAGAAAGCTTCCAAATGTTATTAAAACTCTTAATTTCTTCACCCATAGTCCACAAAGGCAATAGTGACATAAAGGAGGAGGAGGAGGAGGAGGAGGAGGAGGAGGAGGAGGAGGAGGAGGAGGAGATATGCAATTCCAAGGGGACCATGTATTATCTGGTCTGATTTAAATGCTCATTCAGTCTTTCCATGCTGATATTTCCGTGAAGGGAATCTGCTTGGAGAATCCTCTTTCTGAGAGCTCCTTGGTGCTCTCTGAGCCAGTGTTCCCTCTAATTTTTTTGGGGGGGGGGGGCGGAAAAGTATAGTGTCTGAGCAGCAGTCCCTTTGGGACTGGGCGGCACAGAAATAATAAACAAACAAACAAACAAACAAAAAACCCACCCTGTTTTGCCTCTGATAATTTCAAAATAAAATACTGTACTGTGTGTCTATAACAGTGAGCTCATAATAGGGCAACTCTATCAATATCAAAATGCCACTTAAATAGTTGAGCTAGTTTCAAACTAGATTTTGATTTTCTTTCTCTCTTCCTTACTCCCATTCTTTTTCTTTCTCTTTTCCTTCCTCTCTTTTTTCTATCTGTTTCTCTCTCTTCCTCTCTTCCTCTCTCTCTCCTTCCCTCTCACTCTTTCCCTCTCAGCTTCTGGGCAGGTTTGGAAAACTCTGAGTTGATGATGATTTTTAAGTGAGCGATGGCTCACTGCTCAGCTTAGAGGGAACTATGCGTCTGAGCTTGGTTGTTTTCTTGCAAATATTTCATTATAAATGAAACCTCATCAGTGCTAGATCTACTGATTATGTTGTTTACCTTGGGCAATGAAACATCTGTAAGAGAACATATAGCACTGATGATGTTACCTAGTTTGGGCAATGAAACATCTGTAAGAAAACAACCCAGTTCACAGAGCATCCCGCACAGTTCAACCTTGAATTGCAAATATTCTCCTTCATTGAAACCTGCTTGTGTGCACAGGCCTTCTGTGCTGGATCACACTGAGAAAGCTTGGAAAATGAAAACTTAAAAAAATTAGTATTATTGGCTCCCTCCCATATTGCTTCATAAAAGTGGGTGGGATAGATTTGCTTTTCAACATGACAGCTGAAATAATCGAGAGTGTTACTTTTCATCATTTGAGTGTCAACAATTTATGATTCGGTACCAGCATGGTTTTTATTGTACCCATCCTTTAAAAAAAAGGATAATAGGGAAATTGAAATCCACATGCTTTGAAAAAACCATTTGTTTTATTAAAATATTTCATTCCATAATTGGAAGAGCTCTATAGGATTGAAGCCCAAAAATTCATCTTGCTAGAGTGAACAAACCAATCTCTCTGGGTAGCAACTATCTCCCACTGCTGTTTCTCAGGAGTGTACTATTCAGTACTAAATTTCTTCTGAATAATGTTTAGCAATTCACCTCAGGCTGCAGTTTTAGATGTTGGCTCAGATGTACTTTCCATTCAAACTAGATACATTTACTTCAAACTAAATATACCTATGGTGAAGAATGAAATATATTCAAATTTTAAATCTGGGACAACCACTTAATTCATGGAAACATTTACTGTCCTTTCCAATCTATTTTTGCTACAGTAATATGTGTCACTTTGTAGTTTCGACAGCATAGGGCAGGGTGTCAAACCCAAGGCTTGTGGGCTGAATCCAGCCTGTGGGGTGCTTAGATCTGTCCTGCAGGGCTGCCCTGGAAACAGTGAAGGATTGGCCTGAGGTGCCACTGCCAGTAAAAATGGAGGCCAGGAGGGCTGCACAGGGTCATCCTGAGCTCCATTTTCACTGGCAGAGGGTTGCAGGAGGCTGTCACAACTTAAATGTTTTCACTGGCAGTGTTGAAGGAAGCCGCCATAGTCAAAAATATGGCAGAGCGCTCTGGCAATCACAGATGCCCCCGACATAAGTGACCTCAAGCTGACCATGCCCCTTGGCCATGCCCCATGCCACCCTGAGGTCAAACACAACTTTGATGTGAACCTCAATGAATTTTTGTTTGTTGTCCCCCCCCCGTGCATAGAACAATCTCTCTCTCTCTCTCTCTCTCTCTCTGTGTGTGTGTGTGTCTGTCTGTCTATCTGTCTGTCTATCTATCTATCTATCTATCTACCTATCATCTATCTATCTATCTGTCTATCTATCTATCATCATCTATTTCTATCTATCTATCTATCTATCATCATCTATTTATTTATTTATTTATATCTATCTATCTATCTATCTATCTATCTATCTATCAATCATCTATCTATCTATCTATCATCATCTATTTCTATCTATCTATCTATCTATCAATCATCATCTATTTATTTCTATCTATCTCTATCTATCTCTCTCTCTATCTATCTATCATCTATCTATCTATCTATCTATCTATCTATCTATCATCATCTATTTCTATCTATCTATCTATCATCATCTATTTATTTCTATCTATCTATCTATCTATCTATCTATCTACCTATCATCTATCTATCTATCTACCTATCATCTATCTATCTATCTATCTATCTATCATCATCTATTTCTATCTATCTATCAATCATCATCTATTTATTTCTATCTATCTCTCTCTCTATCTATCTATCTATCATCTATCTATCTATCTATCATCATCTATTTCTATCTATCTATCTATCTATCTATCTATCATCATCTATTTATTTCTATCTATCTATCTATCTATCTCTATCTATCTATCTATCATCTATCTATCTATCTATCTATCATCATCTATTTCTATCTATCTATCTATCATCATCTATTTATTTCTATCTATCTATCTATCTATCTACCTATCATCTATCTATCTACCTATCATCTATCTATCTATCTATCATCATCTATTTCTATCTATCTATCAATCATCATCTATTTATTTCTATCTCTCTCTCTCTCTATCTATCTATCTATCATCTATCTATCTATCTATCATCATCTATTTCTATCTATCTATCTATCTATCTATCTATCATCATCTATTTATTTCTATCTATCTATCTATCTATCTATCTATCATCTATCTATCTATCTATCTATCTATCTATCTATCTACCTATCATCTATCTATCTATCATCATCTATTTCTATCTATCTATCTATCATCATCTATTTATTTCTCTATCTATCTATCATCTATCTATCTATCTATCATCATCTATTTCTATCTATCTATCTATCTATCATCATCTATTTATTTCTATCTATCTATCTATCATCTATTTATCTATCATCATCTATTTATTTATTTATTTCTATCTATCTATCTATCTATCTACCTACCTACCTACCTACCTATCTATCTATCTACCTACCTACCTACCTACCATCTATCTATCTATCTATCTATCATCATCATCTATTTATTTCTATCTATCTATCTATCTATCTATCTATCATCTAAGTGCTTCTGTGATTCTATAGCCTCTGTATTGTATTGCTTCTGTGAATATTACTTCTGTGATTATTGATTCTGTACTTCTGAATTCTGCTACATGGTATTGAACATACAGAAATTTCTTATATATAATTGAAGCCTACTGAAGTTGATTTACTCGTGTGCGCTTGCTAGATGTGATTGCTGTTGCAAACTCTGACAATACGGAAAGTAATTTCAAAGAGAAGCTCTCCCAATGTGTGATGATATTTTATGTCCCCCATTATGTCCTTACAACTTTTTTGTATAGACTTGAAACCGAGTCTCCCGTGGCCTTAAGCAGACACTTTAAACACTACAACCCAATTGAAAGTGGGTGAAACTAGAATAATAATATTTGAATGCTTCTCTCCTCTCCTGACATGTGATATTTAGGCTAGGATATTTCTGATGTACCTGCTCTGAAGGTTATGGAAATTTTTGACATTCAAGGGGGAAAGAAAGAATTAGTGTGATCTAGTTTCAAGAATAATAGCACCACCTAGTCCATTTTCTGAAAATCTACATCAGCATTTTGTGCTGCTATTAACCTTTTCTATTTCCCTAGGGTACAGCCTATGATGGGGAAGGGGGGAGGAATGATGGCTTCAACAGGATCTGGGTATGATTGTATGTCTTTTAGATCAAGAGAGTTTCTTTAGAATGCATATAAAATCATAACTCAGTGCTCTGGATCTCCATATTATTTTATCCCCCCTGCTCTTTGTCTCCACAGATTCACAAACGAAATATAAGACAATTGTTTTAAACTGCATTTTCAAGGTGACAGATGTCTGGGTGTGAATTACTAGTTGTTGAACAGAACTAGTCATGGAAAGATATACTCTGCATTTTGCAATAATAGCTAGCAATTCTGGCCAAAATAAAAATCATTGCTATGTACTCATTTAACAGTTGCTATAAATTATATATATTGGTTTCCATGCATAAATTAAATGACAGTAATTTAAATGGAAATACAGTATGCCGTAGCTTATAGAAAAGGCCTGCAGTTTCACGATAGGTACATCTTCCGATGATGCCAGATGTTAACAGTTGGTAAGCAATTTAAAACCTTGCTTCTCCCTTTTTAAACTTTATATTTCAACTGGATTTGGACTGGAGTTCCCTTCATAATTTGCATACTGAAAGAAAAGGCTGTTTGCAACATAAGAAGGGCAGTGACCATTCTGTAAACATAAAAAGCAGGTTTTAATAACTGGTGTCCTTAATCTAAATCCATCTTTCAGAGCGATATTCATCCTATCTGTATTCTGTCTCTCAACACAAACAAGCAATTTGGAAAGTGTCCCTACTCCTTAGTGAAAAAAAAGAGATGATAGAATATAAAATGGGAATGGGGGTGGTGGTGAAGATAATTACTAACCCTGCTAGGTGGTAGCATCTAGCTTTCTTGGCTGACATACAAGCTCATGTTTTGTTATATTGGTATCCATCAAAATGTCAAAACTACATCTTAATGTTTTTGTGTTTGCATTGTACTGTTTTATACTATTGTATAAAAGCAGATATCTCTTCCCCAACCCAGTCTGGAAAATCTAGAGTTGTAGACAAGATGGAGAACTTGAGGAAAATATTCCAATAACAAACTGTTCTGTTATCATGTCAAGAAATGATATCTCTGTGCAAGTAACTAGACACGAAGCTCAATTTGAAGGTAATTTTTACTTTATTAAGAAAAGGAAAGAAACTTGGGAAAGTTAAATATCTTCATAAATTTGGTCCCTTACTCATTTTATAACAGAAACTCATAGGATAGGAACTACAGTCTTCCAGATACTGCTGAAAGATAACTCTCTGCATTTTTCATCATTAATATATGCTGGAATGTTCAGTTCTTTAATATTGAAAAGGAATAGGGATTTATCATGTCTGCTGAAGAAGAAGGAGAAAAAAATGGAACTTTTCATAAATAATGTATTGCTGATCTTCTCTTCTCACAAGAACTACAGTAACCTCATCTTTGCTGGAATAAAGTCATTTGACCCAAAGCCTGTTGTAGTTGACTATTAACTTCTATCCTTGCCTTTTTCTTTCATTCTGATGTATCACTGATCTTTGAAATCTGGGCCTGAGACTCTGAGTGAGCCTGGATTTCTGCTTTTGGATTTGTTTCCTTTCCTGTTTGAAACTTGGCTCAGTTTCTGAACTAATTAAAGTTCCTGGATTTCTATAATACTGTGTTTATATATTTGCTAACTCAACAGCTAGCTCAACAACTTAGCTATGCCTGTGACAGACTAAGGAAGCAACTTTGTTCAAAGAATATAAATATACTTTATATTTATAGATTTATAGACATAGATTATCTTCCCAAATTTAAAACATATGTCAACTGAAAGCTTTCTCCATCAAATAGTGCAACTATTCCCCAGATAGACAGTGATCTTTCAGGAAAATCTAGCATATAAGCTTAAAAACAAATCAGCTATTTGTTTAAATCCTTGACTTGCAGCTTGAGAATGAGGGCAGGCAGTAGAGGCAGAAGGAAATGAAGAACCAGACAAGTTATTGTGAGGAATGAAGAATTTGTAGTTTTTCAAAACTTATTGGATTGAAATCCCCATTGTCCACAGGATACATGGCTAATAATAACAGAAGTGGCAAATCAAAAAGAATTGGAGAGTTATACATTTATCATTAACTGTCTATGTACAAAGGTTGAATAAAAAACAATGCCTATGCTATAAGTCACCAATAGATGGAGGAATTGAGAGACTAGAAGCTCTGACATGTTCTTTCACTTCAACCAGTGGAACATTTCTGTGAGAAAAGTGAATACTTGTCAGCACACTAAGTAATGTGCTGAGATTGACTTGACTGCCAAAAGAATCCCTGCATGAGAAATTCACCACTGAATGCAGGTTGTTTATAGGGATGACTGTGCTGATATGTGTATTATGGATAAAAAAAATGTAGATGGTGAACTGGAAAGGACTGATTGCTGTGAAGATGAGTGAAATGGATAATCTGTGACATCAGCTGCCAAGTGTCACATGAAAAAGGTTGATGAACTGATTAAAGACCGCTGAAAAGATCACTCAAAGGGAAATTGCTGTCAAGTTTGCCATTTAATAGGAACGTGTGGGTCATATTATTGATGTTCTTCAGTATCAGAAGGCTTCCTCAAGATAGGTTCCTTGAATGCTGATGGCAGATTTGATACACTGAAGAGTTCAAATTTGTTAGCAACTGTTGTGTATTGTGAGAATGAAGGTAAAGAATTTCAACTCAACACTGGGCAGCAGCAAAACATTGGCTTATCATTATGATTCAGAAATAAGGTGTTCAATCCATTGGAGTATCATCATAAAGTGGTAAAAAAAAGGAATTCCAAACCCAGGCTTTGGCAGAAAAAAATGGATATAGTTTTCTGAGGATACAGTCATTCACATGAAGATCAAGAATTTCCTCCCTTTACCTTTATGTTAAGGGCCAGTGCTCAGCTCTGTCTGAAGCAGGGGTGGGTTCTACTTACCTTTCCCACTGGTTTGCATCATGACAGAAGTGCACATTTTGCACTTCCTGAAAATGATCCTCTGCACATGCGCAGTGGTTTGCGCGAGGATCAGGTAGGTTGGATCGTGGGACGTGGGCAAAAAGAAAAGTGAGGTGGGTCTTTTCTCCTACCCACCTCTCACTCTCACCCCCGCCTTGCGCTAAGACCGAATTGGGGAAGGACGTGCAAACCATTCACAAACCAGCCATCGCCCCAGACTTCGTGGCCAACCCCACCTCTCCAATGCTGAACCAAGTAGCCAAGCAGGTGTCCCAAGGGGGTAAGAATCGAGACCCACCACCCGCTTGCAATGGCGCCTCCCCTCAGCCTGCAGGAGGCCAAAGAGAGCTGCAGACCTGATCCTCATCTTCCTCTCTGACCTTGCCCCCCCCCATTTTTACCTGGCTTGCAAAGCAGAAGGACCCCACCCCCCCTTGGCTGTGTCTTCACCCAGAATGCAGGGCCCACTTCACTTTAAGAAGGTGGGGGCAGCCCGGCTCCACTAAGCATCCCATTACAAAGTTTCAGATCCCCTTCCCATTCTTTCTGCCCCCATTGCCAGATCGGCATTGCCCCGGGAAAGGCCACTGATCTTGCCCTTTTCCTGCATGGAACTTGCCCTGGTGTGATTTCCCTGGACTCCTGCGATTCCTAAGGTGGGCACGGCTGTTGTTGTTGGCTGGGGCGGTGAGATTCAACTTCTGCACATGCACAGAAGCTGAATTTTGCATGCACAGCACATGTGCACATACGCGCATGCGCGCATGGCTGGACGTGATGGACCTGTGCGCGCAGATTCATTTCCGCTGGTGGAATGGCGTTTCACACCATTCCACTTTCTGCCCACCCCTGTTAGTAGGCCATGTGATGAACCACCTGAAGACAATTCTAAAGATGAATCAACTATTTTACATCATCTGTTATATGGTCCAGATTTGCCCCTGTGCAATTTTAATTTTTGGTCAAAAGATGAAAGTATATCTTTATGAGCAGCTCTTTGGCTTAAATGTTGAAAAGCACTCACATGACCTGGCTGAAAAGACATGCGTAGAATAGAGCAGTGTTGGCTGGGAAATTCTGGGAGTTGAAGTCCAGATATCTTCAAATTGCCAAGGTTGGGAAAACACTGGAATAGAGAATAGAATATAACTCTTTATTGGCTAAGTGTGATTGGACACACAAGGAATTTCTCTTTGCTGCATATGCCCTCAGTGTTCATAGAAGAAAATATAGGTTTGTCAAGAATCAAGAGGTACAACACTTAATTATTGTCATAGGGTTCAAATAAGCAATCAGGAAATAATCAATATTAATATAAACCGTAAGAATACCAGCAACAAGTTTCAGTCATACAGTCATAAGTGGGAGGAGATGAGTGATAGGAATGATAAGAAAAACTAGTACTAATAGTAAAGCAGCCTTAACGAATAGTTTGACAGTGGTGAGGGAAGTATTTGTTTAGAAGAGTGATGGCATTTGGGTAAAAAGAAAAACTGTTTTTGTGTCTAGCTGTCTTTGTGTGAAGTGCTCTATTGTGACTTTTGAGGGTAGGAGTTGAAACAATTTATGTCCAGGATGCAAAGGGTCCATAAATATTTTCACAGCCCTCTTTTTGACTTGTGCAGTATACAGGTCCTCAATGGAAGGCAGGTTGGCAGTAATTTTTTTCCCCCTGCAGTTTTGATTATCCTCTGAAGTTTGGGTCTGTCTTCTTGTGTTGCAGAACCAAACCAGACAGTTATAGAGGTGCAGATGACAGACTCAATGATTCCTCTGTAGAACTGTATCAGCAGCTCCTTTGGCAGTTTGAGCTTGCTGAGTTGTGCTGAAAGAATATTTGTTGTTCTTTTCTTATGAAGTTTTTTAATGTTAGATGACCATTTTAGGTCTTGAGATATGATAGAACCTAGACATTTGAAGGTCTCTATTACTGTGTTGTGTAATATTGTAAGTGCTGCTTCCTGTCTATTAGGAAGCTAACAGACAGGTGTAGTGTTCTTTCACCACAGCTTTAAGAAACCTAACCATCAATGGCAAAAATATGTAGTGAACAGTAGCAATTAGGTAGATAAATACATAAAAGAAACAAAAGATCTCATTTTGAAGATTATTTTCTTACTTCATATCACTAATGAAAAGTAAAGCTATGGAATGGAGGAATTATTTTTTATTCAACATATTTTAATAGGCTGTGAATTCTGGAATGGCAATCACTGACTCATAAAGCATACACTTTGATTTGGACAGGTTTCAATTCACACCCTAGAAAAATGATTCAGCCGCAGAAATTCAAAGGTTAAGAAGAAACCCATGGAGACTTCATGCCAGTCAGAATAGTAAATACTGAATAAAGTGGACTCAGATTTGATGTGGCATATATGTCAGCATTATGTACAACCCCTGTACTGTTGCTAATCTAAATAAATATATGCAAAAGTCTGTCAAATACATTATCATAGCACTGACCAAGTGACTTAGAAAGAATCATCGGAAGATTAGCTATATATATTGCTCCTCGGGTGTCTCCTGCATCTAATATGTTATATAAACAACAGTTGAAGCTGAAATATTCTAACAGGGGTTTAGTCTGCAAGAAAAACCAGTAAATATAAAGCAAAACTTAATTCTGTAGGTGCAGTGAGATAATCAGCAATCCTTAAAAAGAAGGGAAAACATGCCTTGAAATGAGAGCAAGCAGCTTTTGCTCTTCTAAAGTACCTGCATAAATATCCCTCGGGCTATTTTTGATTTCTATAATTCATACTTGCAGAATGAAAGTGGCTATCCTCACTCAGGAAAGTTATTAACTTCTTTGGGGGTAATGCACAATGAATCACAAACCAAAAGATGTGCCTACATTTATTTAGCTTCAACATTAATTTCATTGTAGTGTAGTTCATAAGTAAAGGAAATGAATTATATAGCCAAAAGAAGTTCTCCAACAGGACCCGATATTGCATGTCAAGCGGGAAACTGACATATTTCACTCGTTAATCGACGTACTGTAATAAACAGTTTCATACACAAACTTACCCAGTGGAAAAGCCATCACTGATTTTATGTATAAGCTATTTCAGTGATAAAAAGTGGACTTTCACGTCCCCCTATGCTGAATGAGAAATGGGATTTCTAGAATAAACCTCTCTGTAAATCTATATGGATTCCCGAATAGAACTATCGTAAACTTTCTGCAATGGAACAGATGGCAAAAATTTCAGCTCTAGAAGCAAGCTAAGAAAACCGTTTCACCTTTTTAATTAAAAGTTTTACCTTAGTTTTGCAAAGGTCATGTTAGCCAAGGGGAGAAAAAGTCCGAGCTTTAGGAGATCGTGCAAGTTCTTTTTTTTAATTGAGGTTATTTGCTGGCAACAGCAGAATAATCGGTTTCGCAGCCAAAATAGGGGCAGAAGGGAGGACTCAGAATTGAGTATTGGCAGCAGGTTTCCTGTGCCACGTCTGCTTGCTTTTTCTTACCTGCTGCAAGAGGTTAACAACATATGAAAGGGGTTATGGCCCCTCAATTTAATTCCCAGCGTTGAATATCGAAAGAGAGAAAATGAGTCTGCGATAGCTTCATATATTACAACTTCATCAGATATTAGTTCAAGGTCTCCTCAGAGAAAACCAACCAAGCACTATTGAAACTACACAGGATAGTGACCAGTGGTTGTGTTGCAGAGCCAATTATCAGGCTACTGTGCTACCACATCCTTTTAGACCCACAAGTATGTGTGCTTGTGCAATGTGGAAGACTTTTGCGGCCCCAACAATGGGACAAGGGGATATGTGCCAGCGTTAGGTTATCAGTCCTATGCTGAAGCACCCTTTAGCACAGAGGTGTCAAACTGGTGGCTCATGGGCAAAAGCGTCACACACAGGCCATGCCCACTTCAGCTCCACCAAGGGGAAAAGCATCGTGAAATGTCATGTGATGGCAACGTGACATGACAAGTTTGACACTCATGCTTTAGTACTACAGAATGAGTGGGAAAGATGTGCCCACCCTTATTTTAAGGTTCATTAGAACCCCCTACACTACCATAATGATGCTTACCAGTAGTTTAATTGATTGTAGAACACATTGAAATGTCAATCTAAACTTAAAAGATATTTTAATATATGTAATTTTTTTTAAAAAAACCCTTCATCTGCCATTGAAAGTTGGCCCACAAGCATAATGTAAATCTAATTTACGTGCTCTATGTGCTTATTGTGGCCTATTGTGTGCACTTTTCCTCAAACTATTAATCATAGACTCAAGCTAACCAAAAATGACTTACAGTAGAGGAATAACTGCCTACTGGTATTGGATCCATTTATCTATAATTGCTATGAAGAATATCAGAAGCCATTTCTTTATACCCTTTTCTCTCTCTAGTTTTCTTTTCTTTTACTTTTTGCTTAAAAAAATCTTACCTTTTCTTTTTCTTCCTTATTTTATATTAGTTTGTTTTTTATCTTCTTGTTTAAAAGTTTTGATATTGCTTTTTTTGAAGAACCTGAATCACTTCTTTATATATATATATTTGTCACATGTTTTTTTGCTGAATTTGAAAATTAAGGGAGACTAGGATAGATCTATTTTGGCCTTATTTTGGCCTCATCAGCTAGCTATACCCACTGGGACTTGAACCTGGAACCTTTGCCTTGTAAGGCAAAGAATTATCCTCTAGGCTACAGTATCCAATCCCTTCAGCTCTGTACCAGGGAAGTTTTCAACCCGGAAGTAAACCCCACCATCTGCGCATGCGTGCCCTTCCACGCATGCGTAGATGGTGGAGTTTCCCTGCCGGGCAGAGGCTTCCCTGGGTTTTCCCCTCTTGCCCCATAAGACCCCAGCGGCGGCGCGCTTGGGGACACCCCAACTCCGCTTCCCAGCTGGGAAGCGGAGCCGGCAACAGCGTGGGCGGGCGGGCGGTGCGCGCGAGCTTCGGGACACCCTACCTCCGCTTCCCAGCTGGGAAGCGGAGCCGGCAACAGCGTGGGCGGGTGGGCGGCGCGCGCGAGCTTCGGGACACCCTACCTCTGCTTCCCAGCTGGGAAGCGGAGCCAGCAACAGCGTGGGCGGGCGGGCGGCGCGCGCGAGCTTCGGGACACCCCAACTCCGCTTCCCAGCTGGGAAGCGGAGCCGGCAACAGCGTGGGCGGGCGGGCGGTGCGCGCGAGCTTCGGGACACCCTACCTCCGCTTCCCAGCTGGGAAGCGGAGCCGGCAACAGCGTGGGCGGGCGGGCGGTGCGCGCGAGCTTTGGGACACCCTACCTCCGCTTCCCAGCTGGGAAGCGGAGCCGGCAACAGCGTGGGCGGGCGGGCGGCTCGCGCGAGCTTCGGGACACCCTACCTCCGCTTCCCAGCTGGGAAGCGGAGCCGGCAACAGCGTGGGCGGGCGGGCGGCGCGCGCGAGCTTCGGGACACCCTACCTCCGCTTCCCAGCTGGGAAGCGGAGCCGGCAACAGCGTGGGCGGGCGGGCGGCGCGCGCGAGCTTCGGGACACCCTACCTCCGCTTCCCAGCTGGGAAGCGGAGCCGGCAACAGCGTGGGCGGGGCGGGCGGCGCGCGCGAGCTTCGGGACACCCTACCTCCGCTTCCCAGCTGGGAAGTGGAGCCGGCAACAGCGTGGGCGGGCGGGCGGCGCGCGCGCGAGCTTCGGGACACCCCAACTCCGCTTCCCAGCTGGGAAGCAGAGCTAGGGTGTCCCCAAGTGCGCGCACACCCCAGGCGCGAGCAACGGGGTGGGCGGGCGAAGGGCGGGCGGCAGTGGAAGTAAAAACACCATCTGCGCACGCGCAGATGGTGTTTTTACTTCCGCACCGCTACTTCGCGAAAAATCGATCATCGCTTGGGGTCCTGGAACGGAACCCTCGCGATGATCGAGGGTTCACTGTATATATATATATATATATATATATATATATATATATATATATATATATGTTAAATGTTTTTTTGCTGGAATTTTAAAATTAAGGGAGACTAGTATAGATCCATATATCTATACATACATACATACATACATACATACATACATACATACATGCATACATATATTTCAGATGGATTTCGAGGCACTTTGATGTGCTAAAACATGCAAGCTACCGTATTTTTCAGATTATAAGACACACCTTTTTACCTCCAAAAGGAGGGTCAAAAACTGGGTGGATCTTATACTCTGAATGTTATATTTTGGGGAGGGAATTGGTGCGATGGTGGCGACAGTTAGCTGAGGACCCTGCCACACTTTCTTGCCTCAACACTGCACCCACTCGGGACCCTATCTTAGCCACTGCCTAAGCCACCCCGTGGCCCTTCATCTGCCTGAGAAAGAGCTGCCGTCACCATTCCTTCCCGAAGCCTGTGAGGAGCTGTTCCTGCCATTGATGGCTGCCGCCACACTGCATAAGCAGCTGTCGCTGCCATTGTTGGCTGCTGCTGCTACTAAACCACGTGAGAAGCTGCCGACGTCATTGCTGGCCACTGTAACCACCGGACCACAGGAAAGCTGCTGCTGTTGCTGACCACTGTTGCTACTGGACCACATGAGAAACCACTGTCACTGTTGCTGGCCACCACCATCACCGCCACCACAGACCACAGGAAAGCTGCTGCCGCCATTTCTGGCCACCACTGGCCAAAGTCTGCACTTGAGGAGCCACTGCTGCTGCTGCCTGAAGGTTGAAGACTAACTTCCAAGTTTGGAGACCCCTGAGTTAGGGATGCAAGGGTCTTCAAACCTGGCAAGTTTAAGACTTGTAGACTTCCACTCCCATTCCTGTGCTAGCATGATTGGAAGAGGAATTCTGGGAGTTGAAGTAGACAAATGTTAAAGCTGTCAAGTTTGAAGTTTGTAAAAAGTATACATGGTTGTAAAAAGTATTCTGCTGCACTGATATTTTATTAAACAATATATAACTACACCATTTGGTTCAGAATACTTTTTTCCTCCTCTAAATAGAATAGAATAGAATACAATTCTTTATTGGCCAAGTGTGATTGGACACACAAGAAATATGTGTGCTGAGTATATGCTCTCAGTGTACATAAAAGAAAATATACATTTGTTAAGAATCATGAGGTAAAACACTTAATGGTTGTCTAAGTACATCTTATACACCAAAAATACAGTAATTGATTCTGGAATGATTTTAGGAAAATGTGGTTGAAAATAACTCTACTTTGTCCTGGTAAAGATCACTGGCAAAGTGTAATTGGTTTAAAAATGAGAGTAGGTGCCTGTAGTCTCTTAGTGGAAAAGCAAAAAGGAAGGAGGGAGGAGAAGAAATGAGTGCAAGGCCCAGAGGGAGTGTTTTTGTAGCACTAACTTCATGGTGAGGCGTGACGTCTGAAGTAGGCCAAAGCCTAGAGAAATCCCTTATGTTTCTCTTGAAGCTTTAATCTCAAGGTAATGACAGAGAAATGGTCAGAAAGCGGCTTCTTGTGATTACTTCGGCTCCAATGAGACTCCTGTCAGCAGTCAGAATGTGGCATTATTAGAGGGAGGTCACCCCAAAGCATAGGCACTGCGTATCTGTGCTGCTGAATATAAGTAAAATATCAAAGAAGAGGTTAATGTTCTGAGGAGGAAGGAGAAAGCAAGAATGCTCAAGAGGAAACATAGGTGCAACAGCAATTGGCTCTTGGCTAAAAGGTATGGTAATATATTATAGAAAGGTAATTAATCAGAATGAGGAAGACACAAACAGTAGATTCTCAAGGGCAATCAAGAGCAATCAAGAGAATATAAAGCACTGTTTAGGAAAAAAAAAAAAGGAAAGCAACCAGGTGTCTCATCTCAATGATATCTGCATTTGCTTGCTAACGTTGCTAATTGTGATTATGTGGTTTATCAGCTGCATTTTAGAAACTTTGCTGTGAAAACATTTGATCCTGAAAACATTTTGATACAAATAGGAAAAACGAGGGCAAAAGGGAAATGCCAGTAATGGAGCTGGCTTACCGCACAGGTAGCTGGCATTTGTTTCAGAGGTTATTAGAACATGTTCCTCAACCACAGTGACTTTAACATGTGTAGACTTCAACTCCCAGAATTCCACCAGCCACCAAGGCAACTGGTGGAATTCTGGGGGCTGAAGTCAACATATCTTGAAGTCGCTGAGGTTGAGAAACACCTCTGGTAGAATAAGTTTGGAGATGAAAAACAACCACAACAATAGAGTAATTCCCCCCAACCTGTTAAAGGGTAGCAAGTTATTTTAGTACTTAGGACCTTCCCAGTCTACTCTGGGACTCTATAAGGAAATAAATTATTAAAAAGTAGCTGGAACTGGCTCAAAAGAAAATTGACAAATTTTCTGCTTGCATCTCTCTGGACCTTTGAATAAAGACTGAGCAAGATTAAATATTTATGGAAGCCTTAAAGCTACCCCTTGACATAGTGCAGTTCAGTCTGGGATTCTAGGGCATAGGATCACAACCCGATGCCACAGAATTGGCTGCGATCAAATTCTTATCTGTAATTTTCACAGATGTAATTAAGTGAATAGAAAGGTAGGTTAGAAAATCACAAAGTAGTTAAAATACGGGTATCTGAGCTAAAGCAGAGATTCCAAGATTTTTGCTGAATGCTACAGGTGGTGTTACAAAATGGCAGTTGTAGAAAAAGATTGGCCATTCATGAAATGTCTACTCTGATGACCTTGGAAAGCCATAAAAACAGTACTTCCCGCAACTACATATTTACTCTCACAAAATATCCACTTTACAGAAAGGAAATTAACACTTAGGAAACTATACTGAGGCAAAACAATCATCTATCAACACCGTCCATTGTAGCGCAACTGGCAAACCCTCCATAGCTCAGGAAAACAAGTCAATTTATTTAATTCTTATGCCATTTTTAGAAGTAGACCATAGTGTTAAGGAGTGTGTGGGGGGGGCGGCTCTCTGGAATCAGTTCCCTCTGGAGATTCACACTGTCTCCGCCGTCCTTGCCTTCCGAAAGAGTTTAAAAACTCATCTGAGGACTGAGTTACTAGATCTTCCCCCTGACCAACAAATGTTTTTAGTATGATTGTTGAATGAATGTTAATGGGAGTTTTTTTAAAATTAGAATTTTAAGGATTATTTTTTTAATGTATATTAACTGGATTGATCTACTGTTGTCTTTTTGTATATGTTGTGAGCCGCCCCGATTCCTCGGAGAGGGGTGGCATACAAATCCAATTAAACTTGAAACTTAAACTTCTGGGTGAAGAAATTCTAAGATTCCCTATTCCTCCATAGAATGGCTTCCTAATTTTATGCAGAACATCCATTTATCTAACATTCTCCTGCCTGCCTATGAATGGAGAATTGAAAGTCTTAATCACCAACCCTGGTACTATAAAACCTTTTCCCCAAGGCAGGTTTCCATGCAGACATTGGTACACTCAAGTGTCACACTAAATAAACACAATACGGACAACATGATAAACTATATCAAAATACTAAAATAAACCATATCAAATAAGGATTTTCAATATAAATCTCTAAAAGCAAGTCTTACTAACTGATAAATTGTGGCTTTGCAGCATTAAACTAGGTTAAATGAAAATCCTCCCTCTCCCTCCCTCTCTCTCTCGCACATAAAGATTTGTTTGGATTTCAATATAGGGAGAATGTTCTAATCCTGGACTTCATCCATTTTCTGATCTTAGTCTGACAGTTGCTGTTTTAAACACAAGTACATATACAGACATTTAACATAGTATTCATTTTCATTCTAATTCTGCCCAGTTAATTCTCTGTTCAGTTCTTTTGTATGGCATTGATGATAATTATTGGGCTGAGATGAAATTTCTGTGCTTTGTTGTTTTTCCAATACTGGAATGTTCTTAAAATACTATTTATCTTCATATTCAGATAGAACATTTTAAAAAAAGCATGCACAAAATACCAATTCCTTGTTCTTTCTTTTGCATTTTGTGGATTAGAATTAAAGCTAATATAATATTCCACTACATTTCCTAACTAGGCAGTTCTTAATTCTACAGAATTTCTATTAAAGTTTGTTGCAAAATCAAAACCAGAAGCACACACAGATGACTGACTCAGCTGGATTCATAAACTTCTTTATAAACATAGTAACAGATGAATTTACAGTCCCATTAGCAGAGTTTTTCAAGCAGTTACAGGCAGCAGAAAACAGTTAGTTTCATTTCAGCAGAGTTCAGAGAGAGAGAGAAAGAGAGTGGAGAGTGGGCTGAGCCACACCCAGACTTAAACTTAAATTTCAGTTTCGATTCTCTGCACAGACTCAAAAGTGGTTAGCTCCCATTGATTGACTTAATTGCTATGCCTATTCATTAACTAGCCTTGTTAACATGGCCCTCCCAGTTCACGAATATCTTAACAGTTTCTTAACTTCGTATGCCTGATTCTAAAATCCATTGCAACTGATTTTTTACATAAGAAACTATAGGATGTATTATAACGCGCATCTCTTAATGAATAAATGTGAAATTTGGCTTACTCTCTTCCTTCTCTACCTCCCTCCTCATCAAACTTACATAATAAAATTGCTAAAAATTACAGTTTCTAATCATTCTCTTTCCATCTGTCCTCTTCATTCAAATAAACTGCAAAGATGCAACTAACACTCTTGGAGTTCCCTCAAGACCAAGCAGCCTTGGTTAATCAACTTGAACTCATTTTCCTACAGTCCACTGAAGTATAGATAATTTATATCATTTCTGGACTTCCTGTAACTTCAGCATATGCAGCTCCCATTTAAAATATGAGGAGAAGAAAATAGAATGAAAAATTACCATGCTACATTGAATGATCAATGAAGAGTTGCTGAATAATGAGGAGGAGAGAACCATTATAGAGTACAATTTAGGAGGCTAACCTGCTTCTGCAAGTTATGTTAATTAATGACTTATAACTAGCACTTTAAAATATTAAACTTTAAAGCAGATTCCAAATTGGAGGGAGAGCTGTTCAATTTCTGCACCCTCTATCTCAGATAGCCAATCTACACAGCCAGCTCCATTGGATAACTGAGATCCAGTTTCATTTGTATTGTATTTATATTCAAGCTGTGTTATTCTAATGATTATTGATGGACAGAGCTATTTCATTTATTTCATCTTATAATTTTATTTACATGATCTTTATCCCACATTAATTGGTAACGCGAGTCAGTGAATGTATATAATTAGACCATTTTCTATTACGGCTTGACTTCCTGGCTCCAATTCTTCCCCGCAGGGAGGCAGAACCAATTAAGATGTTCCGCCCCAGATGCCTGATGGACCCAGAGGGCTTTCAGATGGCGCTTGGGGTTATTCCAGATGCACTTGTCCACAATTCGGCGGAGTCTCTTGCGGAGGCCTGGAACAAGGCTGCAGCGGAGGCTCTTGACCAGATTGCGCCTTTGCGACCTCTCCGTGGCGCCAGACCCCGTAGAGCTCCATGGTTCAACGAGGAGCTCCGGGAGTTGAAACGCCAGAAGAGACGTCTAGAGAAGCGATGGAGGAAGAGTAAGTCTGAATCTGATCGAACACTTGTAAGAGCTTTTATTAAGACTTACAAAGTGGCACTCAAGGTGGCAAGATGCGCATATCATGCTGCCTTGATTGCATCAGCAGAATCCCACCCGGCCACTCTGTTTAGGGTGACCTGCTCCCTTCTTAATCAGGGGGGAGTTGGGGAGCCCTTACAGAGTAATGCCGAGGATTTTAACAATGTTCCGACCTCGACTCCAATTGGAAAGCAGAGTCGACTGACAACGAGTCAGTCGAGGTGACTGGGGCCCGTACTTGTCCACCTGTCTGGGAAGAGTTTGATCTGGTGACACCTGATGAAGTGGACAAGGCCATTGGAGCTGTGAGTTCCGCCACCTGTTTACTGGATCCGTGTCCCTCCTGGCTGGTCTCGGCCAGCAGGGAGGTGACATGGAGCTGGGTCCAGGAGATTGTCAATGCTTCCTTGGGGAGGGGATCCTTTCCAACATCCTATAAA
This sequence comes from Erythrolamprus reginae, assembly GCF_031021105.1. Taxonomy (NCBI): domain Eukaryota; kingdom Metazoa; phylum Chordata; class Lepidosauria; order Squamata; family Dipsadidae; genus Erythrolamprus; species Erythrolamprus reginae. The sequence continues at coordinate 170,771,834 of NC_091950.1, read as the reverse complement.
GATGCGCTCGTGCGTCCCCTCCTCAAGAAGCCTTCCCTGGACCCAGCCGTACTTAATAACTATCATCCAGTCTTCAACCTTCCCTTTATGGGGAAGGTTGTTGAGAAGGTGGTGGCACTCCAGCTCCAACGGTCCTTGAAAGAAGCCGATTATCTAGGTCCCCAGCAGTTGAGTTTCAGGCCCGGTTACAGCATGGAAACTGCTTTGGTCGCGTTGATGGACCTGGAGGCTGTTGGGGCCTGGATGGGTGTCAACAGACTCAAGCTCAACCCGGATAAGACGGAGTGGCTGTGGGTTCTGCCTCCCAAGGACAATCCCATCTGTCCGTCCATCACCCTGGGGGGGGAATTATTGACCCCCTCAGAGAGGGTCCGCAACTTGGGCGTCCTCCTCGATCCACAGCTCACATTAGAACAACATCTCTCAGCTGTGGCGAGGGGGGCGTTTGCCCAGGTTCGCCTGGTGCACCAGTTGCGGCCCTATCTGGACCGGGACTCATTGCTCACAGTCACTCATGCCCTCATCACCTCGAGGTTCGACTACTGTAATGCTCTCTACATGGGGCTACCTTTGAAAAGTGTTCGGAAACTTCAGATCGTGCAAAATGCAGCTGCGAGAGCAGTCATGGGCCTACCCAGGTATGCCCATGTTTCACCATCACTCCGCAGTCTGCATTGGTTGCCGATCAATTTCCGGTCACAATTCAAAGTGTTGGTTATGACCTTTAAAGCCCTTCATGGCATCGGACCAGAATATCTCCGAGACCGTCTCCTGCCGCACGAATCCCAGCGACCGATTAGGTCCCACAGAGTGGGCCTTCTCCGGGTCCCGTCAACTAAACAATGTCGGTTGGCGGGCCCCAGGGGAAGAGCCTTCTCTGTGGCGGCACCGACTCTCTGGAACCAACTCCCCCCGGAGATTAGAACTGCCCCTACTCTTCCTGCCTTCCGTAAACTCCTTAAAACCCACCTTTGCCGTCAGGCATGGGGGAACTGAAACATCTCCCCTGGGCGCGTTTAATTTATGCATGGTATGTCTGTGTGTGTGACTGTTAGCATATGGGGTTTTTTAAATATTTAAATATTTTAAATTGTCTGATTGCTTATGATTTGTTTTTTACATGTTGTGAGCCGCCCCGAGTCTTCGGAGAGGGGCGGCATACAAATCTAAGTAATAAATAAATAAATAAATGATCTCTGGCAGGCCCGGGACAGGGGTTTATCCTCTGTCCTGGTGCTTCTTGACCTCTCAGCAGCTTTCGATACCATCGACCATGGTATCCTTCTGCACCGGCTGGAGGGGTTGGGGGTGGGAGGCATTGTTCTCCAGTGGTTCTCCTCCTACCTCTCCAGTCGGTCGCAGTCGGTGTTAGTGGGGGGTCAGAGGTCGACCCCAAGGTCTCTCCCTTGTGGGGTGCCTCAGGGGTCTGTCCTCTCCCCCCTGCTATTTAATATCTACATGAAACCGCTGGGTGAGATCATCCAAGGGCATGGGGTGAGGTATCATCAGTACGCTGATGATACCCAGCTTTACATCTCCACCCCAGGTCCAGTCAACGAAGCAGTGGAAGTGATGTGCTGATGTCTGGAGGCTGTTGGGGCCTGGATGGGTGTCAACAGATTCAAAATCAACCCGGATAAGACGGAGTGGCTGTGGGTTTTGCCTCCCAAGGACAATCCCATCTGTCTGTCCATCACCCTGGGGGGGAATTATTGACCCCCTCGGAGAGGGTCCGCAACTTGGGCATCCTCCTCGATCCACAGCTCACATTAGAGAACCATCTTTCAGCTGTGGCAAGGGGGGGCATTTGCCCAGGTTCGCCTGGTGCACCAGTTGCGGCCCTATCTGGACCGGGACTCCCTGCTCACAGTCACTCATGCCCTCATCACCTCGAGGTTCGACTATTGTAATGGTCTCTACATGGGGCTACCTTTGAAAAGTGTTCAGAAACTTCAGATCATGCAGAATGCAGCTGCGAGAGCAGTCATGTGCTTACCTAGGTATGCCCATGTTTCACCAACACTCCGCAGTCTGCATTGGTTGCCGATCAATTTCCGGTCACAATTCAAAGTGTTGTTTATGACCTTTAAAGCCCTTCATGACACTGGACCAGAATATCTCCGAGACCGCCTTCTGCCGCACAAATCCCAGCGACCGATCAGGTCCCACAGAGTAGGCCTTCTCCGGGTCCCGTCAACCAAACAATGTCAGTTGGCGGGCCCCAGGGGAAGAGCCTTCTCTGTGGCGGCCCCGACTCTCTGGAACCAACTCCCCCCAGAGATTAGAACTGCCCCTACTCTCCTTGCCTTTCGTAAGCTCCTTAAAACCCACCTTTGTGGTCAGGCATGGGGGAACTGAGACATCTTCCCCCGGGCATATACAATTTATGCATGGTATGTTTGTATGTATGTTTGCTTAGTAAATGGGGTTTTTTAAATATTTTAAATTACAATTTAGATTTGTCATGAATTGTTGTATTCTGCTGTGAGCCACCCCAAGTCTGCGGAGAGAGGCGGCATACAAATCTAAATAATAAAATAAATATAAAATAAAAATAATTACTCCTTCCTCCTGTTTCCCCCCATAACCACAACTCTGTGAGATGGGTTGGGCTTAGAGTGATGTGACCAGCTCAAAGTCACCCAGCCAGTTGTCATACCAAAAATGGGACTAGAATTCATGGCCTCCTGGTTTCTAGGCTACCACCTCTATAACTAAACCAAACTATCTCTCTCCTTTGGGTCCCCCACCACCCATCCCCCTTTTTAAAATTCTTCCAGTGTTGACTCTTGGTGATTATCTGAATTAGTCTCTGCAGTTTTCTTAGCAAAATTTTTCAGAAGTGGGCTGCCACTGTCTTTTTTCTTAGGATTGACTGACACAAGATTTCCCAGTTGGCTTTGTGCCCAAGGCAGTACTAGAACTCCCAGTTTCTTGGTTTTTAGCTTGTTGCCTTAACCACTGCACCAAGTGGCTCTCGCCTTCTAATGGTACTGTAATAATAACAGTAAGAGTGTTATTGTAATATTACTGTAATAAGGTTTTCTAATATATATAGAAAAACCATGAGCCTGGTATTTGTTTGAGTTGATTTGGTATAAACATTTCTGGGGTCAATTGATAAAAGATATCAGAAAAGTGAATGGAATAGGCAAATACTCAATACACAGCATACAGAAATTCAAATTCTGACTGTAATATAGAATCTTAATTGCAGTTTTTACTGGGTCATCCTCCATCTCAGAAATGGGACTTCATAACCCTCTAAAATAACTGTTCCAGGCTCTCTCACTGTTACGCCTGATGGGGTCAAACCTCCCCTTAGTAAATCTGAAAGAAATTAAACAGGGACAGAAGGAAGTAAGAACTTTTGACAAATAATCAATTATAGAAAAAAGCAATTAACAGAATCTTGAAGTCTGAAAGCATTTCTCCTCTCCTATACTTTCAACTTTCTACAGAACTAGGAAGGGTCCTATTTGAAATGCATCTCGCACCCTTTTTCCTTCCTTCCGTGAAGGAAGGAAACATTTTGCACAGTCATTTGTCTAGGCTTCAGCTCTTCCCCCTGTTTCCCAAGGTCATTCATACATGCCATTACATTAGACAACCTTTTGTTTTGGGCAGGAAGCCTGGTTTCCATCTGTCATTCTGGCAATGGGCAGTTTTGCTATCAGTATGTTTTTCTTCTGACCGTGTAAGAAGTAATTCTCACAGTTAGATTGTTCTGGGAAATCAACAGGGCCAGGTTCCCCATTCCATGCTCTACCAGTTCTCTCGAATATTTTATTGAAAATGACCTTCAGATGCGTTTTTTAAATGTCTATTCATAACTTGCTTCAGCATCCTATGAACAGTTGAGCTGAAATGAGTGCCTGATTTTATTGCTCTGGCCTTCGGTGCCTTCAGAATGTTGCCTGGGACAACATAACTGTATGGGTCCTTTGTAAAACCCTTTTCTTTTTTCTACTTGCCCATTAGCAGTAGTGAGTACACTGTTCTAGAGGTGCTGGTGCAAGAAATTCCTCCTAGCTCTGCTTTGTGGAATGCTAGTGTCAAAAGAATAATGACTAATGCTTATAGATACCCAATGTGATGGCAAGCTATCCAAACTGGCCTTAGGATAACAGTATAATGAAGGATAGCAAAAGAGGAAAGATTTTTTTTGTTTATTTATCTGTCTTGTATTATTTTTACAAATAAAGTCAAGGCAGTGAACATACTCAACAGAACTTCCTCCTCCTATTTTCCCCAGAACAACAACCCCTGTGAGGTGAGTTGGGCTGAAAGAGAGTGACTGTCCTAAAGTCACTCAGACAGCTTATATGGCTAATGTGGGACTTTAACTCAGCTCAGTGATGGGCTCCTATGGGTAAGGTTATGTACCCAGAACTGGTAGAACAAGTTTGGTCAGGCACACAGAATCGGTAGAAAAGTTTTGAATTTTTTTCTTTTTTTCCCTTCTGGGCTCTGGGCATATTTTTCCTATCACAGTAAATGAGGTTGAATGTATATAATTATAGAAGAGCTGTGTGTGTGTGTGTGTGTAAATACAGTTTATATAGTAGATAATGTATATGTTTGTGTGCCTATGTGTAATATGTATGTTCACATATGGCATATACTGTATACATAGAATTAAATAGTATATTTTGGATGTTCAGTAATAGTAAATACATAGGGAAATTGTATCTCTTTGAGACAAAGAGAGACCAGGCACCCTAACCCTTGAGGTGAATGATGTCAAGTTGGCCACCTTTAAGCCACTCACATGACTCTTAAGCCCCCAGTCACATGATTGTCAAGCCACTTCACCTGGTCACATGGCTGGCAAGCCACACCCACAAAATAAGCCACACCCACAGTGTGGTAGTAAAAAATTTTGCAGCCATTCACTGACCCATCCTTTCTAGCCTGGAGCTTTACCCACTAGGAAAAAATGGCTCTCTCTTGTTTGGGATGGAGTTATATATAGAGAAAGCATAATGAGTGTTAAGTATGAGGAGCAGGGATTGTGATGGCTAATAAGAATAAAATAGTTAGAGCCTGCTTTTCTGTCCTAAGGATTTTTTTTAAAAAAAATTGCCCCGGACCATAATAATTCTTAGATTTCAAAGTAAGAGAGACAGGCTTTGTTATGAAATTGCTCTTAAGCTACTAGCACATTGCTAAATGCATCTTGGGACTTCTTTGCTTTTCTCTGATGAGCTGGGGGGAAAAAGTTTTCATAAAATGGCTAAATCTATCCATTTATTTCCTAACTCCTAAATATCTAGTTTGGTTCTAAACCAGGAAAAAGAGAAAAAATATATATATATTTCAGAGTACTTTATGGTTGGCACATGGAACACTGGTAACTGCCAAGGTTTTACAAAGAATTTGGATCTGGTTTGATTTGAGTAACTTTTATTAGCAATCTGGTTTTTAAAACTGAATCAAACATAAAAGGCACTGCTGGATATTGAACAGGGTTGAGATGTATGAATTCCATCTATGCAGGCTTGCAGATGTGTGCCCTCGAAAAGCACAGTTTCACAATGAATGAATCATACTCTGTATGCTACTCGATTAAGCCATCATTTTATATATAACGGGTTGTTCTATTTGCTTTGTCTATCAAGCATTTAATTTTAATATCTTACATAAATACATACTTTATCAGTATCTCCGTTGCTGGGGGGAAGAATTATGTATTCTTTAAAGTACACTTTAGTTATATAAAATGCAGATTGCATTGCAGAAATGTAGCTACTTATTCATACTATTGGTATTTTTCATGCTCATTTCAATTTCCTCCCCTTTCTTGTTCTGCATTACATTGATTTGAGATTTTGGCTTTGCATCCCATCAAGTTTTCAAGTTACTATCTGCAACTTATTCCGCTTCCTTCCAGTTTTTATTTTGTTTATTTATTATCAAGCATTTTCTCAATGACCAACCTACATAGTTTTGAAATCTCTGCATTTTAGGCAGTAAAATATTTGCAAATGAAGGCAAATATATATGTCCTAGGATAATGTTGTAGGAGCCAATCTGAGTCAGTCACTAGGACCAGAGCAGTGGTGAAATCCATTTTTTTTTACTGCAGTTTCTGTGAGCATGGCTTGATGGGCATGCTGTGTAGCAGGGGAAGGATACTGCAAAATCCTCATACCCTCCCCACTTCTGGGGGAAGGGTATTGCAAAACCTCCATTCCCAGCCCATTCTGGGGCCAACCAAAGATTTTATTTGCCAATTTATTCATTCGACTTTGATTTGATCCAGCAGAGGGTTTTTTTTAAAAAAAAACCAAAAAAACATTTATATAATTAAACTTACTGCATTTTTCGGTGTATAACACCTAGATTTTAGAGGGGGGAAATAAGGAAAAAAGTATTCTGAACCAAATGGTGTAGTATTATATTATTTAATAAAATACCAGTGTAGCAGAATACTTTTTACAACCATGTATACTTTTTAAAACCATGTACACTTTTTACAAACTTCAAACTTGACAGCTTCAAGACTTGTGGACTTCAATTCCCAGAATTCTTCCACTAGTCATGTTAGCTCAGAAATGGGAATTGAAGTCCACAAGCCTTAAACTTGCCAGGTTTGAAGACCCTTGCACTCCTAACCTCTAACTCAGGTGTCCTCAAACTTGACAGCTTTAAGACTTGTGGACTTCAATTCCCAGAATTCCTCCACCAGTCTTGCTAGCTCAGAAATGGGAATTGAAGCCTTAAACAAGCCTTAAACATGCTAGATTTGAAGACTCTTGCAATCCTAACCCCTAACTCAAACAAACAAACAAACGAGTACAATTCATTTTGTTAGTTGTTCCTTTAGTCACAGAAATGGCTAGTGATAGAATCATTTACAATTACAGTTCCCTGCTGAGGTTGCCTTATTACTACTATACCATGAGGTTTTCAAAGACCCCTCTCTTGACTACTTCAATGTTTACAAATGAAGTTCATGGAAATATATGGTGATGATGATAAACCTGAAGTGTTTCTAGAGCAAGGGTCTCCAACCTTGGCAACTTTTAAGAGTTGTGGACTACAACCCCCAGAGTTCCTCAGCCACCAGCTGGATGCATTGAGGGGATGCCTGCCCGCTTCTCCGAAGCTGCTGCCACGCGCCCCACTCATCCCCGGGGCTGAGCCGCCGTCCTCCAGCTGAGGACTGCTGGGTGGCCTCAGGGAGAGCCACTGCCACCAATGACCACCACCCAATGTTCGGCGTATAAGACACACCCATTTTTGGTTTTTTGGTTTTAAAATATTTTTTATTATTTTCAAAGTAAAACGAACAAAGACATACAACATTGAACATTTAAGGAGCTACCATTGCTCCGCTTATCATAGAAGTCTAACTAATACAAAATATAAAGAGCTCTAACTGTTACAAGATCTAAGCAGAAAAACCACACTTGAAGATTACATTATCATTAAATTTAATTATAGATTTTTAAAATTAAGATTGTTGATTGAGTTTCTTTATATATATATATATTAAGACACACCCATTTTTGACGTACCTTTTTGAAGTAAAAAGTGCGTCTTGCACACCGAAAAATATGGTAACTCTATTTCAGCTCAGCACTATTTCAGGTCATGGTCAAATGCTGAAATCAGCAGTTCAGTAGGACCTGAAGATCTCGCCATTACATCCTCCATCACTTTCATTGCATGTTATTAACAAGTGTTGTCTGGGTCCCCTGACACTTAACTAAATATGTAGCAGGCTCAAAATCATATTCCAGATGTGTTAATTGATCGTTCCTCAACAGACTAAATAATGTTATCAAGTGGGATGCTAGGAGGATCAGTTCTGAACCCTATCCCATTTAATATTTTCAGCAGCTTTGGGGACAAAAAGAGGTAGGGAGAAGGTTGATCGGATTTGCAGCTGGTATGAAATTTTATGATGTCCCTAATACCCGAGAAGATGAAGACGAAATTCAAAGTGATCTTGGTGCTTTGAAGGAATGGACTGCAAATAACAGAATAAAACTTAAGAGGGACAGGTACAAAGCATGAATCAGCATTGCCACATGTATGGAAAGAAGCAATTGCAACTGTAGTCTGTACCGGTAGATATAAAACATCCAAATCACAGGAAATAATTGCTTCATTCTCATCTGCTCTTGGTCAGAATCCACCTTCAGGTATCCACTTTGGGGCACCACATTTTAAAGAGGATTCAGAGAAATTACAGCAGGTTTAGAGAAAGTCACTGAAGATAGTAGAAACAAAAACTTAAAGAGAAAGAGTGAAGTTTACCCTTAGAAAAGACCAGGAGTGTGGTGAGTGGATAAGGGGAATATGACTGCAATCTTCAAACACATAGAAAGTCAGAACTTGTTCTCTTTTGTTCCAGAATGCAAAACACAAAAGAATGGATTGAAATGACATGTTTCACTCTCAGAATGAAAGCATTTCATCAGTGGAACAGGGACAGATGGTGTGTCTGTGGGGGGGGGGGGGGGTATCTTTTTATTGGCTATATTGAAGCAGAGACTAAGCAGATCAAAGGTGGAATTCAGTGGCCTTGAATGACTGCTTCCAACTCCCATCCTTTGATTATGCATAGGCAAACAGAGCATTTAAACCAAAATGTGGATGGATATTCAGCTAGTAACAACAGAAAAAAAAAGCTGGGAGAAAGATTGTGCTGTCACAGAATAGTCCAGCAGCTTTGTTTTACTCATTGTTCTCTCATGATGTGCCAGCAATGAGTTCAGCTGTAGGAAAATTATGCTGAAAAGCTGAGTTCGTATTAAGCTAAGATGTGTGCGCCTTTTTTGTGAATTACCTGGAACGTTCCTAAAATTAAATTAAAAAGTCACTAGAAGAGTTTTCAGAAGAATCATGATGGACGGCTCTTCTCTTATGACATATTCACCCAGAAATCATGGAGTTTATAATGACCTCGTGTTGTTATAAAATGCCATTTGAAGCATCAAAATAGGAGATTATCCTAATGGTAAACTCAAATGTTAAACATAATGGCAGCAAATTGCATGGATGCCATCCAAAGCTAAACATTTTAAGTTGTCACTCGGGTGTATTCTGACAGTATTCAAATTTTATTTAGCTGTTTTTATGATGAAGAAATTTGTCTTCCCATTCAAATTTATCCTAATGAATTTGGAGCAACAGCAAAAAAAAAAAAAAGGAAGGCAGGGAAAAGAAAAATATTTTAATTAAAGAAGTCTGTCATTGAGACATTTTATAAAGGTAATTATATTCTAAACACAAATATATTTTTAATTGATAATAATAGTGGTAAGTACACATTCTTCTACTTAGCCAGTTTATGAATGGTTATTGCTTGCTATACGTGACTTATAAATCTATAGCAATCTCTGTGCCTTTATCTAACTGACATAAAATTTGTTTAAAACTGTCAAATCAGAGCATTCTTAAAGTCCCATTTCCCACCAGATCTTACTCTGTTTGACTCTTCCCTTCTGGAGAACAAAGGAAGTCCTTAAAGGAGCTTTGTCATTAAAGAATAAATAAGTCCTTAGAGAGTGGCGGCATACAAATCCAATAAATGAATGAATGAATGAATGAATGAATGAATGAATGAATGAATAAATAAATAAATAAATAAATAAATAAATAATTTATGGCTACAAAAGAGCTGAACTTTAAGCAAGTAAAAAACAACAGTAGAAGCAAAACCTGAAGGCCAGTTGAAAAAGGTACCACTATCATTGTTGCTATTGTTAGTTGCGAAGTCATGTTTGACTAAGGTGACCAGACGTCCCACACTCAGCGGGACAGTCACGCCTTTTAAGAATTTGTCCCATGTCCCGGGGCATTTTTTAAAAGTCCCATTTTTTTTCTCCCCCCTCCTTTTTATTTTGCTTTCTTTCTTTATTTTTATTTGCTCACTTTACCCCCCTTCCTCTTCCACTGCTGCTCACTCCTCACCCCTGGCTCGACACCTTCCGGTGGCCACCGCTGTGGGGCTGAGCCGCCCAGGCAGGTGGGCTCGCTGGCCATGACAGCAAAGGTGGGGGAAGGAAAGGGAAGTGTGCCTGAGGTGTTCACTCCCTGCTGCTCTAACAGCCCATCCACTGTGCTTGGGGGTGGGCGGAGGGATGGAGGAGCATTTGCACTGGGTGGGAAAACCTGTCTACTCACCAGCTCGCCCAGTGAATAAAGGTGGGTCCATCTCGGTCCGGCGTTTTTCCTTGCCTTTGCCCTGGAACCGCAAGTGGAGAGACTGAGCACTCTCTCTCATTGATGGGGAGTGAGAGAGAGCAAGAGAGAGAGAGAGCAAGAGAGAGAGAGAGCAAGAGAGAGAGAGCAAGAGAGAGAGAGAGAGCAAGAGAGCAAGAAAGAGAAAGAGTGAGAAAGAGAGAACAAGATAGAGAGAGCAAGAGGGAGAGAGAGAGAGAAAGCAAGAGGGAGAGAGAAAGGACAAGAGACAGAGAGAGAGAGAGAGAAAGCAAGAGGCAGAGATAGAAAGAGAGAGAGAGAAAGAGAGAGAGAGAAAAAGAGAGATGGAGAGAGCGATAGCAAGGGAGAGATAGCAAGAGGGGGAGAGAGAAAGTGAGACAGAGAGAAAGAAAGAAAGAAAGACAAAGACAAAGAAAGAGAAAGAGAAAGAAAAAAAGAGAGAGAAAGAGTGAGAAAAAGAGAGAGAACAAGAGAGAGAGAGAGCGAGAGAGAAAGAGAGAGATAGCAAGAGAGGGAGAGCAAGAGGGGGAGAGAGAAAGTTTGAGAGAGCAAGAGAGAGAGAGAAAGAAATCAAGAGAAAGAGAGAGCGAGAGCGAGAATGAGAAAAAGAGAGAAAGAGAGAGAGAACAAGAGAGGGGGAGAGAGCAAGAGAGAGAGAGAGAGAAAGAAAGAAAGAAATAGAGAGAGAGCAAGTGGCACAGAGAGAAAGAGAGAGAGCAAGAGACAGAGAGTGAGAGAGAGAAAGAGAGAGGGGGAAGAGAGAAAGAGAGAGAGAAAGAAAGGAAGAGAGAGAGAGCAAGTGACACACAGAGAAAGAGAGAGAGAAAGAGATAGAGAAAGAGAAAGAGAGAGTGAGAAAAAGAGAGTGAGAGAGAGCAAAAGAGAGAGAAAGAGAGGGGAGAGAGAGAGCAAGAAAGCAAGAGAGAGAGCAAGAAAGCAAGAGAGCAAGTGACAGAGAGAGAAAGAGAGAGAGAGAGCAAGATACAGAGAGTGAAAGAGAGCAAGAGAGAGAGAAAGGGAGAGAGAAAGAGAGAGTGAGAAAAAGAGAGAGAGCAAGAGAGAGAGAGAAAGGGGGAGAGAAAGAGGGAGATAGCAAGAGAGAGAGAGAGAGAGAGAGAGAAAGAAAGCAAGAGAGATTTTTTTTGGCTAAATGTTTTTTAGCCCCTCCCCCTCCCCCCACTCAATGTTGTCCCTCTTTCCCAATCTTAAAATCTGGTCACTTTATGTTTGACCCATTGTGATCTCACAGACAATGTTCCTCCAGGCCTTCCTGTTCTCTACCATCCTCTGGAGTCCATTTAAGCTCATGTCTGCTACTTCATTGACTCCATCCAGCCACCTCATTCTCTGTCTTCACCTTCTTCTTTTGCCCTCAATCTTTCCCAGCATTAGGCTTTTCTCCAGTGAGTCCTTCCTTCTCATTATGTGGCCAAAGTATTTGAGTTTCTTGGCCTTCTAAGGAGCAGTCAGGGTTGATTTCCTCTAGGACTGACCGGTTTGAGCACCTTACACTCCAAGGGCACTCACAGGAGTCTTCTTCAGCACCATAATTCAAAGGCCTCAATTCTTTGGCACTCAGCCTTCCTTATGGTCCAAATTTTAGAGCCATACATTGCAACTTGTGGATATAAACTTTTGTTGTAGGAGCATTTTTTAATTTCTTGGCTGCAGTCACCATCTATGGTGATCTTGGAGCCCAGGAATATAAAATCTGTCACTATCTCAATTTCTTCCCCATCTATTTGCCAGGAATTGAGAGGCCTGGATGCCATGTTCTTAGTTTTCTTAATGTTGCGTTTCAAGCCAACTTTTGCACATTCCTTCCCCTGCATCAAGAGGCTCTTCAGTTCCTCTTCACTTACTGCCATTAGAAGTGTATCATATGCATATCTGGGGTTGTTGATATTTCTCCCGGAAATCTTAATTCCAAATTTTGATACCTCCACCTTCATACAGTGGATAATTGGTAAGAGGGCAGAGGCAGCTTGTTCCCACCTTCTTGAAGTTCTTCTGATCTTCTCAGCTAATCTCCCTTTCAAGACCTAATGAGATCCAATCTTACTTACAGTCTGAATCAAGAGTAGAATAACCAGGTGCTGCCTGTAGCTGAAGCAATGGTCAACAATATCAATATCCTTAAGACTTATATACTGCTTCACAGTGCTTTACAGCCCCCTCTAAGCAGTTTTACAGAGTGGACCTGTCTGACACTATACTGTAAATCTAAATGTGAATATTGGATATTGTTATGGTTTGTTACACAGTCAGACAGATGTTTAGACTGAATTTGGCATTTTTATCCACCTAGTAGATCCTTCCCAGGAACTTGGGATAAGCAGGTGTTGATGTTTTATTACATTAGAGACATCTTTGCAGGATGTAAGCTGCTCGGAGTAAAGCTGCCTTTTGCAATTAATTGATGGTCACTTTGTCAATGCCTATGGGCTTCACATGATGCTACAGTTATTCTGAGATTGCACCCAAGGCCCCCATTACAAATGGTAGCATCTTTGTTCCCATTGGAAACAATTGTACTACCTCTATTTGTAGATATTTACATTTTGTTATCTTCTCCAATTCCTTCTCTCCTATTCTGTTATTGCTAGGTACTGCAGACTTTTTTTAGTGATTAATATTATTGCAGAAAATGTACCGAAATGATATAGATATAGTCTGTAGATTTGCCTGTTGATAAAAACTCAATGATATGAACTGATGGAACATATACTGTGTAATGTGGGGTAATTTATTAGCACATTGCTAATGCCTGAAGATTTCAGTCAAATTCCGCTTCCAATTTCCTGGAGGCATTGCAAATTAAATGTTGAAGTGGTTGATGGAAGACTTTGCATTGAGGACTTTATTCTTTCTTTAATCTCATACCAGAGAGCTCCTACCAGAGATCAAAGGTAGCATGCAATTATTAAATAACATTTTTTATGTCTTTCAAAGACTGTGAGTTCTAATATCTCATGGCTCATTTGTAACAGTATCTAAATCCTTTGGAAATAGTAAGATTTTGATGATGCCCTGACCATAGTCCCATTCAGATACCGAAAGTTATTATGTGCTTTTAAAATTACAGTTACAAGTCTCTTCTTTTTACTGCCCTTTCTTGAACTTTTCATTTTTAAGAGATTTTAGCACTTTTTAAAAGCCAAGTGAAACACCAAGTGTGAAATAAATGCCTTAAACCAAATTAGGTTGATGTCCTGAAATGGTCAAAGGCATTGCACTACCTTTTAAAAGAAATCATTGGCTCATATTTTCTTCAAAGTTATTTTGTAGCTAATGTTTTTCTGTAGATAATTGGCACAAGAAAGAAGGCTAAAGTCCTAAATTGCCTTCTAGAAATTAAAACATTCACAGAAAAGGGAAAAATTTCTGGGACCAGAGGATCAACCTTTCCCCCTTCCTGTTATAGTGGGCGCTGGATCATAAAACAGTTTGCCCACCATTCAGACTTAAAAAGTAAGCTCCCCTCCCCATATTTAAGGTCTCAAGACTCTTAAATGTCTGTGGAGATTCTCAGTCAACCAGGTCATGGTTGTCCCAAAGGTGCTTTTTTCAAAAGCAACTTAAACTTTGTTTTTCTTTGAAGTCATTTTGTTTTTCATCCAAGAGGCTTCTTCGTGTCATAAAGAAGAATTGAAGAAGCTTCTTGGATGAGAAACAAAACGTTTTCAAGGAAAAATAAAGGAAGTCCAGTTATCTTTTGAAAAAGCACCTTTGGGACTTCAAACCTTCAGAATATATTATTTTTACAATAAGTTGCTTCAGTCTTCTGCTTCTTCCCAGAAGGCTACAGAGCTACAGCTGATCTAGTGGCTGGCAGAGAGATGTGGAGAAGCTCAGAGCTGGCAGATTTAATATTAGTGTTAATAATTATGACAGCACTAATGATGATGATAGTAGTAATAATGATGGCATACTGCTAGCAACAATGGTGGCATATTTTTTTAAAGTTGAATGCAGCCCCTGCTGTGAAAAAGTTTGCCCAATCTGCTGTAAATTGTACTGTAAACCTCTTACCGAGATACTGCAATCTCAGCTGTTCTTATTCCATCTAATACACAAGTTGCTTGATATTACAGTTGGCAAACATAGAAAAAGCTGCATTTTTTTCATCTTTTGTGTCATCCATAAGTCACCAATTACCGTATTTTTCAGACTGTAAGACACACTGGTGTATAAGACGCACCAGGATTTCGAAGAGATAAGTAAGAAAAAAAGTTTTTGCCCTCCCCCGGCCCCCAGGAGCACTCCGCAGATCTCCCAAACTCTGTGCACCTCGTTTTGAGAAAAATTGTTCATTTGTTTTGCAAAAACAGTGTTTTTGCCCTCCCCCAGCCCCCAGAAGCATTCTGCAGACCTCCCAAACCCGTTTTCTGCAGACCTCCCACACCCGTTTTCATGTAGGGTGGGCTTCAGGAGGCCAAAATGTCTGTATTCTGTGTATAAGACACACAAACATTTCCACCCTCTTTTAGGGGGGGGGGGTAAAAAGTGTGTCTTATACTCTGAGTGTTGATCTGTGGTAAATCAATTGTTGTCACAAGAGCTGATGAGTTATCCTTTCTGTTTGCCAATGCAGTTCAGTATCTTCACACTGGGTACCTTCTTCATGGATTGTTGCAATGCAAGTGTCAAAATTCCTGAGGAGCAATGAAACACAGGAAGACTGTTTAGGACATTGATTATAGATTCCGGGAGTTGAAATTGCCACTCATAGTAAAGACACCAGGTTGGGGAAGGCTAATGGATGACATAAATATTATCCACAATGCAAATCTCAAAGGAAGTCTGCCTCTTCTGAGAGTCATAAGCCTGCAAATATAAAGGAATGAGGCTGAATCAACTGAGATTACACAATAATGGTAGCTGGTAGCTAAAGGAGCAATCTAGTTGGCCATATGTAACTGGCATAAGCTGGCTCAGCAGAGTAAGAAGCTACTCTGGTTGTCAATATGCTTCTAGCCTAATTCAAAGTGTTGCTTTATAATCTAAAACCCATTTACAGTTTAGCCCTTTGCTATCTTTCAGATCATTATCTTCGTGTATGTTTTGACCAATGAACACAATGTCACAAAGGGCACAGCAACTGTTATAGAGATCAGATCAAGGTGGCTGGACCTGGAGAGTGACAATCTCAATGGCACAAAGTTGTAATTTGTGACCTCAGGAATTAAGGCTAAGATTTAAGGAAGGGGGAAGATATGCAAAACAAAGAGTTTTTCCCCCCTTGTACATAATTAAGAATGGGAATAATCAGAACGTGAAAATTTCTCTGGGACAGTCATATGGCATTATTTAAATAAATTGATGTCTAAGCGAAATTGCCCACTTGAATCACTGTATCCTTAATCACTCCAGATAATTACACTGCTTAAAAATTCAGGGAGAATATAACTGTACATTGGCGATTACAAGGACTGTGTTTTAACAATGTAAATTAAGTAAATTCATTTTTTGCTGTTTTTAAGCCTCTGTGACCTACCACTAATTAAGCAGTATTTTGCAAGACCTCCTAGTCAAATGTAAATGCAACCAAATGTGGATCTCCTAGTTGAATTTGTAACATCTAGTGGAAAGTCTAAGGAAATATACATTACGGATAAATTGGTCCCTTCAGAGCACAGATAAACATTTAGGAGACTTCTAAATGCTTACCTCATTTCTCCTGGGGAATAATTGGAACATCTTGATAAAATATGTATATTTTTTTCATCAGCATCCAGATGTTCAATACTGACTGGAGCTGCATACAGTTGTGGGAGCACTAATTACAGTCAATGAGAATAGAGGTATGAGACAGATATTTATAACACATCTTCAGGCATACATAGCTGGCTGCCAGGTCTATATTAAGAAAATGCATAATTTACATGAAATGAACAAACAGTATACAGAATGCATATTAGTTCTTAGATAAGCTTGCCAGTTTAAAAAAATCTTTTATGATATTGCTGATCTTTCTTTAATTGCACATGTGTGGTTCATTCTACTTAGCTTGATATCTCCTGTCTAAAGCTATTAAATTGGTTCATCACATACACATATACAGTATATACAAACCTGTGCCTAATTTCTTAGAAACAGCTCCTGTTTATTTTAGTGGCATTTACTTCTTGCCAAGTGTGCAGAGTTTCTCCCACCCCCACCAGGAATAGGATCAGGCTACACAAAAAACACAGATTCCCAATAAACATAACGCCATAGGCAGACTACACCGATTTTCTGGTTTTTCGTGCAATTTTTTAAATATACAGTATATTTCAGCTTGGAACTGGAGCTATCTTCCTTCCTTCCTTCCTTTCTTTCTTCCTTCCTTCCTTCCTTTCTTCCTTCCTTCTTTCCTAAGGTAAAATCTCTGGTTTTCCTTCAGACATTAAGAATCACCATTCTGAAAACTGACACTTCCCAGCCAAATCAATGTCAGTAGGTCTGTTCAATTTGGATGACATTTCCAACTTGTCTAGACTGTTGATGCTAGGCTGTTTCAGATAAACTCTCTGTATTTTGAATGTGTTATGAAATCTAAGCAGCTGTGCTTTCAAGATTAAAAGTTGCTTGAATCCTTTAAGACACACTTCACACAAAATAGCTTCTGCATTGGAATTCCTATGCATTGCACTTAGCCCTAACAATGTCATAAATGCAGAGTTTCCCATCCCTATGAATTACTGGAAGGATGGAAGAATTTAATTTCATTGAAGTGACTTTAAATATACAGCTGTATGTAGTTCCTAGAGCTCAAAGAAATAATTGGACATTTTTAAAAGGAAGCTGGGATGCAATGTTTCAAATTTTAAGGAATGACTTAGGTATGAGGGATCAGGGTCCACCCCACCAAAGCTTTTATTTGCTGGCAGCTTAGTAAATATTATTTTTTCTTTGTCAAAGGACCTGTCTTTCTACCATGATATGAAAGAAAACATGTCTTTATCTGTTTATCAGGAACGTAACTTGACAGATATCAAAACGTTACAAACTAATGTTGAGAATTTTGTTTAATAGCAGGCACCCTTTATACACCTATAAGGAGTGCATTTACCGAAGAATATAGCCAACACTGCATTGGTGGGTTTCAATTTTTTTTACTACCAGTTCTCTGTTCATGGTTTGGTGGGCATGGCATGGCGTGGCTTGGTGGGTATAGCAGAGGAAGGATATTGTAAAATTTCCATTCCCTCCCCAGTCCAGGGGAAGGTTACTGCAAAATCCCCATTTTATCCCAATCAGCTGGAACTCTGGAAGCCGAGAATGGATGGGCCTGGGCCAGTCAGAGGTGGTACTTACCGTTTCTCTGAAGTATTCAAAATTTCCGATAATGATTCTCCGGAACTAAAGTATTTTTTGACATATAAGCTGCACTGGAGTATAAGAAACACCTTAGTTTTTGGGGAGGAAAATAGTAAAAATAATCTGCCTACCAGGTATTCATCTGGATAGCATCCTTAATCTGATCAGCTTCAGCACATTATTTTATCCTCTGGTTAGGGCTTAAAAAAACCTTATTCGAAGCGAGTACTGATGAAAAAAAGCCTGCAAATACTTAGAAAAAACATTCTTCAGACAGAGAATAGCAATGAAAAAGACTGCAAGCCGGGAAGATCATTAGTACCTCATTAGGACTGGAAAAAACATTATTCTGAGCAAGTAGCAATGAAAAAAAGCCTGCAAAGACTTAAAACCTTCTTCAGATGGAGTAGCAATGAAAATGCCTGCAAGTCTAGACTGCAACTATTAGATTTGTATCTTACTGTTTTATTGCTGTTGTGAGCCGTGCCAAGTCTTCAGAGAGGGGCGGCATACAAGTCTAATAAATTATTATTATTATAATTATTAAGTCAGGAAGATCATTAGCACCTGATTAGGGCTGAAAATAAAGCTTTGAAAAAGCCACATTCAGAGTATAAGATACATCCAAATTTTCAGCCTCTTTTGGAGAGGGGAGATGTGTCTTATATTCCAAAAAAATACTGTACTCAAAATTTCTGCTGCCAGTTCTTCAGAACTAGTCAGAACTTGCTGAAACCCACCACTGTATGAAAACAAAATTAGGATGAATGCATGTTCTAGGACATAATATCACGAATACAATGAAGGATCAGCTTTGATTTACAATACTGAAACATCATCTAATCCTTTTAAAAAGAAAGAAAGCAGCTACAGGGCTTTCTTTAGTTTAAAATTTGACCCATGGTGTTTTTTCACTGCAAAATCTCTATGGAATTTAGCAGATTGACTCTTATTGTTTCTAATTCTGAATTGGAAAGGAAGATAATTTTGTTACTTCTCCCTTAAGGCCTGGTTCATTCAACAATTAATGTCAAGCAAATTAGGTGTGTAAATCAGGAATAACCCAGAGGAAGATATAGGAGCTACAGCATCAGCACAAGAAAGCAAAACACGGTTGTTTCTTCTCCTGGGCTACTGATTTTCTGGCACCTCCTAATTCATTTGGGATTTGTGCACATGCATAATTCCGTTATTTAACACAAGGACATGTAGTCAAAACCTTAAAGTAAGTTCAGCATGCTGGTATGCGTGCTATACCCTTATATCACATCTACACGTGAAACAGTATACTATGCAATATTCATGCTTTTTGCACATGTTTAATGAAAAAGGAATATATCCTCCAAGGCTGGGTTTTTTTCATGTTCAAACTTCTCTAAAAATGACTTGAAAGTTTGGGCAGATTATCAGGGCATTTTTATAAGAGACAATCCTCTTTTCTAACATTCTTCCATGAATGTTGGATACAAGATCTTCTCTAATCAACAAAAAGACATATCATGAATATTCTGTTGCCAAAATTATATTAGATTCTAATTTTGGCAAGTCATAGATGCTTCTCTCCTCATTTATGAGCCATTATCTCCTCTGAAAAAAACATTTTTACTGAGCTTAAAATAGAACTTTAATGCAATAAGATTATTTCCATGCTCAACAGGGTCCAATTTTGATTATGGACAGATGGGATAACAAAAAGGCTGTTAGCCAAACAGAAAATCTGAATTGATATATGGCAGATTAAGAATGATATAACAATTAGAGAAATTATGTGGTTACTTTATTTAGACCATGCATTGCTTCATTTAATTTTTTTTAATGTATTTTCCTTTCAAATTTAGTCCCAAGACTCCCATTATGGAGGAGAAAAATAAGCATGTTAGATCAATATTTCTTACAAGCTTTCAAAATCAATGTCAGGTTGAGTAAATATCATAGAATAATAGAGTTGAAAGGTATCTAAAATGTCACCTGCTTCAAACTTCTACTAATCAGGAAATCTACTGCAAGACCATTCTCTAAGATGGCTTTCCAAACGACTAACGTCACAAAGTCTCTCTGTCTCTCTCTCACACATACACATATGCACAGAGAGAGAGAGAGAGAGAGAGAGAGAGAGAGTGCAAAAGACCACCTAGGCAGTCTGATTTATTATCAAATGGTTCTTAGCACCTAAGCATTCTTCCAGAATTTTATTAAAATCTTTGGATATTGTTGTGATTCAGCCTGAGGCTCCTCAGGGACCGGCTGGAGCTCTGCCGGATCCATGCCCAGAGTAGGAGGACAGTGAACAGGAGGGGGAGGACCAGGCAGAGAGGAACGTCAGGAAGAGGAGGAGGGAGAGCAGCCTGAGACCCCCCGGGGGGGGCTCTCCCCAGCTAGTAGCCTGGATTCATTGGATGACGACGCACAGGCTATAATAGACATGAGGCAGCGACGTGCAGCTCAAAGACGGGGCCAATTAGAAAGGTATTTCCATCCCTGAATTGGCAACAGCTGGGTTTGGGTGTGGTTCTCCTCAGCAGGGTTGAAAAGGCAGGCCCGCCCTTACAGTCTTGTGGAGAGTTATCAACTGGGAGTCCTGTGACTTTGCTTCGATTCTTGGCGTCTCTGATCTTGGCTTGTGGCCTAGAAGTCTGGAAGACTTGGGGGAGGCGTGGGTTTTATTATCTCCAGCGTTGTTTTTGCCAGCAAGAATCCTGTTTTATTGCCTGGCCTTCGTGAAACCTCTGTGAAGCTTCAGAGTGTTCCTGTCTGTAAGAACAGTTTTTGTTACCTGTGCTTGCTTGGAATTATATAAACTGTCTTTGCTTTTTACCAGTGTGTCTGGATACTCTTTTTGGTTGGTGTTGGCTTCTGGGGAGACCCAGACAGAACAGATATAATTTATTTTTTTCTTGAATCCTGAATTCAGAAGCAACAGAGACCAAATTTGGTCCATCAAGCTCCATGGCAGCTGCTCAGATACTAGAAGACAATTACCTTCATTGGGTTTTTTTCTATTCTCTTTGGAGACAAACCTAAATCTTTTAGACCTTCTCCAGAATATCTAGTTTCCATGTCCCTGCTTGGGGTTTTTCCAGTCAAGATAATATTCTTAAATTATAGTCCTTAGAAGTTGCTTCAGGATTCTAGATGAGCTCTGTCAAAGCAGGAGGCAGAATAAAATGTATTTTCAAAACATATATTATTAAATGGAAAAACACCATAATAACATCAATATTTGCTGTCAGATGATTAGGCACTCTGAACTATTCTGTGTTTTCCTATGCAGGAAAAATATGTGTTTCCATCTCCATTATCTTCCATGACTTGCAGAAAATCAACCTGATTTATGTACCTTTATAGTAAATTCAGAATGCTAGTTTTCTAGATTCGAAATTGCAAGAGAAAAACATCAAGAATAATGAAGACTTAATTATTTCAAGACAGGCAATCTATGGCTGACAACACCAAAACTCGCCAGCATAGACAATGGTAATGGATGATGGAAACTGTCATTCACCAACATTTAGTGGATCTCGGGCTTCTTGTCCTTTCTGAAGATAGTCATCTTCCACTTTAAGGAAAAGAATGAGCAAAGGCAGAGCTAGAAACATTGACTCAACTTTACATCCATAAGGAAAATTAACATTCAAATAGAGTGGCATTCCTTTCCACTCTTCCTCCCTGGATAACCCAAGTCTATTGTGGAGAATTGGAGCATAGAAAGTAAATTCCATTTGTGCAATATGTGGATTGGAGCCAATACTACCTACCCCCTTTGTTCTTTTTTTCTTTTTCTAAGTACAAAGCCATTTTCAAATCACTAGCAGTAACAATCTTTAAATCCCATAAATAAATACAATTCTTTCTTGGACAGTTGCAAGTTTGAGAATGTTTCCTTAGTTTGCCAGTTTTGGTGTTCTCTCTTTTATGAACTGCCTTATTTTTGAAAACATAAATGTCAACAAATCCTGAACTCAAAGACTGGATAGAAAACTTGACTGAAATGAATTAGCTACTTTTAAAACTATTAGCGTTGGTAGCCTTATGGTACTGGACTGATTATGCCTTGGGACATCATCTACAAAAGAATATTGGTAAAGGTTCTTTAATAATGAGGTCTAAGCAGCCCAAATTTGAATGAATGAATTATGAGTTATGCCTCAAGTCAACTGATACTTTTGAATAATTAGAGTAGTGAGGCTACCAATCACCTCTTCTTCTGTCCCTAAATTATGGCTTTCCATCAGTTGGAAATTTTGTGAGGAATTCTAGAAGCTGTAAATGTTTGTGGATATACCATGGTTGCCTATAGCCAACCAGTCGGAAGCAAATTTTCACAAGAACAAGCAACAATAATAATATAGGCATTATACCTTGCAATTGGTCTGTCTATAATAGCACCATCTCACCTTAACACACATGGTTTGTGTTCTTCCTCTAATGGGGAACATGCAATCATTGATGAGCATTGCCAGTCTGGATGTCATGGAGAAGAAACAAGCCCAACTTTTTGCTAAAGAATTAATAGATACAAATTGGACTTCAAGACTCAAAATAAGGACAATATCAGAGGATCTCAGTCTCAAAGGATATTCTCTTACAGGTCTCAAAATAACCATTCTGGGCAATGTGATGGTGTGGTGTAGTGGTGGAGTTCACTAGCACAATTGAGATGCCCTGCTTAAAATGTATTCAGTATATTGAATACTGAATTGGATATTCATTTAAATATTTCACAGGGTCCTTGGTGCTCTCTGAGGTAGGTGGTTTTCTTGTAACCTCAACAGGATTACTAATGATGTACTTACTTAGTTGGGTAATGAAATGTCTGCAAGAAAAACACCAACCTCAGAAAGGACCCCACAGTTGAACTCTGAGTGGGAAATATTCTCTACTATAAACATATTGTAGCTTGAAATAAGAACATTGTTGGGGGAACAAATGTTTGATGAAAATTGCTGTCACCCAGGCTAGACCTTTTGTATGTTTGCTTAATTTTTGTGTTGTTTTTACTTCAAGGGGAAGACACTCTGGAGCAGTCACATCAGACAAAATGGCACCTGCCAATAATCAGGCTCTCGTGGAGCATAATTTTCACCAGCGGTGATTTTGTCACTTTCTGGTTTTCACAAATGTATATCCAGTTGTTGAAATGCTGTTTTCGCATACTGTGTAGGTGAACGTACTTGATGAAAACATTTCATGTTATCTGAATTTTATCATAAAGCTCAAGTGAGTTTTGGGGTTTGATTTCTGATCAAATCTGGATCCAGTTCATGTTGGCAAGACTCAATATCAAGACATTTATTATCTCATGGATTTTTGAGGGAAGATGGGCTATACAGAGTGATATGGAAAATTTGGGCTCACACAACAGTTGCCTTTCTCTCTAGAATAAAACATAGAATGTTTTGATTAAGCTCAGGTGTTGTGTAAAGGCAAACACTATATAGCATATCATGTAAACTCAGCCATTATTATTTGTAAATCATATTTAATGGATTGGGAGAAATCAGCTAATTATGATTATTCCATAAAGCTTGCTTATGTGATATATGAATGTGAAGGTATGTGAAAACAGCTGTGGATTGGCTTTGAATGTATAGGTATTTTATCAGAATTTATTTAGTAAGAAAATACTTATTATTTTAGTAGTGTTGGACTCATTATAATAGTCCATCATGAGTTTAATTAACAAGGAAATAAAAGCTTTATGTGATTTTTTTTTTTGGTAGTTGTATTTTATAATGTACCAAATTTTAACCATTTGCCAGTTATGAAGGCATGGAACATTTAATGCTATGTTAATAGTTGTTGACAAGGTCTGAGTATCTACATATTCACTGAAACATCAATTTTCTAAAGTTCTGTACAACTTTAACTTCATGTCAATTTTAACTCACAGCATTACATTAAAACTCTTCCAAAAGCAGTGATCATTAGGATAGTGGTATTTTTGTGCATGCATTTTTAAAATAGCTATTGAGCGCATTCAGCAGCAGCCTAATTTTAAAAGCTAAACTCTGCCATTAGACAGGACTCCTAATTTATTCTTTAATCCTAACCTTGTTCAACATATTTTACCTTCCATTGAAAAGAGTGTTTGAGTGCCTAAATGGATCAATTAATATTGACTTTTGCATAGCAAGACGAAGCAAATAATTGTTTAAA
The DNA here is from genome assembly GCF_031021105.1 of Erythrolamprus reginae. NCBI lineage: Eukaryota > Metazoa > Chordata > Lepidosauria > Squamata > Dipsadidae > Erythrolamprus > Erythrolamprus reginae. The sequence goes on along the minus strand of NC_091950.1, from coordinate 170,748,197 downwards.
AGAAGATATAGTCTTAGATTAGGAACAAAAGAATGGTGAGGTTTTTATCAGCAGGCTGCAATTCATATATCATAAATAACATGAGTAAAGAAAACCATGATTCTTTTGCCCTACTTCCTTTTACCTAGAACAATGTATTTAATTTCACATGGATAAAAAACAACAACAGCCATGTTATTAATTTCAGAATCTGTTTTAGGATGCACAGACAGACAGACAGTCAAATAAACAGACGGAACTGGAAGAAATTAGAAAAGAAAGAATTTTTATTTTCAGATTGCCCTTGTATCTGCTTTTTACTTTGCAGACTACAAGTTATGACACTTTTCCATCTCTTTAAAGGGGCAAAAAGACCATCAATATGGCCAAAACAACATTCTATTTTTTTCCAGGTATTGGCTTATGTCGAGTTTTGGTGATTTACATGTGTTCCATCCTTTGAATCTAAAGGGATGCTGGCTTTTCTTATAGAGAGCAGGATTGTCAAACTGGTGGCAGGCCAGAACCATCTCACACAGATCATGTTGACTCCAGCTCCGTGAAGGGGGGGGGATATACAGTCATACCTCATCTTACGAACCTAATTGGTTCCAGGGGGAGGTTCGTAAGATGAAAGGTTCGTAAGACAAAACATTGTTTCCCATAGGAAACAATGTAAAGTCAATTAATCCGTGCAACCAAAAAAAAACCCCGCAAAAAAAAACGCTGCCGCCCAGCTGCCACCTTTTAAAACAGCCAGGCGGCTTCCCAGCAGCTTCCCGAAGCCGAACGCCAAACCCGAACTTCCGCATTTGGCGTTCGGCGACTGCTGGGAAGCCGCCCGGCTGTTTTAAAAGGTTGCAGCCAGGCTGGGGGGCTTCCCAGCAGCCTCCCGAACCGAACCTGGGGTTCAGAAAAATTTTGCCTCTTCTTACGAACTTCTTTCGAGTTACGAACCGGCGTTCGGGAGGCTGCTGGGAAGCCCCGCCACCCGGCTGTCACCTTTTAAAACAGCCAGGGGGCTTCCCAGCAGCCTCCCGAACGCCGGTTCGTAACTCGAAAGAAGTTTGTAAGAAGAGGCAAAATTTTTCTGAACCCTGGGTTCGTATCACGAGTTGTTCGTAAGACGAGGGGTTCGTATCTTGAGGTACCACTGTATTGTGATGGCAACAACATGAGGCCATGGGTTTGACACTCTTGTTCTGGAGAAAGAACAGAAAAGTGCAGCTAATTAAAATGGGGAAACTTGTAACTTCTATTCTAGTAGTAGAATAAAATAAAAACAGAAGGATGCACCTAATGAAGGAAGAAAAAGCATTAGAATGAAAGTATAGAATTAATCCCAGTACTAGAGAAATAGTCTGTTATTCTTTCCCCACATAACTAGAAAAAGTAGAAAGATGGTTAAAAATGAGGTTTGTGAACTGAAAAGACATGCATACTTTCCTTTCCATATATTATATAACCATATAACCAACCATCTGTTTGAAGTAGTGTAGGGTTTCCTGCCTAAGAAGGGGGTTGGACTAGAAGACCTCCAAGGTCCCTTCCAACTCTGTTGTTGTTGTTGTTGTTGTTATACAAATTAAAGATTCTTGCCTTTGGAGAAGGTGACTATTTCAGAATATTGTAAACATAATATAACATTGTAAAATGTTATATTGTAAAAATAATATAAGTAGTCCTTGATTTTCAAAAATTCACTTAATGACAATTCAAAATGACAACAGCACTGGAATAAAGTGATTTATGACCATTTTTCACACTTAAGACCAATAGATTGCTTAATCTGCACACGTATGACCAGCAGATATCTTAATCCGACATGCAATGAATGGTTTCAGGCTATCTCAAAAGGTCTTAGCAAACTCATTGGGCTTTTGACAATTGATAATTATAATTAATTTTACATGTATTTTGCATCTCTACATTCACCGCGTTGTTCCCTCCTTTTTTTCTCACACCATCAACCCAATTTGAATGCTGTATTAGTTTAATCACTCAATGCTTTTGATGAAATGGCCTGCAGCTTATAAAATCTTACACCTTTTAATAATATTGATTAGCCAGAAAAAGTGTTAGCAAATTCCTTCTTGCTCATGTCCCACAAAACATACTTTACTGATTATGTCATGTCATCTCTTGTCCATGTCGTTTTTTGAAGAATGTCTTTAAGGGTATTTTCTGAAAGGCTGTTGCTTAAATCATTCAACTGAAACCACTATAAAATATTTCCTCCCCTTTTAAACGAGATTGCCTGCTACAGATTTACAGAATCTTAGATTTGGAGGGCACTTAGCATGAATATATAGTATAGCTCCATGGCTGATCATATACCTAAAACATTCCTGACAGGAATCTCAGTGGTGTGATGTATGGTTTTGAGCTGATGAGAATAACAGCAGAAGAAGTCTGTTTCCCCCAATACTTTTTGATAGGTTTCCTGTAGGCATTTGGAGTATTCAATAAAACTGACAATCAACTCAATATACCTTTGGAGAATCCAGCAGGACTCTTCATATTTTCTTTAATGTTAGGGGATAATTTGGAACCTTCGGTCTTTTCATAGCTGTTTAAGTTCTTCATGTTTCTGGATCCTTTTGCAGTTGGTTTGCTCAGGGTCACACAGGGTGCATGAACACACTCCCACATCAATAAAAAATAGCTTCTGTGCATGCACAGAAGCAAAAAGTAGCTTCTGCACATGAACAGAAGCAAAATCCAAGATGGTGTCACCTACGGACTGACATCGACAGAACTGGATCTTTGACATCATCACCAATTTATTAACAGTTCTAACGAACCAGTTAGAATTGGTAGGAACCCAGGTCTGGCTATACTATTTTACACATTGCACAATTCCTAACATTCTTGTGCATCCTTCAAGGATCTGAGTGGCTTGGCTGCTTGAAAGAAAGACTGATTTGAGGATGAAAGGCACTCCAAAGGATGTCTCAATGGACTTTTGCTATCCCTCCCTGAATTCTAAGCACAGGGGGGAAAAAAACATGAAACTCTCTAGTCTTCTCAGTCCTCTGGAAAAGTTTTTCCCTATCTCCTCAAATATTACTTCGAAATTAGAATCTCCAAATTAGAAAGTGTTTCCTCTTCTTAGTTCAAAACATTGAGTGTCATTTTACTTCCGTTGCAAAAATACAAGTATTTATTTTATTTATTTCATTAATGACCAACAAATTTAAAAGAACAATAACATGAATTTATGGAAAAAGGTAAATATTGTGAAAATGAATATTATCTCAAGATATCTATCTCAATCTATATATTCATTTCGATATTTAAAACAAATCTATATACTATTAAAAATCTCATTGTCATTACGTTTAGCTAGACAAAAAAGTGTATTATACGGCAACAATTTTTGAAGTAAGGTACTTCAAATGAACTACCATATAAAATGCATACAAATGTTGTGGCCTATATCTACTAGGCTAAACTAGTAGCTACTAGTCTACTAGTATTGGTATCTTTGAAATCATGGCAAGTTCTAAGTACAGTAAGAACTCAGTTGTTTTTCCATCATTTAATATAGTTAGACATCGCTGGCCAATATTAGGTAGGAAAATGTAATTTAACTCCTGCTGTCATAATTACCAATTTGGAATAATCATATGAAAATGGTAAGTAAAACTTGTTTAAAACTATGTTCTGATAAAACAATAGATATCCTCAATCAACTAATTACTAAACGGCCAAAAACTAAAACATTGGTTAATGCTCTTTAGACCATATTAATTAAAGGTCTTGGAAACTCCTACAGTTTTGAATGTATCAGCAAAACTTTTTATAGGTCAAAGCAATAATTCAGTTCTAGTGACCTCTAAAATCTTCACTAAAGTAGATATTTACAACACACCACCAATTTAATACACAGAATTAAAATTTTGTATTTTACAAAATCAATGATCAGGTTTTTAAAAGTGTGCTCCTTATGATCCTTAAACTTGATTAATTATTTTAGGCTCTGTTGGGCTCATTAGTAGATATTTTTAGAAGACTGATTACCTACCTGCTACAGTTGGAAATACACTTTGATTGAATCCTTATGGTTTTTAGCTTTTATTGGTTAAGTAATCTTAAAATGACGAAGAAAGTTATTAAAAGAAAATCAAGGTTTAAAGATGTTAGTATATTGCTATATACATTCCAAAAATTTGAAATTTGTCTATTTAGAAAGAAATTATGGTTTTTCTATACATAGACTTTTGACAAATTATTGTCTTGTGACTCTAGAAAGATGGTTGTGTACTAAATGCCAAAGTCTGTCTTGATTAATTTTTCCAAGAGTGAGTAACTTGGCTCTCCTCAATCTTTTTCTCCAATTTTTTATTTATTTATTAGATTTCTATGCCACCCTTCTTGAAATGACAAGGTGACCACTAAAATCTTTACTAAAGTAGATATTTACAACACACTACCAATTCAATTGAAATACTTGAATATAATTAATAATTGAAATAATAATAATTGAAATCCATACTGAACACCCCAAATTTCTTTAGCCTGTTCTCTAACACCATGTCCTCATCTCCCTGTATTATCCCTGTCACCTCTGCTGAATATATTCTAACCCAGTAATGGCCAACCTTTTTTTTGCTTGGATGACAAAAGAGTATATGTGCATGCCCACACCCATAATGCAATGCCCTCCCCATGCACATGCACACACAACCCACACACACACTTCCCCCCATGTGCACTGGCCTCACTGAAGCCTCTAGACTTCCAGTAGGCCTGTCAGGCTATTTTCTGCTCTCCCCAGGCTTCAGGGAAGCCCCCGGAGCCTGTGGATGGCGAAAAATGGGACCAACAGGCCTATCAGAAGTTTGTTTCCCAGGCTCCAGAGGCTTTCCTGAAGCCTGGGGTGGGTGAAAAAAGCCTTCCCCCCCAACTGCAAGAAGGCCAAAAATTAGCTGGCCTGTGTATATGTGCTGGAACTGACATTAGGCAATGCCTCATGTGCCCCCAGATATGGCTCTGCATGTCACCTGTGGCACACATGCCATCATGGTTCTAACCTTTCAATATCCTTCTGGAAATATGCTGAGAATATTAGGACATTTTCCAGGTATGGAATTAGTGCAGAATGGAAGAAAATAAAGACTTCATATATCTTTGCTACAGGACTTCTTCTAATATAACCTAGAACCGTGTTAGATCCTCAGCTGTTGACTCATATAACTGGTTCATATTCATCATGTTGACAATGACTTCACCCAATATAGAGCTTTCAAGCCAGCTTACATTTTTGCTCTGCAGTTTTTCTCCTTAAATGTTACTCTTTACATTTCTCTCTGTAGAGTGACACTTAGTTCTTATCATTCAGTCTTCTAACTTATCCATTTTCAATTGCAGACTTGTTCCATCCATTTGAAAGTTGATAAAACACCCTTGGTTTCTGTCCCTTTCAGAGTTGGTAAACAGCCCGAACAAACTTCATTATAAAAAATTGTTGAATAATTCTGGCCTCAACTTGGATCTTTGCAGGGACACACTGCATACTGTTTTCCTACTTGTTGTAGAGCCACTGATTCTGTGTCTATGTGTGCTGTTACAATTCACCTTATTGTGGCGACCCAGCTTGGGTCTAATGAGAGTGTCATCTGGAATCTTCCCCAAAGTTTTGTTGAAATCACAGTAGATTATTCACAGCAGTTCCCTTGCCCACTAGTTACCTTGTCAAAGAAAGAGGAGAGAATTTTTCTTCTCACTCAAAAAACCATGCTGACTTTTAGCCATCTTCAGGATTCTCACACATGGTCTACTTTATTATCTGTTCTAACATTTTCCCACGTACTGGTGGTATGCACACTGGTTGATAATTACTGGGATCTTCTTTTTTTCTTTTTGGAATGAATGAGTGAAAGATTGCTATTCTGAGCTTTTGGTACAGGGCAGGAGAGAAATTGAAGAAGGTACAGTAATTGAACATTAAAAATTCCAACATTCTCCTGGGAAGAGCCATCACAAATATAGTAACAGCATTTCTGGTCTCCCTCGAGTATAAATGAAGGCATCTGAAAATGTCATCAGACCAGCATCTTCACTGAGAGAACTTAAGGGCATTACTTTAGAAAACTAAACATAGAACAGACATTTTAAGTAATACAAGAGCTTGAGTGTCAAACCATTATGGCATACAATGGTCTGACCTCTCTTCTCGAGTCAAAGCAAAATCTGTTTTTAGTGCCAGAGCCCAATGTATGATAAATGAAGATGTTTTAGAACAGTCTAAGAAATCGGGGCAGAAAGGTTAAGAATCAAAAATATAGCAGTCTCTAGACAATAGCCTTCATGTGTGCAATGCTTTATTTGATGCAGCATCAGGTCAAAACTAGAACTAATTATGAAATGACAGAAAAGAATAGTTTCTGCCTTCATAACCCTCAACTATTTTTATTATGGTACATAGACAGACAGACAGATATTGTTGCTGCTGTTCATTTGAATGCTACTAACTCCACTGATTTTAGGTGTTTTAAACTCCAAATAATTTGCAAGTCAGAATGCAATGTATAAACTAGCCACAAATGTCATAGTCTCTGAGACGTCTAAAAGTGAGATTCAGAAAAATTGCCATTTAAAACTCCCAGACAATTACTCAACTTTTAGAAGTGTTCGTTTGTGTGGTGGGGTGTTCTTCCATGAATTGGAAGTTGTAATATTAGAAATCACAGGAATACTTTATTTGTAATTGGCCAACCGCTGGAAGAGAGTCATTTGGTACAATTATTAACATACAAATCTAAATAAACAAACAAACATAAACATATTAAGGCATCAGGCTAAAAACCAGGAGACTCTGAGTTTTTACTGAATCCCCTTCACTTGACAGTGTAAATTGTCCATATTGAAAATTATGGAAGTTCCTATTCTTATTAGGAAAGTTATTTTATCTGTATGAATTTACCTGTCCAAGCAAAAATTTAGGTTTGTGAAAATTTCCAAGTACAGTGTTTCCTCGCTTTTCGTGGGGGATGCGTTCCGAGACCGCCCGCGAAAGTCGAATTTCCACGAAGTAGAGATGCGGAAGTAAATACACTATTTTTGGCTATGAACAGTATCACAAACCTTCCCTTAACATTTTAAACCCCTAAATTGCAGTTTTCCATTCCCTTAGCAACCATTTAGATTATTACCATGTTTATTTATTAAAGTTTATTTTTAAAAAAATTATTAAAAGCAGACGAAAGTTTGGCGATGACATATGACGTCATCGGGTGGGAAAAACCGTGGTATAGGGAAAAAACCCGTGAAGTATTTTTTAATTAATATTTTTGAAAAATCGTGGTATAGACTTTTCGCGAAGTTTGAACCCGCAAAAATTGAGGGAACACTGTATCTTAACACTTTTGCACCCTCTACTTTAGTAAAGTGCTATGGATCATATATGTCCTTATTTGCTAAGCTAAAACAAAAGCTAAAACCAATTTGGCCTACTTCATTAATTGTATTGTTTGAAAAAATAGAACTTGCATTTAGGTGTATGCAGAATTTTTCAACATTTATATCCCCTTTTTAACCCTAAACAGCAGTTCCAAAAACTTTTAAACAATGTTTGAGCTTGGTATGATGTTTCAAACTCAAAAGAGAGCTCTATTGAACTGAAAACCCACCAAATATCTTGAGAGCAGCATATTTCATACCCTGTGAGGCTGTTTTGCATTAGAAATAGGGTGTTTAAAATGTTTGGATTGGAAATATTTTGCAAGCTATACAAGGACTTGCCCTGCTTAAAATATATTCAGTAATATTGCAAGCTGAATTGGATGCTCATTTAAATGCTTTGCAGGGTGCTTGGTGGTCTCTGAGGTAGGTTGTTTTATTGCAGACATTCCATTACCAAACAAAGTAACCTCAACTGGATTACTAGTTGGATAGTGAAATGTCTGCAAGAAAACCAACAACTTCAGAAAAGACACCACAGTTGAACTCTGAGCGGGAAATATTCCTTACTATAAATACATTGTAGCTTGAAATTAAGAACGTTGTTTGGAGAACAAATGTTTGATGAAAATTGCTGTCACCCAGGCTTCACTTTTTGTATGCTTGTTTAATTTTCGTGTTGTTTGTATTTCAAGGGGAAAACACTCTGGAGCAGTCACATCAGACAAAATGGCACCTGCCAATAATCAGGCTCCTGTGGATCATAATCTTCACCAGCGGTGACTTTGTCACTTCCTGGTTTTCACAAATATATATCCAGTTGCTGAAATGCTGTAGGTGAATGTGTAGATGAACATACTTGATGAAAATATGTCAGGTTATCTGTATTTTTAGTTTGTTGTTATCATAAAGCTCAAGTAGGGTTTTAAATTTGATTTCTGATCAAATCCAGATCCAGTTCATAGTGGCAAGCCTCAATAACAAGTCATTTATTATCTCATGGATTTTTGAGGGAAGGGGGGCTATATAGAGTGATATGGAAACTTTGGGCTCACACAACAGTTGCCTTTGTCTCTAGAATAAAATGTAGAATGTTTTGATTAAGCTCAGGCATCATGTGAAGAACACCATATAGCAGCGATGATTAGATTAGATTTATTGGATTTATATGCCGAACCTATGCAGTGATGGGCTACTAAAATTTTTGCTACTACACTGTGGGTGTGGCTTATGCATTTTGTTTCAACATCTTTCAGTGAAAGTTGGGTGCTCTGGGGTGGAGTTCCAAATTTTGCTACTGGAATTGCATTCCTGACCGTTCCCATAGGAGCCCATCACTGCACAGGTGCCACAGGTGGCACGTAGAGCCATGTTTGCTGGCACATGAGCTGTTGACCTACCTCCGCTCCAAAATGGATGTGTGTGTTGGCCAGCTGATTGTTGATTCCCACAGAGGCTCCAGGAGTGAGTATGTATTTGATTTATTTATTTATTTATTTATTGATTGATTGATTTGTATGCCGCCCCTCTCTGTAGACTCGGGGGGATGGTGGAGGGCTTTTTTACCCAGAGAAGCCTTTGGAGCCTGGGGAGGGTGAAACATGAGCCTACTGGGCCCACAAGAAGTTGGGAAATAGGCTGTTTCCTGCCTCCAGAGGGCCTCTGGATGGTGGGGAAGCTGTTTTCATCCTCCCCAGGTATTGAATTATGGATGTGTGCACTTGCGCATGTGTGATAGTGCATGCCCATGCTCTTTCAGCACCTGAGGGAAAAAAAGGTTTGCCATCACAGCCATATAGCTTATCATGTAAACTTAGCCATTATTATTTGTAAATCATATTTAATGGATTGGGTGAAATCAGCTAATTATGATTATTCCATAAATCTTGGTTATGTGATATATAAATGTGAAGGTATGTGAAAACAGTCACAAGATTGGCTTTGAATGTATAGGTAAGAAAATACTATTTTAGTAATGTTAGCCTCAATATAATAGAGCCTCGTGATCTTCAGTTTTAAGTAACAAGAAAAGTATGTGATTTTTTTGTAGTTGTATTTTATAATGTACTAAATTTTAACTTTTTGCCAATTGTGAAGGCATGGAACAGTTAATGTTATCTTAATATTTGCTGACAAGGTATGAACAACTGTGATACATATTTACTGAAACATCAATTTTCTAAAGTTCTGTACCAACTTTAACTTCATGTCAATGCAAACTCACAGGATTACATTAAAACTCTTCCAAAAGCAGTGATCATTAGGATAGTGGTATTTTTGTACATCCATTTTTAAAATAGCTACTGAGCACATTGAACAGCAGCCCAATTTTAAAAGCTAACTCTACCATTAGACAGGACTCCTAATTTATTCGTTAATCCTAACCTTGTTCAACATACTTTACCTTCCATTGAAAAGAGTGTTTGAGTGCCTAAATGGATCAATTAATATTGAATTTTGCATAGCAAGAAGAAGCAAATAATTGTCCAAAATAATATATTGTCTTAGATTAGGAACAGAAGAATTGTGAGGTTTTTATCAGTAGGCTGCAATTCATATATCATACATCATAAAAATCATTTTACTTAGAACAATATTTAATTCCACATGGATTTTAAAAACAACAAAAGCCATGTTGTTAATTTCAGAAACTGGTTTAGTATACACAGACAGACAGATAGACAGACCTAACTGGGAGAAATTAGAAAAGAAAGAAAACTCTTTTTTTGGCTTGCCCTTGTATCTGCTTTTCACTTTGCAGGCTACAAGTAGTGAAACTGTTCCATCACATGACCCCATCTCTTTAAAGGGAGAAAAACTCCCTTTAAAGAGATGGCCAAAACCACATTCTATTTTTTCCAGGTATTGGCTCATGTCGAGTTTTGGTGATTTACATGTGTTCCATCCTTTGAATTTAAAGGGATGCTGGCTTTTCTTATTGAAGCCATAGAGCAGGAGTGTCAAACTGGTGCCATGCAGGCCAGATGCATCACATGCAGGCCATGGCCACTCCAGCTTCGTGAAGGAAGAAACATCATGATACATCACATGATGGCAATGTGAGGCCACAGAACTGACACTCTTGTCCTGGAGAAAGAACAGAAAAGTGCAGCTAATTAAAATTGGAAAACTTCTAAACATGCCAGGCCTTGTTTCATGGAGGGGAAAAAATGTTTCCATGCTGATTGTTTTAGAAGCAATCAAATTCCTGAATTAGGAGGAAGAATGACCCCCTCAACGTTCAAAGAGCTGTTCTTTCCAACTAATATAAGGTGAAGCAAAGATTGTTGCCTGGAGGTCAGGTGGGGCTCTTTTGGCAGGGGAGAGAAGATATTGATTTGCCTTCATCAGAAGCTTTGTATACATATGCACAAGCAGAATGGGGGTTCCCATTCCCGCTGATAGCGGTGCGATTGGCAGGCGGGCAGGTGCGTCCTGGTGAGATTTTGTTTCTGTGCATGCACAGGAAGGAAAATCTCATGAGAGGACATGTGCTTGAGAGAGATTTTGTCAATTTTTTGCTTTCATGCATGTGGAGGCAAAAAACCACTGAAATCTCTCTCGCAGGTGCGCATCATCTCATGAGGTTTTGCTTCCTGCGCATGCCTCCCAAAAATTCAAGGGCACAAATTTCAGTCACACACTCGTTTGAAAATTCAAAACAATGTTCTTTATCACAAAAGTCAAAATAAACTAAGCACTCTTTTTGTATTGCAAAGAGCACTCTTCCCAAAACAACAGGGTAGTCTGTACAATTTCCCTTAAGCAGTCATTAACTACTTAGACAGCAGCTGTGAAGAAACTTCACACCCCTTCTTCTTCCAATGAAGTGAGACACACACACATGCTGCTCTGCTTTGGTTTCAAAGGCGTGAAAAAGCAACAAAGTCCAGCACACAAGATTCCTGACGAACTGTGAACAGATATTCTTCCACAATGGCCAAACCCACATGCTGCTATTTATAGCAGCAGCCTTAATTACTGGAGCCCCACCCAAACACAGGTGGCCTCCCTTATTTCCTGTAATATGTTCTTACTTGGTCTCTTCTACGCATAATTCTGTGCTTGCGTGGGTCCAAAATGTCATCATCTGAAGCAATAGAAGATAAGGAAGATTGACTGCCTTGGCTGTGTGCCAAGCCCTCCTCTGCCGAGTCACTCCCACCTTCTTCTTCATTCAAGGAAACTAAACCATGAACTGATTCTGTCGGCAATAACACAGGCCTGTGACATGTTGAAGTTTCCCCTGCATCCACCTCCCCATTCCCTGGGGCAGGAGCTGGGCCAGAGCCAACCACAACATACATAAGCAAAATCACACTGGGATGTACCTGCCTGCCTGCCAGTCACCCAGAGCTGCATGCACATCACTGTTTTTCCTACCCGAGCACAGTGTGGCCCATATCACTAAGGAACCCAATACTGTGCACAAGGTAGCAATATCAATAGCAGTTAGACTTATATACCACTTCACAGCCCTCTTTAAGTGGTTTACAGAGCCAACATATTGCAGATGGCCAATGCTTCCTGTTTAAAAAGAGAATTGTTGTTTTTTTTAACCCTCTTGTTCTGTTTAAGAAAAGTAACAAATCTTCTGTTCCCGGGTCACCCTGACCCGGACCGAAAACTCTTCATTTGCAGTGCTTATGTTTGGTCAATTTGAATACTTTTTTCACTTGGAAAGTAGTCTGAACATTTCTGCACACAATGATATGAAAATTGAACTGAAGAAATTAATCCTTATTGGTTTATTTTGCACATAAATATGCCTCCCCCCCGTTTTTGTGAATTTTCTTTAGGTTTATTGATAATTATGCCTGCAAAATACATTCTATTTTACTAAAGTTGGTATGGGATTGGTAGCTTGAACATTTCTGAACATAATGATATGAAAATTGAACTGGAAAAATTGATGCATATTGGTTTATTTTGTTGATGAAATGCACGCCCCCCCCGTTTTTTTTAAATAGTCTTCACTTTATGGATAGTTTTGCTAGCAAAATACATTCTATTTTACTAAAGTTGGTGTGGGATTGGTAGCTTGAACATTTCTGAACATAATGATATGAAAATTGAACTGGAAAAATTGATGCATATTGGTTTATTTTGCACATAAATGTATGCCTCCCCCCGTGTTCAATTATTTCAATTTATATAAAAATTATGCTGTTAATTTCAAACTTACATACTTTTTTTTAGTAAAATGGATTGGTTTCATAAAATTAGTTCTCTGGCTACAATGTGGTTGATTTTCAAAAGGATATTCCAAATATTTCTAGACAAATATGTATAAACAGTGACAATAATGGCACATAGCAAGGCCGGGGGGTGGGGGGTGGCCCTTTTGTGGCAAAAATAAACCAATAAGAACCATTTTTTTCAGTTCATTTATATTTTTCTTATATTCATAAATGTTCAATTTAGTATATCAAACCTTTTGGGGGAAAATTCCTTAGGGATTTGTAGCCTTAAAAAATAGAAATTGACACGAAATTTAAAAAGGATGGGGGGAGGGGCTTTTTGATCAAAATAAAAACATAAGTCTCAATTTTTCCAGTTCAATTTTCATATCATTATGTTCATAAATGTTCAAACTAGTTTTCCAGTTGAAAAAGTTTTCAAAAAGATCAAATTCAAGTACCTAAAAAAAATATTTTTGGTCCGGTCATATACGAACAGAAACAGACTCGAAGTTATGATTTTTTTTTGCCCAGAAAACAATTAGCCATCACCCCAAAAATATTTTTTGATGATCAGCATTGTTAAATTGAGTAAATGAATGCCTAAGATTTTAAAGAATATTTCGGATTTGGAGCATAAAAAAATAAAAAGTGAAAATGGTTGCAAGCAGCCAAGGGGGGGGGGGAGGCCTTATTTCTGATATTAAAAAACCAATAAGAATCATTTTTTTCAGTTCCTTTATATTTTTCTTATATTCAGAAATGTTCAAGCTACCAATCCCACACCAACTTTAGTAAAATAGAATGCATTTTGCAAGCAAAACTATCCATAAATTGAAAAAAAATTCACAAAAACGGGGGGGCGCGTGCATTATATCTGCAAAATAAACCAATAAGATTTACTTTTTTCATTTCAATTTTCATATCATTGTGTGCAGAAATGTTCAGACTACTTTCCAAGTGAAAAAAGCTTTCAAAAAGACCAAACATAAGCACTGCAAATGAAGAGTTTTCGGTCAGGGTGACCCGGGAACAGAAGATTTGTAACTTTTTTTGCCCAGCAAAAACTAAGCCCCCCACCCCCCCCCAAAAAAAATTCTCATAGAGAGAACCCCTGAAATGATGAAAAGTCATGAAATTTCAAGTTTCAGATATGCAGGGAAAATTTTTTACAGGGACTCAAACTTGGCTTCGGGTCGCATACGACCCAAACAGAACAGCAGGGTAATGGCTTCTAGTGAGCAATTTCTGTGATTTTAAGATAGAATCATGTTATTCTGAGGTCTACCATCTCTAGGCATTGTAGGTTACTATTGTATAAAAACCAACACTTCATTTTAATGTTGTTGGGGGTTTTTTTGTAAAAATATCCCCTTAATATTTGACCCACTTCATTCTTTTGTGGTAAGAGTGCCTCCCAAAACAGCTTTAGTCCAATTTTAAATTGCATGGTGATCTACCAAAGAACTTTAGCCTTTAAGAACAGTGAAAGTAGAATACTTGAAAAGGTCACAATAAGGATTAAGCATGGCCTTGTTTCTTCACTTTCCCTCTTCATTCCAGTAGTAGAATAAAAGAAAAACAGAAGGATGCACCCAGTGAGGGAAGAAAAAGCATCAGAATGAATATATAGAATTAACCCCAATGCTACAGAAATAGTCTGCTTATTCTATTCCCATATATAACTTTAAAAAAGTGGAAAGATGGAGAAAAATGAGGTTTATGAACTGAAAAGCCATCCATGCTTTCCTTTCCATATATTATACAAATTAAACATTCTTGCCATTGGAGAAGGTGACCACCATTCTTTCAGAATGCTCTAAAATAATACAGCAAGTCCTTAATTTGCATTTTTCACACTTATGACCGTTGCATTTATGACATGATTTACATGCTTGACAACTATCTACATTTATGACAGTTGTAGTGTCCTGGATTCATGTGATCCCCTTTTGCAACCCTTTGACAAGCAAAGTCAATGGGAAAACCAGATTCACTTAACAACCGTGTTACTAATTTAACAACTGCAATGATTCACTTAACAAATGGGGCAAGAAAATGGGGCAAAATCCATTTAACAAAATTCTCAGGTAGCAACATACATTTTGGGCTCAATGTGGTCATAAACTGAGGACTGCCTGTATCTACCTTAGCAGATGTTTTCCTCATCTTTAGTGTATAATTGGTTTGCAGAAAATATTTTCATATCTCAGAACTTTATTGTTTTAAAAATGGTTTTATTAAAAGATATTCGATACATAATTTTGCCCCTTGAGTTCTCTTGTGCATCTTTTCACAAACCTAAGAGTTTGGCAAGTTTTGTAACTATGAGCTTGACTCATGGAGAGTGTCTTGATGTAATTATATCGCTTTCTTTCAAACATCACAGAACTGGTTTGACTATCTTATTCCCAAGATGCTTTGCAAATTAACTTTCTGTTGTGTGATTTCCTGTTGATCCTCAGACCCTGGAAATCTGTCATCCTTAGATTTATTATTATTATTATTATTATTATTATTATTATTATTATTATTATCAAAATCAATAAAGTCTGTGATGTGCTGGGACCCTGAGAACATTAACAGGGAAAATTCAGTTTATGATGTAGCAGGGGAAGTAATTTTCTGCAATACATCTAAAGTGCATCATAGAACTTCAAGGAAACCCATTCTCTTGAAATTGAGGTGGATTAACATCTTCAGCTTTGTGTGATGCTGGTAATGCAAAAGAATGGACATCAGGACTTATTTTTGTTACAATTGGATGATACTCGAATTGTGCTAAAAGCAAGATGATTGCTTTTTTATGTTTTCTGGGTTTTTTTTAAAATAGATTTTTAATTAGTTAATTGGATTAAGATATTGTGTATTGTATATTTTATATGTTGTGAGCCTCCCTGAGTCCTTGGAGAGGAGTGGCATAGAAATCCAATTAATAAAATAAATAAATAATAAATTTCATTGCAAAGGTTTTGGGGATTCTGGGGGTTTTATAAGAAGCTAGACAACCTGTAACCCATAGGGTCATCATTTCAGAGATAGTTCCTTACCTAAACAGAGAACAAGAATGACCATGGATAAGTAAAGGTCAATGTAAGTGTAAGTAATGTTTGACGTCCTGTTATCTTTCCCATTAAATTTTCATGTGAGTATCAGAAATTTTCCTTCCTTCCTTCCTTCCTTCCTTCCCTCCCTCCCTCCCTCTCTCCTTCCTTCCTTCCCTCCCTCCTTCCTTCCCTCCCTCCTTCCCTCCCTCCCTCCCTCCCTCCCTCCATCCTTCCTTCCTTCCTTCCTTCCTTCCTTCCTTCTTTCCTTTACCACTCGCTCGCTCACTCACATGGTCTTTCCTTCCTTTCCAGCAGGCAAGTAAGTGGAGAAGGGAGCAAAGGAGTACAGTAGAGGGTGCATCATTTTTCCATGACTTTCTCCTTACAAGATTTTGCTAATGGGGAGGTGGGAAAAAAAGCATCGGCAGTCATATCAGTTCCCCATCAACTTCTGGGAACCCAGTGAATGCTGAAAATGATGCTCCTGTGGCTGCGTCTGAGGCTGAACATAGCAGTGACACTTAGCAACAAGGCAGTGGCATTAAAATTGCAAAGATTTCCCCAAATTTTATGCACTCAGAATAATGTATCCTATCATTCTGTAAATAAGTTCATTTGAGATGCCTCTTTGACAGTTTTGCCCTGTGGTGCAACATTTCATCCAAATGAAGGATACAATGTATCAAATAGACCCAAGAGTTTTAATCATATACAGTATAACAGGCAGGAACCCAGGTTATCATTTTAACAGTGAGCTTGAATTGAAAACTGCTTTTCTTTTCCAGGTTTGCAGATTTGTGGGATATTAAGTAGATAGGAAATGGTAGTAATGATCTACCTTCACAGAAGAAAATAGCAGAAATTCAGAGGGAAAACTATAGCAGTTACATTTTGTCTTCCATTCTGTAGCCATAGGATACTAGAGAGGCAGAGAAAACAATAATTTTAATAGCTGTTCCATTCTCTGCTAATGCTGCCAGATATTCCAAAAGAATCTTGAACTGAAACACATAATCAAATCATGGAAATCCTTGGAAGAAATATGTTTTTCATTCAAAACATGGTTACTTGTAAGAAATCACTGGTAACACATTTTGACTTATGGATACTTTAGCTAATGTCTCCAAATGCATCTTCTGTAATTTTTCATTTCTTTATTTCAATCATATTTCCCAGTTTGCTTGAAAACTTAACTGAAACGCTTTTCCTATCAGATGTCTCCCACGTCTATATTTTAAAACAATCTTGGACCAAATGCATCTATTGCTGCTCAGTTCACTCTAGTTTTGTTATCAAAGAAAATTGCATCAGGATCTTAAATGTATGCTTTATATGCTCATAGTGGATTTCACTCAGGTAGTGATGTTCTATTTAAAAGTCATTGGCTGTTTTCCAAGAGAGGCTCTTGTGAAGGGGGGGAGAGAGAAAGAGAGAGAGACAGAGAGAGACAGAGAGAGAGGATGAATCTAGAGAAAAGTTGTATTTAAGAATCAATGTACCACAAATTCAATATGCTACAAAAACACAACTTGTTTGCATGAGTTCATATGGCTATTTTCTTAATAAGAAAACATAAACAAGCTGAAAACCAGGTTATGGACCGTGCCAAATATCATAGTTATGCAGCTGATGGTTTCTTCAGCCTTTCTGCTAATTGAATGATATTATTTATTTATTGCTTTTTAATGTCTGGTTAAACTCATTGTACATATTAAAAAGTTGACCCTAAATTTCTTTGGCAAAAAGCACGTGATCACTTCTTTAATTGCTTATTGGTTTACATAGAAAGCTTATTCCCATGTCGCCTCTGGATCCCCCCCCCCCGCTATTTAAAAATTCTTATCAAGAGAGTTACTGACATAGACTATTCTAGATATCTATAAATTCCCACTGTGGTGAGCTGGGTGAGGTGGTGGTGGAGATCTCCAAAATGGGAAAAGTGCCGAGCCAATCAATCAATAGAGAGTAAGTATACATTGAATTTCAGTTGCTGCATCAATTTACCTTAAGCTCACCCTTAAATCTCACATTAATCATCATCATCTGCCATTTAGAAGCTAGAGGGAAAAAGTCTGTGCCAGGAAAAAAAGTAGAAACATTGATTGCTTTCTGTGTGATGCCTGGTAGATAAAGCTAACAGCGTTTCTGTTTGACCAGCTGGATAGATACTTGGAGGTGTCTTTCTTAAGTAGTTATATTATCTACCCCTACCTGGAAATCAGAAATATAAAGAGAAGGGAGGTCAATGCACGTTTAAATCAAAACACCTGAAATAATAGTGTATGGAGCTAAGACAGTGGTACAAATGATCATGTTGCTGACATGTCTTACAAAAGTATATTGTAACTTGAGTAAAAAAGGCTGAGCTATTTCTTTAAAAGAAAAAGGGGAAAATAATATATGGCAGAGACACCATAGAAATCAGTGGAGTGCGAAAAAAGAGATTCAAGAGGAAGCATTGTCTTTCCTTCATAATATTAAAAAGATGGCCAGCCTGCAGGCTGTCTGTGTTACCAGGTTGTTTTTGCAAGCTGCAAAGACCCCTAGGTTCAACAAAATAAACACAGATTAAATTTCACTGAAAATTAAATTACCTGTTTTGTAATTTGTTTTTCAACATTTTTTAAAAAATATCTTTAAACTCCCCTGCCAGTTCTGAACATTTCAGCCATTCCCCATGATGTTTTTGAAGCCCCCAGACATACACTGTCTAGAAAAGAATGCATTGAAGTGAAGTCCAAGAAAGTGAAATTTCTCTGGCCTTTTGTTAGAATAAAGGATCTTCCATGCAGCTGAATAGCAGCAGGTCCAAATCATATAAATTAAAAGATATCTTTACATAGTTCCTCATCATCATTGGCAACATTAACAGTCTCAAAAGACTGTGGTATCGTGCTCTGGAAAGAGTTCTTAAAACAGCATCTACTGTGGCTAATAAGGCCAATCTGAGAGTGGTAGTCCCTTCCACACTGAGGGCAGATCCATTCTGTCCCCTGCTCGGCCCCCCAAATTTCACTGATCCCGCAACTGCCTCTTTTTCTCAGTCTGCCAAACAAGTTTCTCGAAATGGAGAAAGCCATGCTACGTCTTTAGCCTCGAAGCTGAATGAAAGGGGTCAGGGTTTCTCAGCTGTTAATCTCCATTCCCAAGGACTTTAGATCCCTTTTACAGATATCCTTATATTGCAGCTGTGGTCTCCTTCTGGAGTGCTTTTCCTGCACTAATTCTCCATACAGGAGATCTTTCAGAATCCAATCATCATTCATTCTCACAATATGCTCAAACCAGCAAAGATGTCACTGTTTCAATAATGTATACATGCTAGAAATTCCAGCATGTTCCTAAACCTAAGAAATTTCCTAATACAAAATTTGATAGTGGTTACTGATTTTAAAGAGTGACAAATTAATGTCTGGTATAATGGAACATGATTATGACAATTATGCAATGCTTCCAACATTAGGAGACTATGTCTCTCCTTAATACTTCCTGGGGAACAAAGAATTCCCATTGTCAAGGGATAGTGGTGTCACCTGTCTAGACTAATTTGGGAATAACCACCATATGCTGTACAGGTAGTCATCAATTTACAACCACAATTGAGCCCAAAAATTCTGTTACTAAATGAGTTTTGCCCCATTTTACTATCATTCTTGCCATAGTTGTGAGGTCAATCACTACATTTGTTTAAGTTAGTAACACGGTCTTTAAGTGAATCTGGATTCCCCATTGATTTTACTTGTCAGAGTGATCAGGTGATCACATTACCCTGGGACACGGCGGCCATCATAGATACATATCCTTTGCCAAGTATCTAAATTTTGATCACATGACCATGGGGATGCTACATAGGTCATAAATGTGAAAACAGTCATAAGTGAGTTTTACAATGATGTTATAACTTTGAACAGAGTGGGCCTTCTCCAGGTCCCGTCAACTAAACAATGTCATTTGGCAGGACCCAGGAGAAGAGCCTTCTCTGTGGCGGCCCCAGCCCTCTGGAACCAACTCCCTCCAGAGATCAGAATTGCCCCCACTCTCCTCGCCTTTCGTAAGCTCCTTAAAACCCACCTCTGCCGTCAGGCAAGGGGGAACTGAGATGTTCTTTCCCCCTGGGCCTCTACAGTTTATGCATGGTATGTCAGTATGTATGTCTGGTTTTTATAATAAGGATTTTTAGTTGTTTTATTATTGGATTGCTACATATTGTTTTTATCACTGTTGTTAGCTGCCCCGAGTCCACGGAGAGGGGCGGCATACAAATCAAATCAAATAAATAAATAAATAAATAAATAAATAAATAAATAAATAAATAAATAAATAAATAAATAAATAAATAAATAAATAAATAAATAAATAAATAAATAAATAAATAAATAAATAAATAAATAAATAAATAAATAAATAAATAAATAAATAAATAAATAAATAAATAAAAAATAAAAAATAAAAAATAAAAAATAAAAAAATAAAAAACAAACAAACAAACAAACAAATAAACAAACAAACAAACAGTCACTGAAGGAATAGTAGTAAGCAGGACTAACTGCTATATACATCCTGGACACAAATTGTTTCAACTCCTACCCTCAAAACTTCGCTACAGAGCACTGCACACCAAGACAACTAGACACAAGAACAGTTTTTTCCCGAACGCCATCACTCTACTAAACAAATAATTCCCTCAACACTGTCAGACTTTCTACTAAATCTGCACTTCTATTCTACTAGTTTTTCTCATCATTCCTATCACCCATTTCCTCCCATGTTGACTGTATGACTGTAACTTGTTGCTTGTATCCTAAGATTTTTATTAATATTGCTTCTTCATTGCTTATTTGACCCCTATGACAATCATTAAGTGTTGTACCACATGATTCTTGACAAATGTATATTTTATTTTATGTACGTTGAGAGCATATGCACCAAGACAAATTCCTTGTGTGTCCAATCACACTTGGCCAATAAAATTCTATTCTATTCTATTCTATAAAAGTTGACCTTGCATATAGAGGAACATCAACTGCAATTTTCTGCCTTTCT
The DNA here is from genome assembly GCF_031021105.1 of Erythrolamprus reginae. Classification (NCBI taxonomy): domain Eukaryota; kingdom Metazoa; phylum Chordata; class Lepidosauria; order Squamata; family Dipsadidae; genus Erythrolamprus; species Erythrolamprus reginae. Next base: position 170,727,544 of record NC_091950.1, on the reverse strand, counting down.
TTCAAAGCATTCCAAAAATTGTATTTACTGTAGCTGATTGTTTTTAAGTTTAGTGAGATGAATAATTGCTCTTCGGCAAAATTCTTCCTATCCCACAATTTTAATATCTGATGCAGGTTTAAAAGTGTAGACTATTGTTTTTAAAATGGTTTCTTTGTCTTAATAAACCAATATTCAATATATAATTCTCTCATGGTCCTTATTTTCACAAATCTGACAGTCTGGCCAGTTTTGTAACTAAGGAGTCTATAGCCACCCTAAAATAACAAATATGATCTAATAAGGATACTAGTAACATCTAATAAGGATGTTTATGTACATAGGACAAATTGTTCCACATGGTGGAAACACAGGAGCATCAATAAATGTCAATTGTTTTGTTTATTCCTTAAATGACTACCTATTTTCTTTGTTGCTTAGCAGAATTGACTCCTTGAAATCACCTGCTTGCAAACTAAAGCACATCCCTAACGTGATCTTTTGATAGCTTCTTTATTCCATCATAGGGATTTTCCATTGTTAACCTAAGCATTCCTAAGCAGGAATTAGGGAAACATTTCTTTTCTGCAGCTGCTTTGGCAGCTGTCACTGCAATGTGCTGTATATTATTTTTTAGTAATTATTGTGATCTACTAGAAAAGAGAATAAGAGCAAAAAAGGATGATTGGAACCATTCTGGGGCAACAGATGATCAGTTAATGCAATTATTTGCATCCGACTTAGATGCTCCAAAGATCTAATGTGAAATATTTTTTTTCTTTTTCTAAAATAATAATAATATCAAACCCTGGGGTAGTAATTTCACAGTCTGTTAGCACACTCCATTTATGGTTGTTCAAACGCAGCCGGGTAGAAGAAGTGGAGAATTTGTCCCTGCAGAACAGAGTTTGGGTTTTGTATTGGGGAGTTGATGAACTGAAACAATGACATTCAGCAAACAAGTTTAAAGCTTTTTGTGGCAGATATGAAATAGAGAGCAAATATTCCTAGTGGACTGTATAGGTTTGTGCTATCAGAGCCTCAGATTGCCTCGGTCAATCATGAGCCCTTCGAGATGAAACTGGTGACAGCCTTGTGTAAGTCAGGCCCATTGACTTTTATCGTGTTGCGACTTTTATCCTTGGCACCAATCTAATATAGCAGTGACTGGCCTATACATTCTAGTTTAGGCTATCAAAGGGAAATGTTGCCACCCAAAGGGAAGAAATGGCTTACTGACATTGTCAGTGTCAAATATTCCAGCCATGAGCCATTGGGAACAACAACCAGGTCTTATTCAATAATGTGGGTTGCATTGCTATGGTTTTCTTTGCTGTGACAGGTATGTGAAAAAAAAACCCCAAAATTGGAAGGTTAGTACTTCAAGGTCGGGAGAAGCTGAGAGAGCATGTTGCTCTCTTTAGTTTAGGAGAACAGAGGCTGTTTTCTTTCAAAGGTTGCTGAATTACAATTCCCAACATCATTTAGTTACCCAGGTGTTCCTACAAAAAGCAAACAACATTGAGAAATACAATAAATTATAAATATGTGGTTTCCACTTATTTATTGTACCACATGTGATTTTGGAAAAGCATTTGCTCTAGAATCACAAGAAAAATGGCACAAGGTGGCCACATTTAGACTGAAAAATTGCAGTGTTCATACTAAAAGCAAAACAAATAAATTATTATTGAATAATTTTTTTTAAAGTGCAAGCTATTTTCAATAGGGTTGTTGATCGCATTGGACAACATCCTGCAATTGAAAAAAATGTTTTAATTATGTTAACCTTGGCAGTGGTGGGTCGGTGCCGGTTTGGACTGGTTCTTTAGAACCGGTATTGTTGATTCCAAGCTGAGAGAGAACTGGTTCTCTGTATCCATGAAAGTGGGCCTACCCACTCATCCCTGGGTTATATTGACCTTTATCTCTGCTTCCAAAGCCTAGCTGATCAGTGGCTGCAGATGGAATTGCCACTCTGCAGCTGTTTTCCATGTTCCTTGCCTACTTTACAATGCATAAGTTCTATTCCCTCTGAACTGCACACCCATGTACAACGAAGCACACACTCAGTGAACTGGAAGTGACAAAAAGCGGAACCCACCCCTGAACCTTGGAGATTCTATTGACTATGTTTCTAAAACAAGGGTAATCAAAACAAGTGCAACACTAAAATCCAAGCCCAATACTATACTTTTGTGTAACTGAAACCATCCATAATCTTTGGCTAGTGCTCACAAGTTTTGATGATAATGGTCTACTTGCAATGATTATCTTCTGACATTCAGCACAATACAATAAATAGGTAAAGAATTACATGCTTGTATAAGAAAGGAATAATTAAGCTTAAAATTGGTATGTTCACCAAACTGGATACTGCCACAATTGTCTTAAAAGTGCTTTTACTAAATGCAATTAGACTTTCTTGTTTTTTTCTTTGAAAATGTTTCGCGTCTCATCCAAGAAGCTTCTCCAATTCAGTTCTAAGAAGCTTCTTGGTTAAGAAGTGAAACATTTTCAAGGCCACCCCAAAAATAGTCCTGTTGCCTTTTGGAAAAAGCACCTTTTGGATAACCATGATCTGGATGATTGAGAATCTCCATAGACGTAATGCCACTAGTTTTTCATATTCCTTACTCCACCTTTTCATTGCAGGGACAGAGAGTTAGAGAAAGAAAATGCAGCTTGCTTTACTTGCATCTGATTTTGCTTTCCTCTCTATTTGCACAGAAGTGACTGCAATCTCTTTTGATAATTTGCTGTCCCAGCCAGCCATTTAGGCTTTGGCATCTCTACTGAAATCAATGAGATCTTTCTTTTATTTTTTCAGACAAAGCAATTACCAGATTATTTTTTTTTTCTAAAGAGATGACATATAATAAAAACAGGAAACAGTGAAGATTGATTTCCATCTCCTATTTGATTTTAGAAAAAAGAAATGTTTTAAAAAGATACCATAGTTGCCCTAACATAAACATTGTTTTCTTTATAATATGATTCTTTCTGTCCGCAAGAGCTTCAGCATGCTCAGTGATACTCAATCATTACAACAGAAGAGGCAACACTAAAAATCGGAGTCATATTTGTTTTGGCTTCTTCTAAAGTAGTTGTATAAGATGCTTCTCGTGGGCAAGACACGGAATCTGTCACCTGAACATAATTTAGATCATTACACATGAAAAAAAATTGACATTTTTGTAACAGAAAGAAATGTATTTTTGTTTGTTTGTTTTTCTCTATGTGTAGCAGCTGATGCCATTTTTTCTCTCGGGAACCTGACCATTATGTATAAGTGAAAATAGAATTAGTTCAACCTATCTGTGCAAGCCAAACAAGAGATGGGTCAGGATGTATTTGAAACAACCAATTGCACACCAAGGCTACGATAGCAAATAGACTCATGGAACAGTGGAGATCAAAAAGAGAAAGAAAAAAAGTACCTCTTTGCTTTGAAGTTTCTGACACACAACAGAGTTGCCCTTGATGAATCCTTTCCTTGTATGCTCTTTCTACCGAGCACGTTACTTGATTTTAACAAGACAAACAGCTTTATCAAATGACTCTTGGAGCAAACCTCTCACCACAAAGTGATGAACTAAGTAGTTCTGAGCTCTTTCCGATCGATGCTATCAGTTGGATGGGTGCACAAAGAATTGACCTGTACATCTCTTTCTTTTCTCTCTTCTGGGTGGCAATGAGAAGGAAAAGGCTGCTTTGGTGTAACTGTACACAATAGCGGCGATAAGACTGACTGCTTTCTGCTTTTTGTCCAAAAATAGGCTTGCAAATGTGGTCTACCACATTTGCCAGAAAACAAATCACAAGCAGGTAGACTGTTGGGCACATTGGTAAGGTGAAGATTGTGCGGGGGTTGTGTTTGGTCAGGTGTGGAGGAATGTATGCATTGTTTAGATTTCTTTTTTTTATACTGTGTTAACCCTCTTGGGGGACTCATGCTAAAAGTGTTTGTCTTTTCCACTTGAAAATGAAGTACCCTGATACAGCTCTAGGCCTCTGGGCTGTCAATGTTTAAATTAGCATATTTGGTGGTTTAGTTGTTCTATGAAAGAATATTTCATTTCAAAAATTTTATTAGCCTGAAATGATGAACATATAAGACTTGATTTCTATGTGTTGCGTTTATATTATCTCAGAGACAGACACATTTTGTAGACTAGGAGAACCATTGAGATCACATGATGAGTGTGCTTACAAAATGGCAGTCATACCTATTTGAGAAATGGCAAGTGGCTCTCCTTCCCATCCTCAGATTGGTTGCCTTTCAATGAGCTCTTTATGGGACTCAGCCTATTCCTATAAATAGTTACACTAGATGAAGTTGCTAAATGAAGAAAAATATGCTGGCTTAAGGTTGCTTGCTTCTGCTGCAATTGCAGCATTGAAAAGAGTTCAGGGATAGTTTGTAGCATCATTGTCAAGCACACTGAGAAACCCCAGAGCTGAACAAAACCCTCCCTCTGAAAGAATAACAATCGAGTTTCTGTAGCACTGCATTTGGTGAGAATGTGAGTTTATATGGCTCCCATTTTGCATCATTGCATCGAGATACATTAAGTACTGGTCATATCAGTTGAGTTCAATAAGATTTCTAAAGTCACTGATTTGTTGTGATACATCTAAATTACACAACAAACATTTATATATATAAAAAGTATTATTTCAGATTGTGGGAGGGTTGCATTTCATCCAGATAGTGCTGCATATTCAGAAAGACCTTGTCAATCACTTTTCTATTTTTAAATTGAAATCTTTTATTTGTTTTCAAGGAAGCCCTGATTTACCTACTTGCTTTGGTTTCATAGTTTTTCTAGTGCATATTAATATTCAGTTCCGTATGTCATTACTGTGAGTCAAGACATATAATATGCTAGAGATGCAGACTTACTTGGGTAATAGGGTAAATTTCGTTGTTTCCTACTTCCTTTAGCAAGCTTTAAAAAGCTGGAGTGCTTGTTGACAAAGTGGAAAAAAAATTTCCCAGATCAATGTACTATATATTTGAGGCTGCAAATGCAGTATATACAGTGAGATCGTTCGTTCAATGCACACTGCAAATTAAAATTGCCTTTATGATGAAATTTATAAAACAATCAACATTTAGAATGAGGAAGGTAATATGTCAAATGTGATTTCTTAATTGGCAATTATATTTTTTTCCCAGATAGACGTCAATATACCCAGTGTAACAGGAAAGATTAAAATGGTCATCTATTAATACAGTACTATAAAATGAACTATAAATTATATTAGAAAAAGATAGCAGTGGTGCTACCGATAGTAATGAGTCTCCATAGTGCAGTAAGCTCAAACTTTCAGGGCTGATTGTAGCAGCAGTTTCCAGGACAGAAATTGTCATTTTGCAAATATAAAGATTCAAGGTCTACATAATATCATGACAGGTATCTGTTAATTGAAAAAGATGGGAGGGGGCAGCCATGCATTTAAATCCAAAGCCACAGAAGTCCTCTACATATTCTCATTGATAATGGGACAATCAGGTGATGTAGCTTTATTTTTGTGAAGATTTTAATCAAGCTGAGCCATGTCTGGGAGTCTTTTGCCAAGCCTAGCTAAAGAGCTGAGCTAAGTTTCTGGAGATCTGTGATTTACTGTCAAGTTCTGATTACTAATTCCTGATAATTAATTAAAATAGCAGCCAACTTCACACCCGGTCACTTGTTGGGTGGCATGAATGATAGTTCAGTCAAGCCATTGTCATCCTAACAGTTGGCTGAAAGTATGAGGGATGACTTCTTCAAGGTTATGGACTGAAACAGGCATCCTATTTTTTTTAAAAAAAAATTATCCTGTCTTCTTTACATGCTTTATTGAAGAATTTTTCCAGGGTGGGGGAGAAACAAAACAAAAATAGCTAAGCTACAGAAAATATCGGGTTGGTTTTTCCCCCCTTTCACATCCACCTTAATTTAGTAGAAAAGTTTTGAATCTATTCCATTTCCTCACAGTAACCATAAAATATGTGGACTGATTCTTGTCTCCCGGCCACCAAACATCACTAATATCAAATATAATTTGAATATGATTGATTTGCTTGCATCTGTAGATAGTCTGAATCAGGCCCCTCACAAAGACTAAAAAAATCATAAATCTTGCTTCCCTTCCTAACTTGGTGGTTTCAGTTTAGATTTTATTCTTATTAATTCATGTGCTGTTTTTTTACTGCCTTGAAAACAATGGTGCAGTGATGAAGGCAATTTTTGTTCCTGTTTATTCCTATCAGATATTCCCAACCGCCATCCCATCTATTGTGTGATGTGAAATGCCCTTGCAGTTAGCAAATGCATGCGGCAGCAGCCGATTTGCTACAAGATGATTGCATGTTGTGCTGATGTAAGGATCCTTTGGGCACAATGAAATTTCCCTGTAGCACCATAATCCTGACACTTCATTTCAACTCTGGAAGTGCTGTGTATATGCTCTACTGCTGAGCTGTATCACCTCAACAAATCAGTAGTTACAGTTACCGGTATTTCCTTGTAGCCTGAAACTTGGGCTTTGCAGTTATTTGCTATCTACATCAGCGTCTAAAGAGGGGAGGGGGATAATTATGCCCCCTACCCCGATCCATAACTGCAGCATACATTCTGAACCCAGAGAAATAACACAAAAGTCATAACCGAAATGTCAGGTTGGAGCTCTTTGACTGAAACAATCCTCTCAAGCAATTTGCCGTAATGATGATTTACTTCTGAGTAAACTTGCATCAAATTGGGCTGTTAAGACATTGCATGGAATCTTGCTGCAGCTGTTCTGATAACTATCCTGGGGTTTTCTGCCTGACTGATGAAGTGTCATCACCCCATAAATCATGAGTTATCCTTCAGGAGCAGCTTTATCTCCTGTTTAGTGTGAAGTAGTCTTGATGAGCTGATAGGTACTTGGTAAAACCTTGTTTCGCAGCCTATGGTGCAGCGTTAGCAATAGAGCAAAATAGGCTCAAACCTTTCATAATCACAGATCACACACATACAATCATACAGAGACATCTAAGAAAAAGTACAAAATGTTTTATTTGCAGGCTATAGACTTTCACCTAGTCCTACAAAACATTCAGATCAATGATTTATGGATTGCTGGCACTGTGATTTGTTAAGTGCAGACAGAGAGCTGGCTGGCCCGCCCCTATTCTATGTTGGCATCAAAAATGGTTCAATATCAGTCAAAATTTAAAGATAGCAGCTTCGGGATATGACAGAGAAGGTTGATGCATTTCTTCAGTCGGTAACTATATATATATATATTCTTCCATCATGGCAGAATGATAAAACTCATGTGAATGCTTAGGCTAAGAGTATAAGCATAGCAACTTATCCTGAGAAAACTGATATTATTATTCCTTGCAATACCTTGAGGTTCTCAACAAATTTGGAGCCTATCAAACTGGCCTTTTTCATAACATTTCAAATTGAAGTATCAGCTGGTCCTTGGACAGATGAATAAATCTAAGGGTTTTGGGTTTTTTTGCTTCAGCGCTCAGTCCGTTTCTCTGACTGATGCACAGACTAGCCACCCATCATTGAAAGCAACACTGCTGTCATAAATTTAATCCACGGGCTGTAATTAATTACGTATTTCCTTTCCCTGGGATTTAAGTGGCTGCTCAGATTGCTGAAATGGATTTACTAAATGTACAGCCACACCTGCCTTGAGAGGGAGAAATTATTTTGAAGCTGTTCAAGGGTAACCTAGCCTTATATTTCAAGGCTGGGGAGGCAGCAGAGCCATCTCAATTCAAATAGCTTACAATTGGATTAATTTGGGGAGAAGATATGAGTGAGATCATAAGTCAAGGGGATGGTGATGAAGTGAGAGCAGTCTGATAAAATAATTTAAGATCTTTGGCAGGGGGCATGAAAAGCCATGGTGAAGTACATTGAGAAAGAAACACTGAAATACTTCAAGCAATGTAAGATCCAGTGTTGACATGTGTTGGAAGAAATAACCATCTGATTCCGTTGCAAGCCAGGAGAAAGGTGGCATAACTGTCATAGTAGAGGTCACACGCACACACAAACCTAAACGAAACATTTTCTTGAAAAACCCCAACTGTTAATTAGTCATCATTAACAACTGACATAAGTTCAGAAAGTCTTAAATCATATAATAACAATTAGCTTCTGATAGCTCACAAAGCTTGGCAAAATGCCCAGGAGTTGTCTTCAATAAAGAAACTGACGCAGATAAGCAGAGCAGAGATTTTCCAGACATGAGGTACACAACGAACAAATAAATTTCAAATGTTGTTTCCTGCAGAGATTCAGCTGCCACTGATTTCCTTAAGTAGACTAGTAGACCAATTTGCCCCAAGTCTTACTCCCGAGGAGACCTCCTCTGGAGTAACCACTCCTGCCTTTTGGCAACTCTGCATGCTTGTGCATTAAAAAGAGGAGAAGCCTCTTTTTTCTCATCACTTCTATGAGATGCTGGAAATTCCAAAGGTCCTGGCTGAACCTCTACCTCTTGCACCAAGTACTCGCCAGCCTCCTCACTGTCCAACTTGGGTGCTAGCTGCAGACGGCTGGCGCGTCACCAAGTTGGTTTCCTCTTGAACGGGATCTGCTATCAGCTGCATGGGCTGCTGGCAGGTCTCGATATTCTCTTCAGCTTTGCACTGGAGCTTCCTGTTCCTGTTCAAGAACATGTATTATATGGGTTGTTGTCAGACTCCCATGGGGTCAAGTAGGGGTTATGTAGGGGTCATAGCTGGTTCTATAGGTTGTCTGAGCCAAGTTTGGTTGAAGTTTGAAGGGAGATGCAATTTCCTTAGGAGATTGTGCAATGTTGTAAGCTCTGCCGCTAAATGGTAATGGGTTAATCCTGTTATATCCTGAAGGACATGTCTTCATCCCATCATCATGGAGCTGGAGATCTTTTGTTTTATAAATAGGCTAGCCCAATCTTTCTCAATGGGCACAAAATATCTGCTGCAGGGAGGGAGCTGGGGCTCTGAGTTTCTGTCTTTTATTTCTCTTTTAGGGGAAATATTTTATCCTGCCTTTTAAAATATTCTACAAAATTTTTCATTCTTCTGGGGGTGGGAGTGGCTCCCCACACATGAAATATATAAGATTTGGAAGAAAAAGCTGCTGGAGCTAAATGAAACAAAACATGGAATGGCTGACCAGAAATTCTCATGACTCTTCTTGAGCATAATGCAAATTAAAAGAGACTTATTGATCAGCATAGGTTTGCAAAGTGGACAATTCCTATTGACTTTGCCATCCTTGATTATTTATTTATGAAACTGATATGCTACCCATCTCACTCTGCAAAGTGACTCTGGGTGGCTTATAATTAAAAGCAAATGAGCAAAGGCACTGTTTGGAGAATGCTGGTAATGCAAAAATGTTGGTTTAAATAGGTTTAAAGCCAGACCATCTCTATCTACATACCGATAGTTCTTGACTTACAGCCATTTGTTTAGTGTCTGTTCAAAGTCACTAAGAGAGCATGGAAAGGAAGGATTTGTGACTCCTTTTCACACTCACATCTGTTTCAGTATCCCCATGGTAACATGATCCAAATTTAGATGCTTGGCAACTGATGGTTGTAGCATCCCGAGGTTGTGTCATCAACTTTGGCTATCTTTTGACCAGCAAAATCAATGGGGAAGCCAGTAACAAGTAAATCTTGTTACTTACTTAACAACAGATCCACTTAGCAACTGGGGCTAGAAATATTGTAAAATGGGGGCAAAACTCACTTAACAATGGTCTCACTTAATGACAGAAATGTTGGGCTCTGTTGTCATAAATCAAGGACTTACTATACTTCTATAATCAGAATTGCTTTCAAGCTATTCTTCAAAAGTAAAAGACAAAACAGAACCTTAGGCAGGTGGGGAGTGACTATAGGCATATTAGCATTTTCTAAAGCAGCAACTCTTAGATGACTTTGTATGTGTATTTTTGGACATCCCAGCTTATTTGCAGGCTATGAATATTAAAATTCAACATATATCCCGTATGTGTATATGTGCATGTTTATGCAAACATACAAAAGCACAGGCGCAGAATATATGATGGTTTATTTACTTACAGCAACATTGCTTGTGTTGTGACCGTTTATCCTGCAATTAAACAATCATTGCATTAGATATATAGTACTGATTGCACATATCAGTATTGCATTTTCTTTTCTGAAAAGGCTAAATGGACAACAAGAATCCAACCACATTTGCCTGAGAGTGCCATATTGTTAAATACTGACTATAGTGTGGTCTTGATAGGGGCAGATGATGGAATCTCAATATTATTTTGGCCACCATCTTTGCTATAATTCAAGGATCTCCATAGATCACTGTTCATCTCAAGCCACAGCTAGCATAGTTACCACTTCAGATACTCTTCTAAAACCCCAGAGACTGGAGGTCTTTGCAGCAGGAAGAAATAAAACTATTGACCCATTTTGTGGGTTTTTATGCAGGTAGCAAACATGTTAAGAGCTAAGCTGATCACCTGCAAGATTTAAGGCACCCATTTCACCTTTTAGAAAACTCCAGCCACTCAAAACTCCAGTAATTTTTTTTTAAATTCAGGAGGGCAAAATGGGCAATTTGCACTCTTCATAGGGCAACATTTTTCTCCACTCCAAGAACACCATTGCTATCTATATCCATATTTCCTGAGGCTCCTTGCCAAAAGATGCACCTGGATCTTCTTACAGAAGGCAGTTATTTGGGGTAGCACATTCTTTTGAAAATGAATAAAATATGGATTGGAGAAAAAATAATATTGATGTGTGTTGGGACTGACAAGAAATGAAAACAGAAAATGACTTCCAGAAAATGTCTATGAAGGTGAATTAGTAGAAACTTCCTCCTTCTGTAGAAACATCCTCATTTCTGTGGAAATGTGATGGTATGCAATAAGCATACATACACAGAGAGTAGATGTGCTGAATATTCTACACACAAAATGATTTTGTGGTACAATCCTCCTCCCCCCCACCACCACCAAAGCTTAGCAAGGACCAACATCTTGAAATTTAATGAAGAAAATTGAAATTTAATTAGGACATCCAATGAAGAATATTGAAATGTAAAGTACAACTGTAATTAAAAGATTTTGTGGAACTTCAGAATTGGTTTTATTTAAAGACTAGATGAAATGGAAAATACTTCAATATTATTCAGCTCACTGGGTTTCTAATGGTGAGTTATCTGATGACAAAGGCTGGAGTTCTGCATATAAAATTAAACTAAGATGAATAGGTAGTTATATCCTACGTTATCTATTTAAATACTGAAATACTAAGATTCTTCTGGAAACCATTCCATCCAAAATGGGACATATGAACTCTTAATAGGGATTGTAATAATGTTTGTATTAGCTAGCTCCAAGGACTGTGGTGAAGGATAGGGCTGCTAGTAGTCTTTTTCAAAAATTTATGAAAGCTTTTTTATATTTGCAAATTTTAGAATTTATCACTTTTTAACAGGTTAGTATCTGTTCTTGTTTTCTAGCTCTTGGCCATTGATTTTATTTAGTGGCTTGATTCTATTTTTAATTAAAAAAACCTTTCATGGTGCTTTATTTATGAGTTGCTTGGTTTTGTTTTGTTTTCCGAGCATAAAGTTTTGCTTATTGGCTTAATATAGAATAGGGCTGTCAAACTCATAGCCAATGGACCGGATGTGTCACATGTTGGCCACGCCCATCCCTGTTTAGTGAACGGGAAGAAGTTGTAATACATCACATGATGCTGCTGTGATGATGCAAGTTTGATATCCCTTGTATAGAAAGGAATGTAGCAAATGTACTCAAATCTACATTGAAAGAATAAACCAAGCAAATAATCCATAAGAAGCCATAAGAAATGTTAAAATCAGAGAATGCCTGTGTCTCCAAAATGTCTGATGTTTGTATGAGTCAAAAAACAATATTGATTTAGAGTCCTGCAAAATTGGTCCTTATCCCTCCATGTATAATATATGGTACTGTCAGGGGTGGGTTCTATTTACCTTAGCCACCGGTTCGCATCACGTCTTTTTGCATGTGTCCTCTCATGCAATTTTGCTTTCGCTCATGCTCAGTAGCTGGAATCAGCTCAAAACACAGCTGATCAGCTGTGCTTCGGGCAAAGGAATAAAAGTCAGCATTAATCTGGGGGTGGGAGGGAGGGCCATATTTCAAGCAGCTGAACAGGAGAAACTTCCAAACAGAATTTTTTTTGCAAAAAGTTCAAAGAAAAAGATGGCGGCACATGCAGACCTGCACTGGCTGATCCAGTTCAGTGACATCATCAGTGGGTCGTACCAATTCGGGCGATCCTATCTGAACTGGGAGGAATCCACCTCTGGGTACTGTACTTAATATAGAAAACTAAAAAAGGGTGTGTGTGTGATAAATCACGAGGGCTGCAATAGTTAAAACACTTATGAGCAAGCTTAGGAATTCTGGGAGTTGAAGACCACAGTGGTAAAAGGGTCATATTTGCCCACCCCTGCACAAGATGGTTTTTTCCCAGTATTCCCTCATGTAAGATACTAATAAATAATATTCTGATCTCAATTCTTTAATTCCAGGCCTCTTGCCACAAAATACCACAAAGTTTCCATTTTTAAAATGTCACAAAATATCATCAGAGTATGGAAGACAAGCAGCAAGTCAATAAATGTTTATATTCTGGACCTGATGTTCTTTTTTATTTCATTTTACAGGAGAAGGGTGGGGGGAGAATTAACTCAGTACTTCATCTTCATTTTAAAACAAAAGGGATGGTAGGAGAGAGAGAGAGAGACAGAAATAAGCCTTAGGGAACACATTCATTGGAAGTATTGATTACCATAAAGTGCAATTTTCTAAAAAAAATAAAGTATACAAATACAATAAAAATGATTTGAAATTCTTTGGAAGACAGATTACTTTAAAAAAAATGATGGACACTGTTATAATTAAAAAGCTATCAACAATCTGGGATTTTCAAAAGTACTTTTTCACCTGAAGCACATTCCTCATAATTATCTTTTAGGCTTTAAGCTAGATCACCATTAACCTATGAAGAAGAAGGGTTACTATGCTTTTTGGTGTGAGAAATTGTATCATCATGTAAATTAAACCCCGTTAGGCAGTCAAATTGGATTTGGGAAAATGATTGGGTATTAAATCTAGTCATGGATGCTCTCAAAGAACAGAAAAATATGAGCCACTAAAAGGAAAGAAAAGCCTTGGAAAGCGCTAATTTTTCTCCTCCAAGGGTTCTTTCCATCTGAATTTTTTCCCTTTTACATTTTTATGACTACTATATAGGGATATTGTTGAAATGTTGATCTCCATGAGATCCCCCCCTCTTCTCCCAGAGAATGAAAATGAGTTGACCCCCTAAACCAGATTGCTATAATACCATTACAACAACTCTCCACTATGAATCTTCCAGCAAGCAATTGTCTTGGTGAATACTCAAATATTCCCACAAGCAACAAAAATAAAATACAAGTATTGGAATATTCTACAGATTAAGAAACAAAACTTCAATGTTATTCAACCAAACCATTTTTTCTCACCATGTAATTCTAGCCTAGCACATTAACCACTATTCTGCTCTGGCTCTCCTTATTCAAATAATATTTAACTGCATTTTTTAATGGATTTATATGTTAGGAATTGTAATGAGGTCTTAAGGCTATTGTTATGCAGTCAAATTTGAAAAAGAAATACATATTGCCAGTAGAAATATTTGCATATTGTTTCTATATGTGTTTATCAGAGTAGCTTGTTAGTCTGTTGAAGCAGTAGTAATTTACTAAACTTTCCGGGATTACCACTCATTTCATAAGACATCTAGAGTATAATGCTGTAGTGAGATGTGTATATACATCATTTGGTCTCAAGGTAACAACACCACACACCAGAAACAGAGTGTGGGTCATCAAAGCTTTTGCTGCAATGAATTCATTTTTAAGATCCAGTGTATTTTTATTTCCCCCATTTCTGGACACTGTGATGTTGTGATGCTGACTATAATGGAGATGCACAGATTTCTTTTGTTAGGCAGGAAGCCTCACAACAAGAAGTTGTCAATCATGTTTTTTTCTATACAGAAAAAAAAAGGAACATATTTGTGGCAGTCCTGCATTTCTACTGTGAGGTCTGTTTCATCGGTTTCATATAGTATTCTCTTGGGTCAAGATGTTGGTTGGAAAGTATAGATGCACATACTGTCACACAGCGAAGGTCATATTTTCCTGAGAGATATAAATAGTGTTCTTGGCTCTGTTCCACATCACTGCACAATATTTGATAAGTAAATATGTTTTTCCTTCTAAATGCATTGTAATTGTATGCATATGTGAAAAGAGTTTCCATTGTATTCTTAACTAAAAATTAGAAAATAATTTTGAAGATTTACTGGGTAAAACAAGGGTTTCTTGCTGTGGTTTGACAGAGAACATCTCAGTGTCATGCTTCTTCTTTTGATTGATTTAACTCAGGGGTGAAATCCTGCAGGTTCTGACAGGTTCTGGAGAACCTGTAGTGGAAATTTTGAGTAATTTGGAGAATCAGCAAAAACCACCTCTGGCTGGCCCCAGAATGAGATAGGAATGGAGATTTTGCAGCATCCTTCCCCTGAAGTGGGAAGAGAATGGAGATTTTATTTATTGATTTATTTATTTGTTTATTTATTCAATTTTTTATGCCACCCTTCTCTTTAGACTCAGGGCAGCTTACAACATGTTAGCAATAGCGCTTTTTACAGAGCCAGCATCTTGCCCCACAATCTGGGTCCTCATTTTACCTGCCTCAGAAGAATGGAAGGCTGAGTCAACTTTGAGCCAGAGATGAGATTTGAACCGCTGACCTGCAGATCTAGCAGTCAACTTCAGTGTCCTGCAGTACTGCACTCTACCCACTGCGCCACCTTGGCTCACTTTGAAGTAACCTTAGGTTAGGTTTATTGGATTTATATGCCGCCCCTCTCCGCAAACTCGGGGCGGCTCACAACAATAATAAAAAACAGTACAGTACACAATACCAAATCCAATGCCCACCCATCCAGTTCCAATTTAAATTAATAATCTCATAAAAAACAGTATATATAAAAAACAGGCACAAAGTCAATCAATCAACAAAACAACATGGGCAAGGGGGAGGTGTTTTAGTTCCCCCATGCCTGACGGCAAAGGTGGGTCTTAAGGAGTTTACGAAAGGCAGGGAGGGTGGGGGCAATCCTAATCTCAGGGGGGAGCTGGTTCCAGAGGGTCGGGGCCACCACAGAGAAGGCTCTTCCCCTGGGGCCCGCCAGATGACATTGTTTAGTCGACGGGACCCGGAGAAGGCCAACTCTGTGGGACCTAACCAGTCGCTGGGATTCGTGCGGCAGGAGGCGGTCCCGAAGATATTCTGGTCCGGTGCCATGAAGGGCTTTATAGGTCATAACCAACACTTTGAATTGTGACCGGAAACTGATCGGCAGCCAATGCAGACTGCGGAGTGTTGGAGTGATATGGGCATACTTGGAGAAGCCCATAATTGCTCTCGCAGCTGCATTCTGCACGATCTGAAGTTTCCGAACACTTTTCAAAGGTAGCCCCATGTAGAGAGCGTTACAGTAGTCGAGCCTCGAGGTGATGAGGGCATGAGTGACTGTGAGCAATGACTCCTGGTCCAAATAGGGCCGCAACTGGCGCACCAGGCGAACCTGGGCAAACGCCCCCCTCGCCACAGCTGAAAGGTGTTTTTCTAATGTGAGCTGTGGATCGAGGAGGACGCCCAAGTTGCGGACCCTCTCTGAGGGGGTCAATAATTCCCCCCCCCAGGGTAATGGACGGACAGATAGAATTGGGGAGGCAAAACCCACAGCCACTCCGTCTTGTCTGGGTTGAGTTTGAGTTTGTTGACACCCATCCAGGCCCCAACAGCCTCCAGGCACCGGCACATCACTTCCACTGCTTCGTTGACTGGACATGGGGTGGAGATGTACAACTGGGTATCATCGGCATATTGATGATACCTCACCCCATGCCCTTGGATGATCTCACCCAGCGGTTTCATGTAGATATTAAATAGCAGGGGGGAGAGGACCAACCCCTGAGGCACCCCACAAGGGAGAAACCTCGGGGTCGACCTCTGACCCCCCACTAACACCGACTGCGACCGACCGGAGAGGTAGGAGGAGAACCACTGAAGAACAGTGCCTCCCACTCCCAACCCCTCCAGCCGGCGCAGAAGGATACCATGGTCGATGGTATCGAAAGCCGCTGAGAGGTCAAGGAGCACCAGGACAGAGGACAAGCCCCTGTCCCGGGCCCGCCAGAGATCATCCATCAACGCGACCAAAGCAGTTTCCATGCTGTAGCCGAGCCTGAATCCAGACTGCTGAGGACCTAGATAATCGGCTTCTTCCAAGGACCGCTGGAGCTGAAGTGCCACCACCTTCTCGACAACCTTCCCCATGAAGGGAAGGTTGGAGACTGGACGGTAGTTATTAAGCACGGCTGGGTCCAGGGAAGGCTTCTTGAGGAGGGGGCGCACAACCTCCTCCTTATAAAGTGGCGGAAAGGACCCCCTCCCCAAGGAGGCATTGACAATCTCCTGGACCCAGCTCCGTGTCACCCCTCGACTGGCCGAAACCAGCCAAGAGGGACACGGATCCAGTAAACAGGTGGCGGAACTCACAGCTCCAATGGCCTTGTCCACTTCATCAGGTGTCACCAAGTCAAACTCCTCCCAGACAGATGGACAAAGACGTTTAGCCCCAGTCACCTCGACTGACTCATTGTCAGTCGACTCTGTTTCTCAATTGGAGTCGAGGTCCGCTTGGATCCGGGCAATTTTATCAGCGAAAAACGTGTTAAAATCCTCGGCACTACTCTGCAAGGGCTCCCCTGGAGTGGGGAGGGAATGGAGATTTTGTAATATCCTTTCCCTGGCATACACACCATGCCATGCCAAGCCACGCCCACCAAACCACACCCATAGAACCGGTAGTAAAAAAAATAGATTTCAGCACTGGACATATTGTATACAGCTAAGCCATATCAAGAAGTTATTTTTTTTTTTGTATATATGCCAGAAATGATACAGAAAGGGGTTTTATTCAATGCTTGCTAAATCTTGGGATCTTTCTTGGGAAGTGAGAAGGACATGTTGGATAAATTCAATCCATCTCAATGGATTATAGTATATTTTTTAGTATTTTCTGAGATAACGCAAATAAGGACCCTCAGTTTAAAATGCTACTTCCTTTTGTTTGGTTCTTATGAGGCTGTATAGATAGAGAGTGATAAACACCATAAATAGAATTGGCTTCTCAGCGTTCAAAGCTGTGCATGATATTTAATTGCTTCCCTGATACACAAATACACTCTCCATACATGAAAGTGCTGAGGACCATGAAGGTGCCATTGTATCCCTCATAGAAACCTGACAAAAACATGATGTACTCAAAAATCTGTTGTAGACATGCTGTACTTGTGTTGAACAACACTCTTGCCTAAGATAAGACTGCCATACTTAGCAGGAAACATCTTGCCTCTTGCTAATACAATGTCTGCAGGAGAGAATTGTGTCATTTTGACACAAGATGTGCAATGGGTGCTTTATTTCTCAACAATTAATAGGATGAGATAAGGTTGCTGGTAAATTTAAAGAGGCAACAGGCAGCTCATATTTAAGATGTAGCTTTTTCTTTGGAGATTCTAGCTGAAACAGATATTAATCTGCCAGCATTTTAGTGGCCTATAGCCAGCAATGAGTCTTTGCTTTCATTTTGTAGAAAAAGGATAATTGAGATTGTGTGCACAACAAATCAGAGGATGCCTCAGTATCATATAAACCTTTAATAAGCCTTAAAATTCAAAGCCAAGGCACACTGAAGCAAACTGCAAAAGGGGTACAATTAATTTATACACGAAAGGAGGGGGCTCTTGGTTCTCCCATTCCCTCACAAAACTTGGTCGAAAAATTACAAAAGTATTTGTAGGAAAAAAAGAGGTATAAATATTCTCTAAAATGATTTAGTTAACTTTTGGTTGTTGCCTCAGCAATAGAATATTGAATTGACCATATCAGAGGAAGCAAAATTTTGTTAAATAGCGCCGGCGGACTTACCCGCCGGCAGCGTTTGCGGGAGGGCCGGGAAGACACCGGACCCCTGGCGGCTGCCATCTTGGTGCTTGGGCGAAGTCTCGCCTCGCAAGACTTCGCCCAAGCACCAAGATGGCGGCCGCCAGGGTCCGGTGTCTTCCCGGCCCTCCCGCAAACGCTGCCGGCGGGTAAGTCCGCCGGCGCTATTTAACAAAATTTTGCTTCCTGCTGATTGGTCCGGGCGGGGCTTGCTGGCCCTATTTAAGGGCGTGTAGGCCTGGGCTCAGCCTTTTCGCCCGGACCATTGCCCCAAGCAGACACCCACCCGCCCTCCCTATTTTGCAGTGTGCTATTGTGGGTCGCCCCTAGGGGGGCCGAATGGGAATTTTTTGCGGCTTTGCCTTTTGCAGGGCCGTTTTTTCGCCCATTCCACACTGAGGAGATGGATGTGCGGTTAGGGGTTGCTTGCACCTGTTAGGCTAATTGGCTTACCTTTGGTCATTTGGGTAGGCAGGTTAGGGGCGGAAAACTGGGTGGTGGTTTAGCAACTGCGCGTTCTCCCTTGGGCATCTTTGGGGATGATTGACAGGTTCTCTCCAAGCTTGTGGTGGAAGCGACCTGAGCAGTTGGGGGGAACCTGTCTTTGGGTCCCGCACCTTTAAGTCCCCTGTTAGGGGTTAGCCGGCTGGACCCCCTTCATGCAAGTGCATGGCATGGTCTCAGGTGAGGGAGGGGTCCCTCACCTGGACTAGCATCGAGCTACGCCCATAAGTTGCCCAGGAAGTTTATCTGACGTCATTTTCCGCCCTGGAAGTATTTGTTTGACCCTGCAGGTCCATTGTTGGGTCATAGTTAAGCATGTTAATTTATGCTAATTTATGCTAATTTAATTAAATAAATTATGCTAATTTGTTATTAATAAAATGACCCAGTTTTAAATCCAGCTCTTGTGTCCGTGACGTTACTCCGTCTCTCCTGCAAATGAGAATATGACAATCATTAAGTGTCGTACCACATGATTCTTGACAAATGTATATTTTATTTTATGTACGCTGAGCATATGCACCAAGACAAATTCCTTGTGTGTCCAATCACACTTGGTCAATAAAATTCTATTCTATTCTATTCTGTTCAAGACATCAATGCTAAAGACATTGTGATCTTTAATGTTATATGAATATTTGAAAACTTTGCTTTTTAAGGGAACAGAGAAAAGGTAAATAACTAAATGTTATAATTGTTTCAGGAGCAAGGAAAAATGAGGGGCAATGTGGGGCAATGATTAAGAGGTCAGACAAAGAGTAGAGAAAATTGGGTTCTAGTGACTTGATTTGAGGCAGTCTTGCAACAAGCTGACTGATAAAGAAAACCAAATGTTTAATCAATGATAAACTTTGTTGTACTGCAATATATGCAGTCCCCCAAATAAGGGAAATAGATTTTAAGAGCAAGAATCTAAAAAAGAAGAAAAAAAGGTGTGACCTAATATCTCCTGAAGTTATGAATGGGGAAGGTTTGGAAAATTATTTTCTTTCTTTATTTTGTCAAAACATGTACAAGATAGCAGATATTGGTAGAAACATAAAACACAAACAAAGTAAATACAGATAAATGAGGACACTAGGACAGGGATGGTAGGCATAATGGTGCGCTTATGCACGTCCCCTACAGACCTCTTAGGAATGGGGTGAGGTCCACTATAGAGTCTAAGGTTAAAGTTTTTGGAGTTTGGGGAAGAAACCACAGAGTCAGGTAGGGCATTCCAGGTGTTGATCACTCTGTTGCTGAAGTCGTATTTTCTGCAGTTGAGTTTCAAGCTATTTACATTGAATCTATTGTGTGCTCATCTATTGTTGCGGCTGAAGCTGAAGTATTCATTGACAGGCAGGACATTGTGTGACTAGATAAACCATCTGAAACAACGGGTGAGAAAAAGAAGAATATCTTTGAATAAATTCATTTTGGATGGAAGGAACACGCACATGTGCAGTGCTAAAAAAACCAGTTTTTGTGCGTGCACAGAAACAAAAAATAAGATGGCAGCACCTATGGGGCCTGTAAGGGGCATGCATAAGTGCACCATTGTGCCTACCGTAAACAAGCTAAAATTTTACCCAATGACAGAAAAGAGTGATGAAATCTGCACCTTTAGGAGGGAGGATTTTGGCAAGCCAGAGAGAAGCCCAGATTAAGAGGCTATGCAGTCCCAACTTGGCTCAAAGTGGTATCAGATTAACATGGTATCAGAGGTGGGTTCCTTCTGCTTCGGACTGGTTCTATTTGTCACGGTTTGCATGTTAGCAGCGCGTTTTTCTTGAGTTCTAGTTATCATTGAAAGGGCATCATTTATTTGGCTGTCAGACATTCCGGAGAAAAAGGACTCTGTGAGTAAAAATTTCTTCCTCTTAGCAGGCATATCAAGCCTTTACAGATTAATGCTTTTCAGGCTTAAATAAGAGAACCAACCTCCTGCTACCATGTAAACCGTAAAAGTAGAAAATAAACATGTCTCAATGGACAACATAACAAAATATGTCTTCTCCATTCTACCTCTATCATGTGAAGACATATTTTGTTATGTTGTCCATCGAGACATGTTTATTTTCTACTTTTATAATAAAAGAATTCTTGTTTTGAACAAATGACTGGGCTTACATCTATCGCCTTCGCGGTGATTAAAGTTCTAACGGACTTTAATTATTTACAAACGGTGACACTATTGACTGGTAAGAACCAGCAGCAATCCCGACTGCTATGCCTCTGAACTGGCTGTCTCAGCGGCCCCATAGGTGCCACCATCTTATTTTTTGCTTCTGTAAAAAAACTGTTTTTTTACCACTACGCATGTGCATGTGTGCACAATACTCACACGCCCATGCGACACATCAAGGAGTGAACTGGCAATGAGGTAAGTCAGAACCCACCCCTTCACGATAACTTTTGAATGTCTTCCCTGGAAGATATGTTCAGAGTTCTAATCCCTGTTTCCTAAGCGACCAAGAAAGAGTCCAGTTATTTATTTATTTTTCACTGCCTGATCCCCTGGCTGGATTTAACCAAAAGATAGAATAAGATAAGGCTTGACCGTTCAACCTTTCAGCTGCTTCACTGGCTGGGGCAGATTTTACTCTCACTATGAATCTTTTCAATCACCACCTAAAATTCTAAGCCTGAGTCCATATATCCACTTTTATCCTAAAAGCAGAAGTCCTGCTTTTATCCCTGGCAGGCAAAGCTTTGGAAGAGAAAGAGCTGCTCATTAAGGTATTTTAAGCAGATAGATTTTTTTTTTAAGTGTATCCAAGCAAAAGAGATTTTTACAATTGACAGCTGGTGAAATGCTTTAGGTGGTGACATTTGCCTGTTAATATATTCCCACTTCTGCCATCTGCTCCACATCATCTTTCTTCTGGGTTTTCAAAATTATGCAGGCCTGTCCTCAGAAAGTGACCTTATGACTACCGACATAAAAAGAATGCATTGCTTTTATCAAATTGTATGTAATGGGAATATGATTACAGAATATATTGCCTTCTTCTTAGGCCCCCAAAGCAAGTTTTTTTTCCCCACACCATCTTTTCTTTCTTCTGTAACTGATTTCAATTGCTATTTCCTATTATGACACTTGTAATTCTATACAGCAATCTAAACCTGACGATTCTGACAGACCTCAGTAAGTTCCATAAATCCATTATATTGTTCCGAATAGAATTTAAATTGGCAGAACTGTGCTAAGCACCAGAATAAATGTGCTAAGAACATCTCTTCTTCTAGAATGATAGCTGCAAATGATTTTATGAATCATTAGCTCTGATACAATAGTCCTACCTGTTTTTGAAAGCGTTTGTGGATTAATTTCTTTTCATCTGCGATATGATGTGAATGAGTTTTGACCAAGTAAATAGAAGTCCAACACAGTTTATGACCAAAAGATGTTTTAAATATTACAGTATATGATTTCTTGTCTTCTTCAATAAAAAGATCTGTCAGAACCGTCAGGTTTAGATTGCTGTATAGAGGTGTGAATAATTAATCGTGCTGTTAAAGCTGTAGAAATTAATGTACCTAACTATGCTTTTTACAATGTCTTCTTTATACACACTAAGCCATTGTTTAGATAATTATGGTTTGCTGAATGGGATACAAAGGACTGGATGCAAATGAGCCATAAATTAGGCCAATAAACCAGAGTTGCCTGAGTTCTAAATCATAAACTACATGGCATGTAATTTTATTCTCCCAACACTGTTCCCACAACCCTGCCAAATTCCATTTTCTACAATACCTAGAATCAGGAAAAAATACCTTGCTGTGTGTGATTTAATTTTTTTCTCTGAGCTATGTTCTACCTCATAAATGTCCAGTCTTAGCAATTTTAAGACCTGTGGACTTAAAGTTGAGGTCCACAAGTCTGGCTGGCTGGGGAATTCTGAGAGTTGAGGTTCACAAGTCTTAAAGTTTCCAAGGCTGGACATCCCTGGTCTACTGCGCCGGATGCGGAATAAGACATGGACACCAAGAGCTGGATTTAAAATTGGGTCACTTTATTAATGTTAAAAGACCTTTAACTGATTATTGACCAAATAACCAGGACCTTCAGAGGCCACTAGAAAATTTGAGATGGAAATAATTCATGAATAACCTTCCTGGGCATCCATAGGCCATACAAGGTTAAGGTATCTACCTTCACCTGGTTCCTGGCCACACCCTTAAAGCATGTGGGAGGATCCCACCATCCAATCCCTTTCAGGTTATTGGGTTAGTTGAGCCCCAAGGGCACCCCCTCTCCAATCACCAAGGACATGTGTACCTATAGTTCTTGGTGAGAGGCATCCCATAATCTTTCAAGAGATGCCCTAAGGGAGAACACCAATTGCTACTGCTGCCCATTTCCATCCCTAACCTCCCAACCCCAGTGACCAAAGGGAAAGCCAATTATCGAATTGTAAGAAAATATGCCACACCCCCTAACCATCCATCCTCTCTCCCCAGTGTGGAATAGGTGAAAAAACGGTCGCAACTAAAGCGCTGGGACAACCAAAAATTCCTATTCGGCCTATGAGCACGACCCCATCAGGGAACACTGTAAGATAGGGAGGGCGGGTGGGTGTCTGCTTTGTCATTGGCCGGGGGCAAAAGGAAGATTGCCTCGGCGCACCCCTATATATAGGGCTCACCTGGCATGCCCCTGGCAGCAAAAATGCTGCACCTGGAAGAATGCAGTCTGTAATGGCAATCTCGTGATTTCTTGTGAGATTGCCAATACAGAAGTGGCACAACGCACCACGCTGTGTCTCCTGAGCCCCGGCGCAATTCCGGATGGCTGCTAAATCAGCTGGCCGTGCATTTGTGTGGAATTGTAGTGTATGTCAGTGTGGTTTAGTGGTTAGTGAGTTTGGCTAAAAGGGGAATAAGACTGAGGTTCATCTTCAACCAAGCGGGTAATGTTAGACAGTTATTCTCTCTCATCCCAACACATCTCACAAGGGTGGTTATGTGAGAAAAAACAATAAATTATATAAATACCTACTTGAAGTCCTGGGCAAAAGGTGACTATAAAATTAGCAGAAAAAATACTATTTGTGTCAGGAGAATACTAACAAAGTTTCACAATACTAGCCCCTTTCTCTTGGCCAAGCAGACAGCTGTGAACTCGACTTGATTCAGTCATTTATCCAATTTAGGTGTTTCCATTGTATGTTTTAATGGGGGGAAGGGTTTGTTTAGTCCTGTGCATGACTGGTTCTGTTTTGGATTAAGTTTAATCTCTGGTTAATTGACTGAATCAATTAATTGCTTTTTTGGCATTTGCATATCACGCTTATTCTCCCCACTGATCTGATTGAAGAAGTGCAAATAGGGCCAATGGCTTGATTCACACATCACAGATTAAGGCATTACATGGTTTGCTTTATTTTGCCTTTATGTTGTACTAATTTGGGACTGCATTTTGACTGTCATTACTGGAGACATTAATATCCTTCTTTGAATGCATATTGTCAAATGAGCCAGATACATTAATGAAATCTCCTCAGTACATTAGTTTGACTTTCATATACATTTCTTTAAATAAATTAATAGGTGATGGTACAGGGGTGGGTTCTTCCCAGTTCAGATGGGATCGCCCGAACTGGTAGCAACCTGATGATGACATCACAAGTGCATCATGGATACGGTTTGGTTGGTGCCAGTCTGTAGGTGCCGCTATCTTTTTTTCTTATATTTTTCTGAATTTTTTTCTGTTTTGAAGTTTTTTCCTCTGCTGCTGCTTGAAAAAGGGCTTTCCTCCCTGCCTTTGGGTTTATTCCTTCAACCAAAGCACAGCTGATCATCTCCTTAGCTGTGTATCGGTCTACTGAGCATGTGCGGAAGCAAACTTGCATGAGGGGACACGCCTGTGCACGCAAGCATAGTGATTGTGCACATGTGAAACGTCACAATGCAAACTGGTGCCAAAGGTAAGTGAAACCTACCCCTGTGATGGTCTAATTCAGGGCTAGGCAAAGTTGGCTCTTCTATGACATGTGGATTTCAACTCCCAGAATTCCTGAGTGAGCATGACTGGCTCAGGAATTCTGGGAGTTGAAATCCACAAGTCATAGAAGAACCAATTTTGCCTACCCCTAGTCTAATTAATGACGGTGTTAATGTGGAAGAAATATGAACCTATAGAATACTTGAAACATTTTCTAGTAAGTAATGATCATATTACGTTTCTGAGATGCAAAGAACAAATAAAGGGGTCTGTCATACCTTTCATGGTTAATGTTGAGGAATAAACCAGGATTCTATGTGTTTGGGGGAAATTGCAACGCCAAATCTGGCATTGAGTTTGCTTTTGCAGTTGCAGGATAAATCACACAAAACTTTGCTCCACTTTGCAGTATGCAGCAGCTTTTGGATTATTGCATCAGCCACCATTCTCTTTCTCCTCTGAGATTCAGTGCTGCAGTTTGCTTAATTATAAGGGAAGCATCTTAGTTTAGAAAGATGTACAGTTTAGTTTCTGCTGTAAGATGATGATGTGGCAAACCAAATAGAGTAGTATGTGCACAGAGAAACTTTCCCAGAGAAAGCAAGTTGAAGCACTGCAGCTGAAGCTCTTGTCTGTCTACCTATCTATTTACCTATCTGCCTCCTATCTTTATTATTGTTTTATGAACAAGGTGGTGAACACACACTCCTTCTTCCTGTTTTCCCCACAGCAGCAACACTGTGAAATGGATTAGACTGAGGGATCATGACTAGCCCTTGGCCATGCAGCTGGCTTTCACACATAAGGTGGTACAAGAACTCATGGTCTCCTGCTTTCTGGTCTGGGGCCTTAACCCCTAGAGCAGGGGTGTGAAACTCGCGGCCCTCACGATGGAAGTGTCATGAGCTGGCAAAAAAAAATTGTGATATATCATGTGACAGCAACATATCATCGTGAGTTTGACGTCCCTGCTCTAGAGCAGACTGGGTCTATACATGTATTTGTCTTATTACCATATTATTTACACGTTTGGAGAGATGGACAAAATAAAACAAAAATTTCATCCCCCAAATAAGTTTAGTAATACATATTTGATGTATTTCGCCTACCTAAAAACTTCAAGGGAAGGCAAAGATTCTGGGGACGGAAGAATGATAGATCATTCTGAAGGACATTTTAGATGAAATAGGACAAATACTAGATTTTCTTTCACACTGAGTATCTCATTTTTTAATATATACCCCCACCCCTTTTAAAACTATTCCTGTCACAAACAAGTATTGGATTGTCTGCAGCCAATCCAACAGCTCAATACTATGTGCAAATATCACTCTGCTATTCTAGTATTATAAAAAATGCCAACTTCAAAATACAAATGGCAGAAAAAAGGGGTAGCCGCGGCCTTCTTAAGGCAAATATAAACCAGGCGGAGCTTGCATTCTATTTTGGATTTTTTTAACTGATATTATGTAATTTGCATGTTGCTAATGCAAAATGAGCAGATAATAAAAATGCTCTTGAGTAGAATTATCTGGTTTCTAAGCATATTTTCATCTATTAGAGCTGAATCTAATCAGTAAATGTTATATTTGCTTTTCTGAATGATGTAAAGTCCTGAGGATTTCTGAAAGTGGCAGACCCAACCATTAGCTCCAAATCCATTGATGATATCACAATGCTGCTTCTGCCAGTTTTTATTTTTGTTCTTTATCATTACTGTCTGTTTCATCTTGCATCACTGTCATGTAATATAATTGACCCTGCAACTCATGTGATATGGTGACATCACAAGGCTATATCTAAAGTAAGGAGCTCACGTAATTCTATAAACCAAATTAGATGAATTGCCACAGCAAACTAGATTAAGCAATGATCTAGGATGGACCTGAGAACAGGGGTAGGTAGGAAAGGAAAAAGCAGAAGCTCTGGAGATTAGCAGTAAAGAGGAATAAAAAGCATCAAACACCTGTCATTTCTTTGAATGAATGAAACATACTGTGGTAATTTAAAAGTCAGTATTAAAACTAGACAATAATTTATGCATCCTCTACTAAGAAATAAAGCATACTTATATTTCTGTTACAGTGTATTTATTAAGAATTTAGTAAGAATTTATATACGTATAGAATTGAATCTAGTCTTTAGGGATAGGCATATCTTTTCCCTTATAATATAAACTTCCCCCATTCCTTATGGTCTTCTGTAGCATTTTCTGAGGAAATATAAAGGATGCCATAGGAAAAGGAAAGCCAAAGAAGAGGACAGGGACCTCATAGAGACCTCAATCTAGATCTATATATAGGGAGCATATACATCTATACATAGGGACCTCAATCTAGATCTACCTCATAATATATTACATAGAAACATAGAAGACTGACGGCAGAAAAAGACCTCATGGTCCATCTAGTCTGCCCTTATACTATTTCCTGTATTTTATCTTACAATGGATATATGTTTATCCCAGGCATGTTTAAATTCAGTTACTGTGGATTTACCAACCACATCTGCTGGAAGTTTGTTCCAAGGATCTACTACTATTTCAGTAAAATAATATTTTCTCACGTTGCTTTTGATCTTTCCCCCAACTAACTTCAGATTGTGTCCCCTTGTTCTTGTGTTCACTTTCCTATTAAAAACACTTCCCTCCTGAACCTTATTTAACCCTTTAACATATTTAAATGTTTCGATCATGTCCCCCCTTTTCCTTCTGTCCCCCAGACTATACAGATTGAGTTCATTAAGTCTTTCCTGATACATTTTATGCTTAAGACCTTCCACCATTCTTGAAGCCCGTCTTTGAACCCATTCAATTTTGTCAATATCTTTTTATAGGTGAGGTCTCCAGAACTGAACACAGTATTCCAAATGTGGTCTCACCAGCGCTCTATATAGCGGGATCATAATCTCCCTCTTCCTGCTTGTTATACCTCTGGCTATGCAGCCAAGCATCCTACTTGCTTTTCCTACTGCCCGGCCACACTGCTCACCCATTTTGAGACTGTCAGAAATCACTACCCCTAAATCCTTCTCTTCTGAAGTTTTTGCTAACACAGAACTGCCAATGCAATACTCAGATTGAGGATTCCTTTTCCCCAAGTGCATTATTTTACATTTGGAAACATTAAACTGCAGTTTCCATTGCTTTGACCATTTATCTAGTAAAGCTAAATCATTTACCATATTACAGACCCCTCCAGGAATATCAACCCTATTGCACACTTTAGAGTCATCGGCAATTAGGCAAACCTTCGCTGCCAAACCTTCCCCTATATCATTCACAAACATATTAAAAAGAATAGGACCCAGAACAAATCTTCAATCTAGCTTATTATAACAACTTTATTCATTGACCCAATATTTTCAGAATGTTGACAATATTTTATTGTCTTATTAGAAGAGAGCAGATCTTAGGAGAGTGTGGCTTACATATATAGCTATCTAATAACTTTGTAGTTGCAATTATTTTAGAATATAGGTGTAATTGTAGAAAATTTCAGTATGATGGTTCTGAATCAAGTATTGAATGCCATTCTGATCTTAACTCTCTGTCAGAGAAGGAGCAGCTGAAGGAAACATATTCCATTTCAGCCTGATAGAACAGTATTTGCAATTTGCAAAATTCACAGAACACATCCCATATATGCATGTTTTCTAAAAATAAACACCCCCTCTATCAAGAACACTAAGAAGAATAGGGCAACTTGTAGTCTTTACACCTCTGCTAAGATACAGCTCTTCATACTGGCAATAGCTCTTTGATGATCTCGCCTATCTTTCATGTCATTTTGAAATTTAGTTTAAGGCATGCCTTCTTAATTTGTGTAATGTGCCATGTGGTTTGGGGTTAGAAAATTGACTTATATCTGGGGCAAGATTCTCCTACCCATTTGGGTAGGAGAGAGAGAGAAAGAGAGAAGCAGAAATGGGAGTGGTACTTTTTTTTTAAAAAAAAATGAAACTGGATTTTCTATAATTAAACCTACTAAAATTAGAAGAACATAAGAAATTACCTGTACCAAATCAAAATATTGTTCCAACTAGCCTACTATTCTCAGTTCTGACAGGTTACTATTGTTTAAGGATCCAAGTAAAATTTCTCCCTTAGCTGAAGATACCAGGAATCCAGCTAGATCAGTGATAGAGAACCTTTGACACAGATATCAGTACGCCACAATGACACATCAGCATTCACCAATACTCAACAATAACTATTTTTGAAAGCATGTTCCACTCTTGCATTATTTGTGGAGATTGAAGAAGCAGTGTGAGGCAACATACCAACACTCAAGTTAGGTATTTTTACATGCCAAGCCCCAAAAGATGGCTACCAGTATCATGAAACGAGACTCAATCATTGCATTGAAATGATGTTTGGAAGCAATAAATCTTGTTTTAGATCATCATAAAATTCTCTACAGTAGCCCTTGATGTGATCATCTTTGTGACTTTCTGACAAGCAAGGTCAATAAGGAAGCCAGATTCACTTAACTGTGTTATTAACTTAACTACTGCAGTGATTATTTTAACAACTGTGGAAAGAAAGGAACCAGGAGTCTCTATGCACAATCGCTCAGGCCCTCATCACCTCTAGTCTTGATTATTGCAACATGGTCTACCTGGGTCTACCCTTGAAGACTGTTCTGAGACTCCAAATTGTCCAGCATGCAGCTGCGCGAGCTGTCATGGGTGTATCTTGGTACACCCATATAACAACTATGCTCCGCAAGCTTCACTGGCTTCCTATTAGTCTCTGGGCACAATTCAAGGTGTTGGTTATTACCTATAAAGCCCTATATGGCTCAGGACTAGGCTATTTACGAGACTGTCTCTTGCTGCATACCTCCCAGAGACCTATAAGAGCACACAAAGTTAGTCTCCTCCAGGTCCAGTCAACTAAGCAATGCAGGTTGGCAGGACCACAGAGGAGGGCCTTCTCTGCTGCAGCCCCGACTCTATGGAATCAGCTCCCCACCCCCCCAATGTCTGTACTGTTCCCACCCTATTGGCTTTCCGTAAAGCCCCAAAGACCTGGCTCTGCCAGCAGGCTTGGGGGCAATGAACCAACAACAATCATGGGCAAATTGTATGAATGTTAAATATGCATGTTGGGTTAGTTTATTATGGCTTTTAATCAAGGTTTTGTAGCTCTGACTCTATATTTGACTTCTTTTTACTCTTTCTGTTGTAAGCAGCTCCGAATCCTTCAGGATTGGGCGGCATAGAAGTCAAATTAAATGAATGAGTGAATGAATGAATGAATGAAGAAAGAAAGAAAGAAAGAAAGAAAGAAAGAAAGAAAGAAAGAAAGAAATGAGACAAAATGAGACAAAATTCACTTAACAAACATCTCATTTAGCAACATAAATTTTGGGCTCAATTATGGTCATAAGTCAAGAACTACCAGTATAAATGTCAGATCCAAGTGCTTGGAATGAGTAAGAGGGAAAAAATAAAAAATGAATTTCAGCTTTAACAAACTGTTTTTACTGACCTGAACCTGAATATTATGACGATTATTTCTACTATTGCTACTTCTTCTTTTCTAAGATTTAATCTTATTCAAAAAAAAAAGAAGAAGAAAAATATTATCTAAATTCTAATAGAAGTTGCAAGAGATTTTATTGTAGGCCTAGTTAGGCATTGTTTCTCAAAATGAAACTGACTGCTCTTGAGAGGTCTCAGACAGGGGTTTATTTTTCACTAGTGATAAACCATCATTTATGGCAAAGACATTTTGTCTAAAGAGTGCCCAGAGCATTATTGAAGTATTGGGTAGTTATTAGAAACTGTTGCTAGATATTTTATTGCAATAATTTATTAGATCCAAGCTAGAGGGTCCACAAAGAAAATTGATGTATAATGCTGGGTACAGGTGGAAATAGAAAGCTTCTATGATTTTGAATTATTATGTTCATTTGTTTCCTGACTTGGCTATTAGTCTTTTGTTTCTACCAAATGTTTGTTGAATGTTTGAAGTCTTCCAGAATAGGATATTGCCTAGGAATGTGATCTCCCAGACTGCCTTGCTGAACTGACATACATTAACAGATGGAAAAGAAATGGAGCCAATTCACATCTTCCAGTGCCATTAGTTAAAATATAAGATAAAAAATAGTACAATAATTCCTAAGCAATTCCATCATTGCCACTTGGATAATATGACTGATAAATCTGTGCGTTGTCATCAGTGTCTTTTTCTTCCCTCGTTATTATGTGTTTATGGGAGAAACCCCAGCCTTTTTTGCAGGGTGGGCTGCTAGCTAAATTGGGCTTGCCGCCATGGCTTGTGAGTGCTAGCGGGGTCAGTGTGATTTTGGTTCTGCACTTGTGGAGGTAGCAAAATTGCGCACAGAGCCGCAGATGTGCCCATGTTTCGGCAATTTTTTTTCCTTCCACACATGCCAAAATATGGGCGCACCTGCGGCTCTGCGCACAATTTTGCTACCTACACAGGTACAGAAGCAAAATCGCGCTGGCCCTGCTAGCACTCACAAGCCATGGCGGCAAGCCCAATTTAGCATTCTGGCTAGCAGCCCACCCCTGCAAAAAAGGATGGGGTTTCTCCCATAAACACATAATAACGAGGGAAGCAAAAGACCACACCTGCTTTTATGTCTATGGAGATTCTCAGCCATCGACAGGGGACCCTGCTTCCTGGAACCAGACAGAGTGACTGTCACAAGAGACGCAAGTACTCTGGGGTGGGGCGCTCATTTGGGGAACATGGTGGCTCAAGGCACATGGTCACCAGAGGAAGCGCTCCTCAGCATCAACCTGCTGGAACTGCGGGCCATCGCTTTGGCCCTGGGACACTTCAAGCCTTGAAGAGTTGGCATGTACTGGTTCTAATGGACAACATCACAGCCAAAGCTCACATCAACAGACAGGGGGGAACTGTGTCCAGACAGTTGATGGAAGAAGCCATGTTTCTAGGCCTGTGGGCAGAGGCATGGCTCCTTTTGAACACATGGATGGACAATATTATGGCGGATTGGCTCAGCCGTCACAACATCGACCAGGCGTAATGGTCCCTGACCATGGGGTGTTCAAGAAACTCACCTCCAGGTTCGGCCACCCGGTGTGGACCTGTTCGCTACGCCCCTCAACGCTCAGGTTCCCAGGTTCCTGACCAGGTTCAGGTCTCACGGGTCAGAGAGTACAAATGCACTCCGCTGTTTTCTAGTTTTCTAGTGAAGGTGTTTTACTTCTTATTCAAGAAGAACACGAAAGTCCAGTTACTTCTTGAGAAAGCACTTTATGGGCACATCCTTTTAATTTAAAACTTTGTTTCTCAAACTTACAGTATGCTAACATATTTTTGGGGATTTCTGGAAATTAAGCGGGCAGCAGGATTGAGGAAGTGGGATTTGAAAAAGGCAGAGTGGGACTAACAAAATAAATGGATTACATGGGTAAGTAATATACAACACCATGGAGGTAAATAAACACCACAGCTACAAGTAAACAGCTTCATCATCATGAATCTTCATGGAATGATAACCAAACCATTTTACCTTCAGTTTAGTATGGTAATCCTGCCAACTTAAAAAAAAAAAACCACTCCAAAAGACAGATTTCAGCCTGCAAGTGTCCTTCTGAAACATTGCTTTGAAAGATCCTATTTATCTGAATGACTGAGCTCTAAGTATAGTTATGCTGATTGTGTAAAATTATAGTTTATCTTGGTAAAAAATGTTCTGCTATTAAATGGATTTGGATGTGGGTTTAGGAGTTGGGTAGAGAATTTATTAGAGCAGTTACACTTTTATTGCTTCTGCAGTTTTTTATTTTTTTATTTATTTATTTGGAGCAGGAGAAAAGAATAAATAACATAATACAGTCCTCTCTTCCTCAATTATTTCTTGGATCCTCGTATATACAATTATTTATTCTAAGTGCTCCCTTTAGAAGTAAACATTCCAAATGCAGCTTTCATAGATGCATACAAACACACACACACACAAGAGATATTAATACATTTAGACGTACCTGAAATAAATAGTCTAGGCCTTTGCAATGAAGCAGAAATAAACATTTCAAGGCTGGAATCTATTTGGTCTGATAGTCACATATTGTATTTGAGTGCAATGTAAGGAAATTATGTTTTCCTATCCCAGCTTATACTGGAAGACTTAGTGCAGAAATCTCTCCTCAAATTATGACATTCAGTCTATTTGCCAGCTCCAGCAACAATTAGGATTGTGGATCGTCTTAAACCTACTTCTGTGACTGTGCCATGGAAAACTATTTAACATAACTTTAAAGCTTTATACTACAAACCTACTGGGAACTGTTTCCACTGAGGCAGTAAATGTCATCTGGCTTTACCGTCTGAAACGTCAGGTGAAGGCTCACTTGACTGAACTCACATTTACTACATGCCTTAAAAAAATGCCTACCCAGAAAATATGCATTGCCTGACATCCAGTTGGGGAGCTTTTAGTCTTAGGAATCCATATCTATCATTTCCAAAGATTTAGTCTAAACACAGATTTACCACCCCAGTGAGAACTGGGCAAAGGTTTCTCTCTTCTTTGTGCTTGAAGGCTGCTAATGAACTTACCCCTATGATAAGAAATGGAAAGCCAATGAGCTTTATAATTAACGCTTCCCCTGGCAGGTATTTCTTTTTCTTTGAACAGCAGGGCAGCCAAAATCTGGTGAGCTGAAGCAAGCATTAATCTTATAATAAACTACTGTGTTTATAGAAGTTCTTCAACCTGTATCCAATAGGCAGGATCAAAAAGTCTAAAGCTCAAGAACTCTCATTCAGTTGCTCTTCCTGATTCCATGGACCATAGCATGCCAGATTCTCCTGTCTTCCATTGTCTCTCAGAGTTTGCCTAAATTCATGTTCTTTGAGTCAATGGCACTATCTAACCAACTCATCCTCTGCCAACATCTTCTCCTGTTGCCTTCAATCTTTCCCAAAATCAGGGAGGGTCTTTTCAATGAATCTTCTCTTTTCATTACATGACAATAGATAGATGATAGATAGATAGATAGATAGATAGATAGATAGATAGGTAGGTAGGTAGATAGGTAGATAGATAGATGATGGATGGACGGACAGACAGAATGTAGATGTAGATGTAGATGGTAGATGTAGATTAAGACAGAGATAAAGATGATAGAGATGTAGATAGAGATGTAGATAGACATCATAGAGATGGAGATGGAGATAGAGATATGTTCAGTAAAGGGAAGCCACTTGCTGCCGTACTGGAATGCTCCAACAGTGGTGGCATGCGTGCGAGCATGCGTGCATACACTTTAGCTTCCTGCACCTGCACAGACTCATGCCCAAAGCACAGCGCTGGAGCCCAGGACCAAAAGCCTCCCAGCTATGGCACATGGAACCTGTGGCACCTGCCTCTCTCCGGAACTCGGCCCTGCTTTCCCATGGCCCACCTTCTATCTGTGCCCAGATGAGGGTGGCCCAGGCTCCAGCAGCACCTCACCGGACTCCTTCCTGGACTCCTGTGGCTCCTTGGTGGGTGGGCACAGCTGGTGGCAGGCAGCAGCAGAACGCCAGCCACTGCGAGAAGCTCCGCATATGGTGCCTGGCCATCTGCTACATCAGCCACCTCTCTGGGCTGCTTCTCGTGCTGGCTCAGCCAGGAGACCCGCCCGACACCCCACCTGCTCGAGCCACCCCACTACCAATCTGGCTGCAGTGGGGAGGCTTGAACAGGTGGGACAGTGGGCACATGTCCTGGCCAAACAGCTCAGAGAGGTGGCCAATATAGCAGATGGCCAGGTGCTGCATATGGAGCTTCTCATGCTGGCTGGCATTCTGCCACTGCCTGCTGCCAGCTGCATAAGCCTGCCAGGCCCTCCCTTGACTGACTGCCACCACCATCCTGCCTCGCAGGACCCAGTAACAACAGCTGCAGAGGGGCCTCACGCCTGCCGGATGAGCGCTGCGCTCTCTGGGCCCACCTAGTGGGGGTACTGTTGTTGCTGGCTGGGGTGGCAAGATTGGGCTTTTGCACATGCGCAGAAGCCGAATTTCACGTGCACGGCATGTGCAAGCGCATGCACGCGCAGGTCCATTTCTGTGTTCCATGCCATACCACTTGCTGCCCAACCTGGATATGTTACTGTAGGGCATAGTTTCTCTGAAGATGGTTGTCCTTGCCTATCATCAAGATGGGACTAGGAGAAAACTGAATTAAACCTAGAGTAATTGCAATTGCAATTGGAAGAAGAGGTGGGAACAGCATAAGGGCAAGCAGCATTTTCCTTGTTTGAGCTACCGAATTATAAATGACCATTGACCATTACAAGAAAGAGATCCAAAATATTTGAACTTTTGGCTTGCATTCATTCATTCAGTCAGTTACTCAGTCACTTTTTCATTCATTCATTCAATTCCTCTAGCTGCCCATCTCAAATAGGTCATCTCTGATTGACTTATTTATGCCATCAATGAAAGGAATTTTGTAGTATTAAATGTATTCCATTATTTTAAGATTTTTTTAAAGCAAATAAAAAGTATATAACTAAAAGAAAGTTGTAAAGAGGTGCTGAAATCTTGATTGGTCCATTTCTTTTCTTTTCATACCAAAGACATCAATAGTGGGTTCTACTTAACTTTGCTTCTGGTTCAGGAATGGGAGCATGTGGGCATGCAATGATCTATACATGTGCAGAAGCTTCTGCGCATACACAGAGCATTTTAATGACATCCAGGTGGGTGGCCAGAGACTCCCACTACCACTATTGGTTCTCTGAACCTGTGCTAGCAGGTAGCAACCCACCACTGAAGGGCATCAAAGAAATAGCTAGCAAGCCTTTTAACCAGCAGATGGCATAGTTAATTCCCAATATAACAAAACAACTCTTCCAGATCTCCAAACAGCTGGGATTCAGGGTTCCCCATGGATGCAGGAGACACCTGTACCTTTGCTATTTTGGCCACACCCACGATCTCCTGGGAAACCTCATTGTGTATTTTGAATCCACTCACAAGCTTATGTGTGGAAAGCAAAAACATTTAATCCCCCCCCCCCAAGGATTTAAAGTAGATAGTCCCATGATGCGGAACACAGATGTTAAAAGAAGAATATTACTACTGCTCTGGCTTTCTGTAAAAAAACAAAATCCATATTTTTGCTTAACCCTGCTGTTCTGTTTAAGAAAAGTAACAAATCTTCTGTTCCCGGGTCACCCTGACCCGGACCGAAAACTCTTCATTTGCAGTGCTTATGTTTGGTCAATTTGAATACTTTTTTCATTTGGAAAGTAGTCTGAACATTTCTGCACACAATGATATGAAAATTGAACTGAAGAAATTAATCCTTATTGGTTTATTTTGCACATAAATATGCCTCCCCCCCCGTTTTTGTGAATTTTCTTTAGGTTTATTGATAATTATGCCTGCAAAATACATTCTATTTTACTAAAGTTGGTATGGGATTGGTAGCTTGAACATTTCTGAACATAATGATATGAAAATTGAACTGGAAAAATTGATGCATATTGGTTTATTTTGTTGATGAAATGCACGCCCCCCCCCGTTTTTTTTAAATAGTCTTCACTTTATGGATAGTTTTGCTAGAAAAATACATTCTATTTTACTAAAGTTGGTGTGGGATTGGTAGCTTGAACATTTCTGAACATAATGATATGAAAATTGAACTGGAAAAATTGATGCATATTGGTTTATTTTGCACATAAATTATGCCTCAATTATTTCAATTTATATAAAAATTATGCTGTTAATTTCAAACTTACATACTTTTTTTTAGTAAAATGGATTTTTTTCATAAAATTAGTTCTCTGGCTACAATGTGGTTGATTTTCAAAAGGATATTCCAAATATTTCTAGACAAATATGTATAAACAGTGACAATAATGGCACACAGCAAGGCCGAGGGGGGGTGGCCCTTTTGTGGCAAAAATAAACCAATAAGAACCATTTTTTTCAGTTCATTTATATTTTTCTTATATTCAGAAATGTTCAATTTAGTATATCAAACCTTTTGGGGGAAAATTCCTTAGGGATTTGTAGCCTTAAAAAATAGAAATTGACACGAAATTAAAAAAGGATGGGGGGAGGGGCTTTTTGATCAAAATAAAAATATAAGTCTCAATTTTTCCAGTTAAATTTTCATATCATTATGTTCATAAATGTTCAAACTAGTTTTCCAGTTGAAAAAGTTTTCAAAAAGACCAAATTCAAGTACCTTAAAAAAATCATTTTGGTCCGGGTCTATATGACCCGAACAGACTAAACGTGACTTTTTTTTTGCCCAGAAAAAATTTTTTACCCCCACCCCCACAAATATTTTTTTGATGATCAGTATTGTTAAATTGAGTAAATGAATGCCTAATATTTTAAAGAATATTTCGGATTTGGAGCATAAAAAAATAAAAAGTGAAAATGGTTGCAAGCAGCCAAGGGGGGGGAAGGCCTTATTTCTGATGTTAAAAAACCAATAAGAATCATTTTTTTCAGTTCCTTTATATTTTTCTTATATTCAGAAATGTTCAAGCTACCAATCCCACACCAACTTTAGTAAAATAGAATGCATTTTGCAAGCAAAACTATCCATAAATTGAAAAAAATTTCACAAAAACGGGGGGGCGTGCATTATATCCGCAAAATAAACCAATAAGATTTACTTTTTTCATTTCAATTTTCATATCATTGTGTGCAGAAATGTTCAGACTACTTTCCAAGTGAAAAAAGCTTTCAAAAAGACCAAACATAAGCACTGCAAATTAAGAGTTTTCGGTCCGGGTCAGGGTGACCCGGGAACATAAGATTTGTAACTTTTTTTGCCCAGCAAAAACTAAGCCCCCCACCCCCGCAAAAAAATTCTCATAGAGAGAACCCCTGAAATGATGAAACTACATGAAATTTCAAGTTTCAGATATGCAGGGAAATTTTTTTACAGGGACTCAAACTTGGCTTCGGGTCACATACGACCCGAACAGAACAGCTTAAACTTCAAGTTTTAGTAATATTAGAGGTCTTATAAAATGAATAGATACTCAGACCTTAGTTAAAAATATATTAATGAATAAACCTCCCAACCCCTTTTCCCGGTTGCTCTCATAGGAATTACTCATGTTTAGTCTAAATTATTTTTTTAAAATGGGGGTTTGTTCAGCTTAGTATCTGAATTCCTCACAATCATTGTCACTGACCTTTGAAAAAAAGGACTTTCTTCATCTCTTTTTATGGGTGTAAAAAAATTACACCTTTATAACTACTGTATTATTAGAAATTATTGTATTTAAAAGATTTGGTAAGCTCATTAGTACTTTTTAAAAATATATCTCTATGTCTATCTATTTTAGCACATCTTAATGTGTTTCTTTCTCACAATTAAACAGAAATGCAAGTTGTGAGAAATAGAATTACTTTGACAAACTAGTGTTCCGTATAATGGAGTATTATAATTTTTCCACCACCCATAGTACCTCCAAAAAGAGCTGCTTCCTAGCAAATTAAATCCCAAAATCAATGTTCAAATAATTTTATTCTAGCTCAAATAGAAAACATCAAGAAACTTCAAATAAGAATGTTCTACTACAATTCAGAACGATATTACAGGAAACACAATAAAAATGTATCATGATTTTCCGACTACTAGCAAACTAGTTTAAAAAGGGATTCATGTCCTTGTTAATGTCCTTTCTAGAATAATAAATGTCTTTTCTTCAAACATACAAAACAATGCCATGTCCATTAGAGATAAATGCATGTCAGATAAAAATCAGCAGTAAAGGTCCTAATTTCTGTAACTTTAATTGTGTTATATCTGGGCAAAAAATTACTATTTCTGAATATAATAACTGATTTTTGTATTAATTGCATCAATCATCCAGCCTTAGGTAAGATGTACCTTATCTTGTACAGAAAATGCCCATTCATGAGTAGCATAGAATCCTTTTATAAGTGAACAGTAAATTCTCAAAAACCAGATCCATTTAAAAAAAAATTATGCTTACAACATATAAAATTTATAGAGTTTGTTATTTCCCACTTACATTTTCCTTTATAATTGTTGAAAAATATTGAATTCCTACATTTTAATTTTGAATAGTAGATATTGTTCTCAAGTGTTTGTTTCTTGGAGCCCAGAATTCTACTCCTGGGTGTATTTTCAAAGGCTTATGAGCAATTCTCTTTGATGCTCTCTCACTCCTTGACTCAGTCTCATTGCCACTTTCAATCTCCATTTAGTGGTCCTCTTTCTTTGTGTACAAATCTATTGGTAAGGGAAAGGAGATTTCACTGTATCTCTTATTATTATCACATCTTGTGATAGGCAGCAAAGAAGATGAACAAAAAGATCCCAGGAATTGATAATGCACCCTCTTACAAATGAAGGTGAATACATCTCAGGATAATGTTGCAGGATACAATCTGGGTCAGTCACCCAGACCAGAAGTTTTGTCTGCCAAGATTTCAGATTAATGCTGGAGATCATCCTCAGGGAACTTCTCTGGGTGCTCTAGGGCAGTGTTTCCCAACCTTGGCCACTTGAAGGTATCTGGACTTCAACTCCCAGAATTCCCCAGCCAGCATTCGCTGGCTGGGGAATTCTGGGAGTTGAAGTCCAAATATCTTCAAGTGGCCAAGGTTGGGAAACACTGCTCTAGGGCAGAGGTCTTCAAACTTGACAACTTTAAGACTTGTGGACTTCAACTCCCAGAATTCTCCAGCCAGCTATGTTGCAAAGTTTGGGGATCACTGCTCTAGGGTGTGCTGTGAGTGGTATTTATAGCTGCATAGCTTTTTTGATATAGATTGGAGTATTGATGGCTGGCTGTTAAGCCATTACCTTCTATTAAATGCAAATGTTGTACCAGCTATTGGATGCAACTTTTGATAAGCATCCAACAAATAGTTAGTTTATTGCGTATGTTCCTATCTGTAAAAATAGGTAACTTTTCTCAGATTTGCTGTCCATGCAGGAAATGACCAAGGTCAGGAAACTATCTTTATGTTAATGGCATCAAAGTGACAGAAATTCTTTCCAAGGAAAATTGGTTAAC
Organism: Erythrolamprus reginae; assembly: GCF_031021105.1. Taxonomy (NCBI): domain Eukaryota; kingdom Metazoa; phylum Chordata; class Lepidosauria; order Squamata; family Dipsadidae; genus Erythrolamprus; species Erythrolamprus reginae. The sequence continues at coordinate 170,688,004 of NC_091950.1, read as the reverse complement.
CTTGCTCACTCCCTGATAACAAGAACAGTGTATTTTAAAGAGGCTTTTAACTTGTAATACTGGATTGTTGACATGTATGTTCTGCTTTGTCCTATGTAAATGCGATGCCTATGTGGTTTTGGATACCTTACCTAAATCACCTTGAGGAGACCTTCTCATATTGTGAAAGGCAGATTCAAAAATGTGATAGATACATAGATAGCGCAGATGTTATACTGATTATGTGCCATGCTGTTCAAATGTTGTAAAGAATAATAACTACACTAGTGGTTTAATGTTCTTTGTTTCTTGACAGATGACTAAGTAACTTTGATTAGAACAAAGTTGTTTTTCTCATCAAAGCGAATGCTACCTTTTAAAAAAATGGCAGTTCAACAGATGTTTGGAAGCAATTTTTGCTGCTTTTGTAAGATTCCTGAACACACTCGTGGTAGATAAACATTGGGTAAATTAACTTAATTTTGGTTAGTGCATGTCTCAGTTGGAATAATGTTATCTACATTGTGCTGATTTGCTGGAAAATGTGTTCCCTGCTGGAGGGGAAAAAAAGCAATTGCTAATTGCCCTTCTTGTTAAGGAATCACATCTTCTAAAACTAATGCACATCTTTTAGATTTTAGGTCTTTAAAGGCTCAAGCTCCCTATTAAAACTAGCAAGCCCATGCATATGTAATAAACCTATAAGTGTTAAAATGTGCTGTTGGTTTTCTGGAATTTGTTCATTCATTTCCCATCTGTTCTTTACTATGTTCCCAAAGAGTTAAAGGGAGTGTTCTGTTAATAATGGCACCTTATCATAAATCTTCAGGGGAAAAGCATTATAAATGAAGCTCCGTTTGTAATGGAGTGCCAGAATCCACATGTGTAAATTTGCCCTTGCAGCATGCTGGGTAATGATGCTCTTCAGGACTCCACAGGATTCCCATGGGCAATATTTGGACAGAACAGTATTGATAGAAGAGCTACATGCAACAGACATTGGTCCCCATGGAGCAAAACAGAGCAGCACAAGGGCAAGATGCCACTGACAGGATGTCTGCACATTTCTGAAGATGATTTCTCTCCACATGCTCCTGGGGAATCTCCCTGTGCCAAGCTCAGCTAGTTAGTTATCCCATGGTCCAAAGTTCTGCTCCATGGTGCAGTACAATTTGTGGAAACGGCATTGACTTTTAAGAATCCATGCCCTCACTCCCCTGAGTGCACAATTTCTCAAGGAAGCTGCGATCTCTAGAAAAAAGGAGGTCATTCTAAAGACTCTTAGCAGCTGTCAGTTATAAAAGTGAACAAAGAAGCCACAGCAGAAGTTAAAAGTTTAAGGTGGTGTATCTTTTCTCTCTCTCTTTTTTTTTTTTACATTTGTCTCAGGAAAGTCCCCAGTTTGGAATCATCTCCCCAAATCTAGGTTCTCTTCCAGTCACCCTTTTAAAATAAAAGTAATTATCTACAAGCCTGTAAACCAATGACCACCATACTTTCCCCCTTTGAGGTTAATTAACTGCTATTATTTGTGAAATATTGTAGAAATGAATGACAACTTTGACTGTAATTGTGAAATAAATAGGATCAATAGAAAAATCAGTTTTGAATTAGAGGATATTATATTTCTTTTCTTCCTTTGAAGTTAGATACCTATTTCTAAGGCAGTCAAAGTCATTTGAAAGCCAGTATAACCAATAAGACACTGTTACTGGTAACCTCAATAGATGGAAATTCAAAAGGAGCTAGACAATCTTACCAGGTCTAGCTGTGCTTTTCATACAGACATGCTATGCAAAAGTGTTATAATACGTTCTTAAGGAGCTTAAGCTAAATAATTTCTTCTTTGTGTGAATTAGACAGAAAGAGGCCATAGAGTGTAATTCAGATGCTTTGTGGCAGAATTTGTAAAGAAAAAAAATTGATTTGGGCTTTGATCAAATCATATTATATACAGCCTCTTTTCTTGATTAGAGTTCTCAGAGATTATGTCTCTGATTCTTTTCAGAAAATTAAAAGGATAGATAAAGATACTTTATATGTGTGTATGTGTGTGTATGTCACATGTTTTTTTGCTGAATTTGAAAATTAAGGGAGACTAGGATAGATATATTTCTGCCTTATTTTGGCCTCATCAGCTAGCCATACCCACTGGGACTTGAACCTGCAACCTTTGTCTTGTAAGGCAGAGAATTATCCTCTAGGCTACAGTATCCAATCCCTTCAGCTCTGCGCCATATATATATGGCTAGCTGATGAGGCCAAAATAAGGCCGAAATAGATCTATCCTAGTCTCCCTTAATTTTCAAATTCAGCAAAAAAACATGTGACACACACACACACACACACACATCTGTGTGTGTGTGTGTGTGTGTGTGTGTGAATAGGATGTTTCAAACTTAGTGTGGATGATTGATTAGTAAATATACCTTGCACTGGCCTATATGCCTTATTTATTCCTTCAATGGCTTACATAGCATAAAACAAATTTAAAATATCCACAGTAAGCTTAAGTTAAAGCTTAAAAACAAAAATCCATAATAGTGAAATAACAACAAAATAAAATTTGTTAAATAAACTGTGTTTCTGAGCAGGTTAAAATTTTGCCTGGAACAGGTCCTTCTTCAACATCTGCCTGAATATGTTCAAAGCTAGCAACAGCTTGCTCTACATAAGAAGATAGTTGCAAACAATTGGCACCAGAGCCTCATTACCTTAGCTTCTTTTGCTTTCCTGTGGTAAGGGAGTAATTATTCTGTAGATGATCTAATAATTTTGATCAAGCAGTCCAACAGGTATTCAGTTGCCAAGGCATAAAGGACTTTATAGGTAAAAAATCATCCAGAATCTGATTAGGAGGCAGTGTAGGGCCTGCAATATTGGTGTAATATGTTTCCAATTACAAGAACCAGTTATCACATGGACCACTGTATTTTGGACAAATTGCTGCTTCTGAGTACGGTAGTTTTTAAAGGCACTCCCCAATATAAAGAGTACTGCAGTAATCTAAATGGGTCATAATAAGGATATGATTTGATGTAGAAAATTGCCCTTGAATCAAGCATGGTGACAACTGATATATTCTGCCAGGCTCACCACACGAGCCCCCAATTAAGTGCAAAGGTAGAAAGTCAGACACACACACGTGAAAAGTCAAGAAAACTGTTTTTATCCAAAGTAAACGAGAAGCAAAACACCCTTTTGGTAGTCAAAGGGCTCACCTTCAAAGCAACAGACTTGAATGCAGACTTGAATACAATAAACAAATACAAAGCAATTAACAAGCAGCTGTGAAGACGACACAGCCACTCTCCTTCCAACGTTTTCAACTCACACTCTTGACTATGGTTTAGTTTCAGAGTCCTGATATCAATGAAAAGAAAGTCCTTGGAGAATCCTGAGATGAAAGCCACTTTCTCTGTCACCGAACGGATAAACATCCACACTCTGAGGCCAAAACGCTGCCAATTTAACAGCAGCCCCAATTAGTTGAACCACACCCAACCAGAGGTGAAACTCCCTTATCTCCTGTAGTATTTATGTAGCTGCTCTTTCCTAGTCATTGCCCTGTGGCTGCATAGGTCAATGAATGTCTCTTCATCTGAATCCAGCGAGAATAATGAGGATGATGAATGACTCCCTAATGGGCTGTCTGCCATGACCCCCTCTGAGGATTCCATTTCACAGTCACCCCCTGCTTCCGACGCTTCGCTGTCCGAAGCCATCAGCAGTAAAACTGGCCTCTGACACTGGGAGGATTCACCCACATCCACCCCCACAGTCCTTGGGGCAGGAGCTGGCCCAGGGCCAACCACAACATGATATACCAGCCAAAATTGGGCAAAAGTATTCTATCTAGTGCTTCCATTTGGTGGACCAGCAGAAGCTACCTGTATAAATCTAGAAGGACCCTAAATCCTAATCTTGTTCCTTCAGGAGTAATGCCTGGCATCATTGGAGGGATTGATAGCAATAGCACTTAGATTTACAGTATATACAACTTCATAGTGCATTACATTAGTCTCCAAGGGGTTTGCAGAATCAGCATATTGTCCCCAACAATCTGGGTCCTAAATTTTTTGACCTCGGAAGGAGGGAAAGTTGAGTCAAGCTTGAGCCGCATCAGGATATAATTCTAAAATGTATACTGTATAATTTATAAAAGTAGAAAATAAACATGTCTCGATGGACAACATAATAAAATATGTCTTCACATGATAGAGGTAGAATGGAGAAAAATGAGTTTTAGGGTGAAGAAGAAGGATGTGATGTTAGATGTGGCAGGATATTACATCATAATAGGAGGAACTTAATAAAGCACACACAGTTAACTATTTAATTACTAAATGTCTCTGGGGCTGGCAATATTCAGCGTGACAGGTAGTTCAGAGTCTTGTAGTAGGGAGCATTAGTATGCAATAAACCTATATTCATTTGTACTGCCCAAACTCCTGATTTACTGAGCTTGACATTGACAGAAGAGGATTTAGAGATCGTTTATCCACTTCCTTGGAGTTCATGAGCCAGAAAGAGTCCCATGTTAAATTTCTAAGTCACCAAAGATTGTCTATGAGCATTCAATATTCTGATAATTGTGAGTGATTCTGTCAACAAAATGACATGCAAAATACTCATAGTGAGCAGATGGAAAATCTTTCTTTGACATTACCCTAATGTGGAATTAAACAGCCAAGCCTGCTGGATTACAGCAATTTTGCATCACCACAAAAATGCTGGATGCACTGTGACTTGCTCACTCATTGAGTGGTGGACTAACTATCCAGCTGAATCCCAGTCTGCATTGAAGTGATGGTTCATGGTGATACACAGGACAATCCTTCTTACTTTGGTGCTTAAGCCACTCAGCAAGCATTTAAGAAAAAAAATGCAACTTAAACATCTTTCCTCTTCCTCATTTTGTATATATATATGTGACAGTCTTGGTATATTCGGGTTTCTTCCCGTGTAGGATTTGGAAATTTCTGGCGATGTTTCGACGAGGTCTCACTTGTCATCTTCAGGCAGGCTGGTGTTTCTGTCCTTGTTCTTAGGCGAACACTGCGAGACCTGAGCTGCCTTCCTTCTATAAATACTGGTGGCTGGGTGTGGTTTGATGGCTCAGCAATTGCCTGCTGTGTAGAAACTTCCTGGTGAGTCAGTGGGGTAACAATTGGGGTCATTGATGTAGCTGAGGTATGCTGATTAAGGGAGACTAGGATAGATCTATTTCGGCCTTATTTTGGCCTCATCAGCTAGCCATACCCACTGGGACTTGAACCTGCAACCTTTGCCTTGTAAGGCAGAGAATTATCCTCTAGGCTACAGTATCCAATCCCTTCAGCTCTGCACCAGGGAAGGGTTACATATTTTTGTGTCGAATCACCCTGGTGTATTGAAGGAACATCACAGCTCCTTATTTGCCTCTCGGCCCAACCCAGGGCCATATATATATTTCCAGATAAAGAACACCAAATTAGCTAAATTTAAGCCAATATTATATATTGGATGGTAGATGTTGGGCTAATAGTAGAGCCAACATCCCTCTCCCTGTGCATCCTGCTTGCTTTCCTCCCATGTTTTAATCATAATATTGTGCAAAACATTTAATAAATCATAAATTCTAGATTTACCACTAGTGCCAGATTTACTAGTAATGGACTATTGAAAAAATGCTATAGAGATGTTCCTCACACAAATTCATGCCTTAGGGCTTACCTGTCAGGTGTGACTGAAGAATTGGGTGTGATTAAAGCTGCTTAGGTTCTTGCAATGATTACTTGACAGCCTGTTAGCAGAAAAGGTCCTACCTTGTCATTTTAGGCTAGTACTGGCCTTCTAGCAGATTCAGTTAGAAGCCACATCAAAAGCAAGAGGCTGACGGGCTAATCAGCCATCCTTTGCCTTCAGCATGTTCCTGTAGTTGTCTGTTTTGTAATTTCCATTCAGTTCCGTCTCATCCATCTGGCTTTCATGTTCCAACACATTCGGGTTATATCTCCTCATTTCCTGTTGGTTGCAGTATCTTTATCTGTCAACTGTACAAAGCAATAAATAGCTAGTGGGATCAGTAGGCTAGCAATGAGATTCTAAGTGAGTGGGAAGCTGGGAAACTGAAATCAGAGAGCAAGTTGATTAGTCACTTACTTATGGATTGAAAAAAAATTATATAGATAGGCCAAGCTTTATTTTTTTGGGGGGGGGGGGGGTAGGCATCATTCCAATGCCTATCAATAAATAACATAAATCATCTAACAATATAGAGTTAGAAAGGAAAATAAAATCAAGAAGCAAATAGAAATGTATGTCTATGATATATGCATGCTCATTCTATTTATAAAAAAACTTAGATACACAACTTGAAGGAGTTACAATGCAAATATTTTAAACATTAATTTTTAAACATTTCTAATTGGCAATATAATAAGAAAAGGCCTTTTTAATAAGCCAAGCAATGGAAAATTGATCTGAGTCGATTTAGCCTTAATTGTAGAATTTTTTCAAAGAGATTTTTTTAACTAAAGAAATGTCACAGTGATCTGGAAGAAAATACAATTTAAGGGGTTTTATGATGACAAAGGATATTACTATTAATCAAATTGTTATGTTGCTTTAATTTAAAGTCACAATGATAGTCAATCCTAGCAGGAATCACTGTGTGTTGATTTTCCCAATTTGGGAAGATTTTGAGAAAGTAACTGATTTTTATCTTTGGCTAGCACAGTCCATCTGTCACAATATGTCAGAGGGATAGAATCAAGATCATGTGAAGTGTTTATACCACTTTATAATGCCTAGGTAAGGCCACACTTAGAATACTGCATCTAGTTTTGGTTGCCATGATATGAAAAAAGATGTTGAGACTTTAGAAAGAGAACAGAAAAGAGCAACAAAGATGATTAGGGGACTGGAAGCTAAAACATATAAAGAACAGTTGCTGGAATTGGGTATGTGTAGTTTGATTAAAAGAAGGACTGGGGTGACATGATAGCAGTTTTCCAATATCTCAGGGGCTGCCACAGAGAAGATGGAGTCAAACCAGGAGTGGGCTATTGCCTGGATGGGGGCAGGGGGGGACACAGTGGGGTAGCATCCACAGTGGTGGAGCATCCAATTTGCACTGAAAGATGTTGAAAGAAAATGGAGGGCACCCTGCATAAGCCACGCCCACAGTGTGGTAGTAAAAATTTTGGTAGCCCTTCACTGAATCAAAGTATTCTCCAAAGCACCTGATGGTAGGATAGAAAGCAATGGACGGAAACTAATCAAGGAGAGAAGCAACTTAGAACTGAGGAGGAATTTTTTGACAGCGAGAACCATTAATAAGTGGAACAACTTGCCTCCAGAGGTTGTGAATGCCCCAACACTGGAAGATTTTAAGAAGAGATTGGATAACCATTTGTCTGAAGTGGTGTAAAGTTTCCTGCCTAATCAGAGGGTTGGACTATAAGACCTCCTAGGTCCCTTCCAATTGTATTATTCTATTTCTATGTCTTAAGAGTTTACTTGTTTCCCCTTTTTCTGACTGGATGTTCATTTAAATCTTTCCTTTTTTTGCTTGAATCTGTAAGCCCTTATCCACACATCATATGAAAACAGGAAAAATATGAAAAAAGGTATTTTGCTCTGATGTTGATGGCAGCAATCAGTAATATTCTCTCCCTCTCTCCCTCCCCTCTATCTCTCCCTCCCTCTCTCCCTTCCTCCCCTCTCTTTCTTTTACTTAGTGGCCAAAGTGATTTAATGAAAAAGTCACTGCAATAGATTGTAGGTGATAAATAAAGAGAAGGTATATTTCCCCCTTAGTCTCTTGTGGATCTGCTATCCCATCTTTTCTGACTTTATGTAAACATTCTTTTCATTCCCTTATTGTAGCAATTATTAAGACAGTATGAAGCATCTGCAGCTTTCAGGACTGCAAAATGTAGCTCCTCTGATTGAATTGTTAAAGCATCCATGTCTTTTCAAAGGTTCACCAAGCTGCCGTAGAAGCTTTTCCAATGCTTCTGTGCACAAGGCAACTTTCAAAGCAACCATAGCACCTTAAGGTTATTTTTTTAAAAAAAAGGGATGCCACTTGCAATCCTCTGCATTGAGCAACACCTCTTTCAAATATTTTGCACAGTCTTGGATGTCAGAATAACATGAGGAAAGCAACATAATTCTGAAGAATAAATGTATATACAGTAGATTTGTTGTTTTTAGGAAAGATCCCTGAGTAGTAATAAATATGAGATCTTGGTCTTGAGCCTTTGATGCCTGTCTTGGATAATGCATTGTGACATTATATAATGAGCATGTATTTCTCGGTGGGAATCATTCCACAGCAGTGTCATAGAGAGAAAAGAAAAAGGCAAACAAACACCTGTCCATTGTTTGCATGTTCACTGTAGTTTAAAGAAATGTATTAGGATTCAGGTGATTTGTTGTATTAGCTCATAGGCCATTTATCCCATCTGAGACAACTCCGAAAAGGTTCTAAGTAGGACCTGAGTGGGTTTTGTTTGCTTGCTTTTAATCTTGACATGGCAAACTTGAAATATACCTTGGCACACAGTTTGCATTGGTTTTTTTAATCTGATTATTTACAAGATGGAATTGCATAATATTCAGTGGATGCTCCTAAGCCTCCTAAGCCTTTCATTTATATTTCAGATGGGAAATCTTACTGCCTTTTGTGTATGACAATCCAAAATAAATTTGTCTGAATTATTTCAATAAAGTTCTAATAAATATTCACAGATCTTCATTCATTCATGTATCTAACATAGATCTTCTCTTGTCAATACAGTCCTCAATTGTACAACAATTGAGCCCAAAACTTTTATGCTAAGCAAGACAGTTAATTGAGTTTTGCTCCATTTTATAAACTTTCTTGCCACAGTTGTTAAGTGAATCACTGCAGTCAATAACATGGTTGTTAAGTTAATCTGGCTTCCCCATTAACCTTGCTTACCAGAAAGTTTCAAATCATGGTCACATGATCACGAGATACTGCAGCTGTCACAACACATGCCAGTTGCATCTTAACAACCAAGTGGAAGCTGCAATGATCATAAGTGTGAAAAATGGTCATAAGCCATTTAAAAAAAAAAGTTTGGGTTGTACTTTGAGTAGTAACTAAACAAATAGTTGTAAGTTGAGGACTACCTGTCTTATGGTATCTCAATTTTTTCCTACATTTGATTTTTTTACTTTACAAAGGGTTCTCTATATACTGTAGATTTCAATATTCAGCCTGGCTTTATGTAATAGTTCTTTGCTACCTATTGATATTTCTTGTAAGTACACAATACAGTTGTACCTCTACTTAAGAACTTAATTCGTTCCATGACCAGTAGAAAAGTTTGTAAGTAGAAGCAATTTTTCCCATAGGAATCCATGTAAAAGCAAATAATGCATGCAAACCCATTAGGAAAGAAGTAAAAGCTAAGAATTTGGGTGGGAGGAGGAGAAGTAAGAAGAGGAAGAGGACAGTCACTGCTGAAAGAAGAAGGTGAGATGAGGGGAATTAAAAAAAATCCAAAATTTTAAGGCATAAAAAAAAGGGACTCTAAGGCGGCGAGGAGGAGCACGTGCTTCTCATACACCCAGCGCGAGGCTGCCTCCCATACACTGCGCCAGAGAGAGAAACCCAGGGGAAATGTCGGAAAACTGGCTGGGCTTTTGTGCCGCTTTCAAATTTCCTGGGAATTTTTTCCAGACTTGGGTTCTTAAGTAGAAAATATTTCTTAAGAAGAGGCAAAACAATCTTGAACACAAAGTTCTTATCTAGAAAAGTTCTTAAGTAGAGGCATTCTTAGGTAGAGGTACCACTGTATTGTCCATTCCCTGTAGTGTTACGTCTTGCATTTACATAATAATTGCTGTTGTACCAACAGTAGCACTATTTGCAGGAGAGAGAGAGAGAGAGAGTCAGTGAGTGTGTGTGTGTGTGTGTGTGCATGAAGTCACTTGGGGTAACAGGAACACGGTTCTGCCATTGTGAACATGGGTTTTCACATTAAATTTCAATTTTTAGAGGAAGGAAAAAACCTATTTTGCTTGATGCCGAGAAAACAATGTTAAACATATTTCCAGTGAAAGCAAAGCAAAGTTTCTTCCCCAATTTTTTTTTTAAGCAATGGAGCATAGCAAGGAAACCTCAATTGCCTGAAATTTGTGTGGTTAATCTTACCAGAAAAAACTCAGATGGGTTTTTAATGCTTCCTTGAGATCCTTTTTCCTTTCCTCTCACCTTATCTACACATTATTTCAAGGTCACATATCATACATACCACTGTCTCCTCAGTTGTCAGTCAGAGAAATACCATCTCTCTCAGACTCACACCTGCATAGCATTTTTTTTTAAAAAAAAAAATCAATACAATATCTAGGTTCATAAGGTCAAAGTCTGCAGTTATATTTACTATAGTAATGTAGCAATCCTGTCTCCTGTTTTGCACATATTATTTCTTTCTTTCCCCATCACAACCCCAAATGCAAAGGCATCTTTCTCTGGAAATGCTGAAGAGAAAGGGGGAATGCCTTCCATATTCATAAGTCAAATTTTGTTCATTCAGCTGCTCGCTGCAGCTGTATCAATTCATTACAGCATATTATTTCTGCTGAAATTGGAATGGATCTAATATAGATCCAACCTGATGAAGGTGGGAAAAGAATTTGTCAGCTAAAATATTAACAAAAGAGACGGTGTTCACAAAGACTACGAAGTGTGCCCTCTATAATTGACCATTATTTAACTAACATTTTATTATGTTATGTTTACCAGCATGTAGTGCTCAGCTGGTACTAAACAAATTTGCCATTTTTTCATTTTAAAGCTCTTGGAATAAATTGCTTTCAATGCGATAGTAATAATTGATGTGCAATTTGATATGCTGTTAATGAATAAGATTATCATGTTTGAACTGGATATTTCCAGATAGCCACCAGACAGCAGCAAAGGAATGGAAAAAAATTAAGTCATTTTTGACATCTAGATACTGCCCAGATGTGGTGACTCTATTCTAACTTAGGTTTCTTTTGGGCTAGGCCAGTGATGGCGAACCTATGACACGCGTGTCAGCACTGACACGCGTAGCCATTTTCGGTGACACGCGGCCGCCGGAGAAACAGGTAGCTTTAGGGAGTGCAATTGCAACCGCAATTATTATTATTATTATTTTTCCTCTCCCCTTAATTAAGAGGCCGAGCGATTTTCCCCGGCCGATATTTGCGATGGCTGGGAGGGGCGAGAACACCGCCTCCCAGCTGGGCGCGCCTGCGCAGAGCGCAGGCTCACCCACACACTGCCTTTGGCAGCACAAGCATGCCTGTCCCCGGCGGGACGTCAGTTTCAGCTGGGGGGGCGGGGCGCCGCCTCTCAGCTGATTGGCGTGGCGCCAAGCGTCCGAGCCCACCACGAACGGTGGTTGGCTCGCAGGGGCCGCTGGGAGCAAGGGGAGGGGTTGCAGGCCGCCTCCCCCCCCCTGCCCAGGAAAGAGTTGTAAGAAAGCAGTGCATTTGAAAAGCGCGCTGCTTTCTCAGAAAGCCAGCTTTCCTGGCCGGCACAGGGCTTTCCCGCCGCTCCCTCCCACCGAAAACACAACAGAGGTCCACAGAGAAGCCGAGTGGAGCAACGGGAGGCTCAGGCTGGTGGCGGCAGACCTCCGGGTTTTTTTTCGGGGGGGGGGGCAGGAGGACCTTCCTGGCTTTCCGGGGCAGCTGGCTTGAGACTTGTGCCGGTCAGCAAAGCCAGCTGCACGTCGGAGATGTGGAGAGAAAGAAGGGAAAGAGAGGGAGGGAAAGAGGAGAGGACAGAAGGAGGGAGGGAAGGAAGGAAGGGAGAGAAAAGTGAATGAGAGGGAGAGAGAAAGGGAGGAAGAGAGGAAGGAAGGTAGAGATAAATATAAAGAGGGAGAGGGAGGGGAATAGGGGAAGGAAGGAAAAGAGAAAAAAGTGGAAGGAAGAGAGAAGGAAGGGAGAGAGAGAGAAAGAGAGAGAGAGAAGATAGGAAGGAAGAGAGAGTGAGAAAGAGCAAGAAAGAAAGAGGGAAAGAGTGAGAAACGCAGGAAGAAACGCAGCGTGTGTGGGGGGGTGCGCGCGCGCGTGTGTGTGCCGCTGATGGTCCGGGAGCTGCAGCGTGTGCGTGGAGAGATGAAGGGAAAGAGGGAGAAACGCAGGGAGAAACGCAGCGTGTGTGGGGTGTGTGCGCGTGTGTGTGTGCTGCCAGCGTGTGCGTGGAGAGATGAAGGAAAAGAGGGAGAAACGCAGCGTGTGTGGGGTGTGTGTGTGTGCCGCTGATGATCCGGCAGCTGCAGCATGTGTGTGTGTGTGTATGGGGGGGGGCGCCGATGCTAAGGCAGTCCGTCCGTGGTAGGGCTGCAGGGCAGGCACAGCAGCCCAGGGAGAAAGTGGGAATTGAGATAAAGAGAGAGGGAGAGATGAAGGGAAAGAGGGAGAAAGGCAGGGACAGAAAGATAGAAAGGAAAGAGGGAGAGAAAGATAGAAAGGAAGAGGGAGAGAATGGGAGAAAGGGAAGAGGGAAGATGAGATAGACAGGAGGGAGAGGGGGAAGTAGGATAGAGAGAGGGAAAAGGAAGGGCTTGGAGAAAGGCAGGGGAGAGAAAGATAGAAAGGAAAGAGAGAGAGATGAAAGGGAGGGAGAGATAGAAAAAAAGAGGGAGGGAGGAAAGAGGGAGGGAGAGATAGAAAGGAGGGTGAGGGGTAGTAGGATAGGGAAAAGGAAGAGCTTGGAGAAAGGCAGGGGGAGAGAAAGATAGAAAGGAAAGAGGGAGGGAGAGATAGAAAGGAAAGAGGGAGGGAGGAAAGGGAGGGAGAGATAGAGAGGAAAGAGGGAGGGAGACATAGAAAGGATAGAATTATGGATGCAAGAACTCGCTCATGTGTGATAGCGCACGCCCACACTTACTTTATTTATTTATTTATACTTATATGCCGCCCAGTCCCAAAGGGACTGTCGCTCAGACACTGTACTTTTCCGCCCACCCCGAAAAAAAATTAGAGGGAACACTGCCCTCGCCCCTCTGCTCCCTGCTCGCCTTCCAGAACGGTGTTACAGGAGACGGTGCTAAGGTAAACCCTTTCTGGGTTATTAATTTGTAATTTAAAAAAATCATGCCGGGCTCGCAAAAAAGAGTCTGAAAAAAAAACTCTGCGTGGACGTCGCGCCATTTGCTTCCTCCTTTGGCGGCTCACAACTAGATTTTTACAACCCCCCACCCCCCCTTGATAAGCTTTTTCTTGAATCTGAACAGTTTGGGGGTTCGCTAAAGAGAGAAAAATGAACGAGAGGGAGAGAGAAAGGGAGGAAGAGAGAAAAGTGAACGAGAGGGAGAGAGAAAGGGAGGAAGAGAGGAAGGAAGGGATAAATATAAAGGGAGAGAGGGAGAAAGAGAGGGAAGGAAGGAAAAGAGAGAAAGAGAAAAAAGTGGAAGGAAGAGAAAGAAAGGAAGGGAGAGAGAAAGAGTGTGAGAGAGAAGATAGCAAGAGAGAGGGAGAGAAATGATAGAATAAAGGGGAGGAAAAAAAGAGAAATGAGAAAATGATTGAGGCAGAGAATGACAGGAAAGAGAAAGATAATTATGCATATTTGTTATTTAAACTATAAATATCACAAAATTATGTTTTTTTCTCAAGGTGACACACCATCCGAGTTATGCTCAGTTTTTTGGCGAATTTTAACACACCAAGCTCAAAAGGTTGCCCATCACTGGGCTAGGCTGTAACCTTTGTGCACTGCTAAAAGATTTATTTTCCTCTGCAGTGGTACCAAAAGAAGAAAACAATAGTTTTTATGTATCTTTGAAAGTATGCGCAATTAAGCTCATATCAAGGACGGATTCCTTCACAATATTGCCTAAGACATTTTTCATAGATTTTTTCCCCTCCATTGTTCACAAAAACACTTCAAAAGTGAAAGAAGTTAAAATATTAAATGGGTTAGCTAGAAGAAAATCTGTTAAATATAAAGAAACTCTTCTAAATAAACCATTAGCAATAGCTAACAATAAATATAGAAGTCTAAAATCAATTATGGAGTAAGAAAAGATGCAAAACAAATTAAACAGATATAAGAAAAACAGCAGATATTTATTTATAGAAATTAGATTGAAATCTAAAGAGGTTTTTGAAATATATTTTGGTTTAGAACATAAAAAGAGATTAAAAAGTGAGGAGCGTAGACACAGCATCAGCAGCAGGGGGAAAAAGGAGAGCTGAGCCGAGACCGGTAATCCAGGAAGTGACTGCCACCGGTCAGCTGGAGCTGTGCACACAGCTTCATTTCCACCGGTGAAACTGTGTTCCATCCCGTCCTGGCTGCTGCCCAGCACATAAAAACTAACATGAAAGAAAGAAAGAAGAAGAAAGAAAGAAAGAAAGAAAGAAAGAAAGAAAGAAAGAAGGAAGGAAGGAAGGAAGGAAGGAAGGAAGGAAAGAAAGAAAGAAAGAGACTGATTTCCTTTGCAGCACATATAAATATAATTACAAAATTATTTCTTATTCACTCATTTGTATTTGCCAGATTTTTTTTTGCTAGTCATCAAATTCACAAATCATTTTTCTGTTTCATGCAAATCATCTATAAGGAGTTTCCAGTCAACTATAAGTCTAGATATCATATTTTTCTCTAATCAAAGAGGTTACTTTAGCCATCTCCTCAGGTTCCATCATCTTCAATAATCATTCCTCCACTTTTAAGCATGTAATACCATAGTCTCGGTGTAGTTATCACACACACACACACACTCTAAACAATTTCTTTGGTGACAATACATAATTTTATCAACATTCCTTTTAAAGCTAGAACATAATGTAAATTCCAACACTTTCAACCACATATTTTTTTTACTGTCCATTTTTATTTTGACATCTTTTTTTTCCCAATTCCCATTGCATCTGTTGTGAAGTTCCCTCCATTTCCATTTCTACCTATTTTTCTTTATCATTTTCTAAACTATCCCTTACTTCCTGGGCAGAATTCAGCCTAATCTTTGCTGTTTAAAAGTAAAATCATTCTTTCCAATTGATTCAATTTAATATTAAAATTAAACTTTTTTTCAATTTTGAGTTTTTCTGCTAAAAGGAATATTATTTTCTGTTATGCAAAATTCTAATGGGGCTCTCTTTGAAAATAACTATATAACTATTATCCACTTTCAATTTTGTATTAAATGTTGTATTAAAATGCTACTGGAAGATTTCATACTTTATCTTCTTCCTAACAAAATGCCACAAAATAAATGTATTTAAGTAGATTGCACTGAGAATATTTTTAGTATTTTTGTTAGCAATTCCTCTATCAAAATCAACTATTTTGATACAGTTAATTTTCAAAGCAATAGACACAACATTTTGTGTTTGAATGACTTAATAAAAAAGAGGAAAGCATATATTAAAAAGATATGTAGTTTTCTTGAAGGAGACTTGTATATATTAAAAACAATACAATGGTTTTACCTCATAAGATTACAAAAAAAAAGAAAATTCAGTACAGTTTAAAGAGGAAAATATTATTTTGTAAGAATAATCAAGAAATTGCAATAGATACTAATAAACAATTTTGCTATAGAAATTATTTAAACCATTTTATAAGTTTATAGAAATATGTCAATTATGAAAAAAAAACCATATACAATATTAAAAACTCCTTAGGATACTAATCACAAAGTTTAATAAGAATGAAGTTCCATGTATATTATTTCACATTTGTGATTAAATTAGTTGATAGTTGATAATTCTGTAATCAAGTTGGACGGTAGTTGACTTTTTTCTTTACCGTGATTGGAGCCCAGTATCAGTTAGCTATAAATTAATCAGAGAAGATTAACTTACGATTCTTCTATTTTTGTAGTGGGGACTGCTTCATATTGAAAAAAGGATTAAGCTAAATATTTTTAATCATATAAATCAGTAGATAGTGGGTAAATTAATAACTTGTTTGTAGTATAATCCTGTACAAGAGAAGAAAAAACCTTGTCACTGTGGAGATTACACAGAAATAGGCTCTGCTCTGACAAAGCAAAGAGAAAAAGAAAGACTAAGTATAGGAGAGTTAAGAAAATAGTGGATTTTATATTGCAACATGTAATGACACTTTGGAACTAAAATTATTGGGGTAAAGATGACATTAGAGAAGGTTGCAAGTGAGCCTCTTATCTTGCTATGGAAGGCAGGATAAGACGGACCACTGATATGATTCCTTTTCTTTATCACCATGGAGACAAAGGATTTTTAGGAAATGTAAAAGTAGATCTTGGGTTGGTAGACATAATTGGATACAAGTTATAGATTCATTCTCAGAATCATTGTCAAGATAAATATGGCCTTCTATATAACTAATGAAGTTTTTCCTACAACTAGCATCTCAGGCTGCTGCCATTTTAAATGATCTTTGGGTTATTTGGGCTGCATATGAAACCTGAAAGCATTTTGGGTGATAAAATTTGTGTGAATATGGCATTTGCTCTTTTTTTTAATTTCAAAGATTTTTTTTTTTTTAAGTTGGGGGGTAGTGGCCAGGCTTGAACCTCAGAAACCACTAAGTCTTGACACAAGGCCAGCTAGGTGACGTTGAGCTGGTCATTCTCTCTCAGCAAGGACAAATCACTTCTGAAAATCCATGCCAAAAAAGTATAGGGACTGGTCCTGGCAGTCACCAAAAGTTGAGTGACTCCAAGGAACCAAAACTTTAAAAAACAAAACATAATTAAACATCAAAGCGGTAATAGATCTGATAAATATTAAGGGGAATATTCAGAAGTGCAACATTGTGAAATTAGACTCTGGCATATGCTTTGAATGGCTTTGGGTTTTTTATTTTGCTTGATTGGGGGCTGTGTGGGGATATCATGAAAACACAAGATAAATAATTGAACATTATAAATAACTTAATAATGAAATCAATTATATGTGAGTTGGCTTTTCTGCCTTGTTTCAGGTTGTCAGACTGCTATAACTGACAAAATATAGAATGCTATATGTGAGCTGGCAAAAGAATCACATTAATTAATTAAACTTTAGAAATTGCATATTGGCCCAGCTATTTCATTAGCAGATGCCATCCAAGGGTGTTAGATTCCATATACTATTTTAGAGAGGTGTTACTTCTTCAGTCTGTGTCTATAATTTTGTGGACATTCCAGGGAAGTTGGTTTAAAGAAATCAAATGGAATGGAAACACTTGTGCTTTAAGAATTTTAATTGCATCTGCCCACATACTTTATCTTTCCACAACCTCTGAAATAACTAGATTTAATATTATGTTTGCTTCTTAACCATCTCCCTCCCAATTTTGGATGTTATTATATTTATTAGTATTCACCCTCAGTTTACACATTACATGGTGCTTTTTATTCTTTCATTAAATGTATGAGTATTTCTCAAATGAATACACTATCTGTATTTTTCACAGAACAAAAAAGAGATTTCTCTACAGCACCATTTTTTAAAAAGACTGTTTCAGTGGGTTCTACTTCACTTCTAATGCTTAACAAGGGATATTTTAAACCATATGATTTAAAAACCATATATCCCTTATTTTTGTTGCTTTTGAACAATATCAAAAGTGGGAAGCAATTGATTGAGCAATCCACAATGGTCTGATTTGTATACAACATTTTCCTAGGGAATAGATTAAAGTAAACCAAACCAAAAAACAAACTCAGATTAGGAGTTAATATTCTGCATAGATCCCGTCACTGAACGACAATAGAAAGCTATTCAATGCTGGGATAAGTCACTTCATTTTATAGAGGTGATTTGCCATTGCCTTCATCTAGGAATTTTTTTTCAACTTGCCCATCTACTTGAAGCTTTCCTATCCAAGTCCTGGATCAGTCTTGCCTAGCTTTTAAAGCCAATGAACTAGGATAAAGCATATACAGGCATAGTGATCTTGCTTATAGAGTGTTCCTCCTCTTTTATTATCCAGGACAAGCAAAACCACTAGGGCCCTGACTTTTCAAAGGTAAGACACTACCAAACAATGTTTGAATTTAATATTCAACATTGCTCAGCCAAGGGTGATTGAAAGAGTGTTTTAAGTTTCCAAAAGTACACTTGATATTTTGTTTTGCACCTTGATTTGGTGTTGATTCCTGGTGACTGCCTGGATAATTTCCTAGTTTTCTTGACAAGATTTTCAGAAGTGGCTTGCCATTGCTTCCTTCCTAAGGCTGACAGAGAGTGGCTGGCCCAAGGTCACCCAGCTAGTCTCTAGTCTGATTCCTTGACCGTATACAAACTGGAACTCCCATTTCCAATACTGAAATGAAAAAAGGGACAGAATATTATCATGAGCAACGATCAGGGGTGGGCAGCAGGTAGGATGGGGTGGAACACAGTTCCACCGGCGGAAATGAAAATGAGTGTGTAGCTCCAGTTGATTGGTGGCTGTCACTCCCTGGATTACTGGTCTCGGCTCTCCTTTTTCCCCCTGCTGCTGCTGCTATGTCTGTGCTCCTCACTTTTTCCCTCTTTCCTCCTTCCTGGCCTCTCTCCTGCCCGGCTCCCCTCCAGCCTCACGCAGCCACCTCCCACCTGAGGTGCAAGCAGAAGGCTTGTGTGGAAGCAGCTCTGGCAGCATTTATGCTTCTGGCAGCACCCGTTCACCTAGCTACCCAGCCTGAGGCAGTGGGGTGACCTAGGAAGGAGAGTGTGGGAAATGCAAAGCAAATTGTCACCCCAGCACTGGTAAGGTTGTAAGTCGAGACTTAATAGTTCATTTGAACGATAATGATTGTTCAACACACTCCCACCTGCTCACATGGCTGGCAAACCACTCCTACCCAGTCACATGACCATTAAGCCACACCCACAAAATAAGCCACTCCCACAGTGTGGCAGTAAAAATTTTGGCTGCCCATTACTAGCAACGATGTTTCATTTTTGAACAAAACATCCCATTTGTATGGTATTTCTTGTACTCCCAGTTGTGTATTGTGGGTAAGTACAGAAGCATCAAAGCTTCCCTAGAAGAGAGAGGAAGAGTATTAATGCTATTCCTATTCTGAAATGGAATTCTGTAGAAGATGAGTCAGCTGTTTGTAACTTATTTCCAAATTTGTTTGTTTGTTTATTTATTTATTTATTTATTTATTTTTATGCCGCCCTTCTCCTTAGACTCAGGGCGCTTACAACATGTTAGCAAAAGCACTTTTTAACAGAGCCAGCCTATTGCCCCCACAATCCGGGTCCTCATTTTAGCCACCTCGGAAGGATGGAAGGCTGAGTCAACCTTGAGCCAGTGATGAGATCTGGACCGCTGACCTGCAGATCTACAGTTAGCTTCAGTGGCCTGCAGTACTGCACTCTACCTGCTGCGCCACCCAGCTATAAAGTTGTCAACAAACCAGCCAGTGCCAAGAGAGACACAGAAGCACTAGTAACAAATACTAAGGTTTTGAGACGATTTTCCAGTTAGGGAATTGGGTGCTCCAAGGCAATGGAAATAAAGAAACCTCTGGAAGTAAAGAAAAATCCATGCAGTTCAAAAAAAAGTAAAGAGGCTGCAACTTAAACATTGGTTGGTTGACTGGTTGGTTGTTGGTTGGTTGATCAACTGATCATGTGCTATCAAACTGGTGTGTACTCTCAACTGCATAGATAAATTTTCTCCATGATGATGTTGGCTCAGGAATTCTATGAGTTGAAGTTCACAGGTCATACAGGGGACCATAGTTACACACCTTTGCTGTAAGTGAAATTAGTGGCCTCTCTTAGCTCTCTTCTTATACCACAGAAAGCAAATAAGATTTAGAAGCCTTTTCTGTGGAAAGACCTTGATTCCGATAAGAGCTTCATGAGTTCTGCAGAAAAGTGAGATTCCTGAGAGGAAGGTTATTGACTTTTTCCCCCTTTCGCCTCCATAAGTGGCTGTTTCAGAATTCACTGAAGCCTGTATAGGCAATTGCTTGCATTCCCCTTCACTGTGGTGTAGCCATTCAGCTTCAAATTGTTGCGGTCACTCTTGAATGGCTTATTTATAGATCTTTAGGCTGGGAGGAGTTAGCAGCTGGAAAAAGAGTTCAGAAATTGCTTTAGGGGAAACAAAGCCAGTTTGTCACCTTCCTTTCCAGCCCAGTGCATGTTGCAAAGATGACACAACTGCTAGGCCTTTCATTTTTCATTTTCCTTTTTCATTCTCAGCCTGGACATGAAGCCAGGATTGTTCATAAAGATCGCTTTTCATTTTGCCTTGTTCAGGGAGAGCAAGTGGAACGGTGAGACCCACCAAGGTTTTAAAATACAATTCAATCAATTATGGTGTTGGGGAGGGGGAGAGATAGCAATAGAGAAGAAATCATCTAAAAGCCCTGCAAGTTTCAGAAATGCACTGCTGACAATTGAGTATTCAGAGATAGGACCAATGGAATTGGATGTTCTGGCCAAAATGAAATGTCTGGTTTTGCGAACGCAAGGTCTCTCCAGGGCAGGATCTGCATCCCAATGAGACTGAGAGGGTATAGATAGAGAAATATATTGATAATGGTAATGAGCAGTGGTGCTGGAGCAGGCTCCTGCTTATTCCTTGGACAACAAAAGTGATAAACAAGCATTGAAGCACACAGCACCAGACATGGCACTGGAAACTGCAAAATCTCACTTATTTTGGCCATGTTGTGTGGGGGAATTTGCTGGAGAAAACAACTGTGTTTGGGAAACCTAGCAGTAAAAGGAAGCCAGGCTGCTAAAAGAACAGGAATGGGGAGGCCACCAACAAAATTGATACCACACAAAGAAGGAGTGCAAGATTGGAAGATGTTGAAAGACCTGAATCACCAAAAGTGTGAAAAAGAAGAGATACCCCCAATTACATGAACCTTTAGCTTTTACTCTTCAACATCTGGAGAAAACAGTGGGGATTATTATTGCCACTCTCTTAGCAAACAATACCCTGGTGCCAGAGTATTGAAGGAACAGTAGAAGCGAAGCTGTGCACACAGTGCACCAGTAGCGGTGGGAATAGAAATCCGCCCCTACTGAGGAGACATCTTAATCAATGGAATAGGCCCATTCCCCTCACTCCAGTGGAGGAGGTTTATTTCAGATCCCGTCTTCCAAAGATTTTTCCCTGGAAGAGTGTCAGAGATGAGTCTTTTCTACTGTGCCCCCTTCCCACCCTGTGAAATATTCTCTCACTTTCCTCCACTTGTGGAAGAGCCTTAAAACCAATAGGGGTTCGGTATTCTGAGTGTGGCTGACAGGGTAGAGTAAGGTGACCAGACAATCATGCTTTTTCCTAATTTGTCCTGCCTCCTGCGCCTTTTCAAAAATGTCCCAATTTCTCTCTCTCTCTCTCTTTCTTCTCTATGGTGACTTCCTGTGTTCTTCCTGTGTCTCCCAGTACTTCCTGTGTCTCCCAGGTTGTAACTCCTGTGTCTCCCAGTACTTCCTGTGTCTCTCTCAGCGAAGGCCTTGGGCTGAGGCCATGCTCACAAGACACTGCCTGTACATTGCAGAGAGGTGAGGGCGTCCCCCGGAGAGAAAGGGAGGGAGGATAAGAGAGAGAGGAAAAAAAAGATGGGTTGTTTTGGGTCCCCCCCCCATCAATGGTGTCCTGCATCAGCAACTTAAAAATCTGGTTACTTTAGTAAGGTGACTAGACGTCCCGCTTTTGGCAGGACAGTCCCAATTTTTAATAATTTGTCCCCTGTCCTGCAGGGTTTTTAAAAAGTCCTGATTTTCCTTTCTCTGGACTGCCCAGAGCAAATAAAGCATTTCCTTTCTCTGGGTGCTGAGACAAGCTTCCTCGTCCCAGCACCCAGAGAAAGGAAATGCTTTATTCACTCAGGATGGCTCAGAGCAAATAAAGCTTTTCCTTTTTCTGGGTGCTGGGACGAGGAAGCTTCTCCCACCAACCTGAGAAAGGAGACGCTTTATTCGCTCTGGATGGCTTGTTTAACTAACTCATCTTTATGACAGTTGCATGTGATCAACTTTTGCAATCTTTTGACAAGCAAAGTCAATGGGAAAGACAAATTATCTTGACAACCGGGTTATTAATTTAATTGCAGTGATTCACTTAACAACTGTGGCAGAGAAATCATAAAATGTGGCAAAATTCACTTCACAACTGTGTCAAAGCAACAGAATTTGGGTTCAATTCCAGTCATACAGTAAATCAAGGTCTATCTATTTTCTCTTAATTCCCATCATACTCACAATTCAAATAACCACCTATTTGTAATTCAGTTTTTATTGCAAAACCTGGTTTGCTAAATGACTATCTCACATTTGCATAAGGAACATAAGGTGCATGCAAATCACTTTTCAGTATTTGTAAGGTAGAGTGGACTGAAAAAAGATTGACCATAGTGGGTAGTGGAATTGCATTTGGAGTTCCTTGGTCTTATTCCAACATCTCAATTATTTCATAGTACATACTTTGTTCCAGAAGATAAAGAAGCTGCTTTTACCTAATCATAACAATAAGAGATATCAAAAAATAAGTGGAATAGTCATTTAACTTTTTCAAAGAAAACCATCTTAGAAAATTGCTCTGTATTATAATAATTTAAATATAATGTGCCAAATATAATACATCATCACTATATTATAGTGGATAATGTCAAATATAATTGAATGTAATGTCCTGTGCTACTGGCAGGTATCAGATTAAGGTTGGAATCAAAGTCTCAATGTGAATCATTGAGATTGAACTAAAAATAGAGAACCATCTTTCAACTGTGGCGAGGGGGTCGTTTGCCCAAGTTCGCCTGGTGCATCAGTTGCAGCCCTACCTGGACCGGGACTCACTGCTCACAGTCACTCAGGCCCTCATCACCTTGACGTTCGACTACTGTAATGCTCTCTACATTGAGCTATCTCTGAAGAGTGTTCGGAAACTTCAGATCATGCAGAATGCAGCTGCGAGAGCAATCATGGGCTTCACCCAGGTATTATTATTTATTATTATTATTTATTTATTCAATTTTTATGCCGCCCTTCTCCTTAGACTCAGGGCGGCTTACAACATGTTAGCAATAGCACTTTTTAACAGAGCCCCCATAATCCGTGTCCTCATTTTACCCACCTTTGAAGGATGGAAGGCTGAGTCAACCTTAAGCCGGTGATGAGATTTGAACCGCTGACCTTCAGATCTACACTCAGCTTCAATGGCCTGCAGTACAGCACTCTACCTGCTGCACCACCCCGGCTCTATATATGCCCATGTCACACCAACACTCCGCAGTCTGCATTGGTTGCCGATCAGTTTCCGGTCACAATTCAAAGTGTT
This sequence comes from Erythrolamprus reginae, assembly GCF_031021105.1. Lineage (NCBI taxonomy): Eukaryota > Metazoa > Chordata > Lepidosauria > Squamata > Dipsadidae > Erythrolamprus > Erythrolamprus reginae. The sequence continues at coordinate 170,664,786 of NC_091950.1, read as the reverse complement.
GGTTATGACCTATCATGGCATCGGACCAGAATATCTCTGGGACCGCCTTCTGCCGCACGAATCCCAGCGACAGATTAGGTCCCACAGAGACCTTTTCCTTTTCCCCTTTTGTGTTGTTTTCCAAACCATTGCACAAAATGATTGGAAGCACTGCTTGTAGAGATGCTGTTCCAGAGTCACCATTGCCTTGCAGTTAAGAAATGCTTTGGGATCATTCTGCATGCTACAGATTTTCTAACACTATCCCCACCAATTTAAGTTTATGGGTTACCTATCATATGTTGATGGAACAGTATTTGTTCAGCTTTGCTTTGTGTTCCCAAAAACATGGTACATGAGAGTTACCAGGTAACATTTTGCACTGTTCAGGGATTTTTCAAGGTGGGCAGTTTTTTCTGCTTCCAGCACTACATATAAATTCATATAAGATGGTGGCTGCACCAAGCTGGCATCCATCCTTTAACTCATAGAATAATTGTAGTTTAAGATTATTCGGTAAAATGTAGTCTGAATGTCCAGTAAAAGCAGCATAAGAATAATGTATATTTTACAATGTTATGAGGAAAGTACTGGCAATTTTACTTTTCAGAAAAGTAGGCCAAACATTTGATTGAATAATAACTTTTCCCCCTGTCTTCATTCTGTATTAAACCACAAATTGTTAGAATTTGTCTTTCTTCAGTTCAAAATATAGCCCTAAAAGGAAAACTTAATTTTCCAGGGATCCTTGCATTTAAAAATACCTGGTGAGTCAATTACAGAGTTATATTATGGAACATATGAATGTACTTGGAGAAGAAAGAGATGAAGATAAGTTATTTAATTCAAGTCAGAGGTTGCTATTTTTAAAAAATTGTTCAGTCCAGAGAAATAGGGGTTGAAGCACCCAATGAGATAAGACAAATAGAATGGTAACATTAAAAGGATAATATTAAAGGTCTGAACTTGTATGAATTTACAAGTAGCACGAATGTTAGGGCTTACATCTTTTTATAAATGACAATGCTAGAATGAAATTCTATTCAGCATGAAGAAAGCAATAAAATCAGACCTTTAAGTCCTTGAAATTTGAATGCCTCAATAGACTGTGGAACTAACCATTGCAGGACTCTGAATGAAGAATTGCATATCCAAGTACACACAAAGGAAATTAGATTTTTTTTAAAAAAAAATCCTTGACCAATTCTAGAACTGGAAATTCATAGATTCTTTTTATATATGTAATGAAAGCTGTATGAGTACTTGATTCCTCCACTCCAGGAAAAGAACTAGGGACTTGAATTCAGACTTTCTCATTCTCTTTCTCCCCAAAAAGGGTGATTGGTGGTGTTTTTAATGTTTTCATTTTTGGTGTGTGTGTGTAAATCTTTCATATTTTCATTGGGCTCTTAATAACTTCAAAATAGGTGTGATTTGAATGTTTTAGTTTATATTCACATATGAAGAACCATGTCTGCTATACATTGAGAAGGGTATGTGCATGTGATATTTTTCCTCTTATAGCACTGCAACAGTTTGTTGGAGACTGTCCTTGGGGAAAATTGTTCATGGCATTTAGAAGTCCTATCAGAACACCCACCCACCCCGCAAAAAAAATATTAAATGCCTTAGCATAAAATATATTAATTTAGACCTACACCTATGTCAACTAAAGTTTTATAGAAGCAATAAGAACAAACATCACTTATTTTCCAAGATGGTGCAGTGCAAATGTAATATTGCTTTGAAGAGATTAAGTAAGGTCCTGAACCAGAAGGATAAGGTATCTTCCTACAAATGAGGTAATCCATATACCTTGCATAAAAGTATAAAATCACACCAACATCTGATTGATGTCAAGAATATTATTTAAAATTGTATGGACATAATCAGTACGCCATCATCCTGAAATGGAATCACTTCGTTTCACTGAATGTCAGACACTGAATGCCTAAAAGATCTATCCAAAAAGAAAGAAATGAAATGTCAGTAAAATTAAAATGATTGTACAAAGATTTTTTTGGTTCCTTTAACATGCCATTTCTGTCGCATGAGATTGAAAGAACCATAACACAAGGATTTGTTCAATAAGGAAAAAAAAGATCAGTCAACAGAAACTAGGCCAATCTAACCTGTGATTTCTCTTTACCGTGTAGATCAATATGGCTTGAAGTCACCTTCCATGAATAAATAGCTTCCGGCTCAAGGGATGGGCTTATCAGGACAGAAGTAGCAGAAGGTTTCTTTGTCTCCAAATAAGCCAATAGGCAACAGGGTTTCATAAATAATTGAACCCTTAGGATTTGGGCAGAGAAAGACAAATGTCAATGTTTTGGAGAAAAGTAAAAGAAACATAAACTGGTAAGCATAATGCTGAAATGCCAGAGGAAAACTCTAGGACATCTGTGGTTTTTAATCATATGGCATCTGCCTCTATTATTTCTATAAATTAGATTCAGGCACTGATATCACCTGTAATATATTTTTGTAAATGTATACTATATCAGTAATATGTCTATAGAGATTCTCAGTCATCCAGGTCATGGTTGTCCCAAAGGTGCTCTTTCAAGAGGTGACAGAACTTTCTGGTTTTTCCTTGAAAAGGAAAAGTTTTACTTCTCATCCAAGAAGCTTTTCCATCTCTGACTGGATGGTGGAGAACAGAAGGATTTATACTCCCTACAGATAGTGGATCATTTGCGTTCTTTTTAGAGAGTCGTTTAGGCCACTTGGAGGTTTATCTGTGTCCTTAGGGTCACCTGAGAAGTGCAAATGGTATGGAGCCTTCTTGGAACTGTATTGTAGCCAGTGTTTCCCAACCTTGGCAACTTGAAGATATTTGGACTTCAACTCCCAGAATTCCCCAGCCAGCGAATGCTGGCTGGGGAATTCTGGGAGTTGAAGTCCAGATATATTCAAGTTGCCAAGGTTGGGAAACACTGTTGTAGACTGAAGATAGATGATGTCATATCTTTCCCCTCCCTCCATTTGAGAGAAGGATGGCATATGATACACATTTTCAGAGTTATCTCATGTTGCATATTCTAGCAAGAAGAGATGCATCACCTGCAAACAGACAGACAATTTTTTTTAAAAAAAAAATCCACCCTAATAGGAAGCTGACTATTGTCAAGCAGCACATTCTGAAAAGTGGAAATGTAAATTAGTCTTTTATTTTAATTGCAGGTTATGAATGAATGAAAGGTAGCAACAGCACTGATTATTCTTAAACATTCATAATATAATGGACATCATTTTGAACACAAAAGATGGATCCTATCATTGTGTAAAACTCTGCATTGCATCACATAGATTTGGGCAATTTTGGTTTGTGCAGCACTGTCCTTAATGACAGATATCTGGAATTTCTGAAGCAGGAATTTCAGGGTAGATTGACTAGGGTGAAGAGACATTGAAAATGAGTAAATTCATGAAGTTAAAATCAAAGTGCTTTTTGATGTCATCTATTTTTCTGACTTGGCATGATGTAGGAGTAGCAATTTTCATGCTGGATGCTCAGGCCTAGCCAAAGGCTTAAAGACGTGCATGAGACCTCAGTCTGTGAACCTGTAACATTTTATGTGAGGAAGCCAGGCATTTTGAAGAACTTGGTAAAACTAAGTCCAAATCAGCTAGATTTTTATTTTTTTATCATTTGAAGTATGAAAAATCCTAGAACTATCATACTATAGTAATACAAATGCCTTCTTTGACAAGTATAATATGGATGAAGGATAGCTTGATTTTGTTCTATTGCTTATGTCTGGATTATATTGAACCACAACATTGCTTGTTTCTGCATTATATTGAATCCCAATGTGACATGGCCATTCTCCCCCAAAATTCCTGCAACTTCAATTCCCTCTATCATTTCATCTCAGCTGCAGTCTTATTTGTAATCCTAACACCTGAGGACAGGGGTGGAATCTACTTTTTTCTCACTACCAGTTCTGTGGCTGTGGCTTATTTTGTGGCTGTGGTTTCATGGTCATGTGCCAATAGGCATGGCTTCATGGCCATGTGGCTGGATGGGCGTGGCCAAATTAGCAGTCTGTTTTACCAATTTAGCAGTCCAATAAACAATACACATAAATTAAACCTGGTACCCTCCTCGCATTTACTATACACTTGTTACCCTCAGGGTTCTTTTAGACCCGGAGTATAAAAAGGTTGGTTCTAGCTACTGGAATAGTCTTTTTGAATACTTTTTTTCACTAGTATACTAATTTGAACATTTCTGAACACAATGAAATGATAATTGAAATGAAAAAAAATCGATGCTTATTTGTTTATTTTGCTCAGAAAGTGGCCTCCACCCCACATCTGTGTGCACTTTTTTCAATTTATAGATAGAATAGCCTACCAAATCAGAATTTTTTTGACTATCTTTGGCATTGGCATACTAATTTGAACATTTCTGAACATAATGAAATGAAAAAAAATGTTTTGAACACTTGTAGTCCTCCGGGTCATATGTGACCCTGTGTAAAAAAGGTTGGTTCTAGCTACTGGGATGGTGTTTTTTGTATACTTTTTTTCACTAGTATACTAATTTGAACATTTCTGAACACAATGATATGAAAATCGAAGTGAAAAAATTAATGCTTATTTGTTTATTTTGCTCATAAATTATTCCCCCCCATTTCTGTGCAATTTTGTTCATTTTTATCTCGATTAGCCTTGCAAAATCAGATCTTTGGCATTGGCATACTAATTTGAACATTTTGAACATAATGAAATGAAAATCAAAATGAGAAAAAATGATGTTCGCAAAGATTACACTTGTGCTCCTCTGGGACCTTTTAGACCCAAAGTATAAAAAGGTTGGTTCTAGCTACTGGAATGGGTTTTTTAAAATACATTTTTCACTAGTACACTAATTTTAACATCCCTGATCACAAACAAATGAAAAATGAAATAAAAAATATGGATTTTGCAGGCTAATCTATCTATAAATTGAAATAATTGCACACAGTCAGGGGGACAGGCTTTTCTCAGCAAAATAAACAAATAAGCATTAATTTTTTCTTATCAATTTTTCATTTCATTCTGTTCTGAAATGTTAAAATTAGTATACTAGCAAAAAAAAGTATTCAATAAAATCATTCCAGTAGCTAGAACCAACCTTTTTTATTCGGGGTCACATATAACTCGGAGGACTACAAATGTTCAAAACATTTTTTTTTTCATTTCATGATGTTCAGAAATGTTCAAATTAGTATGCCAATGCCAAAGATGGTCAAAAAATTCTGATTTGGCAGGCTATTCTATCTATTCTATCTATAAATTGAAAAAAGTGCACACAGAAAGTGCACCCTTTTCTGAGCAAAATAAACAAATAAGTCACATTTTTTTCATTGTAATTTTCATATCATTGTGTTCAGAAATGTTCAAATTAATATACTAGTGAAAAAAGTATTCAAAAAGACCATTCCAGTAGTTAGAACCAACCTTTTTATACTCCGGGTCTAAAAGGACCCAGAGGGTAACATTGGTAACTTTTTTTGCCCAGCAAAAACTATACACACACCACCACCACCCAAAAAAACCCCACTATCCTTAGAAAGAACCCCTCAAATGAGAAAAAGTCATGGAATTTCACGTTTCAGATATGCAGGGAATTTTTTTTACAGGGTCTCAAACTTCATTTCGGGTCCTTTTAGACCTGAGGAGAATACCGGGGTTAAATGCTAATTTGTTTTGCTCCTGGGGGTGTTTTATTTGCTTTTCTTTGCATGTTGCTCTTTTGGTTGGCTTTTCTTTTTAATAGATCATATTTTAAGTTGTTTAGGAGTCTAGCGGTCCACTTCAGTAAACTCAGTTTTGTAGCAATTTTTCTCAGCCCCAAGGAACTTCCAATCAACAAAAAGGACAAACCAGGGAAGGCATTGTTTCACCTTGTTTTGGATAGGTGGGAGGCAAGGGACTCAGCCCAAGACCTGGGCCTCCTTAGTGAAGCAAAGGATCAAGTTTATGTCTACTCAGAACCCAGAAACAGACACTCCTCAGGAGCAACTTCCTGCTTACTTGGGACTGTTCCCCAGCTAAGTTCCAGTGCTCCTTTTACTTTCCCTCCACTGCTGTTCAGAGCCAGAACAGACAAGAGGGACAATGGGCATTGGTTTTTATCTGATGCACCCTTTTTCTGAGGATCGAAGGAAAAGTCCATTATGGGTTATTCTAGACCCTTAGCTCTATGGACTTGGTTGAAAATTCTGAGGATCCACCTCCCTGGTGACATTCCTCAGCTGTTACAAGAAGTCTGAAATGCAAGTTCCCAGCAAAACCCACAAGCCATGGCCAGACAAATTCTGAGAGGCCTTCAGAATCATGAAACATGAAATCCCCCTGGCGGCGAGCCAAAACCAGACCCAAGGGTGGGACTGGACTCTTTCTTCAATCCTCAGAAAAAAGACATGGCAAGAACTAATGCCCCATTTCCCTCACATTGAAGGAAAAGTTTAAGATGTGACATATCAAAGTTAAGTAGGGTGGGAAAGACTTAATCCTGGCTCCTTGGCTCCTCATGCACCCACTGCAATCACTCACTGGCTGAGCATGTCAGCAGATGCAAACAAGTCTATGCAGTAGTGACAAATGAAGGGAGAAACTGACGTCCATGACACTCCCTGGTGAATCTCCTCAATGGTAGGCTGTGTAGTCCAGGCAGCCATGGTAGCTGCACTCCTGATCAAGTGTGCAGTTACATCTTGAGGCATGGGAAGACACTGCGACTGATATGCTTGAGCGATACAGGACTGAAGCTGCCTACTGATTGTGGAAGGCAGAATCCTGAGGCCAAGTGATGATGGGCGAAAAGACACCAACAAAGCCTCCATTTACTGGAGAGGAGCAATTCTGCAGAATTAGATGTGATGAGCCATCCGCACATCCATGGTATGCCACCAGACCTCCAACTCATGGTGCGGGTCCAGACAGAAGTTAGATAAAATCAACTCCTGAGCACAATGGAATATGGAGTTGACCTTGGGCAGGAACACAGAATCCAGCCACAGAACAACCCTGTCTGCATGAAAAATGCAAAGTTCCTTATGCATCGACAGTTCCGCCAGTTCTGAGATGCACCTCACAGAAGTGATGGCCACTAAAAACACAATCTTCCACGATAAAGGTTGGACACAACCCTCCCGCAAGGGTTCAAGTGGACGCTTGGTCAGAGTCTTCAACACTAGGGACAAATCCTAGGTGGGATAGTGGTCAATGGGTGGGGACCTAAGATTAGAAGCCCCCTGTAAAAAAAGCAGACCCTGAAATGATGGGTCAGGAAGGGCTGATCCCCAGAGCTCAAACTGATGCTGCCACTTCAGCATCCTGGGGGAAAGACTCTTGGCAAGACCACCCTGCAGGAAGTCTAGGAGATTCTCAACCAATGCCCCCAAGGGTTCAATTGGTGCTCACTGAATCAGACACAAAATGTCCTTTAGGTCACATCATAAATTCTCATGGTGAAAGGCCTGGCAAACCTTGCAGCCACTCTCAAACTTCCCAGAAGCCAAAGGAAATCCTTTATTTCACACAAACACATTGACTCCATTTCCAGATTTCCTTCAGAGCTGGATATGGCAGTGGGGTCATCCCAGGAGCCATTGGAATCCCCTGATGCCAACAGGCTTGGGAACAAAGCCAACCCACTGGCCTCAGAAACATTATAAGCACAGTGTTTAATAAAAATATTCTAGGTCGCTTATTCTGGGCTTGAGTGGTGCTAAAAGAAGGGGGAAGCCTTGACGAAATCTCATCAAAACTACAGCCAGCTGTGGAAACGCTAGAAATCCAATGTAGGGAACCGGCTTTTCAGGCACCTACCCATCCGGCATCTTTCAGGACCTGCTTCTGGTTCTCCTGTGTTTGCTGTTTTTTTCTCCTGCGCCCCACCCCCCTGGGCATGTGTGTTTGCCAAGAATAATGATTCTGGCTTCCACATCAGAGGAGGCAGTTTTACTTCCAGGGAGGCCAAGTGTTGCTAAGGGCACATGCACAGTGTCAAATATTTGTAAAAAATTCCACCCAAAAAGCCAAAAACAAGATGGTGCATGCACGGTACTAGAAACTCGGCTTCTGTGCATACACAGAAGAAAACAAATCAGAAGAAAAATTCCCCCAAAAAATTCAACAAAATAAAATAAAGATAGTGGTCCCCACAGATCAGCATCAATAGAACCGGTTCTGTGACATCACCATGACATCACCAGTGATTTGCTACTGGTTCTACAGAACTGGTGCAAACTGGGAGGAACCCACATCTGCCTGAGTCTCTGTGAAACATCTGGGCCACTGGCCACTAATATGAATATGAAAATATGTGAATATAGGCTGCTGTCTTTTCATGACCATTAATTTATTTTATATATTGATATATTCTATTTAAAAATTGCTCATTTCTCTCATAGAGCAACTCTGGGCAGTGTGCAAATAGACATGTAAACATGAACATTACATAGAAATATTTTAACAAACACAATTAAAAACAGGAATAAAATGGTTGAAATTTCAGATTAAAATCTGAACGTAGTACAGCAAGAATGCACATAAAATGCATTTCCAAGTACTCAATGAAGTAGCAACTCTTCACATAGAACCTTACTACTGTATTCCAACGTGTGATAAAATGAGATCAGTGTTTCTCAATCTTGATAATTTTAAGATGTGCCAATATTAAATCCCAGAATTCCCCAGCTACCCATGCTTGAAACACTGTTATTTGAAACAATGTCCGAACCCTTGGTATGGAATAGGCAGAGCCATTCTTAATATAGATCTCTTTATCTGGAGCTAAAATACATTTCCCAGCCCCTAATATCTCTGTTAGCTTTGCAATATTCTATAGCTGGAGAATCAAATTACTGAAGTACTACGAGAGGCTGATCCAGGCTTTCTGTAATACTATCTTTTATTAACAATGCGAGTCTGATTTTCTACATTACTGCTCATAAAAAGGGTGTCTGCAGAATTTTAAACGAAAGTTTGGCAGAATATCAAAGCATGGGGAATGGCAAAAAATTAAAACATTTAACTCGAGAACTAACTATTGACTAACTAACTAACAATTGATTAGCCTCTGGAATTGAGCCTGCAGATAAATATGGAAAGGGGCAGTATATTATCCAAAAAAATGTTTCCTCTGCTTACCAGTATGTTTCCTTTAATGCAGTAAGAATATTTAAATGCTCTGTTAAAGAATCACCTTGCCATGGTTTTATACTAGTCTCGGTGCTGGTTTTCACCCAACATAAAGTTCTTACATTTCCAGAGGGCAGGAAACAGGTAATGGATGGAAGCTTGTTAAAGAGAAATGCAACTTAGACGTAAGAAGACATTTTCTGAGAGCAGTTAATCAATGGAAAAGCTTTCCACATAAAGTTCCAGATGCTTCATGACTGGAGCTTTTCAAGAATAAACTGGACAACCATTTGACTGGGATGGTATAAGGCTCCTGTCTTGAGTTGGACTGGAAATTTAGGTAAACTTTATTTATTTATCAACCTTATCGCCTAGAAAGAATCATCTGGCCACGGAATAAAGTTGCAGATGTACCTCTTTGCGTCAAAACCCAGAACACAATTTGACAGGCACAATATGCTTTATCTATCTGTCGGTCGGTCTGTTTCTGTCTCTCACATGCAAAGACCCAAAATAGTGCTTCTGTTTACTCTAAAATACAAGCTGCTTTCTGTTTCGCTCTCAGCCAGAGAGATGTATGCAGAAACACAAACACCTGCTACACGTAATAAATTAGTTCTTCAAACTATATTGGCTTTATGTTTCCAAAACAATAGGAATTTACACTTTTTTTTCTGCAAAACTTGCAGCCTTCCAACCAGCTTCAATCTACAATGCTTTTCCCATCCAGCCTGCTGAACCAGGGGTGAATTCTAACTTACCTCGCTGCTAGTTCCTTTCATCACATGTTGCGCAGCTGCACGTGTGCCTGTGCAGTACTGAAAACCTGGCTTCTGCTCATGTGCAGAAGCAAAAAACAGCTTCTACACATGCACAGAAGTGAAAAAGAAGATGGCAGTGCCCATCAGCCATCACTCCCAGTTTGACGAACCTGGGAAAATTCCTATCTGTTCTGAACCAATCTGAACTGGGAGGAACCCATCTCTGTACTGAACCCCAAATAGAAGAAATAGTAACTATTGGAGACACTTTATCAGTCACTTGGTCCATGCTTGAACAGAGCCAGGGTGGCACATTGGTTAGAGTGCAGTACCGCTCTATTTCAGCTAACTGCTATTTCAGCTAACTGCTAGCTGTAGTTCAGCAGTTCAAATCTCACCACCGGCTCAAGGTTGACTCAGCCTTCCATCCTTCAACTCTGACCACATGGAGGTGGGTAAAATGAGGACCCAGATTGTTGATACTTCACCATGGTGTGTTTTAAGAAGAGGCTGGACAGTCATTTATCTGAAATGGTATAGGGTCTCCTGCTTGAGCAGGGGGTTGGACTGGAAGACCTCTAGGGTCTCTTCCAACTCTGTTATTCTTTATACTATAATAAATAATATTCTGTGCTAGTGCAGTCTGCTCCGAAGAAGTGATTTGCAGACATATGTTCACATTAGTCTATGTTTGATTGTGTTGTTGTTGTTGTTGTTGTTGTTGTTGTTTATATGCCTCATATATTTTGGAAGCATTGTTTTTACTTTGGAATCATATCAGGAATTTATAAAAAGTAGAAAGAAGATTAATTAGAATCCAAAAAATAGATACATGTAGTTTAATTTATTTATTTAAACTATAAAACTCTCCGGACTATAAGATGCTTTAGACAAAGAAAGCAAGAACAAAAAATATGCCTCTGCCTCTGCAGCCTGTTCACTGCCTCCACTGCCCATTTGCTATCACTGTGGCTCGTTTGCTGTGACCCATTTGCCATGGGTTGTTTGCAACAGCCTATTTTGCACTGGTCTGTTTGCTACTGCTGCTGCTGCCCATTCTCTGCAGCCCATTCACCCAGGCCTGTTCTCTATAGACCATTTGCCATGGCCCATTCACCACCGATTGCCATGAATGGGCAACAGCTCTAGATGGTGATAGATGGTGATAGGTGGTGATGGTGGTGGCTGTGACCCCTGCTGCCTATAACAGCTGATACATCAGCTCCACTCCCCCTGCTAAAATATTTGCCACACAGACTTTTTTGAGGGGTGGAAATGCACCTTATAATCCAAAAAAAAGTGTGGCATAAAAATTGACTAAATAAGTAAGTTAAGTAAGTAAGTAAGTAAGTAAGTAAGTAAGTAAGTAAGTAAGTAAGTAAGTAAGTAAGTAAGTAAATAAATATTAGCACTAAAATTGAATACAGCATTCTATGCAATCATTCTATAATATTTTCAGATTGAGCATTCCCAAGGGTGGCATTTATTTTCAATGTTTATAATTTACATTACCAAATGTGATCCATGAACTCAAGGGGCATAGGACTGTGAAGGACTGCAAAACGTTGGAGCTCTCATCTCTTGTAATGTTCTGGTCATGTGAAGAAATTAAAGACTATTTGATTTGACATCTCCTTCACCCTCACCCTTTAGCACCAGGCTGAGTTTCTTGTAGTTATTACAGTTTCTTGTAATTATTACAGCATTAAGAACAAGCAGAGCTAGTCTTGTGTTTTAAAGGGTATGTACCTTTGCACACAGAATTTTAGTTGAGGAGAAGGGTTGAGTCCTCTGGGTCTCCAAGTACTTTTGAGAGCTTGAATTTCACTCAAATGAAGTAGGCAGCTTGCAAACTACAGGGAAATGGAAATGTAATGGCAAAGTAATGCCATCCTAAATTTCACTTTTACTAGTGAAATTAGGTGTCTTTTTTTCCCCCTTAGAGGTCAGACCACTTTATTCCACCCAGATAATTCATCGTTTTATGTTAAGCTTTTAAGTGGATTGTTTAAAAATTATTTTTAAATCAAACTGATGGTAGAATTTATAGCTGTTCAGGAAACTAGCTGAAGGAAATGTAATGAAGCTATGAAGGAATGAATCAGGAATGATTATATTCCTTACCATTCTAACACCTTGTGAAAATGACCAGGAAGTTGATAATAATCAAAACAAATGGAAACAGTTTAATATAAATTCCCCTTCCGCACCCATACTTACCTGTACCATAGTATTAAATTATTATTCAGATAATTTGGAATGTCTTCATGCTAGCAGGGTTAATTCAGTCTATCATCATATTGCTATGATGATAGAAGTGTTCCTGGATTTTCATGCTATTCTCCATATTTGCAGCCTAGGATATTATGATCATCTTACAGTTAGAATATTTGAAGCACTTGGGCTCAGCCTGCATTTGAAACATTTATAGAAACAGATAATTTATCCAACAGCATTTATTAAAATTTAGCGATCATGAAAGTAGAGCAGCTGTGCATGCGGATATGGGCTGATTTATTTATTTATATTTGTGCTTTTAAGTTAGTGATGACTCCTAGCAATTGCCTAGAAATTTCATCAGCATTTTATTACCAATGACTGCCTGGACAAGTCCCTGAATTTTCCTTGGCAAGGTTTTTCAGCAATGCTTTGTTCTTGCCTGCTTCTCAGGGTTGAGAGTGAGTGGCTGGCCCAAAGTCACCCACTTAGAATTGTACTGTGGGAAGATATTGTATATCCATCTGGTTCAGTTCCATTCTGGGAGAAATACACTAGAGTAAAGTGACCAGATTTTTACATTGCTAAAGCGAGACACTATTGATGGGGAGAGGGGGGCAAAAAAATTCTCTTTACTTTTTTCTCTTTCTCATCTTCCCTCTCTTTCTCTCCGGGGGATGCCCATTGCGAGCGTGAGGCCTACCCTGAGCTGGGAGACACAGGAAGTACAATCCACCCAGGATGACCCCAAGATGCTTTGATGTTTCCTTACACCATCACCGTAGATGGGACAGAGAGAGAGAGAGAGAGAGATGGAGGGAGGGAGGGAGGGATAGAGGGAGGAAGAAAATCGGGACATTTCTGAAAAGGTGTGGGGCATGGGACAGATTATGAAAAAGCATGACTGTCCCACAGAAAGCAGGATATCTGGTCACCTTACACTAGAGACAAAATGGAGGCTGGATACTAATTGGAAAGAGGGTCCATTTATTGATGAGTTCTGGACAGTTGACCACATGGGGTTGAAAGTAAGCGTTTTTTATACCTTCTCTTGGCCTTTTCACTTGAACTTCCTGTTCCTGTAAAAGATCATGTACTCTATTGGTTGAAGTTTGGACTGCTGATGCAATGAAGAGGCATTGGGCAATTCCTATTGTGGCAAATCCTATCTTTATTGGATCTTGGGTGAGGGTATTTGCTTTCTTTCAAATAAGAAAGAAATATTTGAATAAATCAAACATACAGGTTAACACCCTCTGTTTAACAAATTAGAGGAACACATACAATAAATCCCAACTAGAGTGAGTAAAAATGCATAAAGTTTATTTTTTTTACAGATTTATCTCTCCCCCACCCCCTGCTATAGTTTCTTATTTCCATTGTTGTTCCATGGTTTTTGCATAGATTCATAGGAAATGTGAGAGGCTGTAATTTTTACAGCCAAATCCAGTACAGACTGTTGTTTATTCTAAATAAATTATTGGTAGGTACCTGAGGAAGACAGGAATATTTTTCACATTGATGGGATTTTACCTTGTGATAATATCCAGTTACCAGATCATTTTAAAATGCAAAGAGCTATTTCTTCTCAGTGCAATGTCTTCCCCTTCTCTCATTATTTTCTAATATTTTATGATTTGCCTCTTTTCCCAGTCTGTTTTATAAAACTTTCAAACAAGGGAACAGCTTTTTTAATGACATTGTAAGCAAATTCCTGGATGTTGAACTGTGTTTTATTAGTCAGTTAATCTTTCTGAATTGTTTGATGAAAGCTCCAGTAGTATCATGTTAGACCACAAATGCTTCGTACATAAACATTATTTCCCCAAGAAGCCACTAGTCTATTAATAGTGTCACTATTTTCTCAATCGCATTTACTGTGACTTTGGCAAAGACCCTTTGGCTGTGATTCAAAAAGTTTATCCCATTCTCTCAATTGGATAAGCATTAGGTTTTATTCTTCCTCTGTTCTGGAACCTTCTCATACTAATAAATATTCCTGGTGATCTTTTGTAATTTAATTACTGCAGCTCTTGTGATAGTTTTTTTAAAAAATCTCTTTGGCAAATAGGTAAATAACATTTATTTTTAACGTCTGGTAGAATATCCAAGTTTCTATAGACACAGAATTTGTATCCAATTTGTTAAAAACAATGTTACCAGTGTCACATTTATATTGTTATGCTTGCTAGTTTTCTTTACTTATTTATTTATTTATTTATTTATTTCCTTCCTTCTTTCTTTCTCTCTCTCTCTCTCTCTCTTTCTCTCTCTTCCTTCCTTCCTTCCTTTCTTTCTTTTTTGAGAATTCCTATCTTTTTTTCTGAGAATTCCTATTCTTTCCGCCCACCCCACTTTCATATGATTGATAGTTTTGTGTGTTTGGATAAAAGCTTTGTGAAGGGCCCTTGGAATTCTCTGAGCTTGCTTGTTGATGTTACCTAGTCTGGGTAATGAAACATCTGCAAAAAACCCCAACCCCACACCAAACAAACAAACAGTTCATTGCAATCTTCCTCACTCAAGCTCAGTATTAAGTATTGAAACTGTATTGTTCACTCCAAGGTCCGCTGTTTAAGTGGGAAAAATAGAACTCGCTGATTGATCAAGTCATCTGATAGCCCCCTATAAAAGGGAGAGCTGTCAGCCTAGCTTTTGGCTGGATCTTGAGAATTAAATAAAGAGTTGTGTTTGTTTAAATAAACTGTTTAATAAAGAGTTGTGTTACCCAAGCCTGTCTCAAGCCTCTTCAGTCCCAGAACTCAACACTTAGAGAGGACCAAAGACCCATCATTTCAGTCTTCAGCTACAAATATTCTCCTTTATTGAAAAGCTTTTTGGTCCTTTAACCTTTTTGTTTATGTACTGAAAGGGAAAAAAAACCCCACCCCTCTCTGTTTAACCTCTCTTTTTTCTAATAACCAGAATCTAATTACGACATTAACCATTATAGAGAGATGATCTGAAAATTATTCAGCCAAGTATCAGGACTAGTGTGCATAAAAACTTAATTACTATGAAAATATAATCACGTATAAGCTATCAGGGAATAAAGGAGTGCTTTAATGATGTTATTCATATGTTTCTGAATAACATTATGATGGATTATTTCTATAAAAAGAACATCTACAAATAACAATTTACATCGTGTATTTTGAGGTAAATAGCAATCTCCCACCCCACTCTCCTCTTTTAGATCTTTGGAAACCATACAGGGGCCAGAATTATTTAGAGATTATGGTCTGGGCTACAAGCCAAGTGCTAACTGTTACTAAGCAAGAGAAATGGGTTGTGACATCTGAGTTGTCTTACATTTGACTCTGTGCCTATTAGATAGTGTTTGCTTTCTTGCAGCAAAGAAAGTAGTTCAACACAGAATAGAAACATTTGACCACTTTGTTGAACCTGAGAGCTTACATTATATACTAGCTGTAGTAAAAGAGTTGGAAGTGGGAAGAGCAGGATATTATCTCAATTCTAGTTCCCAGCACTGAAACTGTGAGTGTGCTGTTATATATGACTGTATAAATATGTAGGTCTTAACTTAGGATCATGAGTGAGGGCAAAATTTCTGTTACCCAGTGAGACACTTTTAAGTGAGTTTTGCCCCCTTTCATGACTTTTGATGAAAAGTCAAGTGAATCAATTAGTTGTTAAGTTAGTAACATCGTTATTAGTGAATCTAGGTTTCCCATTGACTTTGCTCATCAAAAGGTCACAAAAAGTGATCCCATGGCCCCAGCACCATACAATCACATAAATATGATTCAATTGACAGTTTTGATCACATGACCATGGGGATGCTTCAATAGTCAGAAAAACAGTCATAATGCTATTATAACTTTGACTGGTCTCTAAATAAATTGTTATACGTCAATAATTACCTGTAGAATTGGCTACAACTTAGTTTCTATCAAGACATTTACTTTGGGACACATTGGTAAGGAAACATTGGAGACAGGTTACTTCTTTGACATGTTTTTCTATCACATGGCTCCTCTGCTCTACCACACAACAACATTATTAAGCATTTTTGTGAGTCAAATGGAATTCAGGTATCTCTATCTATCTCTCTTTTTCTCTTTCTCTTTTCTTTTTTTAACATTGAAATAATTGATACTTTGCTGAATTTTCAAAGAAAATTGTAGATTTTAATGCTATATTGGAAGTTAGAAAGGGGAACCTATCATCTTTAAAGACAAAATACAAGGGTAATTATATCTAAAATCTTGCATGGAACAGAAGCTTTTTCGTGGTCTGGTTCCAACAGAACAAAGACAAGTGAGACAATTCTCTTCAGTAATATTGTTGCTAAAGAAAAAAAAACTCATTTTTTTTCTTTCTATCCGCTTGAGATATCTTGTTTATATGTTGCATAGCAAGCCTCTGCTTCAATGGAATAACAAACACACTGGAGTCTTACAAGGATGGTGTGCTCACTTGCACAATGACAAATGAACCTGGGAAAATGTATATTTCTATCCAGACTTTCAAGCATAGGTGAAACTAATAGTTTATTAAGGAGAAATGTTGAATTTATGTTTTACAGACAAAGAAATAAAGGGTGACGAGTATGGATATATTTCAAGCTATTTAGCTCTCCTCAGTTATCCCATTCCCTTCTGGGATTCAAACCTGGGCTACTTGCATATTAGGTAGATGTATTGACCTCTAAGCCATGGGCTCTCCTCTCTCTGTCAGCTATACCAGGGGAAAGATTGTTTTGTGTCATGGCAACCTGGTCTACCCAATTATGGGACAGAGCATACTGCTTCCGTTTTTCGCCTTTCGGCCCTAATCCAGGAGTTTTTACCAGCAGTGGCTTTTGTGACAAACTATTTTTGTGTTGAATTTATGTTTTACTGACAAAGAAATAAAGGGAAACTAGTATAGATAAAAATGGAAGCAGTATGCTCTGTCCTGTAATTGGGTAGACCAGGTTGCCCTGACAAAAAACAATTAAGGAGAGATGCATGGAAGGAAATATATAAGAACTTGTGGTTCATAATATTCATCATGTGGCTTACTGCATGGAAAACTAGGAAGCACAAAAGTAAAATAATAATGTTCAGTGACTCTTGAAGACATTTATAATGGTAGGAACAATTGTTACCAGAGAAATAGATGATATGGCAAGTGGGTTTGCATTTGTGTGATGCTCTTGAATCACTTGCAAAAGTTAGAGGAGTCATGCATTCTGCTAATGTATTCGTTTTATAAAACAATAGCAAACATTTAGAATATATTATGTCTGGAATAGAAGTGGCAAAGGCCATTTCCAATTGTGGTTGTTTTGTTTTGCTTTTGAGGTGGGGGCTGATTTATGAGTGGGAGTGCACAGTACACAGGCATCTATATGAAGGGAAGGGAAGCTAAACAAATAGAGACATGTTCTTTACACAATTGCCCTGTGGACATTCCTCTGCCCCTGTTCATAACTGGAAGATTCTTGTGGCTAAATCTTACTTATGTTTTGTTACAGATCCTAGAAAAAGACAAAATTAGAACAGAAAACCAGGAAATGACAAATATAATTATGTCCATCCATCCATCCATCCATCCCCAAATTGCAATCTGATATCTCTTTCACTCACCTATGCATCCTAATGCACTGAAAGCTGGTTATTTCTTAGTAAGAGAAGCAGTTATTATGGCATGCTGTCTGATCTCGGGCTCTGTGCGCTTGACTGGAAAAGGCTTTTAGGCTTCACCCCATATCAGAAACTTGTATCAGCTTTCTCAATGGCTGAGGAAATCCTCTCCTCTTGCTGGAAAAACTGCTACTGTAAAATCAGGTTGTGTTGCTTCATTCACCAGGCTTCTTTTTTATTCAATGAAGATGTAAAAAGAAAAAAAAATACTTCAAACTTCCATTGACTTCTTCCAAAAGTTGCCAAACTATTTCTGTTTTGCCTTTGGGATGGTCTGCCACAATCAGTTATTGCCTATTTCCAAGTACCGTATATACTTGAGTATAAGTCGACCCAATTATAAGCCAAGGCACCTACTTTTGCCACAAAAACTAGGAAAACTTATCGACCCGAAAATAAGTCCAGGGTGGAAAATACAGTGGCTACTGGTAACTTATAAAAATGGAATATTCTTCTATTGTAGCTTCTTAAAATGGTTTTTGTAGGAGAATTAAAAAAAACATATGAAGAACGGTTGCAGGAACTGGGTATATCTAATTTAATGAAAAAAAGGACCAGGGGAGACATGATATCATTCTTCCAATATCTCAGAGTTTGCCACAAAGAAGAAAGAGTCAACCTATTCTCCAAAGCACCTGAGGGCAGAACAAGAAGCAATGGGTGGAAACTAAACAAGGAGAGAAGCAACTTAGAACTAAGGAGGAAATTCCTGACAGTTGGAACAATGAATCTGTGGAACAGCCTGCTGCCAAAAGTTGTGAATGCTCCAACACTGGAAGTTTTTAAGAAGATGTTGGATACCCATTTGTCTGAAGTAGTGTAGGGTTTCCTGCCTAGGCAAGGGGTTAGACTAGAAGACCTCCAAGATCCCTTCCAACCCTGTTGTTATTATTATATTATGTAACTTTTTTCCTTCCAAAATGTTTTTTATTTCTTGCATCTTTCTTCCTCTTGGGTAGGATAAGTATAGTTGGAAGAAAAAGTTTAATTACACAGAGTTATCCCACTTTAAGGAACATTTTGTTACAAAATAACCTATCCTGTTAATCAAATTTAAATGGGTAACTTACATTTTACTTGTACATTTTATTTACTTGTAAAATATTGTTGCTGGCTTGATCAGAAGAGAAAGCCATGGTTCCTTCCTTCTGAAAGTCTCTTCAACCCTCCTGCCCCTTCCCCCAGTGCTTCCTATAGAGGAGGAGCTGTGATTGGTACAGCTTGCTGCCAATCAGATAGCTCTCTCAGTGCCTCATTTCTGTGTAGAGAAGGAGCTGTGATTGGTTCAGCCTGCTGCCAATCAGGCAGCTGAGGGGTATTGCCAAGAGCAGAAAGAAAAAAACCCTCCTGTTGCCAATCATGAGGTTTCTTTCCTCCCTGCCTTTCACATCGGAACTGTGGAGCTTTGGGACAGTTTTCTGGTCAGTGAAAGTCAGTGACTCTAGTATAAGTCGAGGTTGGATTTTCAGCACATTTTTTGTGCTGAAAATATCGACTTATACTCGAGTATATACAGTAACTTTAGAACAACATCGAAAACATCATTCTCCATGTGATATAATATTATTTCTATACTTTGTAGAAATGAAATGGTGGAGGAAACAGCTTTCCTCATAAGAATGCTTTCTTTTTTAAAGCCAACAATCATATGCAAAATAAGCAATCCCATCCCAATGTCTGGATGATGGAGATTCTCAGTCTCATGGTTGTCCCAGCAATGCTTTTTTCAAAAGTCAGCTAGACTTTGTTTTTCACTTCTCATTCAATAAGCTTCTTCACTTCTTGAGAGTTGAAGAACTGTTGCCTTTTCAAAAATGTACCTTCACGACAATCCCATCCAATTTCTCTCTCTCATCCACTGGAATTATTTTAATCTGAATTTCAGGAAAGAGTTTCTACCCCAAATCATGTTCTAGAAGAGGACCATGCAGAAAAAGGCAAAATAAAAATTCTTTCAAGAGGAGTTAAACTTCTGGTGATAACTGGATAATCAATATGTTGATCCTGATAATAATACAGATCTGGTTTGCTCTTGTCTTCTTCTAGCCTAGGCTCTATAGTAATCAGTAATGGGAAGCCAAAAGTTTTACTGCCACTGTGAGTGTGGCTTATTTTGTGGGTGTGGCTTAATGGTCATATGACTGGGTAGGAGTGGCTTGCTGGCCATGTGACCAAGTAATTATCATCGTTCAAGTGAATTGTTAAGTCCTCGACTTACAACTTTACCATTGTTGCTCGCTGGGGTGACAATTTGCTTCGCATTTCCTGTGCAGTCCTTCCTGGGTCAGCCGCCTGCGAGGTGAATGGGTGCTGCCAAAAGCATAAATGATGCCAGTGCCATTTTCACCCATGCCTTCTGCTTGCACCTCAGGCGGGAGGTGGCCATGTGAGGCTGGAGGGGAGCCGGGCAGGAGAGAGGGAAGCTCGTCTGAGGGCAGGAAGGAGGAAAGAAGGAAAAAGCAAGGAGCGCAGATGCTGCAGGGGGAAAAAAGGAAAGCTGAGCTGAGACCGGTAATCCAGGAAGTGATAGCTGCCGATCAGCTGGAGCTGCGAACACATCTTCATTTCTGCCGGTGGAACTGCGTTCCACCCCATCCTACCTGCTGCCCACCCCTGACAGTAATCCCTCATTTTTCGTGGGGGATGCGTTCCAAGACCACCCGTGAAAAATGAATTTCTGTGAAGTAGAGGAAATATATTTTTAATGTATTTAATGAGTATTTGGACTTTTAAAACCCACCCTTTCCATTAAACAGTCATTCTATAATGTTTCGCAGCTGGAACTTCATGTGATATCCTACCAGTTTCTTTAATAGAGGACAGTAGTACTGTAGAAGAATTTTATGAATTTTTAATGGATTTTTAAATTTTCAATGGATCTAATGGATTCAAGCCCCCTTTAAAAACTTGTGAAGTAGCGAATCTGCAAAAGATAAACCGCGAATTAGCAAGGGATTACTGTCGCACTCAGATATCCTTATTGTCTCATATCTAAACGTCAATCGGATTTGATTCTTGATAACTTTAAGATCAGCTAAGTTCATCCAGGTGTGGTGTCCTGTGGTTAAAATATTTCAGAGTAAGATAAAACTTTCCAGCTTTGCTTCATAATCCAGTAGTGTATGCTAGATAAATCCCAGGATCTATATCAATGATAGAAATAAAAAGGTCTTGACCAAAGCATGTGGTCATTAACTCAACCATTAACTTCAGAATAATCCTTTTAATTAAATAATATGCAATTTGTTTAATTGGTGAAATGATTCCCAAGTTAATTATTATTTTTTCCTTCCAAGAGAGAAATAATTCAAATTCAGTGACAACCTTTGTAGGGACCCTGAGGTCTGCACACAAGATTTTAGGGAAACTAATACGGATTTATGTATGGTTTTGGGAAAGGCAACTATCAGCATTGAATTGAGTATCTCAAAAGATTGTGTAGAGACCTTACAGAAGTTCATATGATGCATTTTTAAAGGGATTGTGTCATCAGTAGATGTTGCTGGTAGACTCGGTGAGGGGAAATGTTACCAGGAGAGTTTTAAGGTGGGTCAGTGAAGATATTTTAGTGAGATTTATTAATAGAGCCCACAACCAGTAGGAAATTTATTTAACTCTTTGACTATAAAGGTAATATCAAAGAGATCCTGGTTTATACCCCTATGCTTATTGCAGTGCCAAGCTGAATCATCTGGTTAGCATGAAAAATATATATCTTGGGAATTCAAAAATATCACAGATTTATAATGTTTTCACAGGTTCTCATCATTCTTCATTTCCAAGCAACTATGCTATTTGCATATTCTTATCTTACTGAAATATGCACACAATTCTGCTATATTATTGTTCAGAAGTATCCTTTTTCTTTTATTGCTGATTTTAGTGGGCGATCTTAGTATAAATCTGATCTGAGGTGCATGGGAAATTTAGAAAGATTATTAATCACACATAGGGGTGTAGCAGCACAGATTGTGAGCTTAGGAAAAGGGCAATCGATTTTAATGCCACATATTTCTGGCAATATTGTTTCACTACAGAAGGATAAAAAGCCATGGTGGTGCAGTGGGTAGCATATAGTATTGCAGGCTAATTTTGCTTACTGCCAAGATCTGATTGGCTCAAGGTGGATTCCACCCTTCTGAGGTTGGTAAAATGAGGACACAGATTGTTGGGGAAAATATGCTAACTCTGGGAACTGCTTAGAGAGGGCTATAAAGCACTATGAAGCAGTGCATAAGTCTAAGCGCTATTGCTATAAAAAACGTTTCCCATGTTCCCAGATTTCACAGATTTAAAGCAGGGATATGTTGCATACTTGTTGCACATTGTCTTCTCTCACTCTGTAACACTTCATTTTGCTTGGATTTCCATGTGAGAAGGAATGTATTCATTTACTACAATTGTCTTATGTCATCAATAGTCCAAAGTGCACTAAATTTATCCTATGTGTCCATGTCTAGGTTCCATGCGTATGTCCTTTTTCTCTGGGCGATATGAAATACCAACTGTAAGAATGAAATTCCAACAATACATCAGTCTTCATGAATCAAGCCATCGTTGTACTTTAATTCTCTTTCTCTATTGAGCAGTACCACTCATAAATTATGAACTTATTATTTCAAGGAGTTTAAAAAGTGCAATTTGTTTTTCTTGGATTTTTTTTCAGTTGTTTTAAAAGAGGAAGAAGAAGAATGTTCCTGATTGCCTGCACGTAGGAACAATCACTCACTAGCATAGCAGATACTACATTCATAATAGTAAAAAGCCATATTCAAACCACAGCACAAAAGCAATATTAGAGAATTTTGTTAAATCCATGGATTAAATTAAAATTAAAATTAAATCCATGGATTTAACTAAGCTAATTCATGTTTACCGAATTGCCATGCTGATTAGGACACAGTTACCTTTGGTACTCTACACATTGTGGGATTTTATGAGCATTTTTTATTGCATACAAAAAATAATTGTATTGGGGAAAACTTGTTTATGCAAAGGATTTTACTGTTGTATGTATGTATGTATATGTGTGCACAGAGGTGGGCAGCAGGTAGGATGGGGTGGAATGCAGTTCCACCATCGGAAATGAAGCTGTGTGCCCAGCTCCAGCTGATCATCCCCCCCATCGTCCTCCTCTTCGGAAATTGGCAGGGAGACCAGCACCGGCCCATTTACTCCCCCCTCTTTTCTCAGCAGCTGATCAGCACCCATTCGCCTAGCTACTCAGCCTGAAGCAGGGGGTGACCCAGGAAGGAGAGCGCGGGAAACACAAAGAAAATTGTCACCCTAGGGAGTGACACTGGTAAGATTGTAAGTTGAGGACTTAACAGTTTACTTGAACAATGATGATTGTTCAAGCCACTCCCACATGGTCACATGACCATCAAGCCACACCCACAAAATAAGCCACACCCAGTGTGGCAGTAAAAAAATTGGCTATCCATTACTCTCTCTCTCTCTCTCTGTGTGTGTGTGTATATGTGTGTACACATACACACACATACCATATTTTTCAGAGTAAAAGATGCACTGGGGTATAAGATTCACCTTATTTGGGGGGAAGGAAAATAGGGGAAAAAAATCTACCTAACAGGTATTCATTTGGCTAGTGTCCTCAGTCTGTTCAGCTTCGGCACATTATTTTATCCCCTGGTTAGGGCTGAAAAAACCCTTTTCAGAAGGTGTAGGAATGAAAACAAACCTGCAAAGACTTAGAGGTGGAAAAAACCTTCTTCGGAGGGAGTAGGAAGCTGGGAAGATCGTTAGCACCTGGTTAGGGCTGGGGGGAAAAGCTTTGAAAAAGCTACATTTGGAGTATAAGACACAGCCAAAATTTCAGCCTCTTTTAGGGAAGAAAAAGATGTGTCCTATACTCCAGAAAATGTATGTACACATACTCATGCACATATGCAAACATATATACATACATGAACTGTAGGATAATATTGGTACTCCACAGAACAAATCTGTGATGAGTGCAGACAATTTAGTGCAAGCTGAACAGCAAGAAAAATAGGAATGAACCTGCTGTGATACTTCAGTGGATGTCCTCCAAACACATCACATTGTCTTACATAGGCTAATGGCTGAATTGGTGCAGAATGGGTGGGGGGGGGAGAGATCTAATTACGCATTTCATTTAATTTCTTCTCTTCAGTAGGCATGGCTGGACTAAAAGGCCAGAGGTGCTTAATTCTCTTACTTCAAAATTGACCAAGCTGGGTGCAGACTTTTTCCTCTTAGTAATTTCTCTTAAAATGGGAACAGAAAAGGAGGTTTGGTTGCGTTTGGTTGCATTATGCTGCAGTTTGTTCCCACTATTTATCCAGGCATAGGTGATTTCTTTTATTTGGTGATATATGAACAATTTATATTAAACAAAGATGCTGCTAATAAAGCTATAGGACAGGAGTATGGCGTCATATGATACCATCCTACCAATAATTGTACAAATAGCAATGTATGGCTTTGCTTTATGGTTCTTGTCTAGTTCTATGAGTAATAGTATAAATCAACCTTCTTCAATCAATTGTACCAGATGTATTTGGCTACAGGACCCATGGTTCCCAGTTAGTCCATAATATGCTACCTAGGAATTGTCATCTGATACATCAGAAAAGACCATAAAATATTCAAATTCACAGACAAGCATGTGTTTGGACATCATAAGTTTACTGGGGGAAATTTGTAAGATTCTAAGATCTGTATGTAATTTTTTGGGGGGAAAACATTTTAAATTGTCATATCCGGACATTGATTTTGGAATAAAAGGATGAAATGCCATGGCTCAAGCATCTAAAAGCTGTCAGCATCTGACTGTACGTCAGTCAAAGGCTAAAATGACATAAATGGATTTCTTGCACCGTTTTAAAGTTCTTAGTGTCTGCAATTAAATGGTAAATTATTAGCTACTGGCTTTATATATAATAACCATTCTCAAATGATTTTTAAATGAAGATTAAAAACAATCTGAAGTAGAACAGTAACTATTTTTCATTATTATTATTTCCTCACAAGTGTGTCATCCTATGTGGGGAATTCTCATGCAAAGACCGGTCTTTGCTTGCAGCATGGGGTACCATATCAAATGTATTGGGTGCTGGGTGTAGACAGTTATCATTGCTTTACTATTAATGATTTTCCTCCCATTTGGAAAAGATATGCAATTCTTTCTCCCTCTTAAATTAATTTTGAAAAATAATTTTGCATATATCTGTGCTATTAACAATTCCAACCATAATACATGGCAGAGGTAGAGGAGCATCCAAGCTTCAAGAGTTCCATTCTTTAACCTTCTAAAAACTTCCCATGCATTTTAAATACATCACCATATAACACACTGAACCAAAATTATACTCTACGCTAGGGTGGTAAACCTATGGCATGCGTGGCATGCAGAGCCATCTGCCTGGGCATGAGAGCTGACGCCCATTGCTCTTCTGGGTTCCAGTGCACTGGCCAGCTGGTCTTCACACATACAGGAGCACCAGAAACCAGAAGATCAGCCGCTCAGTGCGCTTGCTTGCACTGGAAAGATGATCTTCTGGTTTCAGGTGTGAATGCATGTGTGAAGGCCAGCTACCCATCACACTGGAGTCTGGAAGAGCAATGAGCAATGGCTCACATGCCCAAAGACACAGAGATCCCAGCAATCACTTCCTAGGGGAGCAGAGCAGGCCAGGGTTTCCCTTTCTCCCCATCCAAGCAGGCTTTTTGCACAGCCCCAGCCCTCCAACCTACAGCACCAATGCGTGTCCATGGTCCAGAGCACCTGGCCAGCTTGGTGGCATGGGTCATTTGCTGGGTGGGTGGTCAGCTTTCCTGACTGCTGCTTCTGCCAGTGCTGGAGGCAAGGGGCAAGGTGGTGGTGGCAGTTCTCACGCTGCCACTTCTGGGCAGGATGCTGGAACAGCAAGGAGGAGGAAAAGGAGGAACTACTGTTGGGGAGGCGAGCAACCCCAGGAGGGCCAGAGGAGAGCACACTTTTTAACACTTGGACACACCACCAAGGCCATGACTCACCAGTGAGGGAACCAGCCCTTTGGCTGCCGTTCAGCTCCTGCACTACCCCACCACTCCAGAAGAGCAGCAGTAGTGGAGGCAACTGCAGGATGGGGAGCAGGAGCAATTGGCTGATTTCCACAACCACTCCACTACCAGTGAGTTGGCCCCTTGGTGACATCTCTATGTATGAGGAGCTGTGTTCTTCTCCAGCACTCCTGGGACAGCTCACGTCCCCGATGGCAGCTCTTCTTCCTTCTAGCAACCTGGTGGGAAGAGGCAGTGTGAACACCACTGCTGCCCCCCTTGCCCTCAGTGGCAGCAGGAGCAGCAGGCAGCATGGCTGGCTACCCAGCCAGCAAACTCTGCCAAGCTGCCATGCTGCCCCATGCATCCAGGTCAGCCAGATGCTCCGGACTTTGGATGTGCATTAATCCAGGGCTGGAGAACTGGGACTGTGCAAGAAGCCCATTCAGGCAGGGAGGAACATCTGTCTGATGCTGGGGTAAGCAGTGCCCAGCCAGGAAGCGGTGGCACTCCCTTAGCAGTGGTGGGAGGGGGCTGCACTGTTTTTTCTTGTGGTGGGCTGTGGGGGATGCTTCATTGACACTCTTCTAGTTTCTGGCATGCATATGTGCACTGGACAGCTGGTCTCCATGTGCACATGCATGCCAGAAACTGGAAGACCAGGTGGCATGCCAGAAAATGGAAGGTCATCATTTTGGGGGTGCATGCTGTTCAGGTTTTTGGCATGTGCTCCTGTTTTGGTGCCAAAACGATTCACCAACACTGCCTTATTTCCCAGTTTTTACCAAATATCCCTAATAAATTGTGATGGTACAAAATGATTTCCCTGCATTAGCTTTGGGACACAATACATACATAGAGAATCGAAGTGGTATGGCTCATCATATTTATGCTTCTGCCCGTGAGGACGTATCACATCATATGATGTGAAATAGCGGTACAAGAAGCATGAGTGTTTATTGTAAAGATAAACATATTTATTACCTCTTTAATTTGGAGAGACTGGTTACAAGTGAATCTTTTAAGATAGACTTTAGCATAACTGAGCAGGCTACAGTGCGGAACAGTAGAAAAACACATCTCTTTTTCCCATTTGTGTTTCTTTTTACCATTGCTTAAAAACCATTGAATTTGGCAATCATGGTGAATAGATAGTATATATTGAAATGGATACTGGTTTGTGCTGCTTGCTTACCATTTAGACTATTCTTCAGGGCTGCTCGGAATGAACAGAAGATTTATTCATCGCACTTTGCTTTTCCAGAGAAAGAATCCTTTTAATAAGAAATGATTTCTTTTCCTTCTCAAGCTTTTGAGTGTGTGAGCATGTCTCTATGTGTGTGTCTGTGTGTACCTCCTCCTCCCATCACACACACACACACATACATCAATGCTGGGATGTACAAGGCAACCAATGGTGGGGAAGGGTTTGGGTTAATTTTCAATCCTTCACAAGCCCTGTCTGTGTGGTGGAGCTTAATAGCTTTGTGAGAGAACTGAAGTCTCATTCTGCACCTCTGTGAATTTAAATCCAGGTCACAGAGAAGGCAAATAGCAAATGACACATTTACCATGCCACCCAGCTGCCTCTCCTAATACAGCAAGAATGCTTCTGGAATAGACATTGCATGCTGATATGAAGTTCTATGCATTTGGCTTTGTTTGCAAGAGAAATACCGCTTATCACATCACAGTGGTTATCTTGCTTCAGTTATGTGCAAAACATGTCAAAGTACCCTGAATAATAATAGTAATGGTAACAGTAACAGTAACAGTAACACTAACAGTAACACTAACAGTAAAAGTAATACCTTTGAAAAGTGTTCGGAAACTTCAGATCGTGCAGAATGCAGCTGCGAGAGCAATTATGGGCTGCTCTAAGTATGCCCATATCACTCCAACACTCCGCAGTCTGCATTGTTTGCCGATCAGTTTCCGGTCACAATTCAAAGTGTTGGTTATGACCTATAAAGCCCTTCATGGCACCGGACCAGAATATCTCCGGGACCGGTTCGGTCCCACAGAGTTGGCCTTCTTCAGGTCCCGTCGACTAAACAATGTCGTCTGGCAGGACCCAGGGGAAGAGCCTTCTCTGTGGCGGCTCCGACCCTCTGGAACCAGCTCCCCCCTGAGATTAGGATTGCCCCCGCCCTCCTTGCCTTTCGCAAACTCCTTAAAACCCACCTCTGCCGTCAAGCATGGGGGAACTGAAACATCTCCCCCTTGCCCATGTTGTTTTGGTGTTAGATTGACTGTATGCGTGTTTTTAATATTCTGGGGTTGTTTTTTATGAATTTTTTAGTTTAAAATTGTAATTGGGTTGGTGGGTATTGGATTTGTTATTATGTATTGTTTTTACCTTGTTGTGAGCCTCCCCGAGTTTGCGGAGAGGGGCGGCATATAAATCCATTAAATCTAATCT
The DNA here is from genome assembly GCF_031021105.1 of Erythrolamprus reginae. Classification (NCBI taxonomy): domain Eukaryota; kingdom Metazoa; phylum Chordata; class Lepidosauria; order Squamata; family Dipsadidae; genus Erythrolamprus; species Erythrolamprus reginae. The sequence goes on along the minus strand of NC_091950.1, from coordinate 170,636,587 downwards.
AATCTAATCTAATCTAATAGTAATAGTAATACAATTGTCCTTTCCTATAACTGATTTAGTCCCAATCATTGGGGCACATTCAAAGGCCCTGAAGCAGTTAAGGTGGCCAAACAATCTTTCTCCAGATCTAGGCAGTGAGATAGGATATCACAGAGTTTTTCCTTCTTGCTTTTTCCTTCCAGACACAGCATTTTTTCAAAAGAGTTGCATTTCTTATGGTGTTTTTTTTTCTTCCTTTCTCCTTTGACTATCAGGATTTTTATTTTATTATTCATTCATTCATTCATTCATTCATTCATTCATTCATTTGCAATTTGGTAGTTGTGTGTGTACATTTGGCTTTGGAAACTGCAGAGGAAAAAGATCGCCCATTGCCTAAATGACAAACAGTGGGGTTTTTTGGGGAGGGAGGGTTTTTTTTGTAATAAAAGAAAAAAATCTGAGTGCAATCATATGGACTGGGGTTTTGTTTAGTATTTCATCAGTGTCCTTGTAACACTCAACTCAGTGAAAAATGGAAGAAATATGTCTCTCACCATATCTTTGTGAACACTGTAATTGCCTTCTGAAGACTTCCTCCAAATATATCTTCCGAGTGAAAGGACATAGGAGAAAGGACAAGTAGACAATGGATCCTGCCATCTCCCTGACTATAGAGTGTTTTCTCCAGAGGGTTTTATTTGCTATTTACATCCCATTGTCTTTGATTTAATTACAATTTTCGCATCATTCATTTTGTTTGCTGTGTTCTATCATAGATACTTTGTTTAGAATGTATTAAACCTCCTAGGAAATGAGTTGTTAAATATGTCTATCTACAATTATAGCTACATCTAACTAACTGCAAAGATTTCTTTTTTACAGTAATTTTCATTTAAAAATCACAGTTAACTAGTTGCCCTGGATCTCTGGAACCAGTTACATCTGGAGGTCAGGACTGCCCCCACCCTATTGGCCTTCCGAAAAGTTGTGAAGGCCTGGCTTTTCTGGCAAGCCTGGGGCCATTGATCTTGCAGCTGTAATCAGCGAGATCTGACTATGGAATTATATGTATTGGTTTTAAATTGTTTTAATGTTTTGGATGTTTTTAATATTTTATTTTGCTATTAAGCTGCCCAGAGTCCTTTGGGAGTTGGGTGGCATATAAATATAACTAAATATGTAAGTAAGTAACTAAGTAACTAAGTAAGTAAACAAACAAATAAATAAATAAATGCAAACTGAAAGAAATAAAATAAATTTAAAAAGAAAGAGTGCAGAAAAGAAAAAAAGAAAAAGCTAAAAGAAAGAAAAAAATAAGAGTATAGAAAATAAAAAGGAAAGGAATATATAAAGAACCATCTTCCTTTTTCATCACATCAAATATAAACAATCTTAGTAATCTGTTACCTTCTTTTAAAATGCAACAAATTATCTCCTCTTATACTCCACTTTTTATCCATAAATAAATGCTTAAAACCTCATCATTTAGTTCTGATCAGCAAAAGTCCATTAAGGGTTTCTCAAAATAACATCCTATAAATAGACTTTATATTCTTTCCTCTTACTTTTAACAATCTTGAACTTTAGTCCCTTCAAATAATGTCCTAGAACTTGATTTCTTTTCAGTGGATGATATGTAAATTCTGTTTTGGAACCAATACAAAATAATTCAGTTTTTCAAAAGCTATTGTGGTATGACATTCAAAACTACTAGAGAATTCTTCACAAGCTGCCTCTTTTTCTGTTTATTATGATTAAAAAGGGAGAGTTTATATAGCAGCATCTTTGAAAAAAACCAGTAGACTCTTTTGTGAGACAAAAGGCTTTTATGTAGGCAGTATTAAAATAACTTACAAATTTAGATTTGACTGTTCAGATATTATTATCTTTGTTACATTCTCTGCAGTGGAATGAGTTATTTATTGACATTATGCTCAATATAAAAAGATTATTTGGTGAACTGAAATACTCATATTAAATTCCTGCCATTGGTGTTTATTTCATATCAACATTTCACCATTTAAAAAAAATGAAGTACAAGTTGCATTTACTTTAAGAGTTGTATTAATTTTAATGAATCAGTTCCTTAAAATAACGAGATCAGTTTTCAGTTTGGTGCAAAATGTAACCTTGGTTTAATGAATACAAAGATGTGCTCTGTGTGTAGTTTCAAAGTTTAAAGTCTTCCTTAACCTTTTTTGGAACACGCATAGCTATCCTATTTTGAGAGAACAAGCAATTCAATCTTGTCCTATTTATCTTAGTGGTAACGTTACTAGGATCTAAAGTTCTGTCTTCATTCTCATGTTTTTTAAATCTCTTTTTTTTCTAAAGGGCAGAAACCCCTATTCTGAGTTGGCTTGGTTTGATAGCGTTCTACTATGTGCCTGTATTGAATGCACATGATTAAAGTTTTATTCCTAAATATTAAAATGATTGCAAAAGCAACAAGCTATCATGTTTTACCATTTGTTTATAACAATTCAAAATGCTCTTTAAAAGAACTCATCTTTTTAGACAAGGAACTGAATAAATTACAACTTAGCTTTGGTGACTATTTAACTAAAAATGACCAAGTTTCATTACAAATTCTTCTTTTGTTTGCTATTCACATTTGTGATTTCTAATAAATATTTTCTTGTTGTAGGAATATAGCATAGTGAAAAAATATGACTGCCTGGAATCTAATATTGGAATCCAATAGGCACCATATTGTTGGGCCAGTTAATTAACTCTATTTTACTAGACGCCAAATAAATTTCACTCACTGGATGACATATAAGATACATATTTAATCCTATTGATTTCTGTGAGAATTAGGATTCATTTCATGCCCCAGATTTCTCTATGTGGTTCTGCAGTTTGGTATATATTTATGTTACATTTCATAGTGGCATAAATGATAACTGAATACAGGGTAACTGAATTCTCTAGGACACCCAAGTTTTTACCCTTATAACATAATGTAGGAAGTTAGCACTTACCCTACTCCTAGAGAAATGAAATATTTTAGGAAATATTTAAAAAGGCAGGATATTATATTTTCCTGGAGGAGAAAATAGAGAGACATGTTTTTAGGCAGGAAACAGACTCACTCCTAGTAGGCAGGAAACAGACTCACTCCTCCCTTTGTCAATGGGCCATTAAGACCAGAGCAAACTCACTCATTCCCTCCACCAGCCTCTTTTGCATAACAAAGATTTTTGACAAATGTATTTTGTCAATTTATGTACACTGAGAACATATGCACCAAATTCCTTTATTGGTCAAGTGTGTCCAATCACACTTGACCAATAAAGAATTTTGTTCTGCTCTGTTCTGTTCTGTTTTGTTCAGTCCCGTCCCATCCCATCCCATTCTATTCTATTCTATTCTATTCTATTCTATTCTATTCTATTCTATCTAACTCCTTCAGGCAGATCCATTTAGCAAACAGAAATTTACTACATGACACCTGGAAAGATTACATCAGCCAAGCCTCATGGGACACATACAAAAACCTACAAAGTTAGTCTGACAGCCAGTGGGATACATTTCTTACATAGGAACAGGAAGCACTTAAGGTGGGGTGCAGCAGAGGATATAGAATTCAGACACTCTCAGCATCTCACCCCTTTTCCTAGAAGGGTGGAGCTACGCTCCAAGTGATTGGGTTATGACCACCCAGTGACATAATTAGGACTGAATCAAGACTATAAAAGGGATTGACCCTTCCCCAAGACCTCAAACCATGTGGTCTGGCTCTCCACCGTTAAAACCATCTTTCCAAACAAACTCTGAGATTCCAGTGTCTTTTTCCCCACTTGGAACCGAACCCAGAAAAATATTTCTTACAACAATACTGTATTGTGAGGAATAACAGATATGGATTAGACCAGCAAAATATTATTTGGATTAATGAGTTCTTTGGGATGGCAAGTACAATGGTACCTCATCATACGAACTTAATTGGTTCCAGGAGGAGGTTTGTAAGGTGAAAAGTTCGTAAGATGAAACAATGTTTCCCATAGGAATCAATGTAAAAGCAAATAATGCGTGCGAATCCTTCAGGAAAATCCCAAACTTTAGAAGGGAGGCGAACAGAAGGCAGGGAGGAGCAGCTAAAGGGGGTGGGTGGAAGAAGCAAGGCTAGGCTAAAGGGTGAGTGGGAAGGAAGAAAGGCAAGGGGGGCGCCCCTCCCTTTTCTTTCTTCAAAAGACACTATTTCAGTTCCTTTGCAAGCATGTTGTTCTCTGCAAAAAATTTCCTCCTCCAAGCTGCCCCTCCCTCTTCCCTTTTCTTTCTCAAAAAGACACCCTTTCAGTTCCTTTGCAAGCACATTGTTCTCTGCAAAAAGTTTCCTCCCCCAAGCTGCCCCTCCCTCCTCCCTTTTCTTTCTTCAAAAGACACCCTTTCAGTTCCTTTGCAAGCACGTTGTTCTCTGCAAAATTTATCCTCCCCCAAGCTGCCCCTCCCTCTTCCCTTTTCTTTCTTAAAAAGACACCCTTTCAGTTCTTTTGCAAGCACATTGTTCTCTGCAAAATTTATCCTTCTTAAAAAAGGGGGGGGAGAAACCCCTTCATCCAAGCAGCAGCTGCTTGGGTTCATAAGGTGAAAATAGTTCGGAAGAAGAGGCAAACAAATCTTAAACACCGGGTTCGTATCTTGAAAAGTTCGTTAGAAGAGGCGTTCGTAAGATGAGGTACCACTGTATATCACAGTTGCGTCTGTAAATTAGCAATGATTGTGCTTATCTTCATTTTTAAATCATCACATTCCACATGTGCTAAAACGAAAGAAAAGCCTCCAATGATAGCACTTAGCACTTAGATTTATATACCACTTCACAGTGCTTTATAGCCTTCTCTAAGCAGTTTACAGAGTCAGCATAAGATAATATTTTCTTAACTTGGCAAAACTAAAGAAAAAGTTCAATGATATTTTTTGGAATTTTACATTCACAGCTGGGAAAAGCTGTCCCATTCTGAATGTGCAGACTTTCTTCTGTTATCAGTCAAAAGAATGGCTTCTTTACCAGTCTACATCGAGATCTTGATTAAGTGGCTGAGAACATTTCTGCTTTAGCAAGCTAAGATATAAAACGGCTTCTGAAAGTGAAAATAATCCAGTCATTGAGATTAATGTCAGCCTCTTGACAGGTGATTACTCCTGAAAGCAAGATTCTTACAGAAGCTTCTTTAACCAGATTTATTGAAAGGGAAGAAGCAGAATGAAAACAACTGCACTGAACAGTTCCAGTTTCAGAAGCCATTTTTATTCCGATAAATGGTGCTTAGTTTGGGGAACTTTCTGGGTGCTTGGAAGGGTTCTCCCAGGTTTCCTTTTCTGTAAATAATTTTTGTGGGCTCTTGGGAAGTAAAGTTTGCCTTCTTCTGTTAGGAAACATAACAGTACTGACTTATATTCTCCTAAAGCCCGCTCTTGAATGGGTGTTCCTATTTGCTGCCAGCAATATTATTCAGGGATACCTTTGTAGAAATCATTTAGGGGGGAAAATGCTCATTTCGTACCATGTAAACTGGTCTATATCTTGCCTTGATCAAAGAGCGGGCTGTATGGCTTAGTAGTTCTTTGTGCATACTATGAAATGGTAATTGAATGTGCTTGAATGACAGCTACAGATTATACAGTATATCTCATCTAAATTTACCATCAATTCCCAAGTAAGGTGAAACCCTGAGATGTTTTCAAGTAAAATTAGACTGAGGATTACCTGATGAGAGAAAAGCCTGGAATAGGGACTTGCTGAGAGCAACACAGTTAACTTCTCAGGAAATAAAAACGAAGTTTGATTTCTCTGGAATTTATTTATTCCAACCTTCCAACATTCACACATAGCGCACCCTGGGGAATCTATTTCTTATTGTGGTATCTTTCATCTTTATGTTACCTAGTCATATGCTGTTCATATAGAGAGAATGACATAATTACGTTGCTTCCATCTCTGTGAAAGGAAAGGTGTGGATGAATCAATAAAAGGATGCTTATTTCAAATTGCAGACTCAAAAGAATAGAATATTTAGCAAAAAAAAAAAAATCACAACCCCAAAACCCTTTGGCCCAAACAAAGCTTTACATTTCCTTGCAGATGTCTCCTTACCATGACCCAAGTAATATTGACATTTCACTCAATGTGATTCACATATTCCCAAGCAGGTTTTGTTGCTTACAAAGCTTAGCAGACTGTGTATTAAAAGAACTATAGTTCTGAAGTTCCTTGTTACTATAAATCTGTTGTTTACTTTTGTCTCTTGTGATCTTATTCTTCTCCGTCTTTAATTTAATAAATAATTCAAGTTAAACCATAGTGAATCACTATTAATGTGAATTAGGTGTATAGATCCCAAAATCAAGGAACTGTATTGTGTGCCAGACCCTATTCCTAAGAAAACCTGCTTATCTAACTCTGAGTGGTATACAGACCTATAGAACTGCTATTTGAGTTAACAATAACAATAAACACAATATCAATAAGCACATCAAACTTAAAAGTAAAATAATAGATCACAATACACCATGCATAAAGCAATAGAGCATTCTAAATCAAATCCACTCACTTTCAAGTAGAGAAGTGCATCTCTGGAAGAGCTCTAATTGTCTGACAACAGCTTGAGTTTATAAAGCAAATAGCTTTAAGAGTAGACGATTTGGCTTGTGAAAATTTCCTAGGTATGCTGAAAGAGGTAGATGATGGCAGCAACTGCTGTATGTATTTCATCCTATCAAGATATTATTTACAGGAGCATTTGAAAACGTTGATCTGCTATGTTGTAAGTAGCATTTACCTGTTCTTGAGATTGGCCCCTTTTCATTTTTTCCTGGGTTTTGCGTCAGCTGAAATATTAGAAGGTTTAACAGCGACATAGGAAGAAAGAAAGAAAGAAGAAAGAAAGAAAGAAAGAAGGGAGGGAGGGAGGAAAAAGAGAGAGAGAGAGAAAGGAAGGAAGGAGGAAAGGAGGGAGGGAGGAAAGAGACAGAGAGAAAGAAGGGAGGGAGGGAAGGAAGAAGGGAGGGAGAGAGGGAGGAAAAAGAGAGAGAAAGAAAGAGAGAGAGAGGAAAGAAAGAAAGAAAGAAAGGGGAAGATGGGAGGGAGAAGCTACTAGAATGAGATCCCCTTCTCTCTCTCTCTCTCTCTCTCTCTCTCTCTCTCTCTCTCTCTCTCTCTCTCGTGTGTGTGTGTGCATGCATTTCTCACCCAAACCCCTTAAGTGATAATATGTATCTTTTCCCTTTCTTTTTTGCTTCCTTGTTTTTTTACTTGACCAATTGAAAAAATCATGTTAAAAAGAGCCCAAATAATGTCAATAAATTTTCAGATTACATCCTTTTCCAATAAGGAACAACAACAAAAATAATATAACCTCATTGCATTTACATTGTAAACCTGGAGCTTTATTAAATATACTGCATTGTTGCATTTTGGTAAGAAGTAATAACATGCATTAACTCAATTCTCAGATTTAATATTTTCAGATGTTTATATTTTTGAAAGTGTGTCTCTATCATATAGAAGTTGACTTATAGCCAAAAGATTTTACTTTTCAGTATAGGAAAAACAAACATTTGGCTCCAACTACTCAGTAGTTTGCAGAATTAAAATAAATCAGCTATGGCTAATAAATCATGCCCTCAATTTATTGATATGTCTGCAAATATTTGTTTTGCATGTTTTGTTTTTGTTTTTTTTTCTTTTAGCTTCCCCTCCTCTTCTTTTATTATTTTTGGTATTATTTTCTTTGGTCTTTTAAAAAAATATTTATTTAAGTACGTGTGCATGAATAATCTAGATAATAGTTTACTCAAATACTTTTTTCCCTATATCCTATATCCTATGTGAGTGTTCAGAGGGAATTGCCAGGGTTTACTGCCAGGTTCAAACTCTAATGAATCAGTCAATTAATCAATCAAAGATACAAAGATTTATGGTGAAAGAGGCAAGTGTCATTTCCCATTTTCTTTCTCAACATATGAAGAAAAGAGTTGGACTAGAGATGCCAATCTAGAAGCTCCTCCTTTCATGCTTCGGGATCTATCAGATTGGCATGGAAGATAATTTGACCATTGAATGTATGCAATTTCTCATCACTGCTGTGGGTGTGTACAGCTCTATTCTACTAACAGTCCTCAATTTACAACCATTCATTTAGTGACCCTCCAAAGTTACAATAGCACTGAGCAAAGTGATTTATGACCGTTTTTCATACTATTGCAGCATCCCCATTATCATGTGTATTAAGATTCAGACACTTGGCCACTTTCTCGTATTTATGACAGTTGCTGTGTCCCAGGGTCATGTGTGATCATCTTTTGTAACCTTCTGACAAGCAGAGTCAATGAGGAAGCCAGATTTACTTAACAAGCCTTTTACTAACCTAACAACTGCAGTGATTCACTTAACATTTCTGGCAAGAATGATTACAAAATGGGCCAAAAGCTACTTGACAACTATCTCACTTAGCAACAGAAATTTTGAGTTCAATAGAGATTGTAGGTTACCTGCATTTTTATCTGACTATAAATAGATTAAATCCCACCATTTCATCATCATCATCATCATCATCATCATCATCATTCTCTCTTTTATTCACTAAACATGAAACTCAGTCAACTGAAGATATAAAAACATGACACAAATACCATTGACTGGTGCTAATGGTTGATACAGGTTGCTGACAGCATCCTAGATATCAACCAAGTATCTTCTTAAAGTATATGATGTTCTGAGTAGTGCAGTTTTTTGCAGTTCCGCTGGAGGTATTGCAGGAAGCTGCAATTTCTTGATGCGTTGTGTGAAATTCCTGGACATAGTACCAAGTGCCCCGATGACAATGGGTATTTCTATTGCATGCTTCATCTATAGCCATGTGGTTTCAGTGGCCAGGTCACGATATTTAGTATTTTTTTCCAGTTTTTTTCTTTGACTCTGGTATCTCTGTTGTTGTTGTTATTGTTCCTACTTGATACAAGAGTCAACATTCGGTACAAGGGTTTGACATCACAGTCTCTCTCTCTCTCTCTCTCTCTCTCTCTCTCTCTCTCTCTCTCTCTCTCTCTCTCTCTCTCTCAATTTTTCAACTCAGCTAAGCAAGATAACTGCTAAAAACCTTTACAAAGTAACAGAATAATAGCTAAGGGTAGAGGAATGTGTTTCAAATTACAGTACACCCAGATAAATGGCAACATTGTAGATGTTTTTAAATAGACTAGGTTTGCCAGGGAACTAAATTAATATCACTAGTGTAATGCCAGTGATAGTACATATTAAAATAATAATAGAGTAGGCAAAATACAATAGAGTGATATACAACCTTGTCAAGTTTGAAGTATTTAACAACAGAGAATTGAAAACTAGATTTCATGAAATTCCAATTGCTGTCTAATAATTGCATTTTGCTACATACAGATATCCAAATATCAGTATCAAAGTTATGCTCGGGTATTTCTCCATATCTTTGGAATGTGACACATTGTTGTACAAAACAATGTTCACTTGTATAGCGCACTTCTATTTCCTCTTCTCAGCATCCCCATTTTTAATTTAAAGTAAACTAGCAAAGGCTGCAGGAGGAAGGAAAAATCTGCATGCTTTGCTCAGTAGCTATTCCCTCTTAAATGGTCACTTTTCAATTTTATCCTTTTCATTTCTCTGCATGTAGCCAGGGTATTAACATTTCCCCCCTTACAATGCTACATCTATTCTGTCATATTTTTTTCAATAGTTGGTACCTTGCATCCAATAAATGGCTTTTCTAAAACATGGAATATGTTGCAGGACAGTATTTTTAATTTCTCTGGAACATTTTCTTCTGCAGAAAGCTATACAAACTGTTTGTTCATTATTTTCTGGATGAGCTATCTGAGAAATTGCCTCATTCTTAACAAAATTAAAAAATAACAATAATGAGGATTTATATTTTTTTTAAATGCCCATCAGAATAATATGTAAAATTGCACAAATCTTTGAAAGTGGGTGTCACACATCTTATTTTTGGACAATCACATCTTTGTAAAAGAACAATCTAGCAGCATCTAATTACAGCGCAAGAATAATCTATAAGGAAGAAGAAAAGAGATTTCTAATTAGGATAATTGTATGCAAATGCTACTGTCATATACACATTTTTTAAACTCTCCAGCCCACAGATGCCATCCAAACTCATAGGATGCCTAGAGTTCCTCTGTGAAGGAGATGGGTGTTAAAAAAGGTGACAAATAAATGAATAATGCTATCCATATCCCGTAAGATATAATTGTTTTTCTAAGAAGCAAAACAAAAATAAACTTGAAATTATTATTAATGCAAAAGAAAATAATCACATTAACAAGTACAATTAATGATAAGATATTTGACTGGGAGCAAAAGAACCTGATAAACTAGATCAGGGGTCTCCAAACCTGGTTACTCTAAGCCTAGTGGACTTTAACTCCCAGAATTCATCAGCCAGCCATGCTGACTGGGAAATTATGGAAGTTGAAGTCCAAAAGTCTTAAATTTACCAAGTTTGGAGACCCCTAAAATCAGGGATGGGTTCCTATTTACCTTGCTGCCGCTTTGATTCCTCCCATGTCGTGTGGGTGCATGCACAGTGGAAAAATATCCAGGAAAAAAAGCTGAAGAAAAGATGCCAACCACATGCACTGTACCAGAAACTCAGCTTCTGCACAGGCTCAGAAGAAAAAATAAATTTAATTTAAGATTTTATTTAAAAAAAAAAAATTAAAAAAGACCAGCACCAACCAAACTGGGTCAGTGATGCCATCATGACATCATTGGTGGGTTGCTACTGGTTTACCTGAATCAGTCTAAACTGGGAGAAACCTACTCCTGCATGAATTAGATTAACCAGTACCATGTCAGAGGTACTTTGATTGGAACAGTTATTTATTTATTTATTTGATTTCTATTCCACGTTTATTATTTTATAAGTACCATATTTTTGGAGTATAAGAAGCACCCTTTCCCCCCTAAAAGAGGATGGAAATGTCAGTGCATTTTATGCACCAAATACAGGCATTTTTGCTGTCCCAAAATCTCGTCCTTGCCTGGGGACATTTGGGGGTGGCAACAAGTCCATGGAGAGGGGCGGCATACAAATCCAATAAATAAATAAATAAATAAATAAATAAATAAATAAATAAATAAATAAATAAATAAATAAATAAATAAATAAATAAATAAATAAATGAATGAATGAATGAATGAATGAATGAATGAATGAATGAATGAATGATTGAATGAATGTAATGAATGAATGAATGAATGAATGTAATGAATGAATGTAATGAATGAATGAATGTAATTAGAAGGCAAAAACAGTCCCATTTTTGTGAAAAACGGACTATTTTCACCCGTTATTTTGCAAAAATAGGGTGGGCAAGAGTCTGGGAAGCCTGCAGAGAGCTCCTGTGTGCTGGGGGGATGGCAAAAATGCCCCCATTTTTTGCCAGTCTTTTTACAAAAATGGGAGGATTTTTGTCTTCTCCCAATCCCCAGGAGGGAATTCCCAGACTCTTTGCCCACCCCATTTTAACTTCCTGAGTTATAAGTTGTTTCAATTATAAACAATGTTAAACAAAGCTGAGGAATTCTGGAAGTTGATGTCCACAAGTCTTAAAGTTGCCAAGGTTGGAGACCTCTGATCTAAATGACTGCTTATCATAGAAACATAGAAACATAGAAGATTGACAGTAGAAAAAGACCTCCTGGTCCACCTAGTCTGCCCTTGTACGATTTCCTGTATTTTATCTTAGGATGGATCTATGTTTATCCCAGGCATAGAAACATAGAAACATAGAAGACTGACGGCAGAAAAAGACCTCATGGTCCATCTAGTCTGCCCTTATACTATTTCCTGTATTACAATGGATATATGTTTATCCCAGGCATGTTTAAATTCAGTTACTGTGGATTTACCAACCACGTCTGCTGGAAGTTTGTTCCAAGGATCTACTACTCTTTCAGTAAAATAATATTTTCTCACGTTGCTTTTGATCTTTCCCCCAACTAACTTCAGATTGTGTCCCCTTGTTCTTGTGTTCATTTTCCTATTAAAAACACTTTCCTCCTGAACCTTATTTAAACCTTATTTATCTAAACATATCTTATCTTATCCTGTCCTATCCATTTTTACTAAGACTTGAACATTATAAAATGAATTATAAAATGTGTTAAGTACCAAATTCAATGAGTTTCAAAGCAGTTCAGTACCAAGGCACCATTGTATCTTTGGTTAGGTTTAGATTTTATTAACACTGATTTGATTAACAAGCTTCTTTATGTTTGAATGGTTTTACAACTCCTATTTATGTATTGGTGTAATTGTTTGAGAAATCTGGAGGAAAAAAGTACACATACGTTGTTTGATTGCCATGCTAGCTCCAGAACTGCATGGACATTGTAGCTGACAGTCGATTACTGAGTATAAAAATGAGATTACCTTTCTAGCAACTGAGTTCTGTATGTCAGCATAGCTGGCATTCATAGAGATTGCCCATATTATTGAAATAAAAATCCAGGATAGATTAAAAATAGATAATTAAAGATAAAAAGTCAGAGAAGTATTTTAAAAATAAAAAGGGGATTAGATTGTTTTGGATGCAAGTATCCAAAGAGAAGAATAAAGCTAAAAATATGGATTTTAGCTGCTGGGGAAAAAATATTTTCTAAAATAATAAATGATTGCTATATAGATAGGTTAGAAAAGCAAAAAGTCAGAGGAAAGTGTGAATTTGCTAACTGGAGGCCCCTGGGTTTTATTAGGAAGATTAGCTGAAAAGTAGCATACAACCTCTGTTCGCCTCTGGTGCTTAGGTATACATAACCTGCCAAGAATCATTGTAGGAATGATTCAACTCCACCAAATCCACCCTTTGAGATTGCTTATTTTATAGTTATGCTTTTGCCTCTTTGGCAAAAATATCTACCTTACTTGTAAAAGGAGAAGGAGAAGGAGGCAGCTGGTTCTGATTGGTAATTTCCAAAGCATTTTAGACCAATGAGTGATTCCTACCCCCCAAAATAATTTTAACTGACATAACAATTTCACACCATGAGCAAATGTAGTTTGCATTAAAAAAAAACACCGTAGCTTCCTCAGAAATAATTTGGGACAATATATCAATGCATACAGTACATGAAATTTATGAAAACTGGCTGTTCAGCATATGTTATTGGGGTAGGTTGGCATGAAATGAAGCCAGCAATTTTTGCTAAGAAATCTTCATATAGATTTGAGAACTTGTATATGTTTAAAAGGGGGGGGGGCAGTATCAAGGCTCAGCCATCATTATTTATTGTTCATTTTGTACTTTGACAGAATTGTAGTTATACTCTGAAGTTTGAGAAATTAGTGAGAAGCAAGATATTTTGATTTGGGACTCTGTTGTAGTAGCATTTAACTAATAAGCTAGATCTACATCCGTGATATTGCCTATGTAAAACCAGGAAGTAAATAAAAAAAAGTTGTGTTAATTTCAAGCTCCATTAGGTACAATACCAACCAAATAGGAAAGGACCAAATGCTAGAGACATTTATTTTCAAATTTCTGAAGAGGTATTAAAATCAATGAAGAGGAAGTATTAATAAAATCTGAATAATGCCTTCATTGCCTCTTTTTATTATGAATTTTTATGGCAAACATTGAGTAAGTAATTGTTCCATGCAAAAATGATTGCAGACAGAAATGTCAACTGAACTTACAGTATTGCATAGAAGATTACAGAAGCAAAAACTCAATTTCCATATTTGATAAAATAGAAAAATGAGGCAGATGGAAACCCAATTTTTATATCCATATTGCATGTATGAAGGGTATATTTCATTAATTTTATATCTACATCTACATCTATATCTATTTCTATATCTATATATCATCTATCTATCTATCTATCTATCTATCTATCTATCTATCTATCTGTATCAACTATTAGAACATCAGTTAAAATGGTATGGATATAGAAACAAATATTTATTTATTTATTTTTATTTTATTTTATTTATTCACTTGTCCAATACACAAATACATAGGAAGAAAAATAGACATGTAGTAATATATATAGGGGTAAAGTGAACTTAGAGGAGAGGATATATGAAAGAAAGAAAATATATATGATAAGTGAGAGAAAGGAAAGACAATTGGACAGGGAACGAAAGGCACACCAGTGCACTTATGTAAAATTGATGGTATGCTACAGTCTTACCTTTACTGATCTACTATTTAACATCTATATGAGGAGTGTCCCATCCTTAGCAGCTTTGAAACTTGTGGACTTCCACTCCCAGAATTCCTCAGCCAGCCAATACCTTCAGATGCTGACAATCCCCAGATAAGCTGTTCTCGTCATCTATCTCCAAGTATGGTGAAATCAGGGACTGAGGGTAGGAGTAAAATGACTGAATAGCCTTGAGACCCTAGCAGGGAGGGAAAGGCTGATGGGAGATTCACTCTAAAATTTCACAATATTTATCTAGTATTTATGCAATGTGTGCTTCAGTCTAATGAGATTAATTATTTGAGCACAAGGACAAAATGAGCTGATCAGAGCAGTATGTTTATTGATGCTCATCTGTATACAGGTATTTCTCCAGACTGAAGCACATACTGGATAGTTACTGGATACCATGAAGTTTTAGGGAGGATCCCCTTTCAGTCTTTTCCTTCCCACTCAAGGCTAGTCAACCATTTCACTCCTCCCCTCAACTCAGCCCCATATTTCACCACACCAAGGAAGCAATCAATACCAGTGAACACTCAATTGATGTTAATTATTCATTTGTTTAGCTTTCTTTTTCATTATAACTCCAATATTGTTGGTGGTTCACAATAATAGCACCTAACTGTATAAAATAATTGTGGTAAAAAAATTGAAATTGCAAAATTATAAAATCATAAAATCCAAAGATGTAGGAATACCCACATTCCAAGTATCATGCATTCCCATAATTCCCCTCCCAAGACTTGCATTGAAAGATCAAAATGGAAAGGCAAATCGCTCTTTTACTGGGGGGGGGGGGGGTTACTTCAAAGTGTAAATGCTTTGCCTATAATAGTCCAAATAAGAAAGAGTGGGACAAGACAAACAAATCCATTTTTACTGTGGTTGTGAACAAGTAAATAAACACAAATTAAACCCAGAAAATGGTGGAGTCAATGGTAACAAAAAAGTTGGATTCCAAGTCTTCAATTAAATATCTTTGTTGGATGGATTTTTCAAGAGTCAACTGGACTTTCTGGTTTTTCTTTGAAGATGTTTCACTTCTCATCCAAGAAGCTTCTTCAGCTCTGAAGAAGAGATGGAGAAGCATCTTGGAATGAGAAGTGAAACATCTTCAAAGAAAAACCAGAAAGTCCAGTTGACTCTTTAAAAAAGCACCTTTGGGAAATCCATGACCTGGATGACTGAAAATTTCCCCAGATATTCATTGGATGGCATTTCAATTCCTCAAAAGGATTCCAACTTTTGAGAATGCTGTTTGACCCACAAGAAATATTAGATTTGTAGATGGTGACTATGGTGAGGAACATATTTTCACTATTATGATTAGAACAGCAATGTTGACTCTTCCTGATCCACCAGTCCTTGCCTTAATTGCAGCTGTTTTTGCAACAAGCAATTCTACAAATTGCAGAGTTCTGCAATTCTGCAAATTAATGCAAAATGAAGCAGCTGGACTGCTGACCTGTGCAAGGGGTAGGGATGTAATATGCATCTAACAAGATGCTCTACATCATGGGTGTCAAACTCATGTTGTCATGGTGGTGTCACATGACATATTGGTCACCCCCTTTGCTAAATGGCATGGGTGTGGCCAGCTAAATGGCAAGGGTGTGGCCTTTGCTAAATGGTATGGATGTGACACATCCCTGCAGGCTGTGAGTTTGACAGTCACGTTCTACATTGAAAGATTTGGGCTAGCAACTAGATGCTTTCTTTGAATAAGTTAGGTACTGATCTTAAAATAGTGAATGTTTGAATAACTCTTTGACCACTTTTCTCATAATAATCCTACCTAGTAATTAGAGCAGCAGGAGGGGCCCTTTTAATAATTTTAGTTATAGCTATGATTAGCTTTGAATATAATTATTTATTCTTTATTGACCAAGTGTGATTGGACACACAAGGAATTTGTCGTTGGTGCATATGTTCTCAGTATACATAAAAGAAAATATTCATTTGTTAAGAATCATGAGTTACAACACTTAATGATTGTCATAGGGGTTTAATAAGCAATCAAGAAACAATCAGTATTTAAAAAAATCTTAAGGATTCAAGCAACAAGTTACAGTCATACAGTTCTAAGTGGGAGGAGATGGGTGATAGGAATGAGGCGGAAAAACTAGTAGACTTAGTAAATAGTTTGACAGTGGTGAGGGAATTATTTGTTTAGTGTCAGCCCTCTTTTTGACTTGTCCAGTATACAGACCCTCAATGGAAGGCATTGAAGTTGTCAATTGTTATGTTTTATGTTTGTGTTTGTAGTAAGCTACCTTAAACGAATAAGAAAAAAAATAGAAAAGCTGGTTAGAACTGGATAGAAATATCAATTTCCTGAAATAGAAGTATATCAAAATATCTCTGTGCCTAAGTTTATATATTTTATTTCCAAGGCTCAAACTTTGGGCTATTTCTTTGCAAATCTCTGAGCAATTCTTCCTTATCATTTTCTTATAAATGGAACTGAGTTGCAGCCAAGCAAGAGTTGATGGCCATTCCATCTGGCTTGTCACTACTTCTGCTTATTTTCATTTTTCAAAACTGTTTCACCTGGAACATAGAAAAGCTAATAGGTAGCATGAGGGACTGGTGCCCAGGTGTGCTGTTTTTCTTTTTCTTACTCATCTCTTTCTTTTGTGATATGCCTTTTAGATTATATCAGGAAGCAACAATCTTGCTTTCACTAACTGAATGGAAACCAATCTAGGAATCTGTCTTTGGGGAAATGAGATAGGAAGTGCTTTCAGTCCAGTAAGTAAACAAGCCAACTATTGGAGCATATTTCATTCCAGATGCACCTTAGATGAGAAAGACCTATAACCTTTTTTAAAAAGTCAATTCCATCTGTACAATGCTGTCAGTCTGGAGATCAGACTGGATCCATTCAGATCATATTAATAAAAATGTACCAATAATAATAAAAATGTATCAATAATAATAATAGGAATAGGAATGGAAAGAATTGTATTTGTAATAATTTGTACTTTGTACTTTTGTTTCTACCTTCTATTCTTTATACATCTTGAATTGAAGTATATATGTTTATTTCTAAGAGACATAGAGTTAAATTAGTAGAGCATGAAAAATACCGATTTGGAAAACCGCAAACTGTATATTGTGTAGAGTTATATGTAAAATACAATAAGGAAAAGAAGAGAGAGCAAGGTATCTCTCTCTAATTTTTAAATGTGTATGTATTTGTGTTTGTTTTTGTATTATGTACTTGAACTTATATTTCCTAATAAAATAATATTTTTGAAAAAGGAATATTCCTACGTATAGAATAGAATAGACCCGGATATTGAAATTTTGACAAAGTAAATGCAAAGTACAAAACAGGCTAAAAAAAAATCTATGAAATGGAATCAACAGAATTGTAATGTTTATGTGAAAATACTTGTAGATATACACATTTGCACACACACACACACAAACATCTAAAGAACTGGTTACAAGTTATTCACGTTGTTCTTGTTGTCTGTGAGGATAAACTCTTAATATCAATTAGACGTTTTAATTATTTTTAATGCCATGTTGTGACAATTTCCATTATTTTTTTAAAAAATAATGATGGTTCATGGCTTCTGCCCATGTTTCATTTTTTCCCTTCAACATTTCTCTCCCTCCCTGCCCCCCTCTCTAAAATTCATTATAGAGCAGTTTACCCTTGTGGGTGCTCCATCACTGGAGGTTTTTAAGAAGAGACTGGACAGCCATTTGCCCAGAATGGTATAGGGTTTCATGCTTGAACTCTCCAAGGTCCTTTCCAACTCTGTTATTCTGTATAAGAAACAGGATCAAAGAAGAGGACAATCTAACAGTCATTGCAGCAAAAAAGATGTTCAAGTGTAGTATGCAGTACCATGGACAGATCACTGGGTACCAGGAAGGTGATATCTTGAATAGAAATGATTCCTTCTCTCTTTTCAGGCATTGGTTTATCTTTCCTAGCTTCTATAGAAGATGAAAGTCTCAATTAAAGAATAAATCATTGATATACCATAAGCTAATAGACTTTGGTTCAAACTTAGGAACTGAATCAATTTTTCCTCTAGCATTACTAAACCAAAGGATGCAACTAACTGATTTAGACTGGAGCTGGTATTCCTAGCAAAGACCATGCAAGTGTTAACGAAAGATGCATTCTCTTTTATAATTACATAGTTTACACCTCAGAGGACAAAGAATGCTGCATGGTAAGGTGTCATTTAGCAGCACTAGGCAAAAAGAAGACAAGAAGAACGAACAGCAAACTTAGCTGCTGAGCATAAGGAAGCATCCATAATTTGGATTTAAATACTTTTCATTCTCCACTGAATCTTCCTTCCATTTAGCTTCTATTTTAAAACAGTGAAAACTGATTAAGAAACTCCAGTAACATTTCCCTAATTAGCATGGTTATTGTAATAGTGCATGCTATATGTTCAATGTATATACATTTTAATTTCTACTTCATTTTGTTAATTGGTATAGTGGCACCAAAAGGACTCAGGTCAATTAATTGCAAGAACACTGAAGGAACATTATTTCCATAACAATATAAAATGCACACGTAACAACAGATGTATCATTGAAATACCATCAGTATTGAAGCATATATATTCCTGCAGAAACTAGAGCTGATCTGTACCTCTGTGTTTTTAGTATTTGCAGAAACTTGGGTATGCCTAATGCACAAACACATTAAGAGCCTGAACATTACTTTAGATTCATCTAACAATATAAATATAACCTATGGAGATTTCAACATTTCTCAAATCACAGTGTTCTATATTCTGTGATAAATTGATTTCAAGAAGTTTAAAAGAGTTTCAGAAAGCTATAAATGTTATTAATGAGAAGTTTTGGAGGAACAGGGGTATCAAAACTTTTACTGGATATGCATAAATCCTTTAAGTACAACTAATAATAGGTGTTTGGCTTTTAACCAACAATCCAATTCTTATTGCTGCAATTTTATATACAGCATCAGTCTAAGCCATACTTCTGTATCTTTCATTTGAAAAAAATATATATAATAATTCTGTTAGCTCAGGTACTTGGTCATTTACCATGAATTGTTCACTATTATTAAATTAAAGATGTTGGTTCTGACCTTTAATGCCTTTCATGTCATGGATATCTGAGAAACCATATCACCTCAATGAGATTGGCCCACCCAATCTGCTTTGGCAGATGGTGTATGCTATGAACCTCATTGAGCAAGGAATTCCAACTGATGGAGGTTCAGGAGACAAGTCTTCTCTCCCTTTGCTCCCATCCTGTGGAATATTGTAGCATTTGAGGTGAGATCCACACCCATCTTTTTGGTCTTCTGAAAGGGTCAGAAGACTTGGATCTGCCAAGGGACCTGGGCTGCAACGGGCTCATCCTATTTTGGAAGCAGTAAATGGACATGTTCTCTCTATGTGCATCTTGCTCCCTTACTTCCCATTTTTGTTATTTTTAAAATCAATTTTAAGTCAATATTTGTTCTAATGTTTCATCGTGTTGATTTTAATAATTGTAAGCAGCCTACTATGACCTCTAAAAGAGATAGGCAGGGCATATAAATGTAAGGAATAAAAATAAATAAAATCAGTTCTCCCATTTCCCCAAGATCAATCCTGGAAAGTATTAACTATTTAGAATAAAATAGAATAGAATTTTATTGGCCAAGTGTGATTGGACACACAAGGAATTTGTCTTGGTGCATATGTTTCTACTTTCCGGTTACTTTCCTAGCTCCATATATAAACACTTGGACTATGAAAGCTTTCCTTCTGCCTACACTGATGGCTGTATTATCCAATAATATTTCCCACATTAAACTACATAAAAGGGTGGTTATTTTAAAAAATAGAATTAGGCCTGAAGGATGGTCAGGGGAAGCTCATAACGGAACTAATATGGCATCTTTGTTGTGTCAGGCTGCCTTTGAATGGATTTGTCCAAAAGTCCTAAGTCTTTCCTTCAAGTCTTCTCCTTGGTCATTCAGAATCCGATTGCAGTATGGATAGCATTCTTAGATGAAGCCTCCAGCTTTTTCTTCTTCAGCAGTGCAGTTCTTTAAAAATGCCACCCCTGCATGGCAGTTAGTCTCAAAAACAACCAACACCAAGACAAATGGAGGCTGTTCTAATGATTGATTGCAGCATGAGGTCTATGAAATAAATGTGCTCTTCATAGTTGTGTGTGCTATTTAGCAAGCTGTCACCAGCATCTGTGTGTAAGGTGTGCGTGTGGGGAGAAAATAGGATTAAGGATATTGTTACCTTAATCAAGTCCTTGTACAAATGTGAACACATCCTGCAAAACTTAATTTAGAACAGAATAATATGGTGCTTAAATTTTTGCTTTAGCATTTCACAGTTTCTTTTCCACCATGACACCCCTTTACTTCAAATCTGTTGGGGAAAAATAAAAGTAACAAAAGCAGGAATGAATTAGCTACTAGGTGTAGACGTGGGAAGAGCAAATGGCAGTCAAGTTAAAGTGTGTGTGTGTGTGTGTGTTTGTGTGCCATACTGTCTTAGTCAAAGCAAAGATTCCACAGAATTAATATGCCATTGATGGCTGTGCTAATGAGAAGCTCACGGAAAACTTTGCCACTTGTGTGATAATTGCCCTATTAGCACAGCAGCCATTAGATACAGCATCTGGATAGTTCCTGTGTCCCCTTCACTAAGACTTGGTGCATGCATTTATTTACGATTTCAGCCCTTAAAGTGTAAGCAAGTTGAATTTTCTTGTGAAACATGAGAGTAAAAAAAAAACTGAGCCAGACGTGCTGCTCTAATCAAATGCGCTGAAAGTTAGTGCAGCAAAACTTCAATTTAATGGGCCTTGACTTAACAGACTTTGGATTTAATGGACAGCATTTGAGTTTGACTTCACTCCCATTTAGTGAACAAAACCCACTAAGTCAACGCACAGATGGCATAATGTGATAATTATGCAGCTGACGTAAATGCAGACAATTGACAGATCTTCAGCTGTGGTGTGTAGTTTGATTTAATGGACACCCTTTTCCCCATAAGGGTCCATTAAACGAAGGTTTTTCAGTATCAAAAAGTATCTGTTTAAAGCATTACCATTTGACAATTAAAGATCAGACTGTAGATTTGAGTGGAAATTAAATTCTGTGGACACTATGAAGGAAAGTAATATGGTTTTCTCCACCTTTTCAATACAGGAAATGTTTTATTTTTCATGCATGTCTGTATGCAGAAGGATCAGACCAAATCTCACTAAGCATGGGAATCAAATGGGGTCAGAAACAATCAGAACTTGGGCGGGATACTACCAGGTGATACAATGCTGGAGGGCAACCTGAAAGGTCCAAAAACGCCCTGAAGGAAACAGTGACAAAGCACATCTATCCTGCCAAGATAATGGCATCTGGGTTCTCAGAAGGAATGAGGCATAGTTATATTCAAAGAATCATCAAGACTCTTTAATAAATGTATGTTCTTAGAAAAGTTGTTTTTATCCATACTTTTATTTGAAGGAAATCAATTTCCAAATAAGCTTATAAGGATGATGATGATGGGATTTATGTTATGATGGACATGTACTGGAAACAAGCTTAATCAGAGGAACATCTTGCCTCCAGAAGTTGTGAATGCTCCAACACTGAATGTTTTTAAGAAGAGATTGGACAACCATTTGTCTAACAGTGATGGTGAACCTATGGCCACAGGTAGCACGTGGGGCCATATCTGCTGGCACACAAGCTGTTGCTCCAGTTCAGCTCCAGAGTGCATGAGCACACTGGTCAACTGATTTTTGGCTTGTGCTGAGGCTCTGAGAGGGCAGTTTTGGCCTCCAAAGGGCCTCCAGGGGAGCGGGGAGGCAATTTTGCCCTTCCCTGGCTCCAGGCTCTGGAGCCTGACGAGGGTGAAAAACAGACCTACTAGGCCCATCAGAAATCTGGAAATGGGCCGTTTCTAGCCAAATGGAAGAAAGCCCCTGGAACCTGAAGAGTATGACATTCTAACTAATGAGCTATTGGTATTCCAGTCATTTGCTATGACTGCAAATTTCATTCATGTCTGTCAAACAAATGCAGTAACCGTTTTATTTTATTTTTATTTTATTTATTTATTTGTCAAACAATTATAGGGTGGTAGTTTGTACAAATAAAACATTAGATAAGTAATGATAAAAAATATCAAAGAAGACAATAGGGCAGGGACGGTAGGCACAATGGTGCGCTTATGCAGACCTCTTCGAAAGGGGGAGAAGTCAATTGTAGATAGTCTAAGGTTAAAGGTTTTGGGGTTTGGAGTAGAAACCACAGAGTCAGGTAGTGCATTCCAGGCGTTGATTACTCCGTTGCTGACATCGTATTTTTTGCAGTCAAGTTTGCAGTGGTTGACATTTAGTTTAAATCGATTTCGTGCTCGTGTGTTGTTGCGGTTGAAGGTGAAGTAGTTGTAAACAGGTAGGACATTTTGGTATATGATTTTATGAACTATAGTTAAGTCGGAACGGAGACGATGGAGTTGTAAATTGTCTAATCCAAGAATTACAAGTCTGGCGGAGTAAGGTATTTTGTTGTGAGAAGAGGAGTTTATTTCGAAAGATAGCAGGAAATGAAAGCTTTTGGTTTTAATACTAAATTTCTGATTTAACCTCAATATTGGAGAGAGGGAGGAGGATCTGACCCAAATTTTATGCTCAGAACTCATCTTGATTATGAATATGATTATTTAGATTTAGCACCACTTTGATCCTACAATTCCCTTAAAAAACAAAGAAAGCAAACCCACTGCCAATTGGATAGATTCTGGAATTGCTCAATCCAAGGCTGTAAAGACCCTAATGCCTAGCTAGTTTATCTGCAACTGTGAAATAATCTTGGCAAAGCGTCTCCGGGCAATATTCTGTAAACAGCTCCACCATCTGAATGTCTAACAGTTCCAAATTTAGAACTTGCAGTTGTATGCCCTGTTTGTTTCTGCTAAGGCCAAGTGTTTGCAATTTCAGGATCCCATTCACTTAGTCACACTCAATATTAGCATTAATGATATATGATAAATGTGTGCTAATTAGCTAGTGCTTGAAAATGTTTTCTAGTGACTGCTTCCCTTATGAACAATAACCCCATTATCGACTGATTCTCCACTCCCCCACTACCACTGCTCAAGACAATGAATACTTTGATGGCTATTTTTTTTAAAAAAAAAACTAATTACATCTTCAATGATCTTCTGATCACTGATTTAAAAAGCAGAGAGAGAGATGGCCGCATAATACACCCTCACTCAGTCTCTCATTCTCATACATTTCTTTATCTTAAACAATGCATGACACTTAGCCTATGAAATTTACACAATGTAAGCAATTTCTAGAACATTGCTCCCCTTTCCTTCTCATAACATTAGAGCTGAAATCTGAATTTACTATGGCATTAGATTGAGATGGATTTTAAATTTGAGCTAATGTTTATTGTACCTCTATTATGGCTTATATGCTAGCAAAGGTACCTAAAGATTTGGAATATTTTAATATTATTGTAAATAATTTTAAAAATATGAAAATAATAAGTGGAAGTAAGGAAGTATGCCCATGTTACACCAACACTCCGCAGTCTGCATTGGTTGCCGATCAGTTTCCGGTCACAATTAAAAGTGTTGGTTATGACCTATAAAGCCCTTCATGGCACCGGACCAGATTATTTCAGGGACCGCCTTCTGCTGCACGAATCCCAGCGACCTGTTAGGTCCCACAGAATGGGCCTTCTCCGGGTCCCGTCAACTAAACAATGTCGTTTGGTGGGACCCAGGGGAAGAGCCTTCTCTGTGGCGGCCCCAGCCCTTTGGAATCAACTCTCCCCAGAGATTAGAATTGCCCCCACCCTCCTCACCTTTCATAAACTTCTTAAAACCCACCTCTGCTGTCAGGCATGGGGGAACTGAGATATTCTTTCCCCCTAGGCCTTTACAATTTACTCATGGTATGTCTGTATGTATGTTTGGTTTTTATAATAATTTTTTTAAAGTTATTTTAGTATTGGATTGGATTGTTACATGCTGTTTTTATCATTCTTGTTAGCCGCCCCGAATCTACGGAGAGGGGTGGCATACAAATCCAATAAGTAAGTAAGTAAGTAAGTAAGTAAGTAAGTAAGTAAGTAAGTAAGTAAGTAAGTAAGTGAATTGATGTTTTCCCCAGCAGGTTATCTCTATTCCTTTGTCAATAAACATTCTCACAGAATAGAGAACTCCCTTGAGCTACCAGAGTAGATTTAGGCAAATTTGAGAGTTACATGGCTTTGGCTGTAGAAGGAAGTGGATTTGAGCTTATGATAAAACTGTGGCTTTTCTCACAATTAAAATCAAAGGAAATTCTTTGGAATATGCAGAATCAAATAGTGAAGAGAAAGGGGAAAGGGAAGTGATGAAATCTAAAAAAATTCCCTACCTGTTCTATGAGCATGGCTTTGTGGGTGTGGCTTGGTGGTTATGATCATGTGATTGGGTGAGGTCAAAAACCAACTTTCACACTTCACACACAAAAGCCATACATTCTGACTCACACACAATGCAAATGCACCCAAAATGGCATCTGCAATAACAAACAGGAATTTCTTCTCCTCCTCCTCTTCATTATCATCATCATCATCATCATTATTATTATTATTATTATTATTACAACTTTTAATCTTTTCCCCTTTGATTATATTATTGTAAGCCACCTAGACAGGCCCCACGGTGAGATGGGCCGCAAATAAATTTATTAACAAATGAAATAAATGCTCTGGTTCAAATTTCAAAACTGAGAGTGCTGTCTGGAAACAAATTAAGTTCTCTTGCATGAGTGAAAGTCTGCTTTTGCAATACAGATACTAATGGTAGTTCACAATGGCTAATGAGCTGAACACACATATAGAAATGGCCTTGAGAAGATTTTTAAAAATCAATGTTGTATTTAGAAATATGGAATAGAATCAATATGGGATTATTTGAATGAATGCAAACACAGAAAAGAATTAGGGAAAAAGAAGTAGGGGACTGGCTGGAATATATAAAAAGGAAGGAGAATTGTGAAGGAGACCCAAGATGCTATATTATATGTTATCAGCAAGCTAGCCACTTAGAAAGCTTCCAGAAACATTAATGAAATGAATTTGAAGTCTCTGGACCCAATCCCTCTGTGAATTCCCTGCCATCAGCCAATTAAAATTCTAGAAGAGCATAATTCTGTTCCCCAAAGGGGTATTTGGTTAAAGAAAGTTGTGTTAATTTATTATGAAATTATTTAAATCCATGCAAATAGTTCCAAACACACGGTATTGCAACAGTACTATCACTTTGGAGAATAAATGGATGAGGTTAGGACGAGGTTAGATGCGCAGAAGCTGAATCCCGCACAAAGCGCAGGGGCGCCAAGGGGCGCTTCCAACCTGTTCCAGTAGTACTGGGAATGGTAGCTCACCCCTGTCTTCGGCCAGGAACTAGTAACATCCTCTCCCCTCCAACTAACCTGAAGTGGACAGATTCTAATGAAAGAAGATGGCCCCTGCTGTAACCAGAACCCAAGCTTCAAAGAGTTTTACAGTAATTATTAGCACCTTAGTTAAGGCCCCTGGGTCTTAAATAATGGAATTATCACTTGCAAGCCAACATATTATTATGCTCTGTACTAGCTACAGCTTCCAAATCATCTTCAAAATTCATATGTAAAGTAAACCCTAAGAGCCTTGGTGGTGCAGTGTTAGAGTGCAGTACTGCAAGCTACTTCTGCTGATCACCGGCTGCCAACAGTTTGGCAGATCGAATCTCAGTAGGTTCAAGGTTGACTCAGCCTTCCATCCTTCCCAGGTGGGTAAAATGAGGACAAGATTGTTGGGGGCAATATGCTTACTCTCTGTAAACTGCTTAGAGAGGGTTGTAAAGCACTGCGAAACAGTATATAAGTCTAAATGCTATTGCTATTGCTAATAGTCTAAGTGAGAGATAAACGAATTACTGCCTTCAGTCTTTTTTGGTCCATGATATCATGGAGCTGGGGGCCCTACTAAGTCAACTGGGCATGTCCCAAAAGTGCTTTTTCAAAAGGCAACTGGACTTTCTTTGTTTTGCTTAAAGACATTTCACTTCTTTTCCAAGAAGCTTCTTCAGTTCTGCTCTCCAGAAGTGAAACATCTTGAGGCAAAAGCAAAGAAAGTCCAGTTGCCTTTTGAAAATGCACCTTTGGGACAAGCATGACCTGGATGCCTGAGAATCTCTATAGACATCCAACTGGGCATGGTTTCCATCTGCTGTCCAGGGAGGAACCATGAGTTCAGCAGAATTCACAAATTTTGTACTGGTGCAGTTTAATTCTTCCTGTATTTAAAAGTTTAGCTTAGCTCAGCTTAGTTTAAAACTCTATTACCTACCACTGATAAATTCTGGTTGGTGTCTGCAGAGCTTTTTAAAAAAATCTTGCTATAACATAATGACCTTAATTACTAATTACGCCAATACATTGAATTTTTCACATTCTGTTTGTGTCTTTGAAATTACTGGATCATATTCTGTTTGCATATCTAATAATTGCAAGATGCAGACTCTCAGAATTAAACACATTTTCTTATTGAAGCTCACACACCAGATATTAAGCAGTTTAAACCAGTAAATAACACAGAATCTTCTTGATCTCTAAAGAATCTGTTCTACATAGCCGTTTATTTTCAGATGAGTTGCTTTATTGACCTTGGTGTTTAAACTTGGAAAAACACTGTGCACTGTTCCTTTTATTGCTGCTGTGCAAGTGAAAATATACTGTAAATTGTGTTGGCTTGGCTGGGTAACAAGTAGAAAGTATTGCTGTCCCTTTAAAATGGTGCATTTAATCTAGTGCTTTTGAAATGAATGCAATTCTCCTTAAAAGTTATTGCTGCTAAATACTGGAAGTCAGTTCTAAAAAGAATGGTCTTGAGAGTATAAGGAAGCATGCACAACATGTAGTTTTGCCACAATATATCCAAGTGATGGGTAATCAGTGTTTATCTTCCTCCATTTCTTCATCTTGGTACTGTTTTTAACTTAAACCCTGAGACTTACCTGTTCACTTTTCCCATTAATTACAGAATGACCAATCTTTGAGCATCTGTAGCTGATCTGTCAACCTACAGACACCTATGTCTCTTAATAATTTTTTACCAAATAGACTTGCTGCTGCCACAGTACTGTAATGTTCTGCCTTTCAGATTTCTGAATTAACTATTTCCGAGTACAAAATCTATCTCTGACAAATCCGATCAAGTATCTGTTAGCACCTATGTGTCGAGCATTTGGCACTTTGTCCATTTTACAATGTGGATAAGCGTGACAGGGAATAGATGTCCTTGTTCCTTCCTAATCATTTTGCACTTTTAGTGAAAGAATAGAAAACTTTAGAATGATAAGTGCATGTGATACAGGATATGTAAGAATATGTTTCACATTCTCTGTTCTACAGGAAATGCTCACGTTCACATTCTCAGCATATCAGTGTGGTTGCCTTATGTCTTTAATCTCAACAAGAAATTTGGATTTGGTTAAAAGAAATTTTGATAGCAAGCTAAGTTGTTTTAGGATTTATTTATTTGAAGGGGTAATTATTTGTAGCATGCACTTATGGTTTGAAAACATCCAATTGTGGTTTATTCAACAAAATGTGGTTGAATTGACAGAAATTAAATTACTTAATTAGTACAACTAAAATGTTATGGCTAAGTGCAGTTTATAACCCCATTCAATACCATGTAACTAGTTCGGATTTTATCCTGGCTTAACATGTTAAGATGTGTTATGCATATCTAACTCATCTGTTAAATTCCTGGGGGGGGAAACTGATAAAGGTCCTATTTGTTTCAGCCACACTGAGACAAATTCAGCCTGCTCTGTTTCAGGCCCAACAAGTCATATTGAACTGCAACATGATTAAGTAAATGAAACATAAGCCAGACAAGCAGAATTCTTGGCTCTGTGTTGAATATGAGGACAATTTGGGCATATATTATAGAAGGACCCTGCCTGGAAATGTCAGTAGGAATGCCCATGGAATCCAATCTAAAGCCCTACATGGCATGGGACCAGATTACTTATGGGACCCCTCCTGCGGCACAAATCCCAGTGATCGGTTAGGTCCCACAGAGTCGGCCTTCTACAGGTCCCATCAACTAGACCAGTGTTTCCCAACCTTGGCAACTTGAAGATAGTTGGACTTCAACTCCCAGAATTCCCCAGCCAGCAAATGCTGGCTGGGGAATTCTGGGAATTGAAGTCCAAATATCTTCAAGTTGCCAAGGTTGGGAAACACTGAAATAGACAATGTCACTTGGTGGGACCTAGGGGAAGAGGTTTCTCTGTGGGAGCCCCTGATCTCTGGAATCAACTCCCCCCAGAGATTTGTGTTGCCTCCACCCTCCTCGCCTTCCATAAGAGTCTAAAGACTCATTTATGCTGCCAAGCTTGGGATCATTGTATTCTACCCCCTGGCCAATGAATGTATAGTGGGTTTATTTGAATGGATATGTGTGTATGTTAAAAAGCTTTTTAGTTTTTTAAAATGTAATTCTTAATTTTAATTTTAATTAATTATATCTCAATGTATACTGCTTTTATATGCTGTAAGCCACCCCGAGTCTTCGAGTCTTTTAAAATTTAAAATAATGAGTGATTTCTACACCTCTCATTCTCTTATTTTGTCTCTTTGGAGCTCCTGTTTGTCATCACATTTCATAAATATTCCATTAATTTGTTATGTGCATTACTTGGGGTGTCCAGGAACAGTCACAATAGTCACAGTTCTGCAAATTTCTGGAACTTTCATGCTCCAGAACGGCCACAAGAATCACAGACAAATAGGAAAATGATAGGCAGGGAAGAACTCCTTTTCTCTGCAAAATGGTGTGAGTGCCCTGTGATTGTGCAAGGAAAGCTGTTGATCAAGAAATTTCAGGGGTCTTGGGTTGACCTTTCGGTGCTACTGCTTTGTGGGATCAGATTCCTTCATTCCAGAACAGCTCACCTCTTTTAAACACTTAGATTGAAATCACCTTTCTCAAACTGTCTATAAAAAGACACTTGCTAGGGATTCTGGGAATTTCAGTCCTAAACCATATAGGGACTTTCCTGTAAAAGAAGGCTATATTAACTGCTCCACCATAAATCCTTTAACTCTGATTTAGACAATGTTATTGATTTTACAATTATACCTCAAAGTCTTGTTAAAAGCTCTAATTTTCAGAATGTAGAATTAAAGTATCATATTATGATACATACTAGCTTCCTGAAATTGCTAATTAGGAGATGACCGCCAAATTCTGAGCTCCCAAAATTATTGCTCTGATTGTGAGTGATGGATAGCATGCTTCCGTATCATATGTGTACCCATTCTAGGAAATTCCTCCATAATGCTTTTAGATCAAGCAACAACTAACATATGTCGCAGAACTAAGATCATCAGCATAAGTCCATGTGTTTGCGCCACAGAAAATGATGCCACCAAGACTAAACTGTATACAATTTAGATATAAGAGAGCCAGCTTCATATAGCAGTGAAGGCATCAGGCTAGAAACCAAAGAAAACATGAGTTCTAGTTCTTTCGACTATGTAACTTTGGGCCCCTCTCTTTCAGCCCTTGGAAGCAGGCAAGAGCAAACCACTTCTGAAAAACCTTTTTTTTAATTTATTTATTTTGTCCAATACACAATAATATACAATGAAGCTTATAGAGATATAGTAGAGAAGATCTATGAGATATAGAAGAGACTATAGGACAGGGGATGGAAGACACTCTAGTGTGCTTATGTATGCCCCTTATCTTGCCAAGAAAAATGCAGGGGCTAGTCCAGGTAGTCGTCAAGATTCAAAAACTTACTTGAAAGCATAAAAACAAACTTGCCAATAAAGGTTAATTTAGTTAATACAAGTGCAGGGACTGTGACAGATTATTCCTTTGAGGATGAGACAGGGAGGCAGATTCGTAATGAGGAAAAGGCTGGCAATCTCATTAGAGGAGTGATCTACAAATCGTTCAGCAGCAGGAGCTAGGATCTCTGTGGTTCTAGAAACTAATTTTAGGATATGAGTGTGTGGGTGCCACAGCATGGCAAGTTTTGAAAGGAGAACATTAAGAGATAAATAGCACCAAAACAAGCCATTTTTTCTTTACTTCCAAGATATGTGGCTGGCTGTTGAATCAGGACTGCTTGTGTCAGGACTTTCTTCAATAGAAAAAATGTTGGAAACATAGAAATAGCTTGGATTATTAGGCTGGTTTAAATTGAGCTTAACCAGGGGGTAAGGGACCCTGCTTTATTAACTGCCTTAATTAAACTGTTAATTCTCAAATTAGCATCACCAATTTACTTTTTTGGAAGGCAAAAGCGGCTGAAGATCTAGGGGTAAAAGAAAGTTCCCAGAATTCTAGTCACATGACTTCTACATTGGCACTCAATGCAGATATATCAATTAATTAAACTTTATTCTGAGGCCAATTTTAATATATTCTGAGTAGTGTTGCACTTAATGTGTACAGAATGGAATATTGTTGCCAGGGCTAATGTAAGGTGATTGAATTAAAAGTTGCTGGCTTCTATCTTTTTAAAACCTGGATAAATGTATGTGCACCATGCTTTAAGCCTATTAATTCATTTATTTGGTTTATTTTTATCTCACCTTTATTTTTGGTCGAGACAAAGGAGCATGCTTACCTAATACCCCTGTTTTTATTTTTCCCAAGAGAAAAAACTCTGTGAGATGGAATATAATAACAGAGTTGGAAAGGACCTTGGGGGTCTTCTAGTCCAACTCTCTGATTAGGCAAGAAACCCTATACCATTTCAGACAAATGGTTTGTTTATTTTTTAGTTAACCCCTATGACAATAATTAAGTGTTGTACCACATGACTCTTGACAAATGTTTCTTTTTCTTTTATGTACACTGAAAGCATAGGCACCAAGACAAATTTGTTGTGTGTCCAATCACACTTGGCCAATAAAAAATCTATTCTATTCTATTCTATTCTTTATTTTGCAAATTTATAGCCCAATTTAGAGATTTATCCAATCCCTTCTTAAAAACTTCCAGTGTTGGAACATTCAAAACTTCTGGAGGCAAGCTGTTCCACGGATTACTTTTTCAAATTGTCAGAAAATTTCTCCTTACTTCTAAGTTGCTTATCTCCTTGATTAGTTTCCACCCATTGCTTCTTTTCCTGCTCTCAGGTGCCTTGGAGGATAGTTTGACTCCCTCTTTGTAGCAGCCCCTGAGATATTGGAACACTGCTATCATGTCACCCCTAGTTTTCATCAAATCAGACATACCCATTTCCAGCAATCTCCAGCTTCTGGTTCCCTAATCATCTTTGCTCCTCTTCTCTGCACTCCTTCTAAAGTCTCAACTTCTCTTTTACATTGTGGTGACCAGGATGAGTTGGGATAGTTAGGATAGTATTAGTCTAAAATTGGCAAGGAGGAACTGAATATCTTTCTTTTAGGTAAATGATATATAGAGATTTATATTCGAAATGGCTAGACTTGTAATACAGAATTAAGCAAAGACTTACTTCAATCACTAAAGGGTTATACTGTACTTTGGTTGCAGTTTGTTCTTTGCGAGACAGCTACAAAACATAAAGTGGGGTCATCTTCTCATCTTCATCTTATAAGCAAACACTCCTTAACCTTGAGTTGATCTCATTGCCATCTGCTGTAGATAAATACTCCTTAACTTTGATGGTACTTTTCTTGCCAGAAATCATTATCTGTGAACCTCAATGGTCTCGTTCTTGGCAGGAGAAGATTCCTTTCTTATACTGCCTTGAATTAAGTCTTAAGTAGTCGTAGTGGTATGAATATAATAGAATAGAATTTTATTGGCCAAGTGTGATTGGACACACAAGGAATTTGTCTTGGTGCATATGCTTCCATATCCATGTACTTATTCACTCTCCTGTTCAGGGCACAAAACTATCGCTCAAAATTGCTCTGCTGGAGACAGAGCAATACAGTTGAGCTGAGACAGTAACTGGCCCAAAGTTATCCTGCTGGTTTCTAGACCAGCAGCAGTTTTCATGTTGAAAGCAGGACTAGATGTCATTGTCTCCCGGTTTCTAGCCTGATGGCATAGCCATAATAATAAATTGGCTCTGCGCTGACAGAGATATTAGTTGCTTTAATCCATAGCTGGTATGTAGGGCCTTGGGGCCATTGGTTTGATGCGGATATTTTTGACACCAAAAAGTCATTGGATATTTCAAGAGAGAAAGAAAATACTGTTTAAAAATATTGTGTAGTTGTGATACTTCAAATCGGTTATTTCGTTTTACTAAGGTAAAGTTTTATTTGGCTATTGGGATTTATTTTTTGCTTCTGTATTAAACACTGCATGAAAGAAAACCATAGTTATTTATTTAATATATATAGTTGTGTAAGCCCTGCTAAAGTGAAACTAACCTTTAGATTACCCTGTTGACATCAACTGTTTTGTAGGGAAATTTAGAACATTTAGACAGTATAGATATGAGATAGAACAACAACTAACAATCCAACAGGACAAAGAGATTGAAGAGAAAGAATTGGGAGGTAGAACATTGATATTTGGGCAGGGCCTATCAAATATTATGATTGGTTAAGGCACTGTGCCCCCCCCCAGTATAAGTTACAGGGATTTGTCTGTTGTTACCCAGTTCCAGTTTGAGTCAATAAATGTTGTTGCAATTATGCTGGTCTGTTCTTGCCTAGTGCATCCCACTAGGGACGATTTGAACCTATGTAGAATTGAAACTATGGATAGTTAGAGTGCTTAATTATTTGATCCATATATTTGATACATGGCAATGACCATGGGTGATAAATGGAATACTTTAGTTGTTGTTTGCGTTCTCTCATTTGAGTAAAAAACCCCGAACCTGTAAATCATTAATGAGAAATGTTACATCATTGATTTTTTTTTTCAGATTTCTCAAATCTTTTGCCTACATTGATCTTTTATATCAGCAATGTAGAAATTAGGTGAGAGGTGAGAGAGCAGTCTATTTAAACTTATATAACATAAAAAGAGTTAATTCTTATTTTCTTGAACTTAACTTCTAATGTCTACATAGCGATTTGCAGAAGTCCAGGAGGGATCATCCGCCTCTGGTTGATTGCTCACTAATTCAGTGAATTCAAGCAAAAAGTAAATGAAAGATGGTTGGTCATGGAATATAGGAATTGGAAAACTGGCTAATGCAATTTGCCTGGGAAATAGCATTCTTCACATTCTAGGCTAAATGAATAACAAGACATATCATACACAAAGAAATGGCCAAGAAAAACATTTTGATATTAAACTGTAAAGGAGCCAAAGAGAGGATTTTGTCCTTGGAATGGGGTTTATTACCGTAAAATGTTTAATATGCACACACACACCCCAAGGAAGAGTGTCCCCTATGGTTTCATAGAATATGGTCTATTTTAAATTTGTTTGCATTTCCTCTTCCAATTGTATACTTTGGGATGAATTGCATCTGCAGGAGAAAAGGGGATATCTACATTTCAACTCAGCAGCTCCTATATGGGGTGAGGTGGTGGGATGGGATGTATTCATTGCAATTATACATTTGCCTTTTTCCCAACCCATCCCCCACCTCTTCTCAAGGATCTGGATTTTTCTAGATGCTCATCTATGTGCTTCAGTTAGTTTTTAACCAGTATTCTGCACATGCATTTCTGAACATCCTGGAAACCTGTCATGAAGCATTTAAGAAACAGGAAAAAATGACTTGGCAGAAGGTATCTTTGGAATTTAGCAAACTTGGTGTGGATATTTCTTTTAAATTATAGGAGTGAGAACTTTGCTGTTGTAAAGTGGTTATTTGAGAACTAAGCACTGAACTCTGTTTGAAAAAAACATGGATTTAACAGGACCATTGATTTAAGATGGACTTGTTCAAAGAAGAAGCATAGTTTTTCCAAAGGCCAGAAATCGATTATTTTATGTTTGCTAATGTGGTTATATATGACTTCTTCAAAGGCGCTCCCTTGAAAATCTATAAGGGTGGTTCCCAATGTGGGGCCCATGTCCCACAGGGGGGCAATTTGACTTTTAATTATGGCAATTGGAACCTTGTTTAATGATCTTTTAGGCTTCCTCCATGTGAGTAGGAGTTCTCTTTTTGAATAGTAAGAATTACATGTCATGGGGAGGTGGGCAGGATTTTGGAGATGCTTAGGTGGGACATGACCCCCCAAAAGGTTAGGAATCACTGAAGTATACCAAAATTCCTAAGAATAGTAAAGGAGTAGGATTCCTAGCCTCTTTATTTCACCTTGGCTGCTTGAATTCAATTTGTTTTACGCAAAATTTCTGAGTCAAAAATTGTAGCTTTTTCTTCTGAAAGGTAGACATCTGTATGAATTCATATATTGTATAAAAACTTTATGAGGTGGGTATTTCTATTCTCAAGGTCAAGGATTTGTATTTTTATAACATTTATTTTGTATTTTGTATTCGTATAATTTTATATCAATTTTTTTATGAAAGTGCTGCTCTGTTAGATTGCTGTACACCTCCCAGTGTGATAGCTATGCAATACAAATTTGGACCATTTGGACATTAAAATAAAAATCTCTACCTGTGGTAGCAGAGACTATGAAAGAAATCTCAGATTATTTTCCTACCATATCAGAATGGCAAACATTAGACATAAAATTGTTTCTTATTGTATCAACACAGGAAGTTGGATGACTGGTGAATTGCTGTCAGTCTCAACTGCTGCTTGAACATTAAATTGTTTCCTCGTGAATCACAGTCAATGGGATTATTATTCCTAGGTATTGTTATCATTTGATAATAAATGTATATTATTTAATAATAAAAGACTGGTTTTGAAGGATAACGTGTTGTTGATTGATAGCAAATTAGCAAAAATCCCCACTCTATTTCTGTGGTATAATCAGCCTCAGTATTTTAACCTGAGTTTCTTAGCTTTATGAACTTGTTATACTGGATTGTACTTAACACTCATTCCAGCTCTGATGTTGCCAACCAACAAAATTTTGCTGTGGGGAAATTAGTTTCAAACAAGATTCCTTTAGTTAAATAGGCCTTTTCATTCTGTTATTTTTAATGGTAACCCGCTGGTAATCATCAGAATATTATTGGGAACACATGTTTCTTCCCATATCAACATCCAGGCAACCTTGCTTTGTTCCTCTGAGCTCTCCAAAGGGATAACAGAAAAATCATTTTCTAATGCTCAAATACAGACCGATAATAAATTAAATCTTTGTCTTTCCCTAACATTGTTTAGTCCTAACACTGATTTATTTCAAATATCCTGTTGCCCATAAATCTAAAAGCAAAACAATTTTCTTGGTGTCTCAAGCTTGCATTTAATTTTCCTATTATGTAAGGAGTTGTTTTCATTTTTATTTTTAAATTTGTTTCCCATTGGATATGCTGAAGCTTAAGGTTCCAGGTGAACCTTAATCAAATCTCCATTCTTTGCATGCCCTCTTCTTGATGTAAACCATCAGCTCATAAAATTTCTCATTATGCTTTTCCTTAAGATATAATAAGCTGTCTTCCTGATAGCAAATATAATTTGAAAGAGCTAAATTATCTACTGTTTCTGTTAATTTTAGTCCCTTGTTTGATGTGATAGGTTGAATATGAGGAGGAACCATAAGAGCATCAAAGTTCGAACTGAAATGGTTAATCCATTAGAAAGAAATCCTGGTAGTGAATTCTAGGGGGAACGCAGAACTTCTCTTTGTGAAAATTCTTCTTTTGTGATCAAAATGAAGCTGATCAGAATTACCGAACAATAAAAGTAAATTGTTACTTGTGCATCTCAAGCCCCAATTAAATAAACATTATGCAGTAAACAACATTCTGGATTTTAATTAGGATAAAATGGCACCCCAAAGTGTTTATTGTTTATTTGTATTTATTCCTCAGTTTTTACCAGATCTTGTTGCTTTTAGAATGTGATGTTTATTTGATTTTTTAAAAAAAACAACAGCAACCATATCACATTTGGTCAATGAATTGTCAAATTCCAACATTGCTTCTGGAACAATAAGGAGATCATTTATCATAGAAGCAATGAGACAAATGACTGATTATAAATATGTTGCTTCTGAACTTCACAATAATAGATTTACCAGCAACTTCCATAAGGTTGTGGAATGTAGTTCTTCATATCTATCCTTGCTAGACCTGCTCTTCTGGCCACATTGTGGTTAAAAAATGGATAGCAGTGGAGACCTTTTTCTTTTAAAAATATTTTTAAGAACCTTTTTTTTAAGATCTTCAAGCTATACACTAGTAGCGGGTTGCTACCGGTATAGATAAGGATGCTGTACTGGTAGTGAAAATTGAGCTGCATGTATAAATTTGCATCTCCAGTGTGTGTGTGTGTGTGTGTGTGCGTGTGTGTGTGCATCCAAGTGAGATTTTGCTTCTCTGCATGCGCAGAAGCAAAAAAACCCACCGAAATCTCTCTTGTACCACGCCCCCATGCAAGATTTTGCTTCCTGTGCATGCACAGAAGCAAAATCTTGCTCGGACTCACCAAAGCTTCGCGCGCAGTGCATCGGTAGTGGCGGGAGCAACAACTCCTGCCTGCTATACACCAAATGTAAAGCTTTATATCTCCAAAGTAGCACCACTAGCATTATTTCAGGAATAATCCTTAACAATAATTCCAAGTTGATACTAAAGTTTAAAACAGAAAGAATATAAAGCACTCTCTTCCCTATCATTGTATGGAAATTAGAATCCTGCACTCAAGTCTTATCTCTGATTCTTTTAGACCAGTGTTTTTCAACCAGTGTGCCGTGGCACACTAGTGTGCCGCGAGACATGGTCAGGCGTGCCGCGAAGCTCAGAGAGAAAGAAAGCAAGAGAGAGAGAAAGTGAGAGAGAGAGAAAGAAAGCAAGAGAAAGAGCGAGAGAGAGAGAAAAAGAACTAGAGAAAGAAAGCAAGAGAGAGAGAGAAAGAGAGGGAGGGAGGAAGGGAAGGAAAGAGAGAGAAAGACATAGAGGGACGTAGGGAGGGAGAGAGAAAGAGCAAAAAAGAGAGGAAGGAAGGAAGAGAAAGAAAGAGGGATGGAGAGAGAGAGAAAGAAAGAGGAAGGAAGGGAGAGAAAGAGGGAGGGAGAAAGAAATAGAGCGAAGGGGAGGAAGAGAAAAAATTTTTGTCCAAACTTTTTTTAGGCCCCCTCCCGCTCAATGTGCCCCAGGGTTTCGTAAATGTAAAAAATGTGCCGCAGCTCAAAAAAGGTTGAAAATCACTGTTTTAGACGGTCAAAATAATCTGCTGCAGTTTGAAAAAATCAGATGTACAATAATAACTGTTGCTAGATAGGCTCAAAAGCATAGACCTGTGTGGTAACAAAATCATTGTTTGCATTGGATCTGAATGAATAGGCATTCCTTTTCAAAGTATAAAAAGGGTATGATAATTTCTGAATTATTTATATTTGGTCTCAGGTCCTTATTTCTGCTTATAGACTGAATAAGGGTTTAAAGGCAACTGCTGTCCAATATATACCACTTTTCCATATTAGCATAGAATTTAGATTAAGATTGAGATCATATTGGAGAAGATATTATTAATTCCTAAAATCTTCAGTTATGCATATAACTGAAGATTTTACATATGCTACATTATATAACAGTCCTGACGATGTTACCTAGTGGTAAGATGTTTCATGCTCAGAGAGCACCAATGGCCCCACAGTTATTTCATAATATTTATTCTATTTCGGTGCTACCAATTAATTTCTAGAAGAGAGAGCTTTGTCACTGTAATATATAAATAATCTACATTAAAACTATCTATATCATTAAATTATCATTGAGATAAATTGAAACAGAAATTATTTCTATAACTCTCACCTATGCTCAAATATTAATTTCTTATGGCAGGCATTGATTGTAACGCACACATACAAAAATACTTGGAATAATTATCTGCAATTATTGTTTGATATTGCAGAGTTTAATATTTTTAAATGTTGCTTTAAGAGACTGATGATCGGTTATGAATATTTAATAACAGTAGTAATTGTTAAACAGGAGCAATTCTGTTTTATTTACTCTTTATCTTATATATCTCTGTGGGTGTTTACATATAAGCTTATGATTTATTTTATAAACTAGCTTGAATTTCTTATGTCTTTAACTGAGATAATACTATATTAAATATTTAAGATTCTAAACGAGTTAAGTAGCGCAATGAACAACAAAAAACTGAACATTTGGGCTAATTGTTTTTTTTTAAATCATCTTAATTTGTTATGGAGCATAATGAAAGATGTTTACTCAAGAACATCTGCTATATGACAATATACTTTTCATATCTTTGAAGCAGTTCTACTTGGGTGGCACAGCCAGAACTTTTCATTTAGACATTGATTAAAAGTATTGTTTTCCTAAAACAATCTTAAAGTTTAGTGAGAAGAAAATTATAACTCTGAAGTTGTATTCATATTGCTCTCAAGAGAAACAACAGCAGTAGTAGAATAGAATATTCTTTATTCTAATCTTATTCTATTCTATTTTATTGGCCAACTGTAATTGGACACACAAGAAATTTGTCTCCCATACATAACCTTTCAGTATACATACAAAAAACCCCAAAAGCAATAATAAACAAAAGTTACAATATGAGTTAGTAGTAGGTAAGATGAGAAGGATAATATAATACGCATCTATTATAGGAGTAAATATCCTTAGACATAGGGCAGTGTTGTGGGAATTAGGTGTAATTCCCACAGTAGTCATCATTATCAT
Organism: Erythrolamprus reginae; assembly: GCF_031021105.1. NCBI lineage: Eukaryota > Metazoa > Chordata > Lepidosauria > Squamata > Dipsadidae > Erythrolamprus > Erythrolamprus reginae. The sequence continues at coordinate 170,597,642 of NC_091950.1, read as the reverse complement.
CATCATCATCCTCTATGGAATAATATATGGAATTCCACCATGTTGTGGTGGAGGGGCTTGTACTAATCAATGATATTGAAAAATATCCTAATGAGATCCTACCTCCTAGAAGGATTATCTATATCAGAAAGATCTCAGATGCAGCCTTGGCTAAGTGTATCTATAATTGTATCCCAGTAATTACCTCATCACCAGCTTGCAATGGTAAAAACTAGAAAGGTTTTTCATGTCAGGTCAACTGTCACTTAGATCAACAGGGCTGCAGCAGATACAATAGTTCATGAGCAGCAGATGACACTGGGCATCCCAGTGCTATGGGTTTCTAGGAATCCCAGATATTTTTTTCTGGACAACCAGTGCAATAAACTGCAAGGCAACAGAAAGTGAACAAAATAGCAAATAAGGTGTATAAATCTAGAAGACAAATTTATTTTGGAGACTATCAGACTAGATCATCAGTAAGGTGATTTCAAAGGCAGATGTTCCTATAGGGGGGAAAAATCATCAGATTCAACTATGACTAAACTGAAGTGGATAGATCATTATCACATTATTTTGAACAGCAATTTCCCTGATGATAAATGGAAAGAATAAAAAAATGCGTGTGTGTTTCCTAAACAACCTGACATTATAGATAATTTGAATTTGGACAACAAAATGTGAAAGAACTTGTGAAAACTTTAGAAAAATATAATTTTGATTTGAAACAACAATGAATACCTTGGGAAACAGAACACACTACAATTAGCCAACAAACAAACAAAAATGGAGAACATTTTCTATATGTCATCAAAGGAATTCCAACAAAATCTGTTAAATAAATTAATGAACTTATTTATTCCATTGCTTGTTGCAATCAGAACTTAAATCAGAAGTTTTAAAAAATCACAAACCAAACCTTCAGATGAATTTAAGCAAGCTGAAAAAAATCAAACTTGTTTTTTTAAAAAAGTTTAAGCTTAGCCTTATAGTATGAAAGAATATTAGACTCAGAAAATTCAGAAGAAATGAAGCGGTCCTCATGGTAGATTAAATAAACTTCAATACTATTAGACTGAATAATTCGATCTAAACAAAACACTATGTTTAGAACTAACTGACATTTCTGCCATAAAAGCCTAGAAGCTTTTCCAGAAAATATGATGTACTCACATATCCTGATAAAGAAAAAAAAAAGGTTAAATATGGGAAACTTTGTGGTAAAACAATAAATAGAATTTAAAAACCCTCAATGCATCAATAAAGTTGAAAAAGAATTTGATGGAAAGCAAATGGAAGATGTGCTGATAACAACAAAAATGGTTCAAACACATATCAAAATGATCAAAACCAGGAAGAAATGAATTGCATGGCTTTTGGCTCAAATATCTGACAAGTCTTCATTTCAGCTTAAAGTTCTTCTGCAAACAGCAGAATTGAAGAGTGGATGACATCAGGAAGAACATCTCTAATAGAGAAAAGCAAGGAAAAAGAAACTTCCTCTGATACCTACAGCCCTATACTTTACCTACCGTTCATATGAGTAATTAGAATCATGCAAATGTTACATATGTTTATTTAATGCAGAACAAAACTATAGCTGCCTAAAAGTGGAGTGGCAGAAATTCAAAAGACCAGCTATTACCTGAAGGGCCTCAAAGAAAAGAAAAACTATTTGCTCCAGTAAATAACCCTATAGCAGTGTTTCCAATCATGTCCAGATGAATTGATGTAGAAAATCCAGCTTTACTATTTGCAAAAAAACCATGTATCTGAAAAAAGGTTTATAACATAGTACACCAAGAGATTATCTGAGGTAGCAATGCCTGAAAATAGTCAAATTGATGAAAAACAACTGGTAAAATATAACAAAATGTCTTAATTTATAAATTGAGATTGAAAAATTGATGAAACAAAAAACAATTGTCATGCCAGTTGTAATTGGAGTTTTCCATACATTTAGACATTTAAGGTTTGGCCAAATTTGACCAAAGACTAAAGGTGATACTTTAGGAGAAAATGAGAGCATCTCCATTAAACAAATACCAACCTAAAAACTACAAGAAGTGAAGGATTGAATAACTAGGATCTATAGCAGGGGTGGGCAATTAATTTTGCCATGGGGCCGCATGAGAAATTGAGATGATTATAGAGGGCCGGACTAATATAATTAACTCAGTTCTACCCAATACTGTAAAGACCCAGACCCTGGCCTGACCTAAACACCCAGACCCACTCTAAAGTCCCCTAATTGTTTGCTTTACAGCAACATGGTGCACCACAATCACTGCGCTGAAGTGTTTGCGTGGTTTCTGTGCTCAGCTGCTCTCGGTAGGAGGTCGGGGTCCGCTCCATTGTGAGGATGAAAGAGCTCACTACATCTGGCAGGATTCCTCCAGTTTCTGCTTTCCTCATGATTCATCAGGAAAGCAGGAACCGGAGGAGTCCTGGCAGACGCAGTGAGTTCTTTCATCCTCGCAGTAGAGCAGACCCCAAGTCCCCGACTTCTGCAGACCGGTCACAGATAGTGGGCGGGCTGGTCACAGACAGCGGGCAGGCCGGATGCGGCCCACGGGCCACCCCTTGCCCAGGTCTAGTTTATAGTAACTGAACAATCAAAAGATTTTAAAGAGGAAATTGATTTTGGTTTCCTTGAGTTCTACTGGGCTTCTGTCTGAATGGATCTGCATACTATTTTGCTATGTGAATAAAATTTTGTACGTCAGAGGAATGTTGCACATGACATAATTATTAAGAACATAATATAATGTTTCTGCAATAAGCAAATATTTAATCCTAGAGGAATTCCTGTTCTTACTGCCAAAGCAAGTATATGAAAAAGTACTCATTCCAGGGGTAGGTTCCTACTGGTGTGCTAGGGCACGCTGTTCCGAAAACAGCCAGCTGATTGTGTGATTTGTGTATGACAACTCTGGTGCTGTCTTTGCCAGTCTGTTGGATGGCACCACATTTTTTTTTTCAAATTTTTGGTCCTTTTTCGCTTTCTGTGCATCTGCAGAAGTAAAATCTTGGGAAGGGATGCTCACACATGTGAGATTTTGGTGATTTGTCACCAAATTTATGCACCTGTGAGTGTCCCCTCACAAGATTTCGGTACTTTTTTATGCAAGGGGCACAAGCATCCAAATCACCAGGATATGCATGCAGCACACCAGTATGCCGGTAAGAGGAACACACCCCTTTGTTTTCAACAACCTTTACCATCCAAAATTTCTTGCAAATTTTTGCAGACCTATCAGAACAGATATGGGGCCTGGTATAATACTGGATGTTTTCCATTTTTTAAACAGTGTACAGCGGAGATTGAATATCTATGGCCTGTGCATCGTATGTATCTTATACACCACTTGATATCATTTATCCTATACACCCCCCAACATCATATCCACCTTGGCTATGGTGCTCCTTAAATAGAATGCAAATTTGTAATTCTGTGTCAGTCTTGATGTAGAATTACACGGTTTTAACAAAGTGTAACAAATTGGACAGTGTCATTACGCTCTATATGAGTGTCAGCCTATCAAGAAACCAATGTCATCTGGGTTCAAAACTACTTTTATTGGAACAGCAAAATCTTTGAAATCTAATATACTTTTGTCCTCTCATGGTTTATCATCAGGCAAATTAGGGAGGGGCTTGCATTAATTTATTGGAAAGGATTCAAGCTTCACTTGCCTGATCATTGCCAGGATAATATATTTTCCCTCTGTTCTTCAAGACCATTCTCTTGAGATGGTATCTGGAACCAATGTAATGGGTTCATCTTTCATAATAAAACATGTCCCATCTTGTCGCATCCTAGATTTGTTGGGACTCCAACATTTCTAGCTCAAATGGTATTTCAGAATTGATGGACAGGGAAATAGGTGGCATATAAATTTACTAAATATTTCACACTGCCTGAAAATTCTGGGATCTGAGCCTAAACAAGAGAATGCCAGTTCTATTCTCTCTTCCCTTATATTTTAGAAGAGGAAAACTGCCAAGTATGATTATCTTGCAAGCCTATTCTCTGCTATTTGTGCATGTCTTTAAACAAGTCAACATATACTCATTTTATTTAATGTGCACAGGCACTTTTTAAAAATGTCATAGAAAGCACCCTTATTTTAATGGATGAGTTTTGTGCATGGTTCCTTTTAATGTATGCATTTTCCTTTATTAAACTGGATCCACTCCTTGATGAATAATTGCATTCCAGTTTGCATAAAGATTCAGAAAGTGCAAATTAGACATGTGGGCAAAACTAATTTTTCAACTATCCATCATTATTATAACAACAGCAAGCTCACATGAATAATCTGAAGTCACAAAAACTTAATTTCAGTTCTGATCCTTGTTGCTTTTATTCCCCCCCCCCCCCCAGTGGGATAGCTACAAAAACAAGCACTTGCCTTTTACATCTTTCAGATTTTTTTTTATTTCTACTTCCAGGTGTATGTGTGCGTGCACGTGCGTGTGGTGTGATTTTGAAACAGGGGAGGGAGAAAGAACTGCGGAGAAAAAAGCTTAAAATCATGAAGTTATTTTTTAAGAGTGATTTCTATTTTTAGCTTGTAGCTAAATGTGTTACCTTTTCACTTATTCACTTATTCGCTCTTCCTTGACCTGTTTCTCAAATGATTACAAGAGATAGGTGCCACTGTGACCTTGAACCGATGTCGGGAAGATGCCCTTTTGTGAAATTAGAGCATGATGGGTAGATATATTAGATTGAGGGGAAGATGTAGTGTCAATTTCAGTTCCTTTGGCCCTCCCCAGTGATACAATATGTGATTATATCCTCCTCTGGATATGCCTCTTTTAAGATCTAGATCCAACCTTCCTATCTGTTTCAGATGCCCTAGCAGTATCTGAGGAAAAATCAATACATTAACATCATTGTTACAGCTGAAAAGTGTTTTACATACTTTCAAGATGCCATCATTTTGCAAGTCTGCATTTGTGTTGGTACTTCAAATGTAATCATCTTCCATCCTCTTTAGTTTCTTATAGGCCATGACTGGTTCCTATGCAGACAAAACACTTATGCTGAAACATTGGGAGGCCTCACTCGGTTTTTATATGATTGATTTAATTTAATTTATTAGATTTGTATGCCGCCCCTCTGCGGAGACTGGGAGTGGCTCACAACAATAACAACAATGTAAACAAATCCAATACATTTAAAAAAACATCTAAAACCCCATTATTAAAACCATACACCTGTACTGGCTGCCGATTCGCCCACATCTCGTCAACACTCCACGGCCTACATTGGTTGCCAATTAGTTTCCGGTCACAATTCAAAGTGTTGGTAATGACCTTTAAAGCCCTACATGGCATTGGGCCAGAATACATCCGGAACCGCCTTCTACCACACGAATCCCAGTGGCCGATAAGGTCCCACAGAATTGGCCTTCTCCGGGTCCCGTCGACCAAACAATGTCGTTTGGTGGGCCCCAGGGGAAGAGCCTTCTCTGTGGCAGCCCCGACCCTCTGGAATCAACTACCCCCAGAGATTAGAACGGCCCCCACCCTCCTTGTCTTTCACAAATTACTCAAGACCCACCTTTGTCGCCAGGCATGGGGGAGCTAGGGTATTCCTTCCCCTAGGCCATTACAAGTTATGTATGGTATGTTTGTGTGTATGTTTGGTTTTTATAATAAAGGATTTTAGTTGTTTTATTAAATTGGATTGTTACATGTTGTTTTTTATCATTGTTGTTAGCTGCCCCGAGTCTGTGGAGAGGGGCGGCATATAAATCCAATAAATAAAATAAATAAAATAATAAATAAATACAACACATATCATACTTAAATAATATAAACCCAGGATTTCCCCATGCCTGATGACATAGGTGGGTCTTCAGTAACTTACGAAAGGCAAGGAGGGTGGGGGCGATTCTGATCTCTGGGGGGAGTTGACTCCAAAGGGTTTGGGCCACCACAGAGAAGGCTCTTTCCCTGGGGCCCGCCAGACGACATTGTTTAGTCGATGGGACCCGGAGAAGACCAACTCTGTGGGACCTAATCGGTCGCTGGGATTCGTGCGGCAGAAGATGATTCCGAAGGTATTCTGGTCTAATGCCATGTAGGGCTTTATAGGTCATTACCAACACTTTAAATTGTGACCGGAAACTAATTGGCAACCAATGTAGGCCGTGGAGTGTTGACGAGATGTGGGCGAATCTTGCAAGCCCCACGATAGCTCTCGCGGCCACATTCTGCACGATCTGGAGTTTCTGAACACTCTTTAAAAGTAGCCCCATGTAGAGAGCATTGCAGTAGTCGAACCTCGAGGTGATGAGGGCATGAGTGACTGTGAGCAGAGATTCCCTGTCCAAATAGGGACGCAACTGGTACACCAGTTGCAAATGCCGTTCTCGCAAATGCAAATATATTGGGGAATGTTGTCTGTCTTCCAGACAAAGAGTGATTTCCAGTTTTTATATGGTTATGTGCATGGTTTTAATTTTAAAGTTTGTAGATTTTTTTGTTTTAATCTCAAATTAGGGACTGGGGGAATGATATATTGCTTTGAATCTATTGATCACAGCAGCCTGTAAATAAATAAATAAGTAGTCCTTGGTTACAAACTGTGACACACACACACACCACACACACACTATCTCTTTTGTGTTTTGAATGCTGTCTAAGCTATTTCCCTAAAGACACACAGAAAAATAGATTTGCATTTTATAGAAAACGAAGCTAGAGTTTATTGAGTCAGACCACGATCCGTTTAGCTAAGTGATTGGCATTTGTTCTCAAAGCTGCTTCATGAGATTTTTCCACTAAAAATGTTTTAACTATGTCGGCACCAAACTCTTGACTAATTTTGATGAAATTTACAGGATTCCCATTGTAATAAGTATGTGTGATTGATTCCTAGAAAGTAATGGCTAGCTACTGATACATACAACTAAATACTTACCACTATTGCAATACTAATAAATAGTTTTGATTTCTCAGGTCCATACTGAAGTTCCTTTACTGCATTGTCATACACAATTGGGAGGGTATTTTTTAATAAATAATATTAAAATATTATTTAAATACTGCCCAGAGTCCCACTATGAGGGGGTGGGTTAAAGTCTGTAGAGATTCTCGGTCATCTAAGTCATGGTTGTCTCAAAGATGCTGGACTCTAGGGCTTTAATGAAACATCTTCACTAGATGGATTTTTCAGGAGTCAAGTGGACTTTCTTATTTTTCATTGAAGACATTTGGCTTCTCATCTAAGAAGCTTCTTCAGCTTTAACTAGATAGTGGGGAATGGAAGGTTTTATATTTCTTGCAGACAGTTGGTTATTTATTTATTTATTTACTTACTTACATACTTACTTACTTACTTACTTATTTTATTTATTTATTTATTAGATTTGTATGCCGCCCCTCTCCGAAGACTCGGGGCGGCTAACAACAATAAAAAAGACAATGTGAACAAATCTAATATTAAAAATAATCTAAAAAACCCCAATTTAAAGAACCAATCATACATGCAAGCATACCATGTATAAATTCTATAAGCCTAGGGGGAAGGGAAAATTTCAATTCCCCCAAGCCTGACGACAGAGGTGGGTTTTAAGGAGCTTGCGAAAGGCAAGGAGGGTGGGGGCAACTCTGATATCTGGGGGGAGCTGGTTCCAGAGGGTCGGGGCCACCACAGAGAAGGCTCTTCCCCTGGGTCCCGCCAAACAACATTGTTTAGTTGACGGGACCCGGAGAAGGCCAACTCTGTGGGACCTAACCGGTCGCTGGGATTTGTGCGGCAGAAGGCGGTCCTGGAGATATTCTGGTCCGATGCCATGAAGGGCTTTATAGGTCATAACCAACACTTTGAATTGTGACCGGAAATTGATCGGCAACCAATGCAGACTGCGGAGTGTTGGTGTAACATTTGCAACCTTTTAAGGAGTTGTTGAAGCACTTGAAGGTTTATCTACAGTATGTCTTCTGCCTCCACCTGAGTAGTGCAGATGGTTCCTGCAATCCCTCTCAGAGCTGAAGAAGCTTCTTGGATGGGAAGCAAAATGTCTTCAAAGAAAAGCAAGAAAGTTCAGTTTCCTCCTGGAAAAGCACCTTAGAGAGATGGTTGGTTTCTAAGTTTGATTAAAAAAAATATTTCAAGGTGGGAAATTAGATGTCTTATTCTTACATGAATATTCCCTTCCTTCCATGTCTGGGTCCTGCTAAAAGAAGCTTGACAGAGATTTCAGTGCAGCCCCTTGAATAACTCCCCTCATCCCCATTTCCCTCCCTGACATCATGGGGCACAATGTCATCTGGCGGGACCCAGGGGAAGAGCTTTCTCTGTGGTGGCTCCGACCCTCTGGAATCAGCTCCCTCCAGAGATTAGAACTGCCCCTACCCTCCTTGCCTTTTGTAAACTCCTCAAAACCCACCTCTGTCATCAAGCGTGGGGGAACTGAGACATCTCCCCCTGCCTATGTAGTTTTAGTGCATGATATGGCTGTATGTATGTTTTTTATATTGGGGTTCCTTGTTTTTAGATTTTTTAAATGTACAATTGCCATTTCAGATTTTAAATTATTAGATTTGTCTCTATATATTGTTTTTTATCACTGTTGTGAGCCACCCCGAGTCTGCGGAGAGGGGCGGCATACAAATCTAATTAATAATAATAATAATAATAATAATAATAATAATAATAATAATAATTTTTGGAGTCAATAAAGCATTGGCATATTATTTTTAAAGCATTTTTATTAAGAGAGGCAGCATGACATAGTAATGTTTCAGACTTGCAACCATTAGATCCTAGTTGTAATTCCCTCTCAATCAGACACACACACACACACACACACACACACACACAGCAATTGAGTCACTGTATCTCCACATAATCTACCTCAGAACAGTTGTAGCTGTGGGGAACCATTAAATCTAACAATTATACTGACCTTGAGAAATTGTTGTGAAGAAGGATGCAGTACTACATTCAGGGATCTATCATTGTGCAGATGTAATTTAGGACACTATGCATGCTTTCAGGTGAATGTTGGTTTGATTTCATGCAACAAAGTCACAACATAATACTTGGACCCCAAAGTTTATAGCTTACAGGATATCCTTTGCCTTTATCTCTTTGGCAAGAAAATTGTTGCTTTTACCTGATTCAGTAATTTTCAGCTATTGACATCCCCTTTCAGGAAAATAAGTACTCAGCCGCAGAATAAGGTGCAACCTTTCATGAATAAAGAGACTGATGATAATACTGGCTTTTAGCACTTAGTAAAGGCAGTGTACACTGCTTGTATTATGTTCCAAGAGAGAAGAGGCTGTTTCCATCCTTCTCATCTTCTGTAAATAGGACTTCCAAGAAACAAAGATGCTGTTCTGTGAAAAACTAGTTTTGTTTCCAACAATCCAATTTAAACACTACTTAATAATACATTGAAAAATGCTTGTTTATTTTTCTATGAATCTTTAGCTGTGATGAGCCATGAGGTCTTCCTTACTTTGGGCTTTGATGAGAGAAAAGTGAATAAAGAGGCAGCACCTTTCAGCAATTTCCACAAGGTCACATTTCAAACATTCATGTCGCTAATGATACTGAAGTACCCCAGTTTCATTGTGATAATTAGTGCCCTGCATGTAAAAGGACATTGAGAAAATGAAAACATAAGGCATTTATATTCTAGAATTGCAAGCTTTGATATTTTTAAAGGAATAGAAGCTAATAAGAGCAATATCAGGAGGTTTCATGTCACAGAATTTGTTAAAGACAAACCTGCAGAATTCCTGATCAAGGAGCAGAGGTTGAGTGACAGAAAACTGGCTGCATTTGAATAAACTTTTTATGAAATGCCATTTTGGTCTTGTAGAATCATGTGGTTGCCTGGAACTCTATTTAGAACGCCCTGCTTTGTTCTACTAAAGAAACATTTGTTTATGTGGTGGAAGAGACACTAGGAATTGAGCAAAATTAGCACAAATTTTAACATAATTGGGTTATTGATAGAAGAGAATATATCATAGCTCAGGATGAACTGTGACGTTCTTGGTGCTCTCTGGGATTGCAGATGTTTTGTTACCAAATTATGTAACATCATCACTGTTAGCATTGATGAGGTTATGTGAATGGATAATGAAATGTCTGGAAGAAAACAACCATGCTCAGAGAGGAACCCACATTGGGTTGAGGATAAAATGAATCCTACTTCCCTTAACATGATTCCCCAGAAAATCACATGTTCTCTTCTTTCTCCTGCAATACAATCCATTTTACAAAGTCTGTAAAAGTAGGAAAATAGAGCAAGCCCTTAATAAGTGTGAATTTGGTCAATGTTTCCAAGAATGGCATCAAACCAAGATATAAAGGAAACATTTTGCTGGGAGTCAACATTCCATATTAGTTGTACTTTATAAAAAATATCATATATTGATTTTTGAAATCTCAGCAAGCTTTCTTAAATTTGGCCAACTTAGAAAACAAAAGATCTTCTATGCTCATTTTCTCCAGAAATAACTTACTGATTAGATTCTTTTCTAAGCCAGCTTTAACCTCTACTAATTTTGAGGAGAGAACTTTAACATCTACTAAAATTATTCCCTTTTTTTCTCTCCTGATATTATTTATAAATTTTATTTATTTACTTATCTAAAGATCTGGCTATGAGTCAATCTTTTACTAATGGTATAGAGAGGTTCAGAAGTTTATTGAAAAGCCTGTTCAGATTCTTTTCCAGTTAAGAAAACCAGGAGAAAAAGTAGTTTCGTATCTCTTAAAACTCAGACAAAAAATTTCTAACAAATATGAAATAAAATTGTGTTTTAAAGGGAAGAAAAGACATTTCTCCTCTTAACGTCTACTTTCATATGACCTTTTTTCACTTCAATAGATTTTGGATGGAAGTGAAGAAGGAAGCTTTCTGAACCAGCTGATGGTAAAATAAATTGTTACAATCGTTTCAAGAATAGGAGAACAATATTTTTGGGTCTATTCTCAAACCAAATGCATCATGAATGCTCTACCCAGTAAACCCTGAAATATAGATGTTGTGTGTCATTTTCTGTTTCCTACGTTTCTGACAGACGACTTTGCCTCTTGTTGTTGACCTTTTAAGAGAGATGTCACATTAACACTCTGACGTGTTGCATTAAACTTTTTCATGCCTCAGTATCTCCAAAGCGTTTTCTTCAGTTTGGATGACTTACATCTTTTTACATTATCCAGCACGGGAAATCTGCACTGCAGACCTGTGATAAGGAACACCAGGGAAAACATATTGCTTGCTAAATTGAGCACTCAGCTAGAAAGGGAGGCAACAAAATATGCACTGGGTTGCTCTCCGAATTAGATCTTGTTAGCAGATTCATGCTGGCATTTGATGACTAATGTGACTTCATTGAGAGCACGAAGGAGAGGAACACTGCTTATCTAGAGTTAAACACTATCGCTTCAAATGACAATTTTCGCTAGGGACTCAGAGTTGAGTAACACTTTTAGCAAGGCTGAACAGGGGCTCTCCCCAAAAGGCAGCACTGCTGGGAGATCATCTGGTCTGGTTTCACAGCATTCAAGATGCACACTAGCACTTGAGAGAGTATTCATGTCCCCCACTGCTCAGCAAACTTCATGTCTTATGATCATATATGAAGGAATAGCTGAATTGTGATGAATCAATTTGTTATTTGATCTTGCTTGAGAACAAATCTAAAATCAAATCAGTGTTTGTGCAGTGGCAGAAACAGAACTTTACTATCACTCTATAACATGCCTACTATCTTGTGTACATTAATAAATCAATAATAACACCCTCCGGGGTAAGAATGTACCAGGGAATGAATTTACCTGTAATAATGTTCGGTTTGATTTCTTCCTTATATTTGAGAGCTGAGGGTATAAATGTTTACCTCTTGATCAGGAAATATGTCTCACTGAATTCAAAGAGATTTTGCTATGAAAAGACTAAACAGCATAACGCTGTAATTTTACCACTTGTGGAGGGAAATTAAAAAAAATAACTACAGCATTTTAAACAAAATGATGTCTTTGGTCCTCCAATTTTGCTTAACATATGGCTTTGACCTCTTCTAGTAGTATTAGTAAGGGTTATAATTGCAACTCCCTTGACTCACTTCCATGTGTATCATGACCCCAGCATCATGTTACTCATGAGTGTGACATTTATAGGGGTTTTGACCTCATTAGCTAAGCCAAAACAAGAGAGACCTTGGGGCCTCATTTCCAGAGAGTTTAAGGCAACTGATTCAGTGATATTCAGTACTTGCTAGCCAATATCAGATGTGCTTGGATGGAAGGAGACATTTGCAACCCAATGTTTTGTGCATTTCTTCCTGAACAATATTGCAGCTGTTTTGCATGCCTGCTAGATTTTGCAGGGGGGGGGGAATCCCTTTCATTGGCAAAAGGCAACAACTGCAGTAAAGAAGCAGACTTCACCTCATAGAAAGAGAGGCAGAAAAGCTTTGCAATAGAAAGAAAAATGCTCAAATTCTCACCCCGGGGATTGAATCAGAGACAAAAAATTAATGTTAAAAAGGACATGTAAATAGAATTAAAATGTAAATGGACAGGATACATTGTATGTTTACCTGACAATAGGTGGAACCAGAGGTGGGCTGCTAAGGTGGAACAGTGAGGTGCACTTGCCTCCATGCCTCTGAGTACTAGCGGAGTTCAGCACAACTATGCTACTGCACCTGAGCAGGTAGTGAAATCGTGCGTGGACATGCAGGTGCACCCATGGTGCAACTGCCTGTCCGTACACGATTTCACTACCTGCCCAGGTGCAGTAGCATAATTGAGCTGGACTCCGCTAGTACTCAGAGCCATGGGGGTAAGCACACATCACCATTCTATCTTAACAGCCCACTTCTGGGTGGAACCCAAAAGTGACTTGGGGTATCCTTACTGAGATGAATTCCTACAGGATGGAGAGATGGATTTTGAAAAAAATATTTGTCTCATCTCAAACACAATGGTGAAGGACCAAATGAAATACAAGTATCTGTTGTGGTTAGCTCTGGCCCAGCTCCTGCCCCAAGGACTGTGGATGTGGGGGAGACATCCACATGCCGCAGGCCTGTTTTGCCCCCGGTGGAATCTGAAGATGAAGGCTCCTCTGACCAAGAAGACATGAGTGACAGAGAGGAGGAGAGTGTGGCAGACAGCTCAGAAGGAGATCAATTATCTAGCTCCTCCTTGGATTCAGAACAAGAGTTAATGATACAGCCTCCCATGCGGAGAGGGATGCATAGGCAACAACAACTGAGAGATTATTATCAAAGAAAATGAGGCCACCTGTGGTTGGGTGGGGCTGTGGTAATTAGTGAGGCTGCTATAAATAGCAGCTTGTGGGTTTGGCCACTGTGGAGGATTATCTCATTGTTGTGTTTCATGACTGCTTTACTGACTGACTTGTTGTGTGCTGATTTTTCCCTGCTTTGGAACTAAACCAGAGCAAAGTGTGTTTCACTTTGTGAAAGAAGGACTTTGAATTGCTTCACAGCTGCAAGCTAAGTATCACAGGACTGATAAGGGACTTGTATAAATTACCAGTTTGTTTGGAGACAGTACTCTTTGCTATACCAAAAGAGGGCTTAGTTTAAGTGAATTTTCATTATAAAGAACATTGTTTTGAATTTTCAAACGCGTGTGTGTGTCTGAAATTTGTACCTGTGAATTTTTGGGAGGATTCTACCAGAGAGCCCGACAGAACAGTATCTGGCAATATAATTGATTTGGATATAAACATCCATTTCTCTCTCTCTCTTCCTCTTTCCCTCCCCCCTCTCCCTCCATGACAAACTGCGCTTAACGTGTAGTCCTTAATGAACTACATCTACATAGAGGGAAGTAAGCAGTCAGTACTCTTTATCATCTTCATAATCAAGGTTCTGGCTATGTGGTTGTGGCCACCATCTTGACTTTCTTGAATATCTCTATTGCTCAGGGCTATCGAACTCTGGATGCCTCACGTGCTGGCCACACCCTCACCCAGTTTAGCAAAGGTGGAAAAAATCACAATATGCCACGTGATGCTGCCCTGACGACATGAGCTTGACATCCCTGCTTTAGCTTAATTTCTAAATCATATAGCTGAAGGCTATGGTTTGAATGAGGAAACAGCCATTATGAATAAATGAAATTCATGCCATGGCTATTGTATTTGGAATCCTGACCTTTCTGAATGTCAGATGCTTCTGAAATGGGTTTAAGAACATTTTTAAATACATACACAAATCCATTTATATTTCCCGAAAGCCATTCCAGATGCTAATTCAAACAGTAAAGCTGCATTTTGCATCTGGCCTTCAGCTTTTGACGCAAAAGATCATTTGCCTTCTACAGAATGGCCATATTTAAAAAACAAACAAACAAACAAACATATATTTATAAAACATGAAGGAATCACAGATTTCAGGAAAAGTATGTCTTTTATTATTTTTTCCCTAAATTGAATTTGACATCCTGCTTCTTTTATTCTATTTCTCCAATACTTTTCCTCTTTGATTTTCACCTACAAAGAGCTCATCTGTGTGTTCAACAGCATAAAATGCACTTTTCTCTAACAAAATATATCCAGGATAATTATTCTGCCAAGCTGAAGTTTTTACAAAGTAAAATGCTGAACGCCAAATGCGTTCAGGGTGTAAAATTATATCTTCCACATTTCTCCTCAGAAAATATATTTTTAAGTGTTGAATTATTCTACTGATGAAATCTTAAAGGATGGAAAGATTGTTTATTTACTTTTACTGAGGATGATTTTATTGAATATATTCTTGAAGAACTTTCTTAACCTCCAACTGCTGTCTGGTATGTTTAGAGATCAACTTTATCTTAAACACTAATCAGAAGCAGCACAAGGTGTTTTTTTTTCAAAGCATAAAATAAGCATATCAGGAAATTGCTTAGATTTGCAGGTGTTAAGAGTGATCAAACGGAAAGGTTCTGATTAGTTGAAGACATCAGCAGTCTCAAAAGTAATGCTTATGCTTATTTCAAAATGAAAATGAGGTGCTCTTTTGCTTGACAAGAGTTAAACAGTAAGTCATGCTGAAGTCAACATAGACATTCGTCTCCTTATAATAAGGATAGCTTGCATGCATTAGAGCCTCTGGCTATAAATTGCTTTTTGACAAATTTGGTATCCATAATGTGTGGACAGCCTTTGTGAAATGAAAACGTGCATCCAATTCTTGATAGATGGCATGTTTGACTGCAATCATGTAGAAACCAATTGCAATAACCTTCTTGGCCACACATTTAATTGGCATTTTTGAACTGTTATCATCTCTGGGTAGGTGCAGCTCTCATGTTGCTAAGTAGACTTTTTAAAATCCCACCTTTATTAATTTTATAAATAGCTCAAGGTGGTGAAAATACCTACTGTAATACTCCTTCCTCCTTCTATTTTCTCCACAACAACAATACTGGCAGGCGGGAAGGATTGAGAGAGTGTCACCCAGTTGGCTTTCATGTACTATTAGTAGTAGTAGTCGTAGTAGTAATAGTTGTTGTTGTCCTCGTCATAGTAGTAATAGTAGTAGCAGTAGTAGTAGAAATAGTAGTGGTGGTGGTGGTCGTTTATTATCATTGCACCTCATACAATGAAATTAAAGGCCATCTTCAGTGTGCATTGTACATAAAAAACCCCTATGGCAATCAGAGTCCATTTCAGAATGAACGGCATATAAATGCAATAAATAAACTATAAAAAGTAAAACAAAAACACATGTCCTTCACATTCTATATAATTGAATTGAAAACCCCTGATATTGTATAATATTGCACTATACAGTAGAATTTGCTATAGTTACTGCTCTGGTATAGAAACTGTTTTTCAGCCTATTTCTCCTTGTTTTCATTATCCTGTACTGTCTGCCAGATGGGAATAGAATAGAGTAGAATAGAGTAGAGTAGAATAATAATAATAATAATAATAATAATAATAATAATAATAATAACAACAACAACAACAACAACAATAACAACAACAACAGACCTTGGAGGTCTTCCAATCCAACCCCCTGCTTAGGCAGGAAACCCAACACTATTTCCGACAAATGGTTGTCCAACATCTTCTTTAAAACTTCCATAGAATGGAGTGGAGTGGAGTGGAGTGGAATGGAATGGAATGGAACGGAATGGAACGGAATGGAACGGAATGGAACGGAATGGAACGGAATGGAACGGAATGGAATAGAATAGAATTCTTTATTGGCCAAGTGTGATTGAACATAAAAGGAATTTGCCATTGGTGCATATGCTCTCAGTGTATATAAAAAGAGAAAAATAATATTAATCAAGAATCATGAGATACAACACTTTGTGATAGCCACAGGCTACTAATAAGCAATCAAATCATACTAGGAAATGAACAGGACAATATAAATGATAAGAATACAAAGCAACATGGTTATAGTCATAAGTGGAAAGAGATAGGTAATAGGGAAGATGAGAATAATAATAATAATAATAATAGAAATACAGTACAGCAATACAAAATATAGTAATAAAAGTAAAAGTAATAGTTCAAAATAAGGGTGCACAGGATAAAATGGATCTTTAAGAATATTTTCAAATTTTGTAAAGCAGCAGGAGCAATAAAACTCTTCCAAAGAGGGGGGAGGGCAACCAATGATCCACTGAGCTCTGGAGCACTGTCCAATGTGTCACTGTGTAATTAGCAAACCATACACAGGTGCAGTAAGTTAAAGTGCACTCTATGTTGCAGTGGTAGAAGGTCACCAGCAGTAGTTGGTTGCTCCTGGTTTGGACTGGTTCCTAGAACCAGTAGCAGCAGTGGCAGCCCACCTGGAATGCTTCTGTGCATGTACAAAAGTATTGTGCGCAAGGACGAGCACACACATGAAGTGGTGGCAAAATATTTTACAACCCACCACTGGTCACCAGCAGTTTTTCATTCAGTTGTTGTTTACAAGGTGGGACTAGAACTCACCATCTCCTGGTTTATAGCCCAGTGCTTTAACCACTAGACTAAACCTGCTCAGTTTTCACCAAAAAGCATTGCCAACTCTGCAAGGAGTTGCCTCGAGAAGGGCAGCATAGAAATCTAATAGATAGATAGATAGATAGATAGATAGATAGATAGATAGATAGATAGATAGATAGATAGATAGATAGATAAATAAATAAAAACCTTTACTATCCTACAGAGCAAATTAAACATTTGGTCAAAAAAACCCCATATTAAATGACAGAAATGCATCCATTCTTTCTATGAATTGTTGAAAAACAATAACTGATCAATGTGTTTCTAAAGATTTATCATCATCTGAAACTCCTAGTCTGCAAATAAAGTAATGCAATTATGCTAGTTTCAATTTTACAAACACAAAATAAGCAGATGTTGGATTTTAATGTAATATAAATTAATTATCTATATCACCAAATGAAGCAGGCTCTTTGATAGGGAAGGCTCAATAGTGTATCCAAACTGCTGCACCTAATTTAAATCTAAATAGTATGGTTGGTACTCAGGCTTAGGGGTTTAAAAAAAGGAAAGTGGAAAGTAAATAAAAATAATATCATTCACAGATATAAACCACAATTGCATTCATTAAATTAGGACTAAAATTGCAACTATCCATTTAACTATGCATGAGAATCATCTTTGAATTACTGTGCCGTGTATGTATATCATTAAAATCCTTTAACCATTACTAAGATATCTGCAAAAAAATGTAGATTTTTTAGTGTCATTAGTAAGTAAAAACACTTATTAATGCATAATTAAAAATATGAATAAACTAATTTTCCCAAGGAAGTAGTTTTAGAAAATTTTGTGAACATAACAACATGCTGACATCTGCTTTTAAACAGTATCTGAATGCATTACTGCAGGCTGATTCTGCCGACTGCCAGGAGTTCAATTCTGACTCCACCTTCCATCGTTCTAAAGTTGGTAAAATGAGGACTCAGATTGTTCTTAGTAAAACAGAAATAGAAATAAAAATAGAAATAGAGATGGGGAATGGGGAATGGGAATATGAATATGAATAGAGTAGAGTAGAGTAGAATAGAGTAGAGTAGAATGAAGTCGAGTCGAGTCTAGTAGAGTAGAGTAGAAAGAACAGAACAGAACAGACTTATTTTATTGGCCAAGTGTGATTGGACACACCAAGAATTTGTCTTGATGCATATGCTTTTAGTTTACATAAAAGAAAAGATACATTCATCAGGAATCATAAGGAACAACACTTAGTAATAGTCATAGGGTACAAATAAGCAATCAGATCACATTAGGAAACAGTCACTATAAATTGTAAAAATAAAAGCAACAAAGTTACAGTCATGGTCTATGAAGTGGTATATACATATATAGCTATTGCTATCACTTTCAAGTTGTGATTAAGAACTATCCTCAATAGCAGTCAACAGAAAGATTAGACTGTTAATTATTCCCAGAGTCTCCTCTGTCCCACCCTATGACAAAGTGAAATATTAATAGTAGAAGACTAAAAGCCATTATTATTATTATTATTATTATTATTATTATTATTATTTATTTATTTATTTATTTATTATTATTGGCGCTCAAGGCGGCAAGATGCGCGTACCATGCCGCCTTGATTGCATCAGCGGAATCCCACCCGGCCGCTCTGTTTAGGGTGACCCGCTCCCTTCTTAACCAGGGGGGAGTTGGGGAGCCCTTGCAGAGTAGTGCCGAGGATTTTAACATGTTTTTCGCTGATAAAGTCGCTCAGATCCGGGCCGACCTCGACTCCAATTGTAAAACAGAGTCGACTGACAACGAGTCAGTCGAGGTGACTGGGGCACGTACTTGTCCACCTGTCTGGGAAGAGTTTGATCTGGTGACACCTGATGAAGTGGACAAGGCCATTGGAGCAGTGAGTTCCGCCACCTGTTTACTGGATCCGTGTCCCTCCTGGTTGGTTTCGGCCAGCAGGGAGGTGACACGGAGCTGGGCCCAGGAGATTACCAACGCTTCCTTGGGGAGGGGAGTTTTTCCAACACTCTATAAAGAAGCGCTCGTGCGCCCCCTCCTCAAGAAGCCCTCCCTGGACCCAGCCGTACTTAATAACTATCGTCCAGTCTCCAACCTTCCCTTTATGGGGAAGGTTGTTGAGAAGGTGGTGGCACTCCAGCTCCAGCGGTCCTTGGAAGAAGCCGATTATCTAGGTCCCCAGCAGTCGGGTTTCAGGCCCGGTTACAGCACGGAAACCGCTTTGGTCGTGTTGATGGATGATCTCTGGTGGGCCCGGGACAGGGGTTTATCCCCTGTCCTGGTGCTCCTTGACCTCTCAGCGGCTTTCGATACCATCGACCATGGTATCCTTCTGCACCAGCTGGAGGGGTTGGGGGTGGGAGGCACTGTGCTCCAGTGGTTCTCCTCCTACCTCTCTGGCCGGTCGCAGTCGGTGTTAGTGGGGGGTCAGAGGTCGGCTCTTAGGTCTCTCCCTTGTGGGGTGCCTCAGGGGTTGGTCCTCTCCCCCCTGCTATTTAACATCTACATGAAACCGCTGGGTGAGATCATCCAAGGACATGGGGTGTGGTATCATCAATATGCTGATGATACCCAGCTTTACATCTCCACCCCAACGAAGTGGTGGAAGTGATGTGCTGGTGCCTAGAGGCTGTTGGGGCCTGGATGGGTGTCAACAGACTCAAACTCAACCCGGATAAGACGGAGTGGCTGTGGGTTTTGCCTCCCAAGGACAATCCCACCTGTCCGTCCATTACCCTGGGGGGGGGGGAATTATTGACCCCCCTCAGAGACGGTCCGCAACTTGGGCGTCCTCCTTGATCCACAGCTCACATTTGAAAACCATCTCTCAGCTGGGGCAAGGGGGGCATTTGCCCAGGTTCGCCTGGTGCACCAGTTGCGGCCCTATCTGGACCAGGACTCATTGCTCACAGTCACTCATGCCCTCATCACCTCGAGGTTCAACTACTGTAATGCTCTCTACATGGGGCTACCTTTGAAAAGTGTTCGGAAACTTCAGATCGTGCAGAATGCAGCTGCGAGAGCAGTCATGGGCTTACCTAGGTATGCCCATGTTTCACCATCACTCCACAGTCTGCATTGGCTGCCGATCAGTTTCCGGTCACAATTCAAAGTGTTGGTTATGACCTTTAAAGCCCTTCATGGCATTGGACCAGAATATCTCCGAGACCGCCTCCTGCCGCACGAATCCCAGCGACCGATTAGGTCCCACAGAGTGGGCCTTCTCCGGGTCCCATCAACTAAATAATGTTGGTTGGCGGGCCCCAGAGGAAGAGCCTTCTCTGTGGCGACACCGGCCCTCTGGAACCAACTCCCCCCGGAGATTAGAACTGCCCCTACTCTTCCTGCCTTCCGTAAACTCCTTAAAACCCACCTTTGCCGTCAGGCATGGGGGAACTGAAACATCTCCCCCTGGGCATGTTTAATTTATACATGGTATGCTTGTGTGTGTGTGTCTGTTAGTATATGGGGTTTTTTAAATTTTCAAATATTTTAAATTTAGTCGGATTATTTATGATTTGTTTCACTTGTTGTGAGCCGCCCTGAGTCTTCGGAGAGGGGCGGCATACAAATCCAAATAATAAATAAAATAATAAATAAATAAATTATTATTATCACTATCACTATCACTATCACTATCACCATCATCATCATCATCATCATCATTATCATTATTTAGATTTAGATTTATATGCCGCCCCTCTCCAAGGACTGTTTGTAGAAAAGATTTTACACTCAATCACTAGTTTAATTTTATTTCCCTCCTAGAACAGAACATTTATCACTTTTAATAACTAATACTGGTTTTACAAAAATGATATTTTCTTAAGTACGATAGGAATGTTTTCTTTTCTCTCTGTCCCTCTTCTGGGCACTGAATGAGACATGGTTTGGACCATTGATCATACATCATGTAGAACCTGAAATTAATATACCTGCATAAATAGATTTGATTGTTGGTGATAAGAAGTGAAAGCAAATTATTTTTCCCCCTACGGTGAATTGAAACTATGGAAATTGCTGATTACTCAATGCTGGATATGGCCAGTTATTTCAGTTATTTCATCACTATCTAGGTCTCTCTCTCTCCTTCCCTCCCTCCCTCCATCTCCCTGAAAGAGAGAGGGGGTAGAAGGACACACACATATACACACACAGAGTAGGGCGGGAGAATATAGACAGACAATTGTGTAGGTGAGAATGGCCAGCCATGGACTATTCCTTCATGATTATTTCATCTCCGGTCAAATGAACACAATCTGTAATTATGAACATGTATTCACTTCTTTCATGAAGGCCCCCCCCCCCCAAGGTGGAGTCCTGACAATCCAGGTTTGAGACCTGAGCTTCATGCAATGGGATGAACTCCCATTCTTGCCTCAGCTTCTGCCCACCTAGCAGTTTAAAAGCATGCAAATGTGAGTAGACAAATAGGTGCCACTTTGATGGGAAGATAACAGCATTCCCTTTATCTTTGGCATATAGCTATGCTGGCCACATGAGCACAGAATTTGTCTTTGGACAATGCTGGCTACCACAGCTGCAAAACAGAGGGGACAACTATTTACCATTAGACATGACAGGAAAACCTTTACCTTTTTACTTTTATTTTTTATTTATTTTTTATTTATTTAAAACATGAACATAGCCACCCATTTTATAACCAATTCTGGACAGCTCCCAAACATCTTTGACAAAGAGGACTATAGTCTGAAGAAAGAATGTTGTATTTCGTATCAATTAAGTGTTTTGCTACTGAGATTGGGATCTCTATTTATTGGCAGAAGACCCTTATGCTATCTGTTGCTCGGCGCACATTGTATTCACGATTCAGTACGTTTGAAAGCTTACTATTCTCTGAATACTAGTATCTTCTAGAAATTTTTGGTCTGTGTTTATACATTCAACTTAAAATAGAAATGAGCAACTTTTTTTTACTGCTCTGAAACTTCCTGAGGGCTTTCAACTTTTCATGAAAAATGTGTAGAAAGCAGGAATGAAAATAAAGGGTTGGTTAGTAGAGCTTTGCTTTTCCTTTTCTGCATCTAGCTTAATTGCTTATCACCACAATGTATGTTTTTTACTTGTAAAGTTTAAACTATGAAGCAGCTGCAGTTTTGTGTGAAGATGTTTTCTCACTGAATTCTTTCTCAGAACCTCCCTGCAAAAATGTGCTAATAAAGCATCAGCAGCACAATAATAATTAGAAGTTGGTTTAGCCAACACATAAAAACTAACTTAGCAGGCAGGGGTAATTTTTTTAAAAAAAGTGGTGTCACTTGTAATAAAAGCTTCCTAATTTCTGCTTATTAGCATAAATTTATGCTAACATTAACATAAGTATGTTAAATGGTAGCTGACTCTTGGCCCATGTTGGCCAGCAATGCAACTAGTACTCCACAATGTTGAAAGCAACAGGTTTGGAAAAGCTATTGAATAAAGCTATTATGTATGCAATTTTGTTGGGGTGGGGTGGGGGTGCTGGTTTGATTATTATTGTTGGTGATTTTATCAGTGCCTTTGAGGTATTTTTATTTAATTTAACATGGGGGGGGAAGGAAAACTGTGATTAAAGATACAACAATCTCTGAAGCAGGGGTGAAATCCAGCAGGTTCTGACAGGTTCTGGAGAACCGGTAGCAGAAATTTTGAATAGTTCAGAGAACTGGCAAATACCATCTTTGGCTGGCCCCAGAGTGGGGTGGGAATGGAGATTTTGTAATATCCTTCCCTGAGGAATGGGGAGGGAATGGAGATTTTGCAGTATCCTTCCCCTGCTACGCCCACCGAGTCACACCATGCCCAACAAGCCATGCCCATAGAACCAGTACTAAAAAAAAATGGATGTCACCACTGCTCTGAAGGCAGATTATTCCATAGAATAGCAGTTGCAACAGGGTAGATATGCTTACTGGGTCCTATAAGATATATTTTTTCATGGATTTGGATTGGGCCCTCCCATTGGACTGCCAGCAAGTAGAAATAATTGCAGCCCAGTGCACTTTCAGGCATATTTTGATGGGACATTAGTAGATTTGTAACCACAGCTAAACTTTAAAACCAAATCTTAGGAGAGCTAACTAGTATGCAGACAGAACAAGGGTTATTAATATTTGGATATTAGGAGAAAGGAAAGTAAAATAAGGAATTGACTGCTTCTTTAGAAAAATAGCAATAGCAATAGAACGTAGACTTATATACTGAGTCAATCTTGAGCTAGTGGGAATCGAACTGCCAAACTGCTGGCACAAGTCAGTCAGCAAAAGTAACCTTCAGTGGTGCATTCTAACCACTGTGCCACCACGGTTCATAATGGCATCTTTAAAAACAAATAAGCAGCAAAAGCTTGTGCTAGCATCAGCATTTCAATATAACAGGATGTTTCAAATATAGATTAGGGACGCTATACAGATTCTTGCTTCGACTTTTATCAGTCCAGTCTCCAGGCGCAGAAGTGTATTTGAGACGCAACGTGGCATCTGGAGAATTGCTCTAATAAATTTGGATTGAACTAATTCTAGTGGTGTAAAGTGTAAAGCTGAAGCTGGTGGTCCAAGCAAGGACCCGTAAAGAAGCTAAGCTATAGCGTCCCTAAATATGTGGTAAAGCTTAATTTTTTTCCGCAAGGTCTTGCTCAGTTAATCCTTCACGATGAATTTTCCTCCTCATGGATTAAGGCCATCGAGTTCAATCTTCACAAATTAGGCTTCTCCCCAGATTTAATACTCAAGATGAACTATGATCTAGCAGGACAGACCTTGCGACAAAGGATGGAGGACATCGAGAGGCAGGAGGACTTGGGTAGAGCTCCGCTGTTTCTGGCCCCAGATGCCACTAGATATGTTGTGGCTCCTGCAAGATACCTGGGACAGCTAGAGTCAGCAAGCCATTGAAAGGTATTTGCTGTTGTATGGTGCCGTGCACTTCCATCCGCTGTTTTGTACGGCAAGTACAAGGGAACTCCAGCCACTGAAAGATTTTGCCCTTGTGGCTCAGGAGAGATGGAGACTGAGGGACACATGCTCCTGAGATGCTCCTTGTACACTGACATTAGGAGAAAGCATATTCTACCACTTATTGAGGGATATCTTGGCCGTTCGGACGTTGCCTGTCTCTGGTGGTTGCTTGGGGATGAGCAGGCCAGGATTACGGCACAGGTGGCCAGATTCTGTGCAGCAGCAGCAGCGGGGATTCATCGCAAATCTGTGCCTTCATAGCAAGATACGTACATCTCTTGTATAGTTACAATGGGTCAATCTTGGTTGCTCAGCCAAAAGTCCTGTTTCCTGTTCTTTTTCCTTTTAATTATTATTAGTATTATATTGATGGTCTTTGACCGTAAATAAAATTTTATTATTATTAAATATAGATTGTACATTTAATGAATTCTTAAATTCATTGGATACAGCTGGGCTAAGAAACAACTGTATGCTAAATTGAGTAAGACTTTATTGAGAAATAATGGAGCAGAAAATAAAGGACTAAGGAGCTGATGGATGAATGGATAAAGGATAAATTAAGGAATGAATAGAGTCTCCATTGCAACTGCCCAAATATAATGGAGATAGAGTTTTTATAAAGAATAGTTTTCAGTATTTAGGAGCACACCTGGCATAATAAAAACTCCAGTCCCAAATATAATCTTGATAGTTCATGCTGATTACAGTGGGAAATATATAGGACAAATAAAGATAATTTGGATCAGAACAGTGAGATTGAAAGTAAATATTCAAAACTTTGACCAAAATTCCATAATACATTTCAGTTAAAACTCAATCATGCTTTTTAAAAAATAATTGGTGATCAGCACATTTATTTTTCCCATTCCCAAGTGCACAAAGCTGCATTAAATGAGTGATTGGTTTATATTTTCTCCTTTTTCTTAATGCCCAAAGCATGTAAAATACCTTTTTAAAAATGCATTTATTTCACTTACCGAACAGATTTACATGCAGGCAGTTCGCTACTAGCAGAAGTGAATGCTAGTAAGGTTAAATTGCTTTCCTTTTCTGTGTGAAATGACAGAGCTTAAAACTTTCAAAGGGCTTAAGAAAGAAGCTAATATTTTAATTGGCTTGTTTTCTCTGTAGCCAAGATTAATAGCTCTGTCAGTGTGGCTGGATGATAAGAAACAGATGAACACATTGTGAAATAATAAGTTGCAGGAAATATTATGACAGCATTAATTTGTAATTTTAGGGTCCAATTCTCGTGTTTTTCCTGACTTGGTGACAGTTTTAAATGTTTAATAGGATTATATTCAAAACCAATGTTCTTGCAATCTTGCCAAGTTCTTCAAAAAGGTAGATTGGATTTTTAAAATCTTTTCTTACTAGCCTATAAAGCAGTTACACAACCTTTCATCAGAATTATCTGCTTTCTAAACCATTTCACCCAGAAAAAGTGACTTCAAGTTACTTTCATGCAGCAATATTGTTTTTAATATTGAGTGTAGGTACATTGATAAAAAAAAACTGCACCCAAAGAATCCACACAATTATTCATTTATATACAATTCTTGAGCTGGTCAGAGACACAAAACATTTGATTTGACAAGGCTTTGATTGAAATACCCCTTGGAGCTGAAGTACTGACCAAAACAGCACTTTCTTTCGATGTTTTAGAAATCCAAATTGTAAAAGGGGCATCTTTGCATGCTCAGAGGCTGATGGCAAACAGATAAAGCAGTATACTTCAACTCTAGATAGCAAAATTGACTTGCAGTTTTCTGAATTAAGGTTTTGCCTTGAATTAAATTGCTGTAATGGCCCAGAATGAACCAATACCGTAAAGTGTGCAAAGATGTGGACAGGTAATTTTTGACTTACAAGTTTAGTGACCATTTGAAGTTACAATGGCACTGAAAAAGTGACTTATAACTTTTTCTCACACCTAGGATCATTGTATATCCCTGTGGTCACATGATCAAAATTTGTATTCTTGGCAACTGTGATGTATTAATGGCAGTTGTAGTGTCCCAGGATCATGTGATCCTCTTTTGCAACCTTCTGACAAGCAAAGTCAATGGAGAAACCAGATTTACCCTACCACCATGTTACTAACAACTGCAGGGATTCACTTAAACAACTGTGGCAAGCAAGGTCGTAAAATAGATGCAAAGTTCGCTTATCAACTGTCTTGCTTAGCAACTGAAATTTTTAGCTCAATTGTGGTCAAAAGTTGAAGACTACTTGTATAACATTATTTTAAAAAAACAAACAAACCCACAAGTCTTTTAGCGGAATAAGAGAGATAAGATGTTCAATTTTCACTAGTTTATGTTGACTTTCCATGCTAGGTTGTATGCACTCAAAGCCTGTGGTTGAATTGTCTAGATTATTTTGTAAAGTTCTGCAATAACTTTGTACAAATGGTCCAAGTACATTTCTGCCTGATGCATAATCCTTCACCAAAGTTTCACATATTGTAAAAAATATTCATCAAAAACACAGCACATCTCTGATCTATCCTTAATTACCTCTTACAGATATCCTGATGAATTTCTGTCTCGTACAAACTATAATTGTTCATAAAATCCCTTGGCAGACTATGGAGTCCTTGTATAAGAACAGATTTATAGAACTTCACTATGTAGGTGTCATCATCATCATCATTATCATCAACATCATTTTAGCCATTGTCTATCCGCTGCACGATGAAGGCCTCTTCTGTTTCCAACCAATACGAGCTGTCTTGAGCTTTCTTTTGCCAATTTGGCCCACAACACTTGCTAATGATGTCAATCTATATTATTTTAGATCTTTTTATGGACTTTTTAAATCAAATGGGATTCACTTTATGACTGCCTTGGTTCATTTGCCATTGGTTCCTCCTGCTATGTGACTAGCTGTTTCCATTTCAATTATTTTACTCCCTTGATGATATTGTACACTTGTTCTCTAATCCATGTGCAAGTATTTCTAATTAGCCTTGTAATGCCAAACATGCATCTTTCCATGGCTCTTTGTACCACTTGTACCTTTTGTATCAATTGTGGGGTTAGTGTCTATGTTTCACCAGCCTATGTTAGAGCAGGTAGCATACACTGATCAAAAATGTTTCAGGCATAAAGGAAGGTTTATTTATTTATTTAATTTGACTTCTATGATGCCCAATCCTGAAGGACTCAGAGCGGCTTATAACAATAAAAAAAATTACAAAGAACAATAAAAAGAAGTCAAAAACTACAATCTAAGCTCTAAAACCCTAATTAAAACTCGTAGTAAAATAATTCAACAATGTGCATACATACCATTCATACACATTCATACACATGGCCAAGCTGGTTGTTAATTCAGGGCCCCCAGGCCTACTGGCATAGCAGGTCTTC
Source organism: Erythrolamprus reginae (assembly GCF_031021105.1). Lineage (NCBI taxonomy): Eukaryota > Metazoa > Chordata > Lepidosauria > Squamata > Dipsadidae > Erythrolamprus > Erythrolamprus reginae. The sequence continues at coordinate 170,570,345 of NC_091950.1, read as the reverse complement.
GTGGCCTTACGAAAAGCCAGCAGGGTGGGAGCAGGGTGGATATCAGGGGGAAGTTGATTCCATAGAGCCAGGGCAGCAACAGCGAAGGCTCTCCCCCACAGTCCTGCCAACCTGCATTGCTTAGTTGATGGGACCTGGAGGAAGTCGACTCTGTGTGCTCTCATTGGTCTCTGGGAGGTATGTGGCAAGAGACGGTCCTGTAAATAGTCTGGCCCTGAGCCATATAGGGCTTTATAGGTAATAACCAACACCTTAATTGTGCCTGGAGACTAATAGGAAGCCAGTGCAGCTCGGGGTGCACCCTTGACAACACACATGGCTGCATTCTGGACAATTTGGAGTCTCCAAATACTCTTCAAAGATAGCCCCATGTAGAGCGCATTGCAATAATCAAGATGGGAGGTGATGAGGGCCTGAACAACTATACGTAGAGCCTCCTGGTCCAGATAGGACCGCAACTGGTACACTAGGTGAACCTGGGCAAAGGTCCCCCTGGCCACAGCTGAGAGAGGTGATCAAAGTTCAGCTGTGGATCCAGGAGGACACCCAAATTACGGACCCTATCTGAGGGGATCAGAGTTTCTCCCCCCAGAACAATGGACGGACAGATCGAATAGTCCTTATGAGGAAATGCCTAGAGCCACTCGGTCTTGTCTGGGTTGAGCTTGCACCTGTTGACCCCCATCCAGACCCTTACAGCTTCCAGGCACCAGCACATCACATCACTGAATCGGGTGGAGATGTATAACTGGGTATCATCAGTGTACTTATTGTACCTCACCCCATGCTGTCAGATGATCTCGCCCAGTGGCTTCATGTAGATATTAAATAGTAGGGTAGATTGGACAGACCCCTGTGGCAGCCCACAAAGGAGAAGCTGAGCAGTGGACTTCTTCCCCTCCCCCACGGACTGTGAATGACCAGAGAGATAGAAAGAGAACCACCATAAAATGGTTCCTCCCACTGCCAATCCCTCCAGCCGTCACCGAAGGATACCATGGTTGATGGTATCGAAGGCCACTGCGAGGTCGAGGAGCACCAGGATAGAGGAATATCCCCTATCCCAAGCCAGAGCTGGTTTCTGTGCTGTGACTGGTCCTGAAGCCAGACTGAAAGGAGTCTAGATAATCAGCTTCATCTAAGGACTGCCAGAGCTGGAGTGCCACCACCTTCTCAACAACCTTATCCAAAAAGGGCAGGTTGGAGACTGGCTTATAGTTCTTCAATGCTTAACTTGCCAAATGATTGTCAACTACATTGAACATTACATACAGCTATAATCCACCAAAACCAAAGTAAACCTGATAAAATTTTGTGGTCCAAGATGCTTAGTGTGGTACGAGTTATTCAGAATTCAATCCAAACAATATTACCAATTGCTTATTTTCTAAAACTATGAATGGGATCTCTGATTTCAATCAAGTATTTGCGGAAATGTTTTTGAGGAACCCGCTGCATGAAAAATGTGAAATAAGAGGAACTAAAGGAGACCAAAAATAAAAATAAAAAATGGCAAGACATCCTTGGTCGCAAACAGGTTTCCAAGAGTTCAAAACCAACACTTACAGAGAGAGATGAAGACAGAGCAGCACAAAGCACCTTTAAAAAAAAAAAAAATAACTGAGAAAGGAAATTAAAGTAGTTGCATAGACATTTAGGCAAAAAATAACTGCTTAATAAGATTTGCATAGGGTTGCAATATTTTAGGATTTGTAAATCTCAAAATAAATTCTAGCTATGGAGGCTGTTACTGTTGCTGCTGAGTTGCAAAATCCTCTCCTTTTAAGCACCGAACCTCTCTGTTATAGTCAGTGTGGGAGCTGCATTGAATATTTTTTTTAAAAAAAAAAAGTACATTCCTTTCCACTTTATTGCTTCAGTGTAAGGTCTGCTTCATTTGCTTCTTCTACATCATAAATCCTATTTGTTTTGTTAATGGTAGGTCATATTTGGTTAGGGATCTCATCTTTCATATCCCTTTCCTCAGGTGATCTCTTTCAGGATGAATTTTTAATTTCCACCAATAGAGATTGTTGCATGCAGTATTTCTTAGGGCCATACATCCTTCAATAGTGGTTTGAAGGAAAGAAACTGTGTCAAATTTTACACAAGCACACCATCCTTTTCTGCTCTTCATTTAATGCAGCCCCTATCTCTTTTTTCAAATATCCACAAGAGTAGGACTAAAGGCTGCCTTAAGAAAGTTAATGAATTTAAATTAATGTGTCTCTCTTCCAGCAGTGGTATATTTTTGCCCTCCAGGATGGCATAAAAGCTTTTAAAAGAGGGGCAGCTTTAATGAACATTGAAGAGTTATGACTATGAGGAGCACAAATCCATTTTTCTGAATCATTTTCCATGTGAGCATGTTCCTTAATGTGTTTGAAATGACCAAATCAAGGAACCACTAAGAACAGTCCCACCAACTCTGACAGTAATCAATGTTTATTATTATTATTATTATTATTATTATTATTATTATTATTATTATGTCAATACAACACAGCAAACGAGATCACTATGCTGTATTTCATTTTTCATCACCAGTTGGGCGCTTCCCAAGCACCTAGGACTGCATGATGTAGCACGAATTATGTTTGCCGATACCTGTAAAGCGGCCTTTTGCAATTGACAGATGAACATTTTGTCAATTCCGATGGTTTTCAAATGTCCGCTGAGATCCTTTGGCATTGTGCCTGGTGTGCCAAGTACCACTGGGACCACTTTCACTGACTTATGCCAGAGTCGCTGCAGCTCGATTTTTAGATCTTCGTATTTCACTAATTTCTCTAGCTGCTTCTCCCCAATTCTGCTGTCTCCTGGGATTGCAATGTCGATGATCTGTACTTTCTTTTTCTCCACAATCAGGATGCCTGGTGTGTTATGCTTCAGAATTCGGTCAGTCTGACATCGGAAGTCCCACAATAGTTTTGCTTGCTCATTTTCGACCACTTTTTCAGACTTTTGATCACATCAGTTCTTTGCCACTGGTAAATGGTAGTTCCAACACAAGTTCCAGTGGATCATCTGTGCCACAGCATCATGTCTATGCTTGTAGTCAGTCTGTGTGATCTTTTTGCAGCAGTTGAGTATGTGATCGATTGTTTCATCTGTTTCTTTACAGAGTCTGCACTTTGGATCATCTGCTGATTATTATTATTATTATTATTATTATTATTATTATTATTATTATTATTATTATTTAGATTTATAATCCACCCCTCTCTGAGGAATCGGGGCAGTTTAAGTGTTCTATAAGTTTTAGTGCTATTAAGCTGATAGCTGGATAATGAAATACAGTATCTGCAAGACAACAGCCAAACACAGAGCACAGTTTGATCCTAGACTACAAATATTGTCTTCTATTGATTCTCCTTAATGTAGACCTGGGCATTTTATGACCTCTGGGCCATATCTGGCCTTTTGGATGTCCCTCCCCAGCCTTTATGATGTCTATCAGAAATTAGAAATCAAATGTATATAGTGTAAGTAAACTATGTATGTAAAACAACTGCATTTCTTTTCTTTTGAACATGGTTGCTTTTTTCTCCTAATTTATATATGTGCATATATGTATGCCTACACACCTTCACAGCTGTGTTGGTTTGGTCCTCCAGAACAATCCCAGTTTCTCATGTGACCCTTTGGCATAATTAATTGTCCACCCCTGCCTTAATGTCTAGTGATAAGCGATTTGGGAGAGCATATTCCAAATGTGACAGAATGCCAAGGAGAATTTGGACAATACGTTTGTTTTACATCCTGGGATTCTCTTATGCAGTTCAGCTCAAATAAGGAGTGAACAATAGCTTTGCCCTTTATTCTAAATAAAGTGCCACTCCAGAAGGGCAAGGAAGTACTAAATGCACAATTAAGTATAACATTTCCTTGCTTTCTTTGGTGTAGGGTATTTGGGGACTCTTTGTTTCTTTCATGACTCATGAACTTCCAATCTATCTAATGCTTTGATGCCTTAAAAAGATTTGAACACTAAATATGCAAATCTCAGTAATGCTTCCTTTCTATAGAGGCTCCAATTTTGTCTCTTTGAGTTAGATCAAAGGAATGGACATCAAACACGAAGTTTCAAAATTGCGGCAGAGAATTAGAGTGGTTTTCCTTATGTAGAAGGATTTGATACTGAAATGTGCCTGGTCTACGATTTAAACTGGTTGCAATGTTAGTTACTGGATTTATAAAGATATGTCAGTGAAATGTGTTACAAGATGCATGCAATAATTAATAGGAAAAAAAATACTGGTAATGTTGTGGTTGGATCACAGGCTCAGCCCGCTCCTTTGATAATGGATTTTGAGTCAGATGAACCAGGTCCATCCAAGCATCAGAGACCTGTGTGGCTATTGGAGGATTCAGACAGTGAGGGGGAAGGAGAGATGGAAGCTGAAGGTTCTGGGGAGATAGAGGTGGAGGCCCTGCAATGCCTATGGAACCCCCAGCTAGGGCCTTGTCTGGGTCACATGAGGAGGGGGTGATTAACAATCCAATCCTGAATGTGCTTGTGTGAAGGATTAGGGGGAGACAGGAACAGCTGTGGAGACCCAGGAGGAGATCTTGATCACAGCTGAGAGTAATAGGGAATTCTGCAGCATGCATAAAAGGGGAGGTTTGTGGGAGGGTTCCCAGAGAAAGAGATCCTGAGTTTTCTCTAAACTAACATCCCTGCTTTCTTGGGGAAACCCAGCCTTTGGAAAATTGCTTTATGAAAGACTGGAACCTTTGCAAAAATAGTGAGTACCCTTGCTTCAGTCCAGTTCAGAGATATGATTTACAAACCTTGGGGATTTTTGGACATTTGTTATCTGCCTTGAGGATAACTCAGATTCTTTGGCAATAAACAGACATTCTTTTGCAATAATTGCGGTTCTCAGCCAGCTTGTTAATGAAATACATTTTTTGTGTTTCTGAAACTCCAGTCTGTGTTTTACTTTGACCTTAATTACTGCTCAGCTGTCATGCCAGACAGAACAGGTAAATCCAACCTTATTGCAATGTTCCACTGATTTTTGTGAGCCCATATTCCTCTGTATAAGTGTATATCATTTAGGCATCAAAAGAGGCCACTATACTTTCATCAGCTCAAGCCAGTTGGTTTATGATGGTATTGGCTTGTTCATAAGGAGAACAGCACCAGCATGATTTTTTTTAAATTTGGCAAATATGAAATCTTATTTGCCATTGCTTGTAGTGTCATAAGTTGACCTAAAGGAGAAAAAATTGAATTGAAGAATGTTTATCTATTTGTCAAATTTCTATGCCACCCATCTCCTCCACAAGGTGATTCTGAATTTTGGCACAACATATGCTTTTATTTCTCAATAAAATTTTAATCCAGAGCAAGAACAAGGAAATTGTAGAAGAACTAAATCTATATTTGGACATTGTATCCTTAATTCATAAATTTGCTTTCCCCCCTTAATTTCCATACGCTTAGTATATCTTATATTATAAACATATGATATTTTAATGCCAACAGAGAACAGATCAATCTTCTCCCATCTAGTACCAAGTTTACTGGGAACTCTGGAAGAAGCCAACTGAGAAATTCAGGAATAAACCTTACTTTTTCTTTAGGACTGTGAGTCTTTGGATGAAAAATAATATCCTGTTTGGAATGTAACCCATCCTTCATCTCTAGAGTCATCCCAATAAAAAAATGAACAATGGGTAGAATAATTAAAGCATGGAACAAGGCAGGCTTTTTCATGCCGCAAATTAAACTCTAGCAGATGTGTATTGCAGGTGTGGCTCATCAACACCATGACAATCCAACTTCTAATTTTCCTGTAATGCCTTGATTACTTACGAGTTAATCATGTGTGTTGTGTTGATAGAAAGATTACCAAATGCTGCTTCATCAATTCTTAATTAGGAATAAATCAACACCTTTTGAAAAGGTGATGAAACAATTTAGTATTCTTTTTTTAAGGAGGGAGGGGGAGAGAGAGAGAGAGAGCTTCACAACTCTTTGATTTTTTTATCTACAATTAGTATAATAAAAATAAAAAGTAGCCAGATATTGAAGCCAAATGTGAAGACAATTTGATTCATCATGGACCAGTCTAATTTCATTCCTCTCCCAATATGATATGTTGACAGATTCAAGCATGCACAAATGGGTCTCCCATGTTAGAGCAAAGAAACAATGACAAGTGCTACTTCGAATTTACTGCAGAAAATGATTTACGTAAATGTATTATAATTGGGCTTCGCATGTCTGTGTGTGACAGGTTTTATTACTGCATTTAATGGTTTGTTGCATAGTTTATGGGATAATGAATGTAATTTCCTTGTGTAATTCCATAAATAACAAATTTTTAATTAGGATAACCGTAGCAGCTTTGTTCCTTGGCCTAATTGATCTTTTGCTTTGTAAGTCGGAAAAGTAATGTACATATGAAATGAGTTATATCAATTATAGTCCATGTGGTTTCCAAAGTACCCAGATTTTGTTATTGTAATAAAACCATCATGAATCATTGGCTATTGCCAAGACAGTTATCTAAAGTATATGCAGTTATATTTCATAGATGTTTATTTAAAAGTTATAGTTACAATTTATGATAATGGAACATGAAGTATACTAACTGTAACTAAAGCATTTCCTTTTCTTTTTTGGTTTCTTTTTGTCTTAACTGGATTGCCCCATCTTACCAGTGTTTTATTCAATTGCATAATTTTATAGGGATGATTATTATTATTATTTTGCTAAATGAAAGAGGCATATTAGGGCATTCATACATGTTTTTATATAGTTCTTATTTTTAAAGAAACAATGTATACATTTATAATATGAATGTCCATGCCAAAGTGTGGGTTGTCGGTTATGCACTAAGCATTTTCAATATCCCTTGCCTTGTATTTATAATCTAGTAAAAAAGCCAGTCTGATCTAGAGATTAAGGCACAAAGCAGAATACCATGAGTTCAAATCTCTCCTTAGCCATGAAAGCCAGGTTAGGTACTGTCTCTCAGCCCAACTCACCTTAAAGACTTGTTGTGGGGAAAATAGAAGGAAGAAGTTGAGGATTTTTTCAAAGCTTTGCATTATTCATAAAATAAAAGTGGGATAAACGTAAAGGAATAAAAGTGATAGCAGAAGCTTGAATCAGCATACTGTGTCCATATTCAGCTATCAGGCAATTGACTTTAAGGTATGGGTGTTATGTGAATTTTGTTGTATGGGTATATACACACAATGACAATACAATTGTCAACATACAATACAATACAACATACAATGACAATAGTAAAGTATTTAAACTTAAACTGTAAAAGGTAGGCTAGGTTTAGCATGCCTAGAAATTTTCACTGAAACTTTTTACTAAGCATGTCACTATCCCATGTTTTACATTGATAATCATGTAAATGTAATTAGCTGGCTTTAAATTTAGAAACTTAGACATGAGGACATGACAAGCCTTTAGCCCTTCTGCCCGTGGGATCCTTTGGGAACTCAGGGGGAAAAAAGAGCAAAGTCACATGTTAGAAGCAACTTTAACAAGAATTAAACTGGCAGAGCTTTGTGTATCCACTCTGCTTCACCATCCAGCAACACTAAAAAGGAGCCTTTTCCTTTCATCTTTCTGTACTATTTTGATAAACTAGTCAGGTTATCCACCTGCACTTGTCCCTCCTTGGATCCAGTCTCATGACAGCCAGATCTTGCCTGGTGAAACAAGCATTTTTAGTCGAGTAGCAAAGACCTATTGGCTGGAGAAGGGATACTCAACATACATTACAAACACACAGTAGCAGCTTCCATATGAAGAGGATGGAGCAAAGCTTGTGTTTGGTGCTTCAAACTGACCTGAAGCTGAGTGGCACTGATACATGATATTAGGGTCAGATTTTTATTACTCCCTCATGATTTATTATCATACTGTCAGGCCCAACCCCAAAACAACACAAGGAAATCCAAACAAGTTCAAGGGATAGAATCTTGCCAGACTAAAGCTATAGCTTTCTCACCTACCAGATCTATCCTGACAATTTCTAAAGTGGGATTACCCTGAATATCTGTCCCTCTCTTCTTTCCAGTTCAGAACAGCCTCTTAATCTGGGCCACTCTCTGGGAAAAAGTAGGTAGGTAGGTAGGTAGGTAGGTACGTAGGTAGAGCCATAAGTCTTCTCCATTACTCCTACAAGTGCGTATTCCACAAACATCATTTAGTACTGAAGCACCACAGTTTCCACTTCAAAAAATATTGAGTGAGCCAGGAATATATTGCTTCCAGGTGTCTTTTTTTTGCCTCTAACAGATGGAGAGAGATAGAAAATATGATATTTCAATATGTTTGTTCCACCATATTCACTACAAGACAATTGTCACATCCCCACCTGAATTCACCTTAGAGATTTTAATATTCAAACCCAGCTATAAGGCATTAAAACTTGAAGTCTTTCAATCAGACTTTTAGAAGTGGCCATTGGTGCCAGGAATTGTGATACAGTAATATGTCATATCATCAGTTGGTAATTGTCAATTCAAATTACATTAGCAAAGTAATTGTAAAAAACTACCATGCAACTGCATTGAAGAAAAGTAAAATACAATAAACGAATGTGCATGAGTTTCAGCTAAATTCTCTGATGGGACTTGTTGATGAGAGACCACACTTAAAGACTGTTTTGTTCAAGGCTATTTTTGCAGTGGTGTGGAAAAGAGACTTGGGGGGGGGGTCCTGAGACAGAAGCATTTATCATAACCACGCTTTTAGTAGAATCATTTTTTCCTTTCTCCACCCTCTCTTCTGTTTTTAACTGTGAAACAGTTCTAGAAATAACAAATGCTGAACTAAGAGGAAGAACATTGGATAGACTCCAGAGTGTACTTTGTTTTTTGGAGCCTTTTCAAAAAAAGAAAGAGAAGCTAGCATTAGATAGAGGCACCACTTTGGCCAAATTGTGCAAAGTCATTTGCTCAGTGTTTTAGAAGGCAAAGGCCATAACAATTTTCTGATTTGTAAAATTTTAAGAAAAAAACATGGCAGAACAGGTTGAAGTTATTGTCTAGAATGCATTATATAATTCTGATGCCACATAATTGTCACTAAATTGGAATTTTTAACCTATTGGTAATACCTCTTCTGAGGATATACCACTCACTAAAATTTATCCTTCATTGATGGTGGAAGTTAAACACTAATATCGGAGGTGGGTTCCAACTTAACTTGCTACTAGTTTGCTCCCTCCCATGCCATGGGCATGCGTGCAGGCGTGTGCAATAATGAAACATTTTTTAAAATGTAAAACGAAAAAAAAAAAAAAGATGCCGACCACATTCATAGTGCCGGAACTCGGCTTCTGCGCATGCATAGAAAAAAATAATTTTAAAAAAACATTTTTTAAAAGATGGTGGTGCCCATGGACTGGCACTGACTGTGGCATCATCATGATGTCTCTAGCAGGTCGCTACAGGTTCAAGCGAACCAGTCCGAACTGGATGTTCTGTTGGAAAATTATCCCTTCCAAAAATATTTTACAGTCTGGATACTAATGTGTGAACACCTACTTTTGCTAATACAGTGATACCTCATCTTACAAACGCCTCATCATACAAACTTTTCAAGATACAAACCCGGGGTTTAAGATTTTTTTGCCTCTTCTTACAAACTATTTTCACCTTACAAACCCACCACCGCCGATGGGATGCCCCGCCTCTGGACTCCCGTTGCCAGCGAAGCACCCATTTTTGCGCTGCTGGGATTCCCCTGAGGCTCCCCTCCATGGGAAACCCCACCTCCGGACTTCTGTTGCCAGCGAAGCGCTTGTTTTTGCGATGCTGGGATTCCCCTGCTGGGATTCCCCTGCAGCATCGCAAAAACACAGAAGTCTGGAGGTGGGGTTTCCTATGGAGGGGAACCTCAGGGGAATCCCAGCAGCGCAAAAATGGGCACTTCGGCTGGCAAAAGGGGTGGATTTTGGGCTTGCACGCATTAATCGCTTTTCCATCGATTCCTATGGGAAACATTGTTTTGTCTTACAAACCTTTCACCTTAAGAACCTCGTCCCAGAACCAATTAAGTTTGTAAGACAATGTATCACTGTATTTACCATATTTTTTGGAGTATAAGACACACTTTTTTCCTCCCTAAAAGAGGCTGATAATTAGATGCATCTTATGATCTTCCCAGCTCTTACCTTGCAGGATCTTTCATTGTTTCTCTCTGCGAAGAATGTTTTCCAGCCCTAAGTCTTTGCAGGGTTTTTTCCATTGCTCTACTTGCGCCGAGTGTTTCTTTCCAGGTGCTAATTCCCAGCTCTTACTGGCTTGCAAGCTCTTTCATTGTTACTCTCTCCAAATAAGGTTTTTTAAGCCCTAATCAGGGGATAAAATAATGTTCTGTCTTTTAAAAGAATCAAGCATACAATTTTGAAAAAGTTTTGTAAAGAGTTTAACATAGTTTGATTCCTTAGATAAATGTTTTGAATACATTGATTTTAGCTTGCATAAAGAAGCTTAAGGAACATGGAAAATATGATCATACACTATTCATTTGAAAGATTAGATCAAAGTGTGGGGTATATTTGAGAGCTTGTTCCACTATCACCGCTGTGGCAGGGCTGAAATAAACCAGTAATTCTGGATGAATTGACTAATATGACGAAGGAGAGTCCTTGATTCGAAAGCTTTATGAATCATTGTAAATGGAGAAAAATGTGTAGTAAGCCACTCCCACCCAGTCAAATGACGTTTAATCCACCACCACCTGTCACATGATTGTCAAGTCACTCTCACCTGGTAACATGGCTGGCAAGCCACTCCTACCCAGTCACCTGACCATCAAGCCACACTCACAAAATAAGCTACGGCCCCAGTATGGCAGTAAAAATTTTAGCAGCCCATCATTGGAAACGAGCCAGTTTCTGCTGCTTCTGCTATCCTTCTGTGCAGCCAAAAAAAATCACAAAAGACAAGAAGAGGAAATGCCAAGCTCAACCTGTATCCACATGTCACATACTAACCCCATTTTCTCAGTCCACTACTTAAGCAACCCTCCCCTCCTGCTGAAGCTTCAATCTTCATTTTGCCATAAACCACCCTGCTCTTAACTGAGGGCAAAGCTAAAGCAGGAAGAACTGTCCTACCATGAGTGGCCATGAGTGGCTACAGAAGAAGTTGGGCAGCAGCATGACAGGTGCTGTGGCATGGGAGGCCTGGCTGCAATGGTCCTAATGTTACTGTATATGGGGCACATGGGGCAGCTCTAGCCCCATCCTAGCTTGATTATTAAGCTTGTGCCTCACCCCATCTCGTACAACCAGTCAATGGGCAGGGATTAACTAGGGATTATTTTTGGGGTAGGGCTAATTTTAGGCACAGGCATGGGGGAATTGAAATTTTCCCTTCCCCCTAGGCTTATAGAATTTATACATGGTATGCTTGTTTGTATGATTGGTCTCTTAAATTGGGGTTTTTTAGATTATTTTTTAATATTAGATTTGTTACATTGTCTTCTTTATTGTTGTTAGCCGCCCCGAGTCTTCGGAGAGGGGCGGCATACAAATCTAATAAATAAAATAAATAAATAGAATAAAATCAGGCTAGCACTTGTTTTCAGGGTAGGTCATATTTTTTGGGAAGCACGGCAAAGGTATAATACCAAAAGATGTTACATTACATCTCTCCCATATACAGATTCATTTTAAAATTCTTATTAACCTAGATATAACTACTAATGCTATTTAATATTTTTTTGTCATTTAAGTGGGCCAACATATAAACAGTGCACTCTCTAAATATTTTAAAACAGTATTTACATTGTATTATTACAAAATTGCTTGCTGAACCAGGAAACCAAACATGGTTTAGCGTGTTGTATAGCTTTCAACCATGGTGGCTATGTGTGTTGCTCATAATCTGTGAGCAAAGGACAAAATGAATGTTATCTGTCAGGAAAGGTGATGGCTGATATTGTCTGGTGGGGAAACTTGGTTAGGCAGCATGGGAAACAAACTAGACAGTATGAACCTTCCTGACATCCTGTTTCAAATTCTTCAAAGCAATCTTGCAGCAATTATAGATGCATTCTTGGGAACTTCTATTGCCAGAGAAAAGTAGGAAGACATATTTTCTCTGTGACATGTAGTTGCCATTGCATGCCATTACTAGTTATAATGCTTTCATTAAAAAAATACAAATGACAGATGCTTGACAGCGGAATCTTGGCATACAGTCCTCTTCCCATTGGAGTCATCTCTTAATGGCAATAAACAGCAGTATTTACATCAGAGATTGCACTATATTGATGAGGTTTGGAGAGGAGGGGGGATATCTCTGAGGCCAGAACAGCTCATTTCTAAATAACCAGGGTGGAGGGGAGGAAGATACAAAAATAAGAAGAGTACATTTGCATAATGCATTCCCATTCCCAAGAGAAGCTGCCCAGGACTTGGTTTGTTTGTAATGAAGATGGTAAATTGCTTATTGGGCTAGCTGAGTGGAAAATGCCTATGGCTCATCTGATCCCAGATATATCCCTGTGAGGCCCAGCTGTAAATTTTGCAGATTTGATATAAGGGGTCATTGTTGCCTACTAAGGAAAGAAGGAAAGGAATATTGATGATGATGTTCCACATCTGAAACAGCGTGTTCCATTTTGCAGCAGAGGAGGAGTAACGACACGGACACAAGAGGATTTCCCTGGGTCATTTTTATTAATTAAATTTGCATAATTTATTCAAATAAATTAGCATAATTAACTATAACCCTAACAAGGACCCGCAGGGTCAAACAATTGCTTCCAGGGCGGAAAATGATGTCAGAAAAACTTCCAGGGCAACTTATGGGCATAGCTCCATGCTGATCCAGGTGAGGGGCCATGCCCTCACCTGAGTCACTGCCATGCACCTGCATGTGGGAGGTCCCGCCTTCTAACCCCTACAAGGGGAAGGAAATGGGCGGGACCCAAAGACAGGTTCCTCCCAATTGCTCAGGTCGCTTAAACCATGAGTCTTTGGAGAGAACCTGTCAATCATCCCCAAAGATGCCCAACAGAGAACACGCAGTTGCTAAACCACCACCCAGTTTTCCGCCCCTAACCTGCCTACCCAAATGACCAAAGGTAAGCCAATTAGCCTAACAGGGGCGAAGCACCCCCTAACCGCCTATCCATTGCCGCAGTGTGGAATAGGCAAAAAAATGGTTGCAGAAAATGCCGAGACCGCCAAAAATTCCTATTCGGCCCCCCTAAGGGCGACCCTCGTTGGCACACTGAAAGATAGGGAGGGCAGGTGGGTGTTCACTTTCGACGTTGTCCAGGACGAAAAGGAGGCCCTGGAGCCTGCTGAGCCCTTTTATAGGGCTGACAGGCTCCACCCTGGACAATGTCATCGAAGCCACCCAAAATTGGCCGAGATCTTGCGGAATCTCGCGAGATCTCGGCCTTCCAAGATGGCAGCGGTGCCGAGGGCCATGTCTGCCTGGCCCTGCCGCAAAACGGGCCGGGGATGAAGTCACCGGCCAGGTATTATAGGATAGCCTAGACCAATTTTGGCAACTGTAATACCTGTGGATTTCACGCTGGCTGGGAAATTCTGGGAGTTAAATTCCACAGATCTTAAAGTTGCCAAGATTGGGAGTTCCTGGTCTAGAAAGCAAGACCTACTAGGTAGGCACTACCACAACTCATCTCAGAAAAAATAAGCAGGGTTAGAATTAGTTAGCAGTTAAATGGGAAATCACCTGAAAATCCCAGAGTTGTTGACTAATTTAAGAAAAAAAAATTGGGAGGGGAATGGAAGAAATTGGAAAAAGGTAATTATTTCCACTTAAATGGAAGGAAAACAACCTATGTCAATAAGATTTGTTTTAAGCAAAACCTTACTTTAAAAAAAAACCTTGTTTACCTCCTTAAGAGAAAACAGCTCTCATAAATATGAAGACTAAGAAAGAATCAAGGATATGCAAAGTAGGAGAGGCAGTGGATGGGCTCTCTTAATAAAATTGTTGGTTATATTTGAAGTAAATGAATGTACTAGAATAGATATTTGGGGGACTGACACTGAGAGGAAATGGCATGATTGGTCGAACATAAAAATGTGTACCAATTATATGACTGTGTGTTCTGTGCTCATAAAAAGCTATCGATGTATCCTGTCCAATATGAAGAACAGAAATTGAGAAGCTAAGATAATTGCAACATAAGCCAAATACTTGCTGCAGGTAGTGGGGTCAATAAATATTTAAAATATTTACAGTAAACTTTGCAAAATCTATATGGGATTGGGCAGCATAGAAGTCATTAAATTAAATTAAATTAAAAAGTAAGGTACAATAGCTATTTTCTACTATTATTTCTGTCTCATTGTTAAACCATAGCAGGGTTCTTGCTCTGAATCATACAATTGTGTCACTGAGATCAACAGCTCTGTTACAGCTTAACAATGAGCCAGAAAGTTAATGACTTAACAACACATCAGAGGAAATAGAACAGTAGATAAATTTCTACAGCTGAAGTCAACAACAAGCCAAATCCTAAATTGGTTGCACAATGAACATTGCAACACGTGACACTCTATTAGGGGGAACGGCAAATCTACAATGATTAGAAGCACTGGAGATTACATTGCACAAAAGTCCAATTTTGCAGATAGCAGTGATTACTGCAGTTCCTAAATCCCAAAATCCAAGACAGAATATTTATTTCACCACAACCCAGGGAACAGAACAAATGCTCAGGTTTCATGCTGAGAAAGAAACTTAAAATCTTTGCTTAGCTTGTTCGCTGCTTGCCCCATGATCTCATTTTCAAAGTAGAAATAATCTTGACCTACTTGACCAACTTTTCTGGATTCTTCATTTTTTTTAAAGCAACATGTGAAAAACTGAGGGTGTAAAAATGATTGTACTTTAAAATGTTATGTAAAAAATTTATAATCAGGATGGTCACACAAAGCATTTGAAAATGATGTTCTGCCAAGTGTATTCACAGGAACAAAACACTTTCTCCCAAGTATTAAAATCAAACGCATCCTTTTATTTTATTTATTTATTTATTTATTTTGTCCAATACACAATGAGAGTTTTAGTGGATATATTTATATATATATATATATATATATATATATATATATATATATATATATATATATATACACTCATAGTAAAATATATCTAAGAAAGAATAGAAAAGAAGATATAGTAATAGAACTTATCAATGAAAGAATAGAAGAAGAGATATAGGAATAGAAGAAAGGTATAGGAGATATAGGAGAGCAAAAGGACAGGGGACGGAAGGCACTCTAGTGAACTTGTACTCACCCCTTACTGACCTCTTAGGAATCTGGATAGGTCAACCGTAGATAATCTAAGGGTAAAGTGTTGGGGGTTTGGGGATGACACTATGGAGTCCGGTAATAAGTTCCACGCTTCGACAACTCGGTTACTGAAGTCATATTTTTTACAGTCAAGTTTGGAGCGGTTAATATTAAGTTGAAATCTGTTGTGTGCTCTTGTGTTGTTGTGGTTGAAGCTGAAGTAGTCGCCGACAGGCAGGATATGACCTTGTGGGCAATACTTAGATCTTGTTTAAGGCATCTTAGTTATAGGCTTTCTAGGCCCAGGATTGAAAGTCTAGTCTCATAGGGTATTCTATTTCGAGTGGAGGAGTGAAGGACTCTTCTGTTGAAGTATCTTTGGACATTTTCAAGGGTGTTGATGTCTGAGATGCGATATGGGTTCCAAACGGATGCTTATTTGGCTGCTTTGCAAACTGTCTCAAACTGTCACACGGTCTACATCCTCATACACATGGACAGTACTCAACTTGTTAGTAGTCCCAGCAGGAGTGTTTTTATATCCATGCATGTGCCTGCAAAGGATGCAGCTGTTTTAACACTCTGAGGAGAGGCGTTTCACTTGCCTTCTGCAATGGCACTGTCAAATCGCACAACAACCATAACTGAAGCCATACTTTTCTTGCTTCATTTCTTAATTGCCAATCAGGGAGACTTATGCAGTAGTGGGTTGAAATAATTTTGCTACTGCTCCGTGCACATGCATTCATGCGCAGAAGCATCCCTGGCAGGTGGGAAGACCCTCCTGCTGCCAGTGCTACCAGCTCTAAGAATTGGTTTGAAATGGGATCAACCCACCACTGGACTTATGGAATGTAGAATGTTTTCCTCCAATGTGCCAGACATAACAAAGCTTCTGAGAATCAAGATGTGTCCTAACTACAGCAGGAGGGAGTGCTGAGAAGTTCATCACCTGCTTGGTTGGCTAACCTGTGACCTGTGACACAAGGTGGAGGGACAGTATCTATTATTTTAATGAGACCAAAAACGTGGGAATTATTCAGTTGGTGTCACCTTTGACTGTGCCCAATAAACAGGATTTTTGAGGAAGCCAATTCAGGGTCTTGAATTGGTTGGGAGCATTACTCAGAGCCATGATAACCTCACTTTTAAATCTCTGGAGAGCCTTCCCACTGATGACTCATAGAAATATCCTAGTACTTGTTTAGTAACTGCCTCTTTTAGCAACCAGTTACTACAGTGATGATTAAATAAGCTTATAACCAATCCTCTCCTCTACTATCTTCATAGAGTAGAATAGAATAGAATAGAATAGATTTTTTTATTGGCCAAGTGTGATTGGACACACAAGGAATTTGTCTTGGTGCATATGTTCTCAGCGTACATAAAAGAAAAAGATACATTTGTCAAGAATCATGTGGTACAACACTTAATGATTGTCATAGGGGTCAACTAAGCAATGAAGAAACAATATTAATAAAAATCTTAGGATACAAGCAACAAGTTACAGTCATACAGCCCTAAGTGGGAGGAAAATGGTGATAGAATGATAAAAAAAACTAGTAGAAATAGAAGTGCAGATTTAGTAAAAAGTCTGACAGTGTTGAGGGAATTATTTGTTTAGTAGAGTGATGGCATTTGGGAAAAAAACTTTTCTTATGTCTAGTTGTCTTGGTGTGCAGTGCTCTGCAGCGACGTTTTGTGGGTAGGAGTTGAAACAGTTTGTGTCCAGGTCAGTAAATATTTTCCCTGCCCTCTTTTTGACTCCTGCAGTATACAGGTCCTCAATTGAAGGCAGGTTGGCAGCAATTTTTTTTTCTGCAGTTCTGATTATCCTCTGAAGTCTGTGTCGGTCTTGTTGGATTGCAGCACCAAACCAGACAGTTATAGAGGTGTAGATGACAGACTCAATATTTCCTCTGTAGAACTGTATCAGCAGCTCCTTGGGCAGTTTGAGCTTCCTGAGTTGGCGCAGAAAGAACATTCTTTGTTGTGCTTTTTTGATGATGTTTTTGATGTTAGGTGACCATTTTAGGTCTTGAGATATGATAGAACCTAGAAATTTGAAGGTCTCTACTGTTGATACTGTGTTGTCTAGTATTGTGAGAGGTGGAAGAGTGGAAGAGTTTCTCCTAAAGTCTATCACCATTTCTACGGTTTTGAGTGTGTTCAGTTCTAGATTGTTCTGGTCACACCACAAGGATAGTTGTTCAACCTACCATCTGTATGCTGATTCATCATCATCATTCATAGGTCTGTAAAGGCCCAGGAAAGCTGAAGCAAGTTTGTAAGGACACTAGTGGTTGCACTTAGCAACTGCTTTGCTTAATGACCAAGATAAAAAAATAAAATAAATAAAAATTAAATAAAAAAATTAAATGGTTAAATAAGATTCAGGAGGGAAGTGTTTTTAATAGGAAAGTGAACACAAGAACAAGGGGACACAATCTGAAGTTAGTTGGGGGAAAGATCAAAAGCAACATGAGAAAACATTATTTTACTGAAAGAGTAATAGATCCTTGGAACAAACTTCCAGCAGACGTGGTTGGTAAATCCACAGTAACTGAATTTAAACATGCCTGGGATAAACATATATCCATCCTAATATAAAATACAAAAAATAGTATAAGGGCAGACTAGATGGACCATGAGGTCTTTTTCTGCCGTCAGTCTTCTATGTTTCTATGTTTCTGAATCTGAGCAACTGGTACACATATATACAGGTGGTCCTTGAGTTACAAACATTTGTTTAGTGACTGTCTAGAGTCACAACAGCACTGAAAAAAAACTGACTTATGACCATTTTTCAATCTTATGACCATGGCAGCATCCTCATGGTCATATGATCAATGTTCAGAGAAATGGCTCATGTTAATGACAGTTGTAGTGTCCCGAGGTTATGGGCTCACATTTTGCAACCTTCTGACAGGCAAAATCAATGGGGAAGCCAGATTCACTTAACCACCTAAATTAACTAATTAAGTGACTCGCTTAACAATTGTGGCAAGAAAAAATAATAAATAAAATTGGGCAACACTCTCTTAACAACTGGGCTCGATGTGGTCGTAAATTGAGGATTACCTGTATATGCTTCCAACAATTCTTAAGTTTTACTGTCTCAAATAAGAAAATTCCCATGAACTCTTGAATTGTTATTGGACGTTTTCAAAAAGGCCCTACACTCTTTTTTGGAAAAATCTGAACCATCGCTGAGATATACAGTATTTGGAATGCATTTAGATGTATAAAACCATTATGTTCTTGCTAAGATCTACACCTCTGAATAAAAAAAATCATTGGATATATAAAGCTGCTATTTTTCCCCCTCTTCAGATCATTGCAAATCTACATTGCTTATGGTTTTATTTTCCCAGTTTTGCCGCATGTGCCTGGCTAATACTCTGTGAAATAGACTGTGCATCTAGAATCCTTTTTCAGCAAATCACATTAGGCACTTCCTTCAAATGGTAGCATTTTCTTTGGGTTCGGTTGTAGATTTTGATTGCTTAAAAACATAAAGTGTATGCTATGTTTGGTTGAATTTTGAGATGCTGACATATCACAAATAGCAGATAAATCAGTGTATTATAGTTTAGAATACCTGATTCATGGTCAATCCTCTCTCCCCAAATGTATACAGTGGTACCTCATGATACGAACTTAATTGGTTCCAGGAGGAGGTTCGTAAGGTGAAAAGTTCGTAAGACAAAACAATGTTTCCCATAGGAATCAATGTAAAAGCAAATAATGCGTGCAAATCCTTCAGGAAAATCCCAAACATTAGAAGGGAGGCGAACAGAGGGCAGGGAGGAGCAGCTAAAGGGGGCGGGTGGAAGAAGCAAGGCTAGGCTAAAGGGTGAGTGGGAAGGAAGAAAGGCAAGGGGGGTGCCCCTCCCTTTTCTTTCTTCAAAAGACACTCTTTCAGTGCTTCTGCAAGCACGCTGTTCTCTGCAAAGTCTTTCCCCCTCCAAGCCGCCCCTCCCTTTTCTTTCTTCAAAAGACACCCTTTCAGTGCCTGTGCAAGCACGCTGTTCTCCTACTTTTTTAAATGCAAACTCTTTCCCCCTCCAAGCCGCCCCTCCCTTTTCTTTCTTCAAAAAAGGGGAGGAAAAGAATCCCCTTCATCCCAGCAGCGGCGGCTTGGGTTCGTACGGTGAAAATAGTTCAGAAGAAGAGGCAAAAAAATCTTAAACACCGGGTTCGTATCTCAAAAAGTTCGTTAGAAGAGGCATTCGTAAGATGAGATACCACTGTATTTGGTACTGTAAAAGAAGAATGCATTACTTTTTCACTTTTCAAATGCTGTTCTTGCTACTTAGTATTTTTTAAGTCTTGGTGGGGGGGACTGAAAAAAAGCATATTTAACAAACATATATTCTCTAAGAAGTTATAATGTTATTAACCAATCTTGGTTATGAAAAAAAAATAGGACAAGGTCATTGTAGATAATCCATCAGGATATAGAAGATAAATTATCTTATGGATGAAAGTGTATCTAAAAGTGAAATGCACAGTTTCCAGGAAGTTTATGGTACAGTTTGTTTGATAAAATATATGTATCTAGTGCACCATCAGTCTCTCAGCTGCCATTAATAAAATGAAATATGGCCAGTAGGTTTACTGTTAGTGATAGTCAAGTGATAGCACAGATAAGGCTTTCATTTTTACTTTTTAATTATCCTTCTCAGCCTTAGATATGGGGAAAGATCCGGGAAACAATGAAAAAAAGTAACCAGGGAAAAGAGCAGAAAGAAAAGGTTGAAAAACCATCAATCTAATTGTCCAGCTGCAAACGACTTCCCATCCCACAGCCCCAAACCATATTTTAGTGAGATTTTTCAAAGGTTCCTGCAAAAATTGATAAAATGCCTCAAAAGATTTGGCTGCAAATAAAAACCAGTAGAAAAACATCTACCATCATTTGACAACCGGAAGGTTCTCTTTTGGTATTCTAATTCCATTACAAAACATATTAGAAGAGGCTAGTCATAAAATCTTTATGCAAAATGGATTTGCCTTTACAGTTACACCAGAAAGAATAGCAGTTACATGATCATAAGCAGCAGGAACTTTTTCTTAGAGTTTGTCCTGCTTGTTTTAAGGGTTTGGTTTCTTTGCACTGCATTGTTCATGTGGCCAATCTATCAATGTATGACATGAGGAAGGTGTTGGGGGGGGAAAAAAGCTTGTGTCACAGTCTGGGTTGAAAAGCAGGGTCTGGCCACCCACCTCATACGAGTCCTCAGAGAGGGGCGGCATACAAATCTAATAAATTATTATAATTATTAATTATCTCACTTCTGTGCTCAAAGGAGGACTAGAACTTGGTTCTTTCTGATGCTAACCCCAACATCTTAACCATTGCAACATATGAGTTCCCACTATTGTGAGTAGCAATTTCAAAATATACCATAACATGGCTTCTAATCTTTACTTGATATATCTGCTATTTTTTAAAAAAAGAAGAATCTGAAACCTTTAGGACAGTGATGGTGACCCTTTTTCCCCCTGGGTGCCGAAAGAGTGTGGGCATGTGCTGTCATGCATGTGCTAGTGCCCATACCCAGGGGAGGGCAAAAACAGCTTCCCCTGCCCCCCTGCCCGGGGAGGCCCTGTGGAGGCTGGAAATGGCCAGTTTCTCAACTTCTGGTGGGCCCAGTGGGCTTGCGTTTCATGCTCCCCAGGCTCCAAAGGCTTCCCTGGAACCGGGGAAGGGTAAAAATGTTTTCCTTCATCCCCCTAGAGGCTCTTTGGAAGCTAAAACCACCCTTTCAGAGCCTCTGTGTGAACCAAAATTCAGCTGGCCGGCAAACACATGCACATTGGAGCTGAACTAGGGCAACAGCTTGTGTACCAGCAGATATGGCTCCACGTGCCACCTGTAGCACCCGTGCCATAGGTTTGCCATCACTGCTTTAGTATAAAACACTGTATGTATTTCCTTCCGATCTTTATTTTTTAGTAATCAGTAAAGAAAATATGGACTTAGGCTGAGAAATAAAAGGGTCCACAGTTCATCCCTGAAACTCTACTAAATACTGTATATCTCCTATCCTGCCTCCCTCCTAAAGATCCTCCAGTATTAGTTGGTGTTTCTTGTTGGAGAAGAAAGCATGTTGAGTCCTTTATGTTCTCTAAGCTTGGTTATTTACTTGCAGATGTTTCATTGTCCAACTAGATGACATCATCAGTACTAACTCATGTGTGCTGATGACGTTACCTAGTTGGGTAATTAAATGTCTGCAAGCAAACAACCAAGCTCAAAGAGCACCAAGGATCACACAGTTCAACCCTAAGCTATAGATAGTCTCTCCTATTGTAAAAAAGTTTGTTGAACTTAGCTTGAAATATTTCACTATTGTTAAATAGCTGCTGTTGCTCTTTTTATGGTTTAAGTGTGATATATACATCTACCTTTTCGCAAGACATCATTTGATGATAATCTTTGGGGTGCAAACATTAATAAACTGATGAAGAAATAGGACTGACATGTTTTAGAAAGTAGACTTATATGTTTAGTGTGCTTAAGCTTACATTAAGTCATAATCAGATATCATACTGATCATAGTACAAGTCTAATTCAAATAATAGTTTTTAACTCTTCTTTCCTCAGTTGCTCCCTAGAGTAATATGAAATGTGAGAACCAGGCAACTTTTCTCACTAACTTATATTAAAATTGCAAGTTAGCGTAAGCATATGTGAATTCTGGGGGGGGGAGGGAGTATTTACTTAAAATTTCTCTTTTTTACCTATCCATTAAAAAGACCTATTGACCTTCTTTTCTTAATTTACATTCATCCAGCTTACAAAGTCAGGGCATACCTTTGACCTCAAAGAGACCAAAGACAAACAATTGTTAAGCTTCAGGTTCATTTGGGGTTTAACTGGATGTCTTCAAAGGATAATTTTCACATTTGTAAGCAGACAATGGCTGCAACCTGTCTTCCAACTGCCCTTATTTTCCTCTTAACAGACATTTTCTGAATAGGTAAAAGTACTTTTGAATTTTTTTAAACTAAATAGATAACATTTGCAAGCCTTTCTCGGTTTAGGGAGTTCTAATTATTTGCATAGGTTAACACTAATTTAGGCAGAATAGACTAAAGAAAAAGAAGAAATAGATGGATGAAGGGAAGCAGTAGTTCAGAGATTGCAAAAGTACAATTATATTAATGCCCTTCTAGTTTTTACCTTTGCCACTTGGCCATAACATAAATTTGCAGTTGTCGGGTTCTGCTTGATGAACAATGACATAATTTTTATCCAAATACTCCATTCTACTCCATGATGGATTGCTAGAATATAAGCATGGGCATCTACACAGAGGGAAAAATGATGACGTGACATAAATGATGTATTGTATTTTTCGGAGTACAAGACACACCAGAATATAAGACATACCTTAGTTTTAGGGTAGGAAAACGAGGGAAAAGCCTCTGTCTCCCAGCAATTTGCCAAACAGAACAAATGTTATACATGGTTTTCTGTGTATTTCTGTGCATGTGTTCCTGACCCCTAGAAATAGTAATGAATTGGAGAAATGTACATTATGGCAGTATATTAATGCCAGAAAGTTTTCTTAAATGTAATTACACTAACTCCTCCCAATTATTTAAATAGATCTATTCCAAACATGACTAAGTCAGGGTTTAACTCAGCTGCCTTATTTTAATACTAAAACAGGACACTGTTGCATTACATTATACTTGTACAGATGCTGTTAAATGGCTTTCTGGTATTCTCTATTATTTAAAAGAAGAAAAAAATAGCACTGGGCCTCTCCAGATTAAGTATTCATTTTAAAATGCTTCTTCAACTTGTTGTCTGGAATGATAATAAAGCAATCTTTAAAAATAAGTCTAATAATTTGAAAATTCTACAGACATTTATAGTTATTGACTTAACCTCCCAGATTCAGCAACATATTAGCACAAGAAAATAAAATTCTGCCTTTGACTCTCTCTCCCAATTTGCCTACTTGCAGCTAGTTTCAGTTTATCACTTGGCCAAATCAGCTAAGATTCAGGAAGCTGATAATGAGTTTCTTGGCTTAAAAGGCTCTTCCCTGTTTGCTGCAAGGTGGTAAATTGCTGGGAGGCAGAGGGCAAAGGATGGAGGTGGCTGGCTGGCTGGCTGGCTGGGGCTGCATTCGGTCTATAAGACACATCCAAGTTTTCACCCTCTTTTGTGGGGTAAAAAGGTGCATCTTATACTCCAAAAATATGGTAAGTAATGCACTTGGGTCAGATGTCATGATACAATTACTATGTTTTACTCTTTGTGGAATGAAATGATGCACATGTCTTATTTATTTTATTTATTGGATTTGTATGCCGTCCCTCTCCGCAGACTCGGGGCGGCTTCCTTTACATACATTCACAGCTTCTGATGGATGTGCTATCTGGATACGGAACTTGAGAGGACCTTGGTGCTCTCTGAGCTTGGTTGTTTTCTTACTGAAGGCATTAGGTAAAATATTACCTAGTTTGGGTAATGAAATATCTGCAAGAAATCAACCAAGTTCAGAGGGCCTCAACGTCCTCGCAGTTTCATCCTGAGCTACAAATATTCTCTTATTTTGGATACAAACCATTTAATTTCTTACTTACTTACTTACTTACTTACTTACTTACTTACTTACTTACTTACTTACTTACTTACTTACTTACTGGATTTATATGCCACCCCTCTCCGAGAACTTGGGGTAGCTATTATTGTAGCTACGTCCTAATTATTAAGTAGGACTAGAACCACTACAAGACAGTCCAGGAAGTTAGGATAAGAAATAGTTCATCTTCATTTAATGACCAATAAACTCTTTCAGAGTAGAGTCTGGGCAACTGAATGAAGCTAGCAGAGTGTTTTAATGGCTGGATGTCTTTTCTGTCGCCAATGCAGAATTTTGTTCAGCGGACATATTCTCAGTGTGCCCAGAGAAAGAATATATCTGCCACTACCTAGAATCGAAGTGAGAGCTCTACCTCTAGGGCTCCACACCACTCCCAGGATAAGAAATAGTTATTGAAGATAATTAGAATGTGTTCAGTAGTTGCTGTGCTTCAAGGGCTAACTCTATTTCGAAAAGCATAATGGCCTCCTCTTTTGAGCAAGTTGGCCACTTTCATTTGTCCTTTGCTTTTATATAAAGGTCAGATTTGGTTTTTTTTAAATCTTGTTTAATACTGATTTTTAAGAACTAACACTCATACTAAGGACCATAATGAACGCTGAAAGATGTCCAGAGACTGGGAACCAAGAGGTGTTGATGAAAAATAGCGGATGAAATCCCACAGTTTGGATGCATCCGTTCCACTAAAATCAATAGAACTTAAGCAGCCTATCTGTATGCAGAGTTGAAGCCAGTAGATGCATTAGAGATATGAGGGAAACTAAATTGGGGGCCCTTGTGAAGACATCCTAAGAGTGCATCAGTATGCAGTTGATATGAAAAATGACATTTTAGAATGGACTGTAAATTATAATTGACAAGGGATGCTAATTTTAAAATCCACTGTCATAAACATAGAAAACAAAAAGCAATTTTGTGAACGCCAATGTAGATCATGATTTTGCCTATTTCACATTAATTAGGATTAATTTTTTTCTATTCAACTAATAAAGCCACATCAGATCGGGTTTTTTTTAAAAAAATTATATGTCTGTGCTTCTGAAAAATAATTTTTAGGAATAGGCTTGTTCCTTCTGGAAACAATGTATCTTTATGAGGAGAAAATATTAGTGCTCATAATAATATGGCAAGCATTATTCATTAAGGTGTGCTACAACAGTTATTACATTGCAGTTCATATTTAAAAACAACAACAATCCAGATAGGCTAGATCAGGGATGTCAAACTCAGGGGCAGGTTCCTCTTACCTCCTCCTACCAGTGTGCATTACAACATTTCACACATGCACAAAAAGGTACGTATTCACGCATGTGTGTCCTCTTGTGCAATTTTGCTTTAACGTATGTGCAGAGGGATGATTTTACTTCTGTGCATGATCAAAGAGTCGAAAATTGGCCAAAAATTAAGGGGAAAAAAGATGGCAGCGTGCACAGACCGGAAAAGACAGCATCAGAGCTGTCGTGCCAAAACTGCATCATCAGTGGGCTATTACCAGAGCAACGAACTGGAAGCACCAGTAGAAATTCACTTCTGGTCAAACTCACATTGTCACGGCAGCATTGTGTGATGTATCATGACTCCCACTCCTTTGCTAAACCAGGCTTGGGCATGGTTAGTGAAAAATACTCAGAGGAAGGCAACTGGTGAATTAGCAGTTTCTTTATTTTTCTCTCAGCCAGAACAGGCAGGTTAAACAGATCAGTTAGGGTATAGTCACTAATTCTCTCTCAGAGAAAGTGGCGCGTCTTTTTCCCTATTTATAGGCTTCACAAAATAACAAACCTTATTTGACATAGTAACAAATTATCCCGCCAGAACGAACAGCCAATCAGGAGACAACATTCAAATCCTGCCCTTAGCAACTCTCTCTGCATATTTAACAGTTAGCATGTGATGCATGCAGCCTGCAGGCCAGGAATTTGCAGATCTGGGCTAGATAGATAAAAGTTGTTCTTTAAACTGGAGAATCTTTTAGTATATATTCCAGAAATATTTCTTGCAATGATAGAATCTTACAGTGTTGCTGCAGATGTCAATTAATTTCAATGTATTTCACGACTGTTTATTAAACTGTTTAACTTTCTCTGGTTATAATCCTAAACTCATTTGCCTGGGAGCAAGACCCACTGAACTCAAACTGATGACTCAGAAATCTACTGAGGGACATTTGGGAAGAAATTAAAGTTATATCACACATAATTTGTTACTTATATGATCTCTAGAGCATGTTTGATATCCCAAAGGATATTTTCAAATGGATAAATCTTTGCAAAAAACAAAAACACCCTGTCACCACCAGAATTTCTGACAAAAGAAATAATAATATTGATAGCAATAACATTAAGTACAGTTTACATCCTACAAAGATATCTTTAAAACCAACAAACGTGGACATCTGCCCATTCTGGGTCCCTGGGAAAGGCTCGATAGGTGGATAAAATATCAAATACAGTCTGAACATTTGGCTGACTGTGCAATGAACCACCTTGACAAAATTGTCATCAACCAAATGCAAAAGGCAGCTTTATTTGGAACAGCTTACCTCTTGCAATGAGATCTTTGTCACCATCAGACAACAACATATGCCTATCCCAACTCCTAGGGAAGGACCCAATAAACATGCCAAATCCATTCTGAACATCTCGATAATAATGGGATTTACCATAATAATTAAAAGGATTGGTATAGTTTCCCCCTCATCAAAAATGTGAAATTCTGGTAGTATATGACCAAAAACACTGCCACCAAAATATGATATGCTCATAATCAGAACATACAAACACAATCAGTATGCCTTCCATATTTTAATTCTCTCAGGATGAGGCCATAATCTTCTTGGCCCCAATGGTCAGGAGAACACCCAGGTCCTCAAAGCCTTCCCAAAGGCTAATGGGGTCAGAGTGGCCACATTGCAGAGGTGAGATTATTCCATAGGGCAGGCAACATAACAGAGAAGGCATAATAAATCAAAGTCTTCCTGACTTTGTAAAGGACATGCTGCTTTTGTTGTTTTTTACAAGTTTAGATTACAAGGCCAGATGTTGGACTTGATAGGTGTCTGGTTTAATTGTATCAGTTTACATTAATATTCCCAAGAATGGGGGAATGTCTTCCTCCTAAAATGCCTGAATGATGAACGGCGATTCTGACACCCCACAGTGGCAAACTGGTGCTGAATACAGAACTACTACTACTACTACTACTTGTTCTGTTGGGCTCTCTGGTAGACTCCTCCCAACAATTCACAGGTACAAATTTCAGACACACACACGTTTGAAAATTCAAAACAATGTTCTTTATAATGAAAATTCACTTAAACCAAGCCCTCTTTTGGTATAGCAAAGAGCACTCGTCTCCAAACAAACTGGTAATTTATACAAGTCCCTTATCAGTTCTGTGATACTTAGCTTGCAGCTGTGAGGCAATTCAAAGTCCTTCTTCTTTCACACAGTGAAACACACTTTGCTCTGGTTTAGTTTCAAAGCGGGGGGAAATCAGCACACAAAAGGTCAAAGTCAGTAAAGCAGTCACGAAACACAAGGATCAGATAATCCTCCACAATGGCCAAACCCACAGGCTGTTATTTATAGCAGCTTCACTAATTACCACAGCCCCACCCAACCACAGGTGGCCTCATTTTCTTTGATAATAATCTCTCAGTTGTCGTTGCCTATGCATCGCTCTCCGCATGCGTGGCTGTATCATTAACTCTTGTTCTGAATCCAAGGAGGAGCTAGATAATTGATCTCCTTCTGAGCTGTCTGCCACACTCTCCTCCTCCCTGTCACTCATGTCTTCTTGGTCAGAGGAGCCTTCATCAGCAGATTCCACCGGGGGCAAAACAGGCCTGCAGCATGTGGATGTCTCTCCCACATCCACAGTCCTTGGGGCAGGAGCTGAGCAGAGCTAATCACAACACTACTACTACTACTACTACTACTACTACTACTACTACTACTACTACTGGTAGTGGAATAATTTTATATATATATATATATATATATCAACTGCCACAATATGAGATTATCATGTTCTCCAAAGTGCAGTCCCAAAGTGCAATCCCAGTCTTGGGTGGGGGTGGGGGGAATCAGGATCCAAGAATATAAAATCAACGTACTCTGAAAGCAGATTCCATTTTTAATGAGTAGTTTTCCCTCTTGTACTGCTTTTCCTGGAGATTCTTGTTCATCTTTCTGTAGGCAAACAAGGGCAAAGACAACTTGATCATAGTTAGATAGATAGATAGATAGATAGATAGATAGATAGATAGATAGATAGATAGATAGATAGATAGAGAGAGACAGACAGACAGACAGACAGATAGCGAGATAGAGAGATGATACTTGTAGATGATAGATGATAGCAATAGAAATAATAGACATTATATATATTATACTAAGCTTTCATTAGCCCCTACTAATATTATCAAGTGTAAAATCACTATTGAAGAGATGGTTGCTTTTATATATGGCCGATTTTACACTCTGACGATATTATCAGGAGCTAATGATATCTTAATATAATAAAAAAAATAAAGGTCCAGAGATTTTAGATCAATAGTTTCTTCTTCTATAACTACACTTGGAACTCACATTTTTAGGATAATTCAGTGTGTGTGTTCATTTCCTCACTTTACGACACTTTAGGTCTATATTTTTCCATGAAGCATAGATTATCAATGTGTTTTTCCCCTTAGAATGATTTGAGTATATATTATTATAATATATTAGGAATAAGTCTGATTGACATTCATTAAACTAATATGTAGGATGGAATTGTGCATAGTGGATCCAAACCCTCAAAAGTGCTTGGTTTTGTATTAACAGGACAAAAAGAAAAAAGAAAAGGTGGGACAGGTAGAATTTGAGAAACCATCTGTTATTTTCAGGTTGTATTTCCAATTTAGATTTCTCTAAGGAGCCTGCAGTCTAAAATGCCCTTTCTAAAATATGACTTACTTCTGCTGGTAGCTATGCTTATTTCTGAGCAGGTCTGGAGGGTAAGAGTATTTGCAACTGATGCTCTTTCTTGTTTGGGATGCCTGTTTTGGCTCTATTTTAACTGTGCCCATATCAAAGCTAAAATGTGGGCATCACATTCCTTTTTGTACTGCAAATAGATGTCTATTCTTACAGTAAAAATAGATTCTATTGGGGTGCTTTTGTAACACATAAATGGCATGGAAGAAAAGCAATCAAAACAATTGGCATGTCCTGCAACTACTTTATTCCTATTTCTGATTCTGAAATAGAGAAAGATTTGAAGAATCCCCCCCTCCCCCGGTTATTAGTACCTATAGTATTTTACTGACAATTATAAGGCTTTGTAGTTCACAGGGTGCTGCAGCAAACCTACAGAGATAATATCCTACATAAAGAGAACCATTTGTGAATTATTTGAGCAGCTGAAGAAGATCCACTTGGAGGACCATAATCTGAGATGATTTGGGAACCTTTGCTAAAACTTCAATAAAATGGGCCAAATTAGCAGGAGAGAGAGAGGGGGAGAGAGAGCACTGTGGGATAGAGTTGGATATTTTCTCCCCTGTAGCATACATTTGATTTGTTTGTTAGTGAGTATGCTATCCAGTGAAATAGGACAATTTGAGCAAATATATAAGATGCTTCTGAGGGTGTGTCATACACCTGTGTCAAATCATAAAATGCAGACATTTTTATGCTGTTGTTTCAGATTTCATGGAAGGAAAAGACTATATTGCATTTTTCTTGTTTCATTAATTGTCTTGCTTATCCATTACCCAGTACATTTTGAAATTTTTCTTCTGTTTACAGATCATTTATGTGAGGTAGGCGAGTTTCTTTGTCACGATCGTGTGACCTGCGTGTCTCAGAATTGGCTGTGTGATGGAGACCCGGACTGTCCTGATGAATCAGATGAAGCTTCATGTAAGTAAACAGTTTTCCTGGTTTCCTTTTAACTCTTCCAGTTCCAGCTGTAAAAGATGGGCTTACTTTTCTTTTAATATCCTAAGCAGATTCTTAATGATATTACTGATTAAAACCTTGAAGAAATGCATTCGTTTCAGAATGATGAGATGAGTTTTAAAATATATGTATCTCACATTACAATGAACAATATCAACCAATCATTTCTTTTCTGACCTAGAAGAGGCAGCAAAGCAAAAGCAAAGGAAGAAACCAAATAATAATAGCATGCCAGATGTCATTTGCAATAAAAGTAAGGAGAACACAGAGACCTTGAACAAAAACAGAACAGGAGAAAACGAGAGGAGTAGAAAGTAATAGGTGAAAGAAGCAGTGTTTGAAAAATGTCAGGAAAAAGCTTTAATAAAATATACTTAATCATTATCATAATAATGAAAAAAAACCTTGTTTTTTTCTGTGGCTGAGAGCTATTACAGAACAGAACAGAACCCTATAGGTTTCTTCCCAACACTGCTATCTACTGATTAGATTATATTAAATCTTCCTATTTCCTAGTTTCCTCAGCAAAGTACAAAATGAAGAGTTCTATTTCATGTCCCCAAGACAATCATTTTGTGTAATAGCAGCTAGTAATGAAACTGAGAAAGTTTTCAGGTGAAATGTAAGGTAAGAGAAGAAAGGTAGTGCTAAAGACTGGAAAAAATGAAACCTCTTTCATTATGTCACATGAAGGAGAGTTTTGAAAAAAATCATAGACAATGAAGTAAGAATGAATGATGCTGTTTAAGTGACGGTATTTTATAGTGTGATTCCCTCTCCACAAACCCAGTTTGATATTGACTGTTTAAAACCTTCATTTAATTGCATACAAGGTATGTCATGTACCGAGGGACAGCAATTAAAAGAATAATTAATGCCAATTAATTAGCAATTATAGAATAATGGTAATTGCATTTTGTTTTGTAGCAGCTTTAATGTACTTGTTTAATAGGAACTAGATCTTGTCATCTCTAAGTATCTTGTCATAGTTCCAATCTAGCTTGGACTATTTCAATTAATAGTACATACTTGAAATTATTTGGCACTATAATTCAGGACAATAAGTTTTCCTTTAACTGAGAAGAAAAATTTTGGTAAGTTTTGTACGTTCCAGGAGTTTGAAAGGGAAATCTCATGCCTGCCTCAATTTGTCTCTTGCTATTGCTAAAGCCACCCCTGTTGCTCACAGAAGTGGAACCTGTTGTAGCAACATATTAAGTTGCTAAAAAGACAGCTATTTTCCCCTCTATTTATTTCTCTTTCTCTGCACTCTTCAACATTATCCTACATGGTGATATCAATAAATGCAGTGGCATATAAGAGACCATTTCATTCAAGGGCTTCTACAATACTGATGTGATTGCAAAGAAGATGAGCTTTTACAAAGCTATCCTAGCCATAGGAAAAATCATCATTCTCTTTCATCTTACTTCACTTATCCCAGTCATAGCATGCAGGGTGAAGTACTTTTAGAGAAGTTCATGAAATTTACAAATAAATAAATCAATTGCTTTGTCAGTTCTGAAGATCATAAAGCAGTCTTCGTGGAACATCTATTTCAGATTATATCTAAACAGAAAAATTAAAAATCTCCTAAATCCATATCCCTCCTCTCACATAGATGTGCAAAGTAATAGTAATTTGAGTGTTTATTTTCCTTGGATATGTTTTCTGTAATTATATGTACAAAAGACAGCCAACCATAACTGAATCACTCTGGAGCAAGGCTTTTACTGCCACAGACACCAAGCAAAGCACTGTTCTCTCTGTAGAACAGTTTAGTTTATTAGTTTAGTTTAGTTTATTAGATTTGTATGCCGCCCCTCTCCGAAGACTCGGGGCGGATCTTACTAACCAAGAGTAAGAAGGCTAAAGAAGTCTTAAAAAGAACAGAGGAAAGAGCTTCCTCCACTCACTGTTAAAGGATAACAGTGAGTAGAGGAAGGCAACCTGAGCTCAGGAATCCATATGACTCTTAATTTTAGGTGGCCTTCAGTTTATGAACTTGAAACAGCCGAGGGATAAATTTTGATCTCTGGAAATCAATATCTGTGCTTCAGTAGTGGGCCCTAAATGTTTTTGCTACCAGTTAGTGTGTATGCTCGTGCAAAATGCTTCTGTGGGTGGACGGACCATCCTGCTGTCTATCTTGGGTGGGTGGTTAAGCCTCCCACTGCCACCGCTCCCAGTTTGGAGAACTGGACCAAAATCTGCTATGCTTGTAAAGCAAAGAAGGGATTTCAGAAAGAAAGGAGAAGCATGTCTCCCAGATGCATTGGGCTCTGCCAATCCTTGGTTTAGAGTTCTCTATATCATGTGACCCTTTGGGTAAATGTGCCACTTGTTTTCCCCAAAATAAGACATCCCCTGATAATAAGCTCAATCGGGCTTTTGAGTGCATGGCAATAAGGCCAAGCGCTTATTTCAGGATTCAAAAAAATATAAGACAGGGTCTTATTTTAGGGGAAACATGGCAGATATCTAAAAAGGTTACATCATGGCAAGTGGACTAAAGCTTATTAAACTGAGACATTTCATTACTCATCTTGGTCAACTATGATCCAATTGGCCATGATTTAACCTTTTTTGATACTTTTGGGCTTGGATTTTTGAGTCTTCATTTACTTATTGCATTTCATTTTGGGGAGAAAGTCAATATGGCAAGCATTAGTATATTTCAACGACTCTGACTCTATGCCTAACAACAACAACAAAAATCATTTTGTCTGAAAAAGTTACTTGAATGAGTAACAAAATGTCTCAGTCTAATAAACTTTGGTCCAGTGGCCATGATTTAACCTTTTTAGATGCTTTTGGGGCCTGGATGATTGAGTCTTCATTTATATATTTGATGTAGAGATATATAGGTGATTTCCAGCTTCCTGGCTCCTAGTCTCTATACCTCCAAAAGATCCATTATTTATCTCTTTTTGTCTAGAGCTAATATCTTCTTTTAATTCTTTGTCTCTTTGATTTCTTTTCCCCTTAATCCTCTTTTTTGACTTCTGTTTCTCTCAGAATTTCTCTTGTAGCTGCATTTTTTCCTTCTCATATTTGTTATCTGCTATAATCCTTCCCACTTATTATTCACTGCTCTCTAAGACATATATCAGCTTATCAGTCATCAGCTTTTTTCTATTCTGCTAGAATACATCATCCTTTTAGTTTTGCCTTATATTGCTTTCACCTTTCCATTTCCATCTCTTCCTTCATCTTTCATTATTTTTCCCCTCCTTTCACAGCTCTTAACAAATCTTCTCAATCAGACTTCTCATGTCAGTTTCTAACCCTTCAACCTACAACTGCTTTGCTTCTAGTCTTCTTGTTTCTAAGCTTGAGGCTTCCCATAATCACATCCATCTTTCACTGTTGCCTTATAAGCTATATTGTTGACACGTTCACCCAAGTTCTTGAATATTCCATGTCATCACCATCCAAGAGACAAAACAATAAAGGCAGTGTCTACAGATGGCAGGCAAAAACAAGCAAAATTTATATGGACACACTCACAGTGACATATACAGACACATAGAGAGAGGCACTCACATACACTATGGTATATGGTGATTGAGAATTCATGATAACTCTGTTCTCTTAGATGAGAGTTTCAACTAGCATCTCCAAAGTTCAGAACAAATATGGAATCTGTTACATTGCCCTTTATTAGCAGAGGAGAAACCTATCAGTTGTTTGACAGACTTTGTTAACTTACAAGCTATTGAGTTTAAATGCAGCACTAAGTGGATCCATCCAAATTACTTCTATCCAGTTGAGCTACTTAAGCAATTATTAATATTATTTATTTTGGGTTGCTATAGTTGAATATAAGCAGAGGTGGGTTTCAGCAGGTTCTGACTAGTTCTGACCAGAGGTGGGTTTTAGCAGGTTCTGACCAGTTCTGAAGAACTGGTAATGGAAATTTTTAGTTAGGAGAACCAGTAAATACCACCTCTGACTGGCCCCACCCCCACCTATTCTCTGCCTCCCAACTCCCAGCTGATCGGGAGGAAATTGGAATTTTGCAGTAAACTTCCCCTGGAGTAAGGAAAGAATTGAGATCTTACAGTATCTTTCCCCTAGAGGGGGAAGGGAATGGAAATTTTTACAATATCCTTTCCCTTCCACACCCACTAAGCCATACCACACCATGCCCACCAAGCCATGGCTACAGAACAGGCAGTATTGTTTTTTTTTTTTTAAACCCACTACTGGAGCTGGGCAAGCGATGTTTTCCCATTTCATAATGAACTGAGAAAGTTCTGTTTTGAAAGTTGCTATAGGCTCCAATCTGAGTTGTCACCAGTGACTAGAGGTGCTGGAGCCCATCTTTAGGGAACTTCTCTCTAGGAGAATGTGTGCTTTGGGATATTTTCTGTATAGTATTTATATTGTACCTGTCATAGGTGGCTTTTTAGATAGAAACATAGAAAGATAGAAGATTAACGGCAGAAAAAGACCTCTTGGTCCATTTAGTCTGCCCTTATACTATTTCCTGTATTTTATCTTAGGATAGATATATGTTTATCCCAGGCATGTTTAAATTCAGTTACTGTGGATTTACCAACCACGTCTGCTGGAAGTTTGTTCCAAGCATCTACTACTCTTTCAGTAAAATAATATTTTCTCACGTTGCTTCTGATCTTTCCCCCAGCTAACCTCAGATTGTGCCCCCTTGTTCTTGTGTTCACTTTCCTATTAAAAACACTTCCCTCCTGAACCTTATTTAACTCTTTAACATAAAGTTTCAGTCATGTCCCCCCTTTCTCTTCTGTCCTTGAGACTATACAGATTGAGTTCATTAAGTCTTTCCTGATACGTTTTATGCTTAAGACCTTCCACCATTCTTGTAGCCCGTCTTTGGACCCGTTCAATTTTGTCAATATCTTTTTGTAGGTGAGGTTTCCAGAACTGAACACAGTTTTTCCAAATGTGGTCTCACCAGCGCTCTATACAGCGGGATCAAAATCTCCCTCTTCCTGCTTGTTATACCTCTAGCTATGCAGCCAAGCATTCTATTTGCTTTCCCTACAGCCTGCCTGCACTGTTCACCCATTTTGAGACTGACAGAAATCACTACCCCTAAATCCTTTTCTTTGAAGTTTTTTGCTAGATGTTGATTGAGATGTTAATGGTCAACTATTAAGTCATTGGCTGTTGTTTCCTTGTGATGCCAAGCCCTTGTCTCCTAAATACTTGATAAGCCGATGGTAAATCACCAATCCTGTTGACTAATGAAGGCCCTTGTTTCCCAGGCTTCAATAACTTCCCTGGGTGTTTTTGTGCCTGTTCGTCCAACAATCTTAAAATTGCAAAGTTGCAAAATTGAATGTATGTCCGTGTTCATTGCAATGTGAGGCTGGCAATGTGTTCAGGTCTCCTTGTCTGACTGCTCACTTATGTTCTTGCAATCTGGTGGGCAGTTGGCAATTAGTGCTGGAAAAAAGGGAAGCGTTTCTTGATATATTTGATATTTGAAGTGATCCGCTAGCATAATTAATGCCCAAATCATTTGCAAATTTAAAATTCAGGTAAATCTTCCCACATTTAGACTCAACCAACTTGATCAGGGAGCTATTATGAACATCTGCTATATTGCAGATAGATATTGTGACACTAAAGTTATATTTTACTCTTCCACTGTAGTTTTAACACTTAACTTTAAACTTGCATGTTCCCAGACTATAGTGCCTGGGTGTGGATTGGGAAGAACTCAACGATAAGACCAGCAGCTGTGGATTTTAGGGCATGTGCATTTAATAATTTTCCAACATGATGAGATAACACTTCCCTAGACAGAGTTGGTACACAATCTGGTGGTCCAGCTGGAATCACAGCTTGAGGAGCAGGGGTTGGCTGTGGCTAGAACAACCTTTGCACAATTCTACCCTATATGCCACTGGTCCCCATTCCTAAATCGGCATGCATTGCTTACAGCCAAACATGCCTTGGATTACTGCAATATGCTTTATACAGCCCATCATTTCCATGTACTGAAGTACAATTTCATAGCATCTATTTATTGAACATAAATTCTAGCCAGTTAGTAATTATTTTTTTTAGAAAATAGGCAAATGTTGGTTCCATATTGAAGGAGAAAACATACTATCTCTCAACTAATGTGATTATTTTCCTGTGTTCTAGGTAGAATATATTAAGGGAAATAGTTATGTAACTGTATCTGT
This sequence comes from Erythrolamprus reginae, assembly GCF_031021105.1. Lineage (NCBI taxonomy): Eukaryota > Metazoa > Chordata > Lepidosauria > Squamata > Dipsadidae > Erythrolamprus > Erythrolamprus reginae. The sequence continues at coordinate 170,534,310 of NC_091950.1, read as the reverse complement.
ACCTGGTTACTGTGAATCTCTTTACCACTAAAGGGTTAAATAAGGTCCAGGAGGGAAGTGTTTTTAATAGGAAAGTGAACACAAGAACAAGGGGACACAATCTGAAGTTAGTTGGGGGAAAGATCAAAAGCAACATGAGAAAATATTATTTTACTGAAAGAGTAGTAGATCCTTGGAACAAACTTCCAGCAGACGTGGTTGGTAAATCCACTGTAACTGAATTTAAACATGCCTGGGATAAACATATATCCATCCTAAGATAAAATACAGAAAATAGTATAAGGGCAGACTAGATGGACCATGAGGTCTTTTTCTGCCGTCAGACTTCTATGTTTCTACCATCTGCATTTTCATTCAATGTAACATTTAGTGGTCATGTTTGCTTTATTAACTTCCTGGCTTGGAGTACTGGATGGCAGATATTTGCCTTTGTCACTGCTGAATTTGAAATATCTCTAGTAAATTGCCAAGTCTGGCAATTGTCTGGTAAGAATTGTTATTTTCTACCTACAAAAAGATTGTCAGCCTTATTTTTTTTCCCGAGACTGGTACTTTTACTAAAGTATTCCATTTTGAATATTGTCTCCTTTATCTCAAAAAAGACAATAGCATTAAAAATAAAATGCATTTAGCCTTGAGTATCCATAGATATATATCAGCACCATGTCAAAGGTGTTGATATATAAGTTCTTTTCCATGATATCTGAGAATACATATTTCCTAAACAATGGTTTTGGAAATGGAAGGTGAACATGTAGAGGCCAACATGCCAATTAGGAACAATTCCAGATTAGTAGTATACTTCTGCTGCTTCCACGCCACTATACAGTGGTACCTAATCTTACGAACTTAATTCGTTCTGTGATGAGGTTCGTAAGTAGAAAAGTTTATAAGATGAAACAATGTTTCCCATAGGAATCAATGTAAAAGAAATAATGCGTGCAAACCCATTAGGAAAATCCAAACTTTAAGGTTTTAAAAAAAAGCAGTGGGCGGACAAAGTGAAGGCTAACGGAGTGGAGACGGACAGCGAGGAGAAGCAAGGAATGGAGGTCCTAACAAAGGCTAATGCTGCCCCAAATTGCTCCCAAAATCACCCCTCTAGACGCTTCCTACACCGTCCCAAATCTCTCCCAAAATCACCCCTCCAGAAGCTTCTTATGCCACCCCAAATTGCTCCCAAAATCACCCCTTCAAAACCTTCCTACATTGCCCCAAATTGCTCCTAAAATTGCCCCTCTAGACGCTTCCAACACCGTCCCAAATCTCTCCCAAAATCACCCCTCCAGAAGCTTCTTATGCCACCCCAAATTGCTCCCAAAATCACCCCTTCAAAACCTTCCTACATTGCCCCAAATTGCTCCTAAAATCACCCCTCTAGACGCTTCCTACACCGTCCCAAATCTCTCCCAAAATCACCCCTCCAGAAGCTTCTTATGCCACCCCAAATTGCTCCCAAAATCACCCCTTCAAAACCTTCCTACATTGCCCCAAATTGCTCCTAAAATTGCCCCTCCAAAAGCTTCCTACGTTGCCCCAAATCACCCCTCCAAAACCTTCATATGTTGCCCCAAATCACTCCTAAAATCGCCCCTTCAAAACCTTCCTACATTGCCCCAAATTGCTCCTAAAATTGCCCCTCCAAAAGCTTCCTACGTTGCCCCAAATCACCCCTCCAAAACCTTCATATGTTGCCCCAAATCACTCCTAAAATCGCCCCTCCAAAAGCTTCCTACATTGCCCCAAATTGGCCCTCCAAAACCTTCCTATGTTGCCCCAAATCGCTCCTAAAATTGCTTCCTATGCCACCCCAAATTGAGGTCCCAACGAAGGCAAATGGAGTGAAGAAAGACAGCAAGAAGAAACGAGGCATTTTGAAAGGAGAGGTGATTTTTTTTTAAGACTTTGGAAGTGATTTGGAGTGGCATAGGAAGCTTTTGGGGGAGTGATTTTGGAGGCAATTTGGGGTGGCATAGGGACCATCTGGAGGGGTGATTTTGGGAGCAATTTGGAGTGGTGTAGGAAGCTTTTGGAGGGTGATTTTAGCAGTGAGATGGGGCAAAGGAAGCGGTAGGTTAAGGGGGGATTTTGGCAGTGGGATGGGGCGATTGTGGGGAGCAGAGGAAGTGGACGGCTAGAGGGGAAAGTGGCAGGGAAATGGGGCAGCTCCGGTGTTCCCCGCCTCAGGACTGCAGGTGCAAGCAAAAGGAGGTGGGGAATTCCGGCGGGGGTGGCAAAAAAATGGAAAATCCTGGCGGTGGCAGTCACAAGGCAGGAGAATCCCTGTGGCAGTAAGAGAGCGCATGCGCAGTAAGAGAGCCCAGGCACCCGAGCTCAGGTTCGTAAGGTGAAAATGGTTCTTAAGAAGAGGCAAATAAATCTTAAAAACCAGGTTTGTATCTCAAAAAGTTCATATGAAGAGGCGTTCATAAGATGAGGTATCACTGTATTTTCAACCCCAAATCTTTAGAACTATTTCCAAGCACCTTGTGAGCTTTACTTTTTTTTTTACCCTAGCTGATCCTGAAAGGCTGACTATTTCAGAGGAGCTGCTCAATATTTCCTCCAACTGTACAATAAGAAGACAAAAATAGACTTTACACATCTGGCTCATCTGGGTCATGACAGCCAATTATTAGATTTTCTGGAATTTTGGTTGAGAGAACAGAGCTGAGCAACAATACCTACTGTATCAATCAGCTGTTTGGCAGTTAGGGGCACAACACCCAGAGGATATACATTTATCATAACACCATCTATCCTTGTCCTTTTTAATGTCCTTTCTGAGACACTCAGAAATGAAACCAGCTAGAGAAAACATCAATGCTAACTATTCCATTCTGCTCGCTCGCTCCTTGAAGCAGTACCATGGTGCCTTTAGCTTGAGCGAGAAAGAGCAAGAACCCCAAGGCTAGGAACAGACCTGCTTCAAAATTCTTTTACAATGACTCCTGAATGACAACAGAGACAGAAATTGAATAGTTTTGTTTCCTATGGTGGACACTAACAGGGAGGACAGAATGCTATCACTGCTTCACAATTAACACCAGAGTTCTATATATAGATGTGCTTTTTAATTTTTTTTAAACTATTGTACAGCTATTTCATCTTCCTACTCTGTCTGGTGAGAAAGAATAACAGTACATTTCAAGAAAAAGAAATTTCAAGGATTGCCTCTAATATGCAGGAGATGCTGCGAAAGTGGACTAATCACTTTGGGAAATTGGGATGAGAAACCATAATAAAAAGTGAAAACCCCAAATATATGGTGGGTAGACATGTCTTAATCATAATGCATATGAAAAAGATCTGGAGGTCCTGCCATTAGCCAACCATTCCATCCAGCTTGTAAAAAAAATACAGTGGATCTTTTAGGATTCATTAACAGATTCCAGATCAGAAGATGTAATTGTTTTTAACTTAACTGCTTTTGTTGAGTTCCTCTTGGACTATTGTGTCTACTTCTGGGCACACATTGACATTAAAAATTGCAATAAAATTCAGAGAAGTGGTACCGAGGTGAGAAGGAGACTGGAAACCAAGTTCTATGAAGGATAGTTGAAGAAACTGTCTGTTTAATTTATAAAAGAGAAGAATGAGAAGCAATCTTCAGATACCTAAGGAGTGACCTATAGAAGAAGTGATTTTTAAAAAATGCTCCAGAGGATAGAACCAGAATCAATAGTTTGAAATTGTAGGGAAGTAGATAGAGGTTAAGTATTAGGAGAAATATCCTAACATTAGGAGCTGTCCAACAGTGGAATAGTTTGCCTCCGTAGATTCTATTTTCTGCTTTATTGGAAAGGTTGGTTAAAGCAAAATGCTTCAAGAGATCCTGCAGCAGAGAATGGAATTTATTTATTTATTTATTTATTTATTTATTTAGATTTGTATGCCGCCCCTCTCCGCAGACTAACTGATCTTCGAGGCCCTTTCCAATTCTATGATCTTCTGATTTTATGATAAGTTCAGCACTGGTTGCAAATGATTTTTGGAATCCAATGTAATTAGATTTAGAACATTTGGTCATCAGGAAAAAGAAACTGCTAATGGTGTGATTTCTTTAAAATAGCTACCAGCTTCATCCAACGTGAATGTGAAGTTCCCACATTCAATATGCAATATATAAGGAAAAATTCCCTTATTTTTAGAAGTAACATAGTCAAAGCTGTGCGAGGTATTCCTGTTATACCACTAGATCTTAAAACCACAGAAAGGGTTTTGTTTTTTGGGTTTTTGGTGTTGTGTTTTTTGTTTTGCTTTATATTCTTCCTGGGAGCTAGAAAAAATGCAGATAATTTAAATTATTATATAAATGCTTAAATCGCTAATTCCATCATCTCTATGTCAGAATGCTGTATGTAAAAATACACAAAAATATTCAAATTAATATATTACTCAAAGTTAATAAGCACATCAAAATGAGGAAAAATCCTATTGTGAGATTGCAAAATTCTTGGTTTTATTTTAAGATTTTATTTTTCTGTCATTAAATGATGCTAGTGAAATGGAGGAATAGATAAAATAGAGGATGGGACTTGGCAAGGGATTCTTGAATTCTTTGATGTTTTAAAGTCTACATCCCTTGATAGAAGAAACCCTGGGAATTGACCTTTGAAGTCTAAAGGTCTCTAATCCTTAACGTTCCAAATTTCACATGTTAGTTTAAAGCTGTTACAGAATAAACATTGATCTGACATATCATTTATAGGAAAGTTCCAGAATTCTCTCAGGCTGAATTGCAACTTTCCTGTTTTGATAAAACTAGAGTGTTTCAGTGCAGAAATACCAAGTGTGATTACTCACCTCTTCAGGTGAGATACCGAACATCAGACCAAAATATTTGCGTTATAAATAAAGCTCTCATTTGTCTTCCTGTTCACATTCAACTGGAGAGGTAGTGTGACTTTCATCAATAGAGGTGTATATCTTTTCAACTGTTTGTCTACTTTATAAATGTGTATAAAGCAAACAGCACTGAGACCAAAATTATTTTCACTGTGGATGCTCAGCAAAAGTATTATGATCCACTCAGGTACACTTAGTCATAAACTTTGTGCTGGCCTTTCTTAAGAAGGTGAATTTTACCCTAGGGTGTGGAAGTGCTTTGCAGCCAGAAATAAATCAAGGTTTGAAAATGTCCTCTCCCTATCTTTGGTGAGAGTGATATCTGGGGAGGTCAAACCCACCCACCCCCAATCCCTCAAAATGCAAGGATTGCAAGTAGAAATGAGAACATCCAATTCCCTTAACCAAATTGTGAATTGTGCAGATACAGGTCTCTGTGACTTGTCAGCAGTGCTTATTCCCCACAATTTATCTATCTTTGGGAATAAAATGTACAGCTGCACATTTGGAAAGGATTTGACTGCACCTTATTCTGCACCACCAGCACAGTGCGGTCATAGGGGAACGTCAGCTTTTCTTCCACTTTAGTCACGGTTAATTATCTGATGCCTCTTTTGTTTCCCGATCAGGTTTGCAGAGAAGTTAATTTAACTGAAAGCTGATGGCAGTGGTTCGCTTCCTTGAATTTTGTGCAAACGCTTACAACAGTGCTGGAGAATAATATGGCCCCTGAAGTCTAGTGCCTGATGCCCAAATGTCAGGAATAATTAGATCACATTAAGGATTAATTGCCAGCTAAATTGCACTTTCTCTAGGTTTCGAAAAAGTGTGCCTGCTCCAAGAAGCAAATTGAGGCTTGTTTAAGTTTAGAAACAGAGGGGCAAATTAATCTTTTTTTAAAGGGTGCAATCACAAATTCATAGTGAGACCATCGCATTCCTGGCTTTTTTATTTTGTTTTTATTTCAGCCAGCAGCAATGTGACTTTTATAACTCAGCTACACATTTCCAACAATATGGAGATTTACACTGGAAATATAGGTTCATCCTTTGGCACTTTCAGATCACTGCAGGGAAGCAACAGAATTTTAAACAAACAAACAAACAAACTTTCATGCATCCCTAGGGGAAAACCTTCACACTTTCTAATTTATTCCCAAATATCTATGGAAATTCTCAATCATCCAGGTCTTGTTAGTCCCAAAGGTGCTTTTTTCCAAAAGGCAATTGGATTTTCTTGGGTGTTTTTTTGTTTTTTTGAAAACATTTTGCTTCTCATCCAAGAAGCTTCTTCAGTTCGTGAGAAGTGAAACATTTTCAAATATTTTCAAATGAAAAAACCAAGAAAGTCCAGGTGCCCCTTGGAAAAAGCACTTTTGGCACATTTTCCCCGAGATGATAAATGATTATTCAAATGGAGGCATTCCTTGAGCTATTGTCTATTTGGCATTTTTCTTGTTACTTCTATTGTTTTATTGCTTCCCAATAACCAATATTGATTCCCTGACAAAGTGATGCCAACTCTTTGCTAATATCTGCTTTTAAAAAGAAATAACATTTGGGGATATGGAATCCAGGTGTAGATGAACAGGCTGAGCTCAACAGTTTGGAGTCCCTTCAAGCTCACAATGGATTCCACTGACTTTTATCTACTGCCATTTTACCTTGTTAATAATTTTTGTTGCTTTTGTTGAGAGCTAGCATGGGTTACACTTGTATTCATTTGTACAGCTTTGGGTCCTGATTTCTTGTGCCTAGTACCAGGAGGTTGGAGGCCCATCTCCACTGCTTTTATTTTCATTTAATACTTCCCAGTGCAACACTGGATAAGTGATATATTCAACTGAGAAGCAGTATCACTTATATAAAAAAAGTATTCACAAATTAGTGAGTTACTCCAGAAACATCACTTACTTTGGGGGTTTTTTTGATGGGGGGAGTGAGATCACTAGTGACTTATTTGCAAATAGATTTGTTCTCGAATAACTTAAGTGTTCCTATATGTATCAAATGAATGGATGGATGGAAGGAAGGTAGGTAGGTAGGAAGGAAGGAAATTTGAACACTTGTTTAATTCTTGCCATTCCACTTACTGAATTGACAGGGTTCATTTTTTGAAGACCTGCATTTTTGTTTCAAGAACCATCCACTTAACATTTAGCTTCTTTTGATATAGTTTAATTTCTTTTACAGGTCCAGATGTTACCTAACCAGAATCATAAGATTTTATTGATCTTTAGTTTGTTGACTGGATTATAAAAAATTGGTCAATTAATTTGTTATTTGGTTAATTGTGTCTATCAACCAGAAACAGAATTGTGAGATGGGAAGCTATACGGATTGAATTAAAGGAAAAAACTAACAATGACTGAACATTGGCAAAGTAGAGATCCCCAGAGTATTTAATGCATTGTCACAAAATGGTCATTGTGTAAAAAAAAAACAGAAGAAGTAAGAAGTATAACATATGTCCACCACCTTGATTTATTCATAAAAATATTTTTAAATGACCATTTGATGGAATCAGAATTTTGTTTTTTTAGCTCCTTGATGCCGGAAGTTCCATTTACCAGAAAACAAATTGATCCCAAATTGTCCTACTTCTTCTACTATATCCATCTTAACTTTGATTTTTAGACAGAAAGACAGACAGACAGACAGAAAGACAGACAGACAGACAGACAGACAGAAAGAAAGACAGACAGACAGACAGACAGACAGACAGACAGACAGACAGACAGACAGACAGACAGACAGAGTAATATTACACTGGGCTACAGCTATGCACTTTTGTTTGTTTGTTTGAAGATTGCCCAGTTCCTCTGTTTTTGCAGTCTTTCATCCCCACCCCCCACCCTCAAGAAATGCTCTAGGACAGTTGCTCCCAATCTTTTGGTCGCGAAGGACTGGTTCTCTGGAGAAAGGTTTTCCCCTGAACCAGATGGAGCAGGGTTTTGTGCGCATATGTGCATGCTGCACATACACATATGGGGCTTTGCTCATTTGTGTGGACCGGTTTCTGGCATGCCATGGACCAGTGCTGGTCTGTAGCCTGGGGGAGAGGATGAGGATCCCTGGTCTATGAATATAAATAAAACAAAATATTAAAGGGGAACCAAATGCTGATCTAAATGAGGGACATCTGACAGGACTGTTCTAGCAGAGCGGACCAATGTAATACCTAGGTTAAAAAACCTCATCAACGTTAAGTTTCTGATCTAGAACCTGGAAAGTTTGAAAGTTAGGAGCACATCTAAGATAACAAGTATGATTGCTCTCCCCCCACCCCCACCCCGGTGTATATGTGTGTGTGTCTGTATACTTTTTTTAAGCTACAGGAGCAATGGAAAGGGAGAATACTTGAAGGAAATAACTCTTTTTCTGATACATATTTTCCATTTTTTTAAAGATCTTTTAAATCCTTTCTTTCTGAATGTGCCTTGGGATTTCATAGCAGCTATTTGGGGCAGATAGAGTTTTGTAAAGAAGAATAGCCCAGAGATTATCCAAATTAGAGGTGTCAAATTCACAACATCATGGCAGCATCACGCAACATATTTGGACTCCACCCCCTTTCATTAAACCAGGCATAGGCATGGCCAGCATCTGATACATCCGGCCCATGGGCCAGAAGTTTGACAGCCCTGATCGAAATTATCCTATGACTGAAAAGAGTTGGAAAAGTTTTAAAAGTGCAGGAAATACCCTTCCCCAGGACCATATTTATATACTGTATAATGTTCCTTACAAACAAAATATTGGGGGGAACCTATGTGTTCCTGGTGCCCTACAAACCCTTGGAATAATCTTGTCAGAAATCCACTACCGTTTCTGTGGATCTGATTTAAAATGGCAGGAACATCCCATTTAATGGAAATAGCAGACATATTGATTAGGCTTCCATCATCTTCAGGAGAAAACATTCAGTTAATGGTAGAAGCAAATCAAAATGGAAAAAAAACAGCAAGCAAATGAAAATATGCATCATAATCATGAATCTAATTTTTTTTATTATTTACTCATATTTTGCTGTTTGCAACCTTAGTAGGAATGGCATTCATTAGAGGCCAAAACATTTTCTAAACCAACTCCTTCTATGAGCCAATTTATTCCGATTAATCTACCTGGATATGGGTTCCCCTGACTGTTGTTTGGGTTTCTCCTTCTTTAAAATTGATTTAAAGACAAATGGACTGAATGTAACTAAATAACCATTGTCCCAGTTTTCTATTCAGGCTTCCATCCCAAAAGCACATTGGAGAATAAAAAGGAACAGCATGGAGGCAACACGCAGGCAACTATACTAAAGCTTCCATAGTTTCTACAAGCTAACAGAGCATCTTAGAACATTTAGGAGTCTCCAAAGACTTGTTCTTGTTGATAGTTAAGGTCCGCTATGATTGCTGGAGGTATTCTTTTCCTTCGCACTATTCCACTTAAATTGCTCCAAAGGGAGTATTGTTCTTCAAATTCCAGTTAGATTACCCACAGAGAAGAAAGGAAGAAGAATTCCACATCAGTTGCCTCTGTGTGACATCTGCACACCAATTCCAGAAAATATATCTCTAGTGCCTCTGCTCATTGCTCCTTTAGGTACATTTCTTTCTTCTGATCTCTGCTTCTCCCCCTTCTCCCATAATCTTACACAGGAATATAATTTTTTCATGAAGCTGCACCACCATCTATCATTATTAAAGTACTCGTATGTAGCTCCGACTGGATTTAAATCACTGTCCTATCCCAGCCCAAATTAAAGCTGCAAAATACAAATTATCCTTAGAATTAATATATTTCACTGTTACCACAATGGGGTTTTTTTTTTTTCTAAGATGGGAATATTTTCCATAATTGTCTTGTCCAATTTCGATGTTCTAAGTTAAACAACTTAAAAGTATTAGGGATTCTCCATTGTCTGAGTTTGTTCAGACAGTTTGTTTGTTTGTTTTTCTCTCTGGCTCAGTGTATGGGTGGCAGCCTTGTGCCAGGTGTATGGGAGGCGCGTGCTTCTTCTTGCCACCTCAGAGTCTCTCTCTTTTTTTAAAGCCTTTTGGATTTTTTGGATTCTCCTCATCTCACCTTCTTCCTTCGGCAGCAACTGTCCTCCCCCTCTTCTTCTTCCTCCTCCTCTTCCCATCTAAATTCCAAGCTTTTATTTCTTTCCTAGTGGGTTTGCACGCATTATTTGCTTTTACATTGATTCCGATGGGAAAAATTGCTTCTACTTACAAACCTTTCTATTTAAGAACCTGGTCACGGGACGAATTAAGTTTTTAAGTAGAGGTACCACTGTAGTTGCAAATAACAGAACATTAAGCTTATGATGATTTATAATTATATCTAGTTATGAAACATGTATTTAAATAGCTGTCAAAGGGAATTTGGGGATTGTTGAATTATTTATTTATTACAAATGCTTTTGGGGAGGGGGTTACTTCAGTCATATAGCACTTTATAGCACATCACAAAATGCATATGATACATAATAAATCAAAGGGTTTCAAATTACATATATAACAAGCTATGTTTGAATGTAAAGTTTCTGGTGGAGAAACTTGGTATCACAATATTTCAGCACTGATGTATTACATTGTTGCTGGTAAGCGTTGTTTATTTGGCTACAATAACATTTTTAAACATGACAGAAATGAAAAGAAAGTTCTTTCTAGGGTCTGTTTTGACTTTGTTGGCACAAATAGATAATTACTGTATTTGCTGGAGATAGATTTACAACCCACAATAATATTTTGTGCTAAACTGTGCCGTTGAAAGGCTATGGTTCAAGATAATGTCACTTCCCCTTGGGCCTCAGTTACAATGTAACCCAGTATAAATACTCTTATTATAACAATGACACATTTGGCCCTTAGACATTGCACTGTAAAGAATGTGGTTTATTTAAATAGTGGTTGGATTTTCTTCTTTATTCAGTACTTGGAGATGTGTTAAAGTGTAATGACTGTTTTTCCTCTCGAAATTACTGATGAAAAACCATTGTGATTCAGAAGCAGATGGCTGTTCGAAAGAAATGTGAAATTGCTTATCTAAAAGCTGTGTGGCTCAATTTAAAATTGAAGATTTAGATGTTTTATTAGGCGTACACTGCAAATTGGTATTAAGCACTGAAAAGATTTTGACTGGGGGGGGGAGGAAATAATGCAAGCTGAAAGGACATCTGCGCAACGTATTATGTAAAAACCATTGCGTGCCTCATTCTATCCAACAGGCAAAACATTATTTGGTATGTTCAGTAGTGTACCTGAGGAGCAATAATGAAAAAGAAAAAGTTTGAATTAGTCCCTAAAATATTATTGTGGCTGTTTTCTACTAACTTATATCTGGCTCTGGCTCTGTAGTCTCATGTTTACAAGTCAAATTTCACAGAATGAAAAATAAGAATTAAAACTTTTAAGCCAGTTTTTATGGGGCCCTATATAATTCAGTAAGTTTAAATTTGGGTAGGACTGATACATGCTATACAACTGGTACAATGGTCTAAGGACTAAATTATAAATTATATTCAATTGCTGGCATCTGACTCTCCCTTCCACTCAATCCAAATGGCCTATCGAAGTAGACTACATTAACGTATACAACAAGACTTCCAATTAGGATTGGAAGTCAGTGTCACAGAAGAGAAATCAGCAATCAGATATCAGACAAGCCAAGTCTGCAACCAGGGGTGGGCTTCTGCCCAGACAGGGGGAAATGCAGTGAGGTAGCAAAAATGGAGCTCCACCCCAGAGCATCCAATTTGCACTGAAAGATGTTGAAAGAAAATGCAGGGCGTCCTGCATAAGCCACGCCCACAGTGTGGTAGTAAAAAATTTGGTAGCCCTTCACTGGCTGCGATTTTTAACTATTTCTGTTGTAGTCAGGCTCTGTAGTCTCATGTTTACAAGTCAAATCATTGCTTGCAAGAATTAAATTGGATTCAATCAGAAGTCAAAATCTGAGGATGGCTTGGTAGCCTTATGCCCTGTCTTAGTAAGATAAAGATTTCCATGTCCAGCTGTGTCTGACTCTAAGGGATGGTGCTCAATATCATTTCTTGGTCAAGGCAGCCAGCATTGTCCAAAGATATTTTCCATGGTCATGTGGCCAGTTTACATTAAAAAAATGGATGGGACATGATTACCTTACCATCAAAGAGATACCTATTTATTGATTCATATTTGCATGCTTTTGAACTGCTAGGCGGGCAGGAGGTGGAACAAAGAATGGAACTTGCCCCATTACGCAGCACTCAGATCTCAAAGCTGGGTTGTCAGCTTTCCAGCTGACCAGCTCCGTGTCTTTAACCACTGAACCATCGTGCCACGTCTATCTTAGTAGCAGCAAATTTTGAAATCATTATGGAGGGCCAAACACTCACTGTGTCTTCTTTACTATCTCCAATTGCCAAATGCCATTGCAAACACACTGTGTGTTTTGAATAGTATTGCACACATTGCAACTCAGCAGCATACTTCTTCATTGCTGCTAGTAATATCCAGTTTTAGTGAAGGCCATGATGCTACATGTCTTCCTGGAGCACGATTGTCTAACAAAAACCATGCATTGCTGAATTAACCCTCCCATGCCTTGGCCCTGCCTCACAAAACTTATTCACAGGTCCATCTGCTCCACTTTGCAGACTTTTAGTAACCGCCCTAAAAATCCTTTATTTTTTTATTTTATTATTAGAGTTGAAAGGGACCTCTCCTCGAGCAGGAGACCCTGCAGCACCTTTAGAACCTCTTGTTGCCCCCAAGAATGAAATTTTTGCAGAATTAGATATCACAAATTCATCCTGGACATTTCTTTCTAACATTTCAGAAGAGGAAGAAGCCTTGAACATTTTTTCCCCCAAGCTCCTCAATTAAATGGAATGGAAAATAGCATCTTGATTTCCTAATTTCATAGGATTGTTCTTTTCAGTTGAGAATAGTTTCCTCTGTGCACAATTATTGATTGCTTTAGATATAAAACACAATCAGATATCTTGATAAAATGATTCTAGAGTTGCAGTTATGTGATTTTGCTCTGCAAACACTAAAAAATGGGAGTTGAGATAGCAGTGTTGCATTAAATACCGAAATTAGATTCCAAAACTTATAAATAAAATCGATATTTCACAGCGTGTGAAGAGCAAATATATATACTACACAACTAGTTTATTGTTGCAGAGGGGGAGGAAGTTTCAGATATAGAAAATGATTTATTTCTTTGCTGCTGTTTTAAAGCTAAGTTGTAATGAGCAAGCATTCTGGAGAAAATTTTGCTCTTCTTTCTGAGATTATTTCAAAGTTCAGTAGAGAAGATGCCTTTAAAATTAGGATTTTTTGCTACATATGAAACAGGAAAAATTTGCCCTGAAAAAAAATGGGCTTGGTTGATTGTTCAATAGATGGCTGCAAAGAGATGGAGACAACTCCAAACATTTGCAACCTAGATACACTTAGCATACTCCCTTAGTTTAAGATCCACCCTCATGGCTGATCTAAAATGTTAGTCCTTTAATTGGCAGAAAAAAGAAAATGGTATGAAACTTGCTGCCCACCCTTATTTGGCAAGAGACATAATGCTGTCAAATGGTGCTATTATAGGCATGCTAAGGATAGGTGGATTCTGACAGCTTTGTGTTCATCATCATCTTCTGCCAGATGTCACCAATGGTTAGAAAAATATCCACTACTCATTCTCCTTAGGGACCTGGGGATGGAGAAGGAGAAAGAGGAGTAAGTACATTTTGATAGATGGCTAAACCAGTAAGATATAACCGCCTGTCAAAGTTCACTCCAGTTTAACTCTAGGACAATAGTATCCAACCTTTCCAGATTTGCAGACTGGTGGAGGGCAAAGGCAGAGAAGATGATTTTATGTGAGCAGCAGACAAGCACACACATGCACACATATCCATTTGGGCAAGTGGCGGGCACAGATGCCCACCACATGCACAAATGTGTGCTCACGACTCACTCCATGTGCAAATGGAACTGAGTGTACACAAGGGGTCACCTGCTACTCCACAACCCAGTTCTGAATGGGTCATGGCATGGGGGTTGTGGGACTTTCTGCAGGTACATCCAAAAGAAGCCAAGTATCATAGAAACATAGAAGTCTGACGGCAGAAAAAGACCTCATGGTCCATCTAGTCTGCCCTTATACTATTTTCTGTATTTTATCTTAGGATGGATATATGTTTATCCCAGGCATGTTTAAATTCAGTTACTGTGGATTTATCTACCACGTCTGCTGGAAGTTTGTTCCAAGGATCTACTACTCTTTCAGTAAAATAATATTTTCTCATGTTGCTTTTGATCTTTCCCCCAACTAACTTCAGATTGTGTCCCCTTGTTCTTGTGTTCACTTTCCTATTAAAAACACTTCCCTCCTGGACCTTATTTAACCCTTTAATATATTTAAATGTTTCGATCATGTCCCCCCTTTTCCTTCTGTCCTCCAGACTATACAGATTGCGTTCATGAAGTCTTTCCTGATACGTTTATGCTTAAGACCTTCCACCATTCTTGTAGCCCGTCTTTGGACCCGTTCAATTTTGTCAATATCTTTTTGTAGGTGAGGTCTCCAGAACTGAACACAGTATTCCAAATGTGGTCTCACCAGCATTCTATATAGCGGGATCATAATCTCCCTCTTCCTGCTTGTTATACCTCTAGCTATGCAGCCAAGCATCCTAGTTGCTTTCCCTACCACCTGACTGCACTGTTCAACCTGAGTGCACTGTATCAGTTGAACAGGGAGGAGTGCTGTTCCAGAACTGTGCTAAATCCAACACCAAAAGCAGCCCTAAAACAGATCATATGGAGTGAACAGCATTATAAAGCAACAGAGAACTGTCTCTGTGTCTTCCATTTCATTATGGAACAACACCCCCTCCCCTTGCCGGTCAATAGTTGTTCAGAGATCAGCTTTGAAACCTGGTAGGTATGGGAATGTCTGGTTTAAAAAGAAAAGGAAATAAATGGACTACCCAGTTGCCAAAATGTAATACCCAGTAGCCAAAAGCAGGATGACCCAGGAAAACAGTAATTAAGATCTTGGGGGGAGGGGTTGTGTCAGTGGGGAAAGGCATATTCACTCCAGCTTCACATTTCTCCTGGCTTATGCTACAAATTAAAAAAAGTGCAATATGAAGAGACTGGGGGCTAGTCTAATGGGGGAATTTTAACTGGTTCATTAAGATAATGTGTCTAAAGACTAAAGATATACTGATAAAGTAGTACTTCAGTCCTGGATTATGTCAAGGAATAGAAAAATGGGCTTCATTTAATAAATATTTAAGCAGTTGCTGCAAGAGGGGAAAGTAAGAAAATTATTCATCAGTAAAATCTAATTTAAATGTATTCAGTGTTGTAACAGATAAACATAGATAAACATAACTGAAACACACAGCCTTCCTTCCTTCCTTCCTTCCCTCCCTCCTTCCTTCCCTCCTTCCTTTCTTCCCTCCTTCCTTTCTTCCTTTCTTCCTTCCTTCCCTCCTTCCTTCCTTCCCTCCTTCCTTTCTTCCCTCCTTCCTTCCCTCCTTCCTTCCTTCCTTCATTATCTGAAAGCTATAGTCAAGATTGTGTCCATAATGGTATAATCGAAGGTCCACCCACCTTTAGGTATGCTGAATGAATCAAACCTATGATCTTGAATTAATTTTTACCTCTCCTATTGATTTTTTCCTCCCTCCTCATAGCGAACAATTATATTTAGTTCAGCTTACCTGAGTTCACTGTTACTAGCGCATATACAGAAAACCAGGATAATTGGTAAGTTGTAGGTTCCCTATACAATGCTTCAACAATCATAACTTTAACACAACTCTTATCATAGAATAAACAGAGAAAACAACATAGTTTGTGTTGTGACTCAGACCCAAGTTGGAGTCTTGTCCAAATTTCATGTCCAACCATTTTCTTTATCATTTAACATTTATCCTATAACATCCCTAAAAATTTCACTGAGTTTCCAATGAGTTTAGGGGAAAATCTCTGAAGTATTTTAAAAACGATTGAGTTTTGCCATCTTTAAACTAGCTGGAAAGATGCTGACTTTATTTAGCTGTTACCACACACAACAAATGCAATCTTTAGCAAAACATGATAGTTTGAAAATTACACTGTCTTTTATAACTACTTCATATTTTCAAATATAAGTCCTGTAATAATAAAACCTCCCTATCCATGATATACCATTGTGTCTTATAGATCTGGATATAATCATATATCCTTGGAGCTGGTGTGAATGTGCCTCCTACTTCAGGCTGTTCTATTGAAGCATGGTCTTCTTGCAGTTCCATTTTTCATTTTGATAAATGCACCTCGGTAACAGCTGTTCAGCTAAGAGAGATTACACACTGGTTCATATCATAGAACAAGGAATATGCTCGGGGACAAAGATGAATACCCACGCTCAACAGAATGTCTAAAGTGCCAGAGACTATGATAGAAATTCTTTAAAAGCATAAGCATGTCTTCATTAAAATGCATCATCTGTATCAAAGATGTTATTTACATTGAGTGGGGAGATACAGTAGCAAAAACAAACCCAAGTAAGAATAACATTTTTAGTTTAAAGCAAAATGATAAACACAAGACCAAGGATATGACAATATGGAAAGCTAGAATCTGATGGAAGCAAAAATATTTATTATTTATTAGCATCAATATTCAAGCAAGCAAAAGTGAAACAAAATGTCAAACAAACAGGAAAATTCCCATCAATTTGGGGTTGCAAAAAAGAAATGCTATGGTCAATATTGTAGATCTAATATCATATCAAACTGAGGTGCATTTTGATCTTCTGAAAAAGGAACAGGCTCAAGTTGTTGTTACTGTTATTGTTATATATTGACACTGTTATCTTCAAAGCATCATCTAAACTTTACTGAAAACCTTTCTTCATTCTAGTTATGTTGGCATTATGGTAGTTGGATTACCCTAGAACAATAGTTCCCAATGTGGGACACATGCCCCTCAGGGGGGCAATTTGATTTTTAATGGGGGGAAATTAGAATCTTGTTTAAACCAAGTTAATAGCAATTTAGGCTTTGTCCACATGAGTAAGAGTTCACTTTTTGAATAGTAAGAATTATATGTCCCAGGGGGTGGGGTAGGGTGGGGAAATCAGGATTTTAGAAATACGTAGGTGGAGCATGGCTAAAAAAAAATTGGAACCACTGCTCTAGAAGATACCATAAATCACTAGAGTAAAAATCACAACTGAATGACGTCTTGAACATGAATGCCAATCTTTGATCCAATTGCATATTGTGTGCAGTCGTCAGTTTCAAAGGCATTCCTTTGAAAGTTTTCCTAGTTATTTCAATAAAGGAAGAAGTCATTTCTACAAGTATGCCCTGCTGAGAACATATAAGTCTGCCTAATTAGTAGGGAGGTCCTTTCATATTAGAGTTCCATTAAGTTGTCAAAAAGAGAGAGAGAGAGAGAAGCCAGCATTATTATCCCAAGGAGCTCAAAGGACTGTCTCAGTTCTTACAACATTGGACTCACAATCTTTAGAAGTGATCTCATGTAGTGATCCATGATAGCCATCATGGCATAGAAGTGAAGGCATTGGGCAGGGTCCCAGAAGCTCTCTGGATACTTCTGAGCCAGTCAGTATCTCTGATTTTTGCAGGGCTATAGTGATGGGGAAAAGTACTAGGAGGGTTTGTACACTTCCTTGAGTTTCTGAAGAAAAGATGGGATAGAAATCAAACACACAATCAAATGTAGAATGGCAATTCTATAAGCCTGAATATAATCTCTTTGAACTGGCTGTACTATGTATGACTGTGCTATGCAATATCGATGGATCATCAAAAACATGAAACTCTCCGTACTTTTTCCATTCTCATTCAAACAAGAAAGTTCATCACTCACGTGAAATGTATGTGTACCTTGTTGCATGCCCACTGAAGTTTTCATTTCTTATTGTGAAAAGATAACAGGTATGCCAAGCTAGTTTGAGGCTTAAGATGGCATGAAGAAAAAGCCATAATGCTTATTCACACCCTTTGTTGGGTATGTATTTGTAAAAGTTTCTGTATGGTGGGATAATACAAATTGTCCACCATGATCAACTTGGACATCAGCATTTGCAGGACTCCTGTAACCATGCTTAAAGAAAGCTGTAATACATTCAGATGTACAACTTATTTTAATTCTCAGTATTTTAACTTCACAGTGTAAATATTTATAATAGTATGCAATAGTGTGCTGTGTGTGTGTGTACAACTATATATAGCCAGTGAAGGGCTACCAAAATTTTTACCATCACACTGTGGGTGTGGCTTAGGCAGGACGCCCTGCATTTTCTTTCAACATCTTTCAGTGCAAATTGGGTGCTATGGGGTGGAGCTTCATTTTCACTACCCAACTGCTTCCCCCCATCCGGGCAGTAGCCCAGCACTGTATATAGCTGTATATACAGTCTTTTACATCAATGCATTTGTGTAAGAATGAAGAACCTTAAGCAGTGTAAATAAAATGTGCATGAAATAAAGATTTACAAACAGCAGAACTGGAAATAATACAATTATATGAGAGGTATTTTAACTGTTTTTTTTAATGTCATTTTTTTTCATGTTATGTGTCGTACTAACAGTTCCAACAACTGGGGATTCACACCAATTTCCAATGGAGAATGCAGTTCCTCAAATGCAGAATAAGTGGTCACACAATAAATGTTCTACGGAAGTATAACATTTTTCAAGATGCCAAAAAGTGGACAATGAATTTTTTAACTCATTGGAGAATATTCCAATTATGAGTCCATCTTGAATAAGTGTTAGATTTGGAACAGAAAGCAATGTAGATTTCACCAATTCTGAAAGGTGTTAATTAGACAAGATCACCACATGAAAGAGCATCTTCAATTATCATTCAAATTATTCCACTGAACATTTCCATAGAGGAATGCTAGTACAATGCAGAGACAAAGAAGCTGTCAGATGGTTGAGGTAAACAGCCCGTGCATATAGCATGCCTATTCCCAGGAAATCTGCCTAACATAATGAGATTGAGAAATCACAGCTACTGTGGACTTAGCCCAGCATTAAATATGGTTGGGGACTAACCCTTTAATAGAATAACTGCTGATTAACTTAATCTGCCCATGTTTTTTGCAGCTGATGCGGCTACCTTTGTCATCTCTGCATAGTTTATTGTTCACAAGTTCTTGATTTTACCCACCCCAGAGTGGATATGATTGACGTTGGCTCTGCTTTGCAGTTTATTGTTCAGGCATATCTTCCTTTATATTAGGCAGCTCAACTGCAGAATACAGGTCTGGGAGCAAGCAACACATTGTACTGTGATTGGCATAAAATATCCATGTGGAATCCTTGATGCTCTCTGAAGCTGATTGGTTCTTGGAGACATTTCATGACACTCAACCAAGTAACACCATCAGTGTTAGAAGGGAGTAGGATTTGCTCTCTGTTTATATACTACTGGCTTGTCCTTTCTTTGTTGGTGGGATGGTTCTTGCTGGTTACCTTAAGTTATGATAAAGCCAGCCACAGATTTGCTGTGCTTAGGTTTATCAAGTTGCCTGACCCTGTTTTTGACGGGAATAGAGAACTCACTGAGAGAGATCAGCCTGTTAGAGCTGAAGTGAGGCTTCCCGGAGGTCGATGTAGATAACAACAAGCACGCATCATAGAACAAAGTTAACTTTTATTGTAAAAAGTAAAAAAAAGGTTTTATTGCCGGAGCGGCATAAAAACATGTCTTCACATCTTAACAAGTAAGAAAGAAGTAATGGCTGCTCCGTCTTTTCCTGTGTAAGAAAGGAAGTGAGCAAAGCAGTGTTACATCATAGAAAGGGAGGAGCTACATTAACAAACAGAGTTAACCATTTAACTACAGGATGTTTCTTAATGTCTTTGGAGGCTGTCAACCCACAGCGTGACAGTTTTAACTTCTTCTTTTTTGTATTGTGATTTGATCCTTGTTTGTTGATCAGAATAATTGAGGATGAGTTAAGTGATTAGATAAATTTTAATTATCATCATCATTATCATTATCATCTACAACTGCTTTGTAGCCTGAGAGAGAGAGCCTGGGAAATATCAAATCATAAGCTTCCCCACCACCACCTTTGCGGCATGAATACCACATTACAATGTACATAGAGTAGAAATGTACCTCAATCTGACCTCACCTCGTCCTTTCTTCCCTAGGTGATGCTGCTGACCCTTGAGACAAGGGAGTGGCATGCAAAAAAATCAAAATGGCAGTTGCGGTAGTATGTTTGAAGTCCTGCCTCTTCTGTCTATGTTTACCATGGCGGACAATAGATGGAGCTTTGATTGTGTTGCCCCAGGTTAGCATGTTGGTGCTATTTTCATGCCCCCTTCAGATGCTGTTAAGCCACAGTAAAAAACTGAGGGGAAAAAGATAGATTGGACTAGAATTAACAATAGAGGTGAATTCATAGCTATCCTCAACTGCCTATCTGAGGTTTTCTTTCAGTTCTCTACATTCAGAAAGTACATTTTATAAGGCTTTTGCGATTTATTTCAATAATTACACACAATGTGAGAAAAATACCTCAACTTTTTTTTTCTTTTTTTTAAAAAGTGGGTGAATAAAAATGAAAGTTTTGAACTTTGGGTGTTGCTTTTATGTCCTTTGGGATTCTTGCTGAACATCAGGATAAGGATTCAGGGTAATAAGAAGCAGTATGGTGAACATCTGTGCCTATTGAACATTTTCGCTGCAATTATATTTTTATGCAAGCCAGGAGAGCATACACTTTCTTCTTAGTACTGTTGTTGTTTTAAGTTACTAATATTTTTGTTCCTCAGAAAATATTAGAATATTTCCCTATGGCATCTAGAAGCGATTCCAGCATATTTCTCCAATTTTATCCAGCAATTTTTTTCATGCTTGATTGAACTAATGAGAGCTCCAGGACAGCATTTTAGGCTCCATAAGGTGGTCAGATTCTCATTTCAATTTTCAAGCCATGCCAACATATGTTTCTTTCCCTGCTTCTGGCACTGGTTATTTCCAAATTTGGAAAATGTTAAACTCAGAAAGTCCAAAAACTGAGTAGAAAGATGCCAATTAGCTATATTAGTGGGAATAGGTGTGATTATGAATAGGAAACCTTGTTAGCCTTCTGGCATGTGCTGGAAACCAAGCAATTATTTCTACAGTTTCTTTATAAAGTTATTTCCCCCCCTGAAGTCCAATTCCACTGCAAGGGATTTCAGGAGAAAGCTCAATACAAAATAACCTGGATTTTTTCCCCCCTCTTCCTATTCTAGACCACCATTGTAGTATTTCCTGGTGGTGTCCCATCCATGTGTTCAGTGCAACCAACACTTCTTGAGATCAACACTATTACCTAAATGATTTCATTTAATTGTTTAGTTTCACTGAATTCTCATGTATTCCATTGAATGAGAAGAAATGATTTTTTTAAAAATCAGAACCCAAAGTGCCCTTCACAATCAATAATCAGAACACTCTAGAAACATATGAAGAGTTTCATCTTGGAATTTTCAGACAGACACAGAGAATGTTTCTATAATTTGCCAGCCTTTTGTATCATATAAATATGGTTGAATTAAAATTAATTTTCTAGGATAATTAAAGGCTGGAGAAAATTATCAATTTTGGCTTCTTTCCAATTGTGAATACTGACCAGACTAGATCACTGTCTCCTTATTGCTCTGAGGCAAAAGAGAGAGAGAGAGAGAGGAAGGGAGGGAGGCAGGGAGAGAGAGAGAGAGAACAACCATAATATCCATTCTTTTTTCTTCTTTAAAAACTCTGTATTCTTTGCTAGCATTTATCCTTTTGAAACCCGAAGAGTGTGTTCTTGGATGCAGAATAGCACAAATTGAAACTCTGTCAATAATGTGGCTAAAATGTTCATTATGCACAGCGCTGGATAATTTGCAAGAATCAATAGAGAGATGAAAGCTCACTTTTTATTTTTGTCGTAGAAATAATACCTGGTGTGCCTGGATGGCTCGTCCCTTATTTCTGTGTGTATTAATATCTTCCTTTGAATTTGCATTCACTGCATGCCTCGGAGGCTTTGTTCATGCATAATGCTCTCTTTCTGAAATAGGAGAAGTGTATCCTTTCATCATAGGGAAATATTATGATCCAAAGTGCATCAACCCTAATGAAGATATCAAAAAAAATCACGAAGTCGCGCATTGTAATAGCAATTGTAGCTGCTTGAGATGTCATAATGAATAAATCTAAGATCATGATGTTAATGTTAGAAATCACATATAGTATAAGCGATGGTGAAAGCGATGCTATCGCATGTAGCCTATATTCCATTGGTGCGATTGTTTTGCCAAACACATCCTTAAAAAAGACATGCTGCAAATTAATACTCAAAAAATATTCCAGCAGACTGCATACGCCCTTATTTGCAAGGATGAATAGATGCAGAATTTTGTTTTCATATTGTGACACATTTTAATTGCTTTGATAGCATTGAAGGAACTAACAAATCAGAATAAATACAGAACCTAAAAAAGACCCTTTCTCTTCTCTATTCACAGAAGACTACAACTATTTTAGGTGATCCTGGAAATCTCATTATCTAGAGAACGAACCTTAAAACATCACCTAACATTTCCAAAATGTCTATTTCTCAAGAAATTAAGATTTTCAAAATGTATTTAGCTTAAAATGCCTGTTTTTCCTTGAGTCTAGTTTTCAGCCTTTATACAAGGCATCCTATTAGCACTTCAGCTATTTGCTAGATAAAATGCCTGGGAGGTACTTTACACCTTGAAGTGTGGTCCTTTAAATCCATAATCTAACAACTCCAATCGAAAGTGCTGAAAGAAAACTAAGATTTAAAGACAAATAAAGAAAAGGTAAAAGAAGAAATCAACCTGAAAGTGCACCATTTACAAATCATGATTACATATAAAATAAGAACATGGACATGTTGATCACTGAGTTCAGGAAAGTGAAAAACTGAGAGTATAACTTTCTGTTAAAGGTTGCTACAGTAGCCTGAGTGTCAAACATCTGGAATATGTTAGCATGCCATATGCTAAAAAAAAAAAAGATTCACGTTATGGTCATAGTTCATTCTAAGCTGAGCAGTGAGCAATCAGCTCACTTAAAAATCATCATCAACTCAGAGTTTTCCAAACCTGCCCAGAAGCCGAGAGGGAAAGAGTGAGAGGGAAGGGGAGAGAGGGGAAGAGAGGAAGAGAAACAGATAGAAAAAAGAGAGGAAGGAAAAGAGAAAGAAAAAGAATGGGAGTAAGGAAGAAAGAAAGAAAATCAAAATCTAGTTTGAAACTAACTCAACTATTTAAGTGGCATTTTGATAGAGTTGCCCTATTATGAGTTCACTGTTATAGACACACAGTACAGTATTTTATTTTGATATTCTCTGAGGCAAAACAGGGTGGGTTTTTTATTTGTTTGTTTGTTTGTTTATTTATTTATTTATTTATTATTTCTGTGCCGCCCAGTTTTGAAGGGACTGCCGCTCAGACACTACACTTTTCCGCCCCCCCCCCAAAAAAAAATTAGAGGGAACACTGATTACGGTGCTGTATAGAGTGAAGTCAACGCATTTTCTTCCTGTTTAATATAATTTTATTAAGAATCTTATTTACAGTAGTAAAAATTAAACTAAGAAAAAATTAGAAAGAATGAAAATTTCAGGAAAAAGAAAAAAAAGAAAATATAACAACAAAAAAAGAAAACATATATTAAAAAGTTCCAACTATAAAGTATAAACCAATTTAATAACTCTTCATCCCTTACTATACATCTATCGCTGCACCCCATATTCTATCCCTTGTTGATAAACAAAACTATAAAACATCAACTTTTCAATCCTTGTGTCAGCACCAAAAGCCCTTACAGTGTTACTATTTTAGCCTGGAATAGTTGAGGAACTGTAATGCCATTTCAGATCATTCAAGAATATTATCACATTGCTTTATTTGTTTTATTTTTTATTCGTTCATCTATCTATCTATCTATCTATCTATCTATCTATCTATCTATCTATCTATCTAAGGTTAGAAAGCATTACTATTAATCATGTGGTAAAAAATAATCATCCTCCCTCCTTCCCCCATGACTGAATCTTCATGTGAATAGGTGTTCCCTATACAACTCATAATGCCTAATTTATAGAGCCTCGGTGATGCAGTGGTTAGAGTGCAGTACTGCAAGCTACTTCTGCTGATTACCAGCTGCCAGCAGTTTGGCAGATCAAATCTCAGTAAGCTCAAGGTTGACTCAGCCTTCCATCCTTCCAAGGTCCATAAAATGAGGACCCAGATTGTTGGGGGCAATATGCTTACTCTCTGTAAACTACTTAGGGAGAGCTGTAAAGCACCGTGAAGCAGTATATAAATCTAAATGCTATTGCTATTTAATAATTATAAGATGTTTAGCTCTATAAAAGTGAATGGGCAAAAAGCTGTGTTTTTGCAGAATTATTTTTATTTTTTATTTACTTTTGGGTTCATTGAATATTTTTTTCAGTGAGTATTGTGATACATTTATAGAACTATATCTCATAATGCCTCCTTGAATTTATTTCTTTTAACAAAGAAACAATTGACAAGAATAATTGTTTTAAGTGGTACAAGATAAAATCTATATCAGTCTTACCTGCATAGACTGCCATTTCTCTCTATCTCCTCCTAAAAGGTGAATAAATAATCATTGATTTAACATAGCAACTGGCACATACTTTTCTGAAGCAACTGAAAAACACTATCATTAATTCCCCAGCGTCCAGGATCCTTGAAAGATATAGTTCAGTGGTTCTAAGATCTCGTCTGTCAGTTTCTTCAAAACCTTGGGGTGTCAGCCATCTGGTCCTGGTGATTTGAATTCCTATAGGGTAGACAGGTGTTCCCTTATCATTTTCTTCCCTATTTTAACTTGTGTTCCTAATATGTTTTTTGTGATGCTGTTTTTGATAGGTTGGACTGGTTTTTTCCCTTTGTGTAAAGAAAGATGCAAAAAAAATGTGTTAAGTAGCTCTTCTTTTTCCCTGTTGTTCTTGCCACTTTCTCCCTGCAATGGACCAATTGTTTCCTTGATTTTTTTTTTCTTGTTTTTAATATGTTGGAAGAATATTTTTTTTGGTTACTTTTTATTTTTGCTGCAAGCCTTTGTGAACCTTAGCTTTCCTCACTTTATCTTTACAAGCTCGGACTATTTGCTGATATTCTGCAGCAAACATTTGAGAGGCAAAAAGGTATATCTGAAAGGCAAAAAAGAAACAATATGCTCCCTCCCATATTTGGGTATACCAGGGTGATTTGACAGAAAACAAACAAACAAAAAACCCATATAACTCTTCCCTGGTACAAGCTGAAAGAAGGAGAACTTGTGGGCTAGAGGTTAAAGCTACTGCAGATGGACATACGTTACACATATAGATTATAGTTTGTCAGCTATAAAAGTTTAAATTGTATGATATGGTCCCTGGAGAGGTTGAGAGGCAAAATGGAAGCAGTATACTCCTCCCATATTTTGGTATACCAGGGTGAGTCGACAGAAAGCACACACACACAATACTTTTCAAAGTATAAGATGCACCTCCCCCCCCCCAAAAGAGGATGGAAAAGTTGGTGCATCTTATACACCAAATACAGCCATTTTGGCTGTCCCAAAGCCTCTCCCCATGGCATCCCATTTTTAGACAGAGAGTCTGGTAAGCCTGCAGGGAGCTCCTGGGTGCTGGGGGATGGCAACAATAACCCCGTTTTTGTGAAAATGTACAAAAATCACCCCTTTTTCACACAAATGGGGGCATTTTTGCCATCCCCCCGCACCAAGGAATTCTCTGCAGGCTATCCATACAGTTTCCTCACCCCCTTTTTTATGAAAAAATGGGTGAAAAGTGGCCTATTTTTCACAAAAATTGGGACATTTTTGTCATCCCCCAGCACCGAGGAGTTCTCTGTAGGTTACTCAGACCTTTTTCATATCCCATTTTTGTGGGGGGGGGGGGGGGGGGGAGGCAAAAATGGCCTGGGTTTTTTTGCAAAAACAGGGCTGTTTTTGCCTTCTAATTATCTCATCTAGCATGACTGGAGGATGAATTCTGGAAGTTGAGGTCCATTAGTCTTAAAGCTGTCAAGTTTGAAGATCCCTGGGTTAGGGATCTGGGTGCAAGGGTATTCAAACTTGGCAAGTTTAAGACTTGTGGACTTCAATTCCCATTCTTGAGCTAGCATGACTGGAGGAGGAATTCTGGGTGTTGAAGTGCATGAGTCTTAAAACTGTCAAGTTTGTAAAAAGTGTACATGGTTTTAAAAAGTATACATGTTTGTAAAAAGTAAAGTGATACCTTGTCTTACAAACGCCTAATCATACAAACTTTTCGAGATACAAACCCGGGGTTTAAGATTTTTTTGCCTCTTCTTACAAACTATTTTCACCTTACAAACCTACTACTGCTGCTGGGATGCCCCACCTCTGGACTTCCGTTGCCAGCGAAGCACCCGTTTTTGCGCTGCTGGGATTCCCTTGAGGCTCCCCTCCATGGGAAACCCCACCTCTGGACTTCCATGTTTTTGTGATGCTGCAGGGGAATGAGCGCTTCACTGGCAACCAAAGTTCGGAGGTAGGGTTTCCCAGCGAAGGGAGCATAAGTGAAATTGCAGCATCACAAAAACACCAAAGTCCTCGAAACCCCACCTCCGGACCTCTGTGTTTTTGCTTCAGGCGCTTCGGCTGGCAAAGGGGGTGAATTTTGGGCTTGCACGCATTAATCGCTTTTCCATTGATTCCTATGGGAAACATTGTTTTGTCTTAAAAACTTTTCACCTTAAGAACCTCATCCTGGAACCAATTAAGTTTGTAAGACAAGGTATCACTGTATTGTGCTACACTGGTATTTTACTAAATAATATATTACTACACCATCTGGTTCAGAATACTTTTTCCTCGTTTTCCACCTCTAAAATCTAGGTGTATCTTATACTCCGGTGCATCTTATACTCCAAAAAATATGGTGTGTTTGTGTGTGTAGTTATATCTCTGTGCATTAATGATATGCTGCATTTTTAAATTCTGTGAGTGGTATTGGGTCATAAATAAATAATAAATAAATGGTCAGAGGCACATCCTCCTGATTCCTACCAAGAAATGAAAAGCTTAAAAGGGCAAAGAATCCTGACATGATTGAGTGCTAAGCGACTAAAAAGTCCAGTATCTATGTCAGAGGAATGTGCAGGCAAACTATGTGCATGAATTATATGGCAAACTAAACTCACTAATGAGAAAATGGAAAGCTAGCACCAGCTAAAATGAAAAGTCAAATGCTAAGGCTATATTAGTGCTATATGCATAATCTTCTAATACCTAACCTCTTTTCTTTCAGTGCCTTGCTTTGTAGTCTCTGAAACCCATAATAAGTTTAATTCTGAACTTTACCATCCTGTGTCTCGTGAAATTTCCTACAATAGCATCAGTCCTTCGGGAAATCTCATTTTAGGGTCAATAGATTCTTCTGCAATCTTAAACATTTTTGCTTCTTTGTTAAACCTTTCTTCCTCCATGAAACCAATATTTTTGCTCTCATTTATTTTCTGTTGGTTTTGATCCATTGCATGAATCCTTCGCCTACCGTGGGTGACCTTCCTCTTTCTGGACTATCAGTCTTGTTCACTAGCTGCCCTCAAACTAGCCACCTGTGCATAGGGGTCTATTAAGCAATAAAAACCCATTTATACTGCTATCACTGAGGGTTGGCTTTGATTAATTGTCCTTTTAGTTAAACAATAAAGAGGCTAAACCTTCCAGTTGCTCCCTAGCAAAAATCTCCACTATCTTCTGTTAAGATGATTCAAGTTTAGTAGCCCATTGTTATTTTCCCCAAAGAATATGTGAAAGTCTCCTCTAGTTTCTGCTTCTGTAATTCTCCTCCCAAACTGGTTTAAATGTTGGCCACATCAGTCAAGGTGCTTTTCTGTAGCTGTTGTTGCTGTTTTAAAGCCATCTGCTGCATAGTTGTGCTAATTCTCTTTAGGAACTAATAGGTATTCCAAAGAAGTTGTAGATCTTTAACATAACTGAACTTATAAGAACTTTATAAGAAGTGCTAAGCACTCAAGAGGATAAGCAGGGAACTAACATACTTCAGTCTAAGCCTGAAACTCTTGACTTGCTCTTGAAGAATCGTTTCATGTTAGGTTGACTTGGTGATTTTAAAGATCACTTTCCTTTCTCAGCTAGACGATCTTCAGATGTGCTGAGAGTTCAGTTCCAAGAATTATGAAAAGCTATGAAAATAATGACTAATTTCATAGAGATTAGTATGGTACGCACACACACCCTTCCAAACAGTTAAAAAAACATCATTTGGAATAGATATATGGGAAGTAGCTTTTGTATCTATGAAAAATGTGGAAATATATTTCTATACTGAAACTCCTGCATGTTATGGATATAGCACGTTATTTTAAAATTCATCTGCTAGAGCTATAGCAGCTATGATATAAAATCATAGCAAGGTGTCATTTTTCCTCTTTTATTTGTTTACTTATATAGGCTTTTTATTGAGGTGGATGCATAGCTCAAAATACCTAGGGCAGATTTGGAAATGGCATGGAAAAGAAATAGGAGGAGCAAGAGCTATAATAGATAGATAGATAGATAGATAGATAGATAGATAGATAGATAGATAGATAGATAGATAGATAGATAGATAGATAGATAGATAGATAGATAGGATTTGTATGCCGCCCCTCTCCGAGGACTCGGGGTGGCTCACAGCATGCCCAATCATACAACGTTGCATGTTTTCCTTGTGTCTTAAGTTATCCTGAAGTAGAGCTGGCAATATCTTTATTCAAAATGAGGCAGGCATGCTAGGAAGGAAATGCTAGCAGAACAGCAATAGCATTTAGCATTTTAGACATATACCGCTTCATAGTGCTTTACTCTCTAAGCAGTGTACAGAGAGTAAGCATATTGCCCCCAACAATCTGGGTCCTCATTTTACCGACCTTGGAAGGATGGAAGGCTGAGTCAACCCATGAGCTTATTGAGATTCGATCTGCCAACTGCTGGCAGCTGGTGATCAGCAGAGGTAGCTTGCAGTACTGCACTCTAACCACTGCCCCACTGATGCTCTAGGATAGCAGAGGCAAAACCAGGACGATGAAGGATAAAGCTAGGGTGAGTTGTAGCCTCTCTGCAATTCTCAAAACTAATTGTTATCAGTTGGAAAATTAATAAAAGCATTTATCCCCCTGAAATTTCTTATGTTACCTTTTGTTGGTCTCCTTCAGGGATATCCAAAAGAATGGTTTTTAAAAATGTCCAGATGGTGGAGACATCTGAGTGATCAAACCCCTGCTTCATTTTTAGAGCCATGGGATGGCACACATTATAAGGATTCAATGGAACCTGCCATTTTGATTTTTTTTTTACTTCCTCTTCAGAGGAATATTCTGATATTCTCTGAAGGTATCTGAAGAGGCTCAAGGCTACAATAATTGTCTTCCTGGGGGTGGGGGGTGGAAAGGTAAACATTCCCACTGCTTGATTTAAAAAATATTTAACTTTGTCAGTTGTGGTTTAGGTGTGGTATTGTAAGCTTCCCTTTGCCTTCCAGAATGTTCTTTTTTTCCTTTTTCCCCCTCCAGTTTCCCCTCAAATATTGCTCTTCAAATTTTCCCTTATTTCCTTGATCAATTTATCTCCCAACCTTGCTTTCTTAGGTTTCTGTTTTATCTTCTATCATTTTTGCTCCTCAATGGAAGTATTTTGATCTATGCAATTAGATTCCTGTCCCAGAGATTTGAAATAACAGTGAGTGCTGGGTTTCCCAAAAAAACAAGAAAATGAGCAGAAACAGGTAGAAGAAGAAAGTTCTGAATGTTCTAAGATTTCTTCTAAGTGATATGGCAAATCAATGGATTAATTCCAGTATATGGAGTTAATGTGACAGATCTTAAGAAGAATCCCCAGATTCTAATTAGATGTGATTTCTTCAAAGTGCTGCTTAGCACTTAACTAACCTATATGCCTTTCTTCATAGGCATCAACATAATTTACTTGAAAAAGCATAATCCTTTGTACTGGATTTATGTAAATGTCATTTGAAATTTCCGAAGTCAATGTCTTCACTATCTTTCTCACTCTCTGTTTGAGAAATGAAATATATACATATATTGGGGGGAGAGGGAATTAATGTTATTCACAGGAAAACAATTTTTGAATAGATACATTATTTCATATCGTATCAATCTATATATCAAATCAAATTAAATCAAAATCAAATCAAATATCTTTATGTTTGATGAGCTTTTGCAAGAAGACAGAGAAATAGTTTTATCTGACATTTCATTATTAGGAAAAGAGAAAAATTGGACAATAAAATGCTTTGTGCAGTTGTATAATTTTGGTGAAAATATTTTGGGTTTTAAAGTGTTTTTAAGTATTGGATTTGTATTGTTCTTGTCGTGAGCCGCTCCAAGTCTGCGGAGAGGGGTGACATACAAATCTAATAAATAAATAAATAGATAGATAGATAGATAGATAGATAGATAGATGGATGGATGGATGGATGGATGGATGGATGGATGGATGGATGGATGGACGGACGGACGGACGGACGGATGGATGGACGGACGGACGAATGAATGTTAGGTTAGCAGACCATACAAGGTAATAAACATAAAATGTATCAGTGCGGTATTCATATTTGGAAATGATTGGAGAGATCAGAACACATCATAAAAAGGATATACAAATCAAATATTTAAATCATGTTTTCAGTATTGTCTCAAAGAAAAAGTAGAGTAATATTTTTAAACAAAACTGATTCAACTTTTCTCAAATATTGATATGTCAAGAGTCCCAGTTGTTCAAATGAATTTAGTAGAATTTATCTTCAAACTTGATTTTTTAAATGTAAACAAACATCCATAGTTCTTTTGTTTAAAAGAAAAAGAAAACAGCACACGTTGTCAACTTCACACCTATAGAAGCGTGAAGTGTGAAATTTCTGTGGTGCATTATTTATTAAAGTTTGGTTCTTTTTAGAGACAGAAACCTGTCTGCACTTTTTATTTACAAGCAGATAAGTTCTCTATAAATTAATATATAGCTTAATAGTAAAGAGCCAAATGATTATAATAACATAAACATATCTCTCTGACCTTCCCTCCTATATTTATTTTTCTTTACATAAATAATATACAGAACCTTCCCTATTAAGAGGACTTTATATAAATATTTTCTGCCACTCATTTATCCTTTTGGAGACAATTCCATGCTGCAGTTTTACTTTTTTTCTCCTTTGCTGCCTTTGGCTGTTTTTTATGCCAATCTCAGAAAGAGAGAAATTTCAGTCTGGATGGCAGTGGGTTGACAACAACACTATGCTAGTGTTCAGTCTGAATTACGGCCATCAGAAGACCACATCGGTTCTTCCCAGTGGGTAGCTGGAACCAATTTGCACTGGCTTATGACAACTGATTGTTAACTGTTCTGGAATTTTGCGAGTTGATTGACAGAAGAAGCGAGCTTCAATACCTAGCATACCAATCAGCTGTTCTGCAGAGTATGCCAGCAGCAATGGAGGATACATGGCAAGTTTTTTTACTGCCTGTTTTTTCCCCAAAAAATAATTGCATTAAATATTAAAATTGTACAAATAAATAAATTTGTACAAACTACAAAAAATAAAGGAATAGAAATTAAAAAGAAAAAGAAAAGAAAAAAGAAAGAATGAAAACAGAATAATATAAAAGAAAGAAAGAAAAATTTAAAAATAAGTGTAAAGAAATAACTTTTCCCTTAGTCTCAACAAGTATAACCAATTTTAACAACTGATCAGTTTGCCTTAAAATAAAATAATTTCGTCTTCCCATATCATATCACATCTCTTATTTATAGGCAAATCCCTAAAAGATCATCATCCAATCCTGATCTTTAATCCCTTCAAATAATATCCTAGAAATTGAATTCCTTGACTTTTTATTTTTTTTATCCTTTCCAACAAGATCCTTCAAAACTTTGACAGGTCTCCTTTAATATAAGGAAATTATCCAAATCACACTCCTGGTTGGTTACATGTCCCTTTTACTTATCAAATGCCAGCTATTTCTATTTTATATATAACATTTCATCTTTTCCCAAATCATTCTTATAGCCTGTCATTTTAAAATCCACATTAAAATTCATTTTGGTCTTATTCAAGAGAACCTATTCCTCTTTCATAACATTATTTGTAATGGCAGACATTTTTTTAAAATGTCAAACATGTTTAATATTTGAGCCTACCATTCCCGTAATAAGGTGTTTTTCTCCTTTAATTTTTACTTCCTTTTATTTTTCTTTAGTGTCATCCCTGCTCCTTCAGGGATGTTTAGCTTTCCATGTCCTCACTAAAAGTCTCTGGTAGGGCATATTCTTTAAACATTTTTGAACTGACACTGTTGGTTATTTCCCTTGGGTTTTTTTACACTTCAGATCCAGGGTAGGGCAGCCTGAATTCTGTGGAGAATATGCCAGTGATTGTATTTTCATTTTAGAGGCTGTTCTTTTCCCATTAATCTTTCTACCTTTCTTTGATATCCCATCCATTTACATACATGAATGCCTTCAGTCCTGCTTCCCACATTATGTCATTTGACAATAAAGTAGACCTTTTGTTTCTTCTTCCTTTCTTTTTTTTGGCACCACTGTTGCACTTAGTGGCAAGGAAAAACTATTAACTCAGATTCAGGAGAACAATAGAGTAAAGACATTACTATCTGGCAAATTAAAGAGGTTAAAAAATTAGGAAAGGAAAGGGAAGATTTGCGCAACCATGAAAAAACAACAGGAACATGCTTCAGCCATCTTAGGCAAGAAATAAAGATACAACCTACTGGGAGTTGTAAGGGGTGAACAACATCATGAGTTGAGGATAGTTCACTGACTTAATGGACCATTACTGAATCAACTTCAGGATTATAAAATTTATGACCAGCAGAGAACATATTAGCAAGCCAGGTCAGGATGAAATAGCTGCTCAGGGAAATAAACATCCACTGGAGGTGAGGCGTGTGTGAAGGTACTACAGCTAATCAGAGCTGGGACTGCTAGTAGAATGGAATGAAGCACTGAAGGCCATCTGCACAATGGGTTTTAAGATTGCTTAGGTTGAATCACAACGGTTTTAAATCAAAATTGGGAAGCATGCACATTGGAAATGGGTTGGGATGGAAGCAGGATAATTTCAACCATTCCTGCACTCAAGAAACATTTGGTGATCTTTATTGCAAAAGGCCAAGCAGGAAGTATGAATCTTTTCTTAGATTTTATGAATTGGTACACGTACTTAAGCAGCATGTCTTTGTAAAATTTAAGACTTTAGACACACTGCCTGTGATCCTGATAGCATATTCACAGAAATCTGTTAGAAACATCATAAATATGAAATATAGCTGCAGGAACCTTAAAAGTATACAAGATAATTAAATGCCACTTGAATGGAATTATTTATTATTTCTGAAAGGTCAAATGTAAACCTAGATAAAATGGTTTGAGTTTTTAGGTCAAATCTAAACCTAAATAGAAATATGCATATATTACCAAATTTACTTACCGGTTGACAGGAATGATAAATTTGAGATCTTTCTCTCTTTTTTTGTTATTATTAAAATTTTAGTGCATTGAAAAACATACTTTTTAAATTTCAAGTAAAAATCATATTCTCCATTGCAAAACACATAGTATCTCAGTTTCCACAGCTTGATAAAAACTGAGTTATTGCATAACCCTGATTGAAGTGTACATAAATCTCCAATTCATCTGTCACTGTAAGATCTCCGGAGGAGAAGAAATCAACGCCAGGCTGAAGTCCAGTAACTCTTTATTGCAAAAGCAACAACAGTTTTGAGAACAGAACTAGTAAAACCCCAACAATGAGGCCAAGCCTGGCAGCTATTTATATGCTTGCTGCCAAGTGTGGTCAACCAAGCACCTAGTGGTAATTTCCCACCAGGCGAACCCAGGACATAACAGTCACAATAATATCCTTGAACTAAAATGGTTAAACCAGGCTGTGTTGATTTCTCACGTACCTGTTAAGGTACTCAAGACACTTTCTCAATTCACTACATGCTTAAATTCATGAGCTCAGTCCCTCACCCTGCTGCACTGAAGGGCAAGTCTGAATACAAATTCTACCCATAATCATGTACATGAAAAGAGAAGCTTTGATGTTATTGGACTATCTGCCTTATCAAGGTCCATAACAGATGAGAATGATTATGCAGAGCCCAAGTAAACATGAAGACAAGTCTGTTTAAAGGTTTGCTTAAAAATCTGTATACATTTCGGTGGAGTTTCTCCTTTCTGGTTTTTATGCCTTGTACATTTTATTTAAAATAAAACATACTTGGGAATTAATTTCACACATATATGCTTCGTTTGCTTTTTTGCTAGTAAAAAACTAAACGTACCTTTGATTGGACATGTCAGATTTTGAAGCATATCTGTACTTCAGTTAGCTGTTTAAAAGGCATAACATTAAGAAGAAAAATGTTTCACTCACTCCATTTTATGCCTGCTGTTTCTTCAAGGCATTCATTTATCATAGGACAAATCCTACTGTGGTATTGTGGATAAATTAAACATAAACAAACAAAAACTCTTGAACACAATGTTGGTATCATATTCACAGAGAGCCAGCTTGATGTAGATGTAACTGCATCAAGATAGAAACTTTTGCCAACCTCGGAAGGATGGAAGGCTTAGTCATTTTGAGCCAGTGAGACTTGAACTGCCAAACTGTAGTAGCAGAAGTTGCCTGCAGTACTGCATTCAAACCACTGTGCCATCACCACTCAGTCATAGACTACATAACATCAGCAGTGCTAGAAAAGAGTGGGGCTTGCTTTCTTTAGCACTGATGATATTATTATTATTATTAATATTATTAATATTAATATTATTATTATTATTATTATTATTATTATTATTATTATTATTTAGATTTGCATGCCGCCCCTCTCCAAAGACTCGGAGCAGCTCACAACAACAAAACACAGTACAAATCCAATGATTAAAAAACAATTTAAAACCCTTAATATAAAAACAGTCATACATCCCAGACAAACCATACATAAAACAGAAACAGCACGGGGGAACCATTACCTAGCTGGGCAATGAAATGTCTGCAAGTAAGCAACTAACCTCAGAGTGTAATAAGGACCCCACACTTTAACCCTGAGCTACGAATATTCTCTTCTATTAGAACTTCTTGCATAATAATACCCTCGAAAATGTCCAAAGATATTTCACCAGAAGAGCCCTTCACTCCTCCACTCGAAACAGAATATCCTACGAAAATAGACTAACAATCCTGGGCCTAGAAAGCCTAGAACTACGGCGCCTAAAACACGATTTGAGTATTGCCCACAAGATCATATGCTGCAACGTCCTACCAGTCAATGACTACTTCAGCTTCAAACGCAACAACACAAGAGCATGCAACAGATTCAAACTTAATACGAGCCGCTTCAAACTTGACTGTAAAAAATATGATTTCAACAATCGAGTTATCGAAGCATGGAACTCATTACCAGACTCAATTGTGTCAACCCCTAACCCCCAACATTTCTCCCTTAGTCTCTCCACGATTGACCGCTCCAGGTTCCTAAGAGGCCAGTCAGGGGCGTACATAAGTGCACTGGTGTGCCTTTCGTCCCCTGTCCAATTGTCTTTCCTTTCTCTCACTTATCATATATATTCTCTTCCTTTCATATATCCTCTCCTCTAAGTTCACTTTTACCCTTATATATATATTACTACATGTCTATTTTTCTTCCTATGTTTTTGTGTATTGGATAAATAAATAAGTAAGTAAGTAAGTAAGTAAGCAAGCAAGTAAGTAAGTAAGTAAGTAAGTAAGTAAGTAAATAAATAAATAAATAAATAAATAAATAATTGAATCATACATAGCTGAACTTGGTTACCTGACCAAACAATTTGAACATTTTGCATCATTAGCATCAGACTAAAAACTGATGCTTCCAAGCACCCGTGGTTTACCCTGAGAACATTCTGACATATTTAAGAAGTGCCTAAGGAAAGAGAAAATAGCTGGTTAGAATATTGTTTACAAACCAAACCAAGCTAAAGAACCTGTGGTGGTGCAGTCGTTAAAAGGCGGTATTACAGGCTAATTTTGCTGACTGCTGCTGGCATCCTTTTGAGGTCAGTAAAATTAGGACCCAGATGGTTGGGAGCAATATGCTGACTCTGCAAGCCACTTAGAAAGGGCTATAAAGCACTATGAAGGAGTATATTATTATGTTATTGCTATTGTTAAACCTAAGCTGAAGAAGCAGCTGTGTCTTTTAAAGCATCATTCTTCACAAAGCAGTACATCAGTATTGACATTTTCTACAATAGCAGCTTGATACACGACTGCTTCAAAACTCATTGAAGTTCTCAATGCTTTTTGATGTGAAAATGTTGTTCCAGTACTCAGTTTTTGTTTAGTACTTATTTATTTATTTTATTTATTTATTGGATTTGTATGCCGCCCCTCTCCAGAGACTCGGGGCGGCTAACAGCAATAATAAGACAGTATATAATAATAATCCAATACTAAAAACAATTAAAAACCCATTATTATAAAAACCAAACATACATACAGACATACCATGCATAAAATTGTAAAGGCCTAGGGGGAAAGAGTATCTCAATTCCCCCATGCCTGGCGGCAGAGGTGGGTTTTAAGTAGCTTACAAAAGGCAAGGAGGGTGGGGGCAATTCTAATCTCTGGGGGGAGTTGGTTCCAGAGGGCCGGGGCCGCCACAGAGAAGGCTCTTCCCCTGGGTCCCGCCTAACTGGTCGCTGGGATTCGTGCAGCAGAAGGCGGTCCCTGAGATACTTGACATGCTGCTGTCAGTAGGAAGAGGAGGAAGACTGTAGGGAAACATACAGGAAGTCAACCATGCAGGGAAGGTCGCTTCAAAAAGAGGGAATGGCCACAGAAGAAGAACAGGATGTTGGCCATGCTGAAAAGTTCACTAGCATAGGAAAAGAGAAAGATAGAAATTAAGTCTGGCTGAAACAAAGGTTTACATGGTAAGTCATGGGGTTTGTTTGGGTCTCATCCTTTTTAGTACCTGTCACACCTCTCAACTTAACAAAAAGTTCCAAGGTACCACTATATTTTTTTAACCTTCTCTCAAAAACGTTTATAGCTTACTCTATTTTTAAATTAGAAATATAGCATAATATAATGCTTTAAAAAAAACAACAAAGGAACCATACAGGTGGAAGATTTAAGAAAATATATTTATGCTGGCTGAAGTTTAATTTTTATTGACATTTATAGCTTTCCTCTGAGATACAGGGGAAAATATGGGAACAAAAGCATATTGCTCAGAGCAAAAAGAACTGTTAAAAAAACTAATTCCAAATTAAAAGGAAGCAAACAGAAGCTCAGCTTAGCTTGCAAGGCAGATAGGTAGGAAAAAAGGCAGCTTTTACTTAGTGCGTAATGGAAGTATACAAGAGAGAGAACCTCTTCAAAATGTCTGCTTTGAAACCTCATCAAGAATATGTAAGAGAGATTTCTTACATATTGGCCACAGTATAATTTGTAATCAATGCCCAAACCAGATATGTCGGTCTAGAATCATAATGCTGCAATTTTTAGTCACTGTGCATAATTTAGCACAGCATAATTCCTGAGATAGCTCACAATATCAAAGCATGTTGGTTTTATAGGATTTCATCATTTCTATAGGGTTAAACATGCTATATCCGAGTCTGCGGAGAGGGGCGGCATACAAATCTAATTAATAATAATAATAATAATAATAATAATAATAATAATAATAATAATATTATTATTATTGCTGTGTTTGCTTAGTAACAGCCAGCCGGTTAGAGCCATGCGATTGGCGTCCCTATCCAAGGTACTGATAGGTCGCGTATCCCCAGTTACATTGTAAGCGGGAAAGTTACTGTGTATTGATTGGTTCCTGCCTTAGCCTGTGTGTAGTATATTAGACCGTGTATGTTGCTATTGCTTTTAAGCCTGTACCTGGCAGCCTGGCACGAGTTCTGTATTAAACATGATGATTAATTAAGGCCTCGCTTGTTATACTGGCGACGAGGATTCGAGCCATCCATTGCGGAATTGTTATACGTAGACACTGACAGTAAGTGAAGATGTCCATGCAACTTACTTTTGCCCCCTTTGACCCACAAGGGGAGACGTGGGACTCCTATGTCGCCCGCTTCGATTGCTTCCTGATCTCCAGTGGCTACATGGAGATTTCTGGGGATAGGAAACGTTCATATTTCCTCGGGTTTTGTGGCCCAGAGATGTTCGAGACAGCCCGAGCACTATTTGCCCCAATCTCCATCCACGATGTGTCTTGGGAAGATTTCTTAAAGACTTTACAGGACCATTATGCCCCAGCGCCCTCACGGTGTGCGCGGCGTTACAAATTTTATCAGAGGAACCAAGCCGAGGGAGAGTCGATTAATGACTATGTGGCCGCTCTTCGCCGAGCGGCTTTATACTGTGAGTTTATTGATCTTAATGACTATCTGCTTGACAGGCTAGTTTTTGGGGTGAGGGATGGTCACCTTAAGTGGCGACTCCTGGCCATCCGCGATCTGACATTTCAGGCGGCGCTAGCGGAGGCTCGTGCTTTCGAGCTGTCCACGCAATCGTTGGCTGCCATGGACAGCGCTGTAAATGTCACTCAAAAGGTATCAGAAAAAGCGGATAAAGCCAAAGTCTCCCCAGAAGAGGAAGGCAGTTTGGGAACGGAGGAGGAAGATGTTTGCAAGCTGGCGGCAAGCCGGAGCCGAGACCAGCCTCCTGCATGGCCCCGGCCCCCACTGTCACCTTGTTGGGTGTGCGGGGGTAATCATTTTAGGTCCAACTGCCCGTCCAGGGACTCGGCGTGTTGGCACTGCGGTGCCAAGGGCCACATTGCCAGGGTCTGCCGCTCTCGCAGATCTTCTCCAGCCACCGCCAGGGAGCAGAGGGAGCCCCAAGATTTCAACCCCCATTGGCAGCGGAAATTTTCCTCAAGTCGACGCGAAGATTGCAACGCCGTCTACAGTCAGCCATGTTTGGCTACCACGTATGTCAGGGAGACATCTGACTCCACGGAGAAAATTTCGGTAGAGGTTCAACTGGGGGGTTCGCGGTGCCACTTGCAGGTGGACACTGGCTCTGCCCATTCGCTAGTTTCTTGGGCTACCCTAAAACGTTGTTTCCCCACTATGAACAAGGGTCGCTTGCAGCCATGTACTTTACATTTAAAAGACTACCAAGGAGCACCGATTCCGGTTCTGGGAGAGGGTCGTTTTGCGATCCGCTTCAAGACTTTTGCAGGCAGATTGCCACTGATTGTGGTAAATGGGCCATTCTCTAACCTTTTAGGATTAGACTGGTTCAAGTCGTTAGGACTCTCTGTTATGGGGGTAAATGCAGTTAACGAGACTGGGGGTTTTGAGACTTTGGCTAAGGAATTCCCTTCAGTCTTTGATGGCAACTTGGGATGTTACACGGGGACCCCTATTTCATTTAGTTTAAATCCCCAAGTTCCGGCGGTTCGTTTAAAAGCCCGCTGGGTTCCCATTCCTCTCCGCCCGAAGGTGGACGCTGAGCTGGACAGATTAATTGTCCAAGGGGTTTTAGAACCAGTAGACCAGGCTAAGTGGGAGACCGCTGTGGTGATTGCATTCAAGGGGGATGGGGGCATCAGGTTGTGTGGGGACTATAAGTGTTCCGTGAACAAAGCGTTGACCCACCATTCATACCCGCTGCCAGTTGTGCAGCAATTACTGCATACCCTGGGTAAGGGTCGAGTATTCGCAAAGCTTGATCTCTCTCAAGCTTATCAGCAGCTCCCCGTCGACCCCCTGACCGCGGAGGCCCAGTCTATCATAACCCACAGGGGGGTCTTCAAATGCCATCGCTTGCAGTTTGGGGTCTCCATTGCCCCGGGAATTTTCCAGGGGTTGATGGAAAGATTATTATATGGGCTGGAGGGAACGGTCCCATATTTTGACGACGTTCTGGTGTCGGGGAGTTCCATAGACGAATTGATGACAAGGGTAAGGAAGGTATTATCCAAATTCAGGGACGCGGGGCTTAAGTTGAAAGCCAAGAAATGTGTGTTTGGGGTCCCTAAGGTGGAATTCCTGGGGTTCACTGTAGATGGGGAGGGAATCCATCCCACCCCTGAGAAGAAACGGGCGATTAGGGATGCCCCTAGGCCAACATCCAAGGCTGAATTTCAGGCCTTTTTAGGTCTGCTGAACTTCTACGCGGTTTTTATTCCGGATAAGGCGTCGGTGGCCGAGCCATTACACCGGTTATTGGACAAACACTCAAATTGGCATTGGGGTGAAAGGGAGGAGGTCGCATTCAAAGGAGTTAAGGCAATACTCACCTCTAACAATGTTCTGGCCCAATACTCACCTGGGTTGCCTTTAGTGCTCACCTGTGACGCTTCACAGTACGGGGTAGGGGCAGTCTTTTTTTTTTTTTTTTTTAAATATTTTTATTTTATTTTATATGACTTACAAACATTTAGACATCAAACAATACAACATTAAACATTTACACTTAATATATTTACAAGATTTATTTTTTAACAATTCTATTTACTATACCTTTTTCTTGATTTCCACCCAGTTGTAAATTTTTTCCCACACTTTGTAATAGTCCTTATTTTGTTGGTTTTGAATTTCGTATGTTAATTTGCTAAATTTGGCGCAGTCTAATATTTTTTTAATTACCGTTTCTTTGTTTGGAATCTTATCCTGTTTCCAGACTTGTGCATATGCTAATCTTGCAGCAGTAAGTAAGTGATTTATTAAGTAGTAATTTTCTTTGCTATGTTTGCCTCTAATTATGCCCAATAAATACATTTCCGGTTTTATTTCAATTTTATAGCCTAATATTTCTTCCATCCATGCCCTAATTTGAATCCAAAATTTTTTTTGCTTCGTTACATTGCCACCATATGTGGTAGTATGTTCCCACTTCTTTTTTACACTTCCAACATTTGTTACTAATGTTTACATTCATTTTGGCTAGGCGTGCTGGCGCATAATGCCATCGGAAGAACATTTTATAAAGATTTTCTTTATATGGTGTTGACAAAGTCATCTTATAATTAACTGACCATAGTTTTTCCCAGTCTTCTAGCTGGATTGCATATCCAAAGTTGGTCATCCAAGATATCATGTTAGGTTTAACAATTTCTTCAATGTTTTCATAGTTTAATAGATAAATATACATTTTAGTTATAAATTTTTTGTCAGATCCTGTCAATATTTTGTCTATTTCATTTTGTTTATTACATATTCCAAATTGTACCAAGTCCCTTTTATATCTGCTTTGAATTTGATAATATGGAAGCCAATCTATTACTATACCTTCCTCTTTAAGTCTTTCTCTAGTTTTAAGACTTCCTTTAGTGTTTAATAGGGCTTCGTAGGTTATTTTTTGTTCTTGGCTTATTATGTTTGGATGAATTTGAGCTTCTAGAGTGGATAGCCATCTGGGAATTTCATTATAGTATTTTTTCCTGACTTTCCGCCAGTATGTCAATAGTGTATTCCGAATTTGGTGTTGTTTAAAGTGAGAATGTTTTGAGTGTTCTTTTTCCCACAAATGTGCGTGCCATCCTTCATTTATGTCGTGGCCTTCTATTGTTAGAATTCTAGGATTATCAAGGTTGACCCATTCTTTAATCCACAGTAATTTAGTGGCTTGGTAGTATATTTCTAAGTTGGGTAAACCGAATCCTCCTCTTGTTCTTAAATCTTGTAGGGCTTTCATGTTTATTCTAGGTTTTTTATTGCACCAGATAAATTTAGAAATTATTTTATTTATTTTAGCAAAGAACGATTTGTTTAGTTGTATTGGTGCTGTTTGGAAGAGATAGAGCCACCTTGGAAGTATATTAGACTTTATTGTATTGATCCTTCCCATTAAGGATAGATTTAACTTTGACCCTTTTTCTAAATCTTCTTTTGTTTTTGTTAATAATTTTGTATAATTTAGTTCTTTCAGTGAAGAATACCTTGTCGTAAACCAAATCCCTAGATATTTAATTTT
This sequence comes from Erythrolamprus reginae, assembly GCF_031021105.1. Lineage (NCBI taxonomy): Eukaryota > Metazoa > Chordata > Lepidosauria > Squamata > Dipsadidae > Erythrolamprus > Erythrolamprus reginae. The sequence goes on along the minus strand of NC_091950.1, from coordinate 170,492,380 downwards.
CTTTTCTATTTGAAAGCCTGTTTCTTTTATTAATAATTTGTTTAAATCTTGATTACAATTCTTGGTTAATATTTTAGTTTTGTTCCTATTAATTTTTAAGCCGGCCACTTTCCCATAATTCTCTAATTCTTTTACTAAATATATCATTGAGCTAACTGGATTCTCTAAGAAGAAGACCAGATCATCAGCGAAGGCCTGTGTTTTATAAATTTGTTGTTTAATTTGGGTGCCCTGTATTGATGATTCCCCTCTAATTCGGTTTAATAGTATTTCTATAGACATTATATATATTAAGGGAGATAGTGGACAGCCTTGTCTCACTCCTTTTTTAATATTGAATGTATTGGTTAAATCTCCATTTATAATTATCCTTGCCTTTTGTTTGGAGTATATTTTATTTATTGTATTTTCAAAGTTCTCTCCAAAATCCATAGTATTTATTAATTTTTTGAAAAAGTTCCAATTGAGGTTATCGAAGGCTTTCTCAGCATCTAGAAATAGCATTGCAAACTCCTTATCATTATGGCTTTCATAATATTCTAGCATAGACGAATTGATGACAAGGGTAAGGAAGGTATTATCCAAATTCAGGGACGCGGGGCTTAAGTTGAAAGCCAAGAAATGTGTGTTTGGGGTCCCTAAGGTGGAATTCCTGGGGTTCACTGTAGATGGGGAGGGAATCCATCCCACCCCTGAGAAGAAACGGGCGATTAGGGATGCCCCTAGGCCAACATCCAAGGCTGAATTTCAGGCCTTTTTAGGTCTGCTGAACTTCTACGCGGTTTTTATTCCGGATAAGGCGTCGGTGGCCGAGCCATTACACCGGTTATTGGACAAACACTCAAATTGGCATTGGGGTGAAAGGGAGGAGGTCGCATTCAAAGGAGTTAAGGCAATACTCACCTCTAACAATGTTCTGGCCCAATACTCACCTGGGTTGCCTTTAGTGCTCACCTGTGACGCTTCACAGTACGGGGTAGGGGCAGTCTTGAGCCACAGACTGCCCAACGGAGCAGAAGCCCCCCTGGCGTTCTTTTCCCGCACCTTGGCAAAGGCAGAAAGAAACTACGGACACATAGACAAGGAAGCGCTAGCATTGATAGCAGGGGTCCGAAGATTCCACGACTACCTATATGGCCGGCATTTTGAACTGGTAACCGATCACCAGCCATTATTGGGGTTATTGTCCAGCACCCGCCAAAGTCCGACTGTCCTGTCCCCCAGAATGTCACGTTGGATTGTCTTTTTAGCTAACTATTGTTATACCCTGATTTACAAACCTGGGCGCCACATTGCGCATGCAGATGCCCTCAGTAGGTGTCCCTTGACCGATGTTTTAGTTGACCCCACTCCAGCATGCTCTGTTTTCGCTCTCTCTGAAGGGGCTATTACCTTGTCAGCACCCGAAGTGGCTTGGGAGACAGGGCGGGATTCCATGTTGGCCCAGGTAAGGCAATGGGTACTAAGGGGATGGCCATCAGCTACCCCTGCTGAAGATTTTGTCCCGTTTTTCAGATGTAGGACAGAACTCTCCGTAGAGAAAGGGATCCTGCTGAGGGGGAGCAGGGTGGTTATTCCTGGATGGTTACGCAGCCAGGTGTTGGCACTTCTGCACAGAGGCCACCCCGGCATTGTGCGCATGAAAAGTCTAGCTCGAGATTACGTTTGGTGGCCAGGTATGGACAAAGAAGTGGAACAACGGGTGGCGGGGTGTGCTGCATGCCAGGAGAATCGTCCATTACCCCCCCGAGCCGAGCCGTTAGCATGGGAACCGCCTGCCAGGCCATGGGCTCGCATACATATAGATTTAGCTGGTCCCTTCATGGGACAGACATTCCTAATCATAGTAGATGCCCATTCCAAATGGGTGGAGGCCGTGCACCTGAAGTCAACTCAGTCCCAGGCCATCATAGATGCCTTAATGACATTATTTGCCACACATGGGTTTCCCAACCTCCTGGTCTCGGACAACGGCCCGCAGTTTACTGCGCTACTGTTTGAATCATTCTTGGCGTCAGCTGGCATCAGACATGCATTAACATCGCCGTGGCATCCGGCTAGTAATGGTCAGGCAGAACGGGCAGTTCGGTCAGTAAAGGATGCCCTCAAAAAGATGCCACAAGGTTCCTGGCAGGCAAGGCTGGCTGATTTACTGTTAGCACAACATGCCACCCCCTGCGTGGCTACGGGTAAGACCCCAGCGGAGTTGCTAATGGGTCGCAAGCTTCGGATTATTTTAGACAGGTTGCACCCTTGGTATTCCCAGACTGTTCCATGGCCAGAACCCCCAGCAAGAGAGGTGAAGGTAGGAGATGCCGTGTTCGTGCGCGCGTACTCCGGGGGTGGACGGATTTGGGAAAGAGGAAGGGTAAGCCGAGAGCTGGGGCCTCGGTCTTTTGAAATAGATTTAACCGATGGCAGGATTTGGAAAAGACACCTGGAACAGATCCATCTGGACAGAGGGGGTGACAGGTACGGAAATAATGATCAGGAGCATTGTCTCCCAGTAAGGAATCCCGAGGAGCCAGCCCTTGCGGCATTTCCGCGAGCAGAGAACGTTCCGGCTCCTGAAATGGAATTAAGGGAACCTAACCCCGAGCCTAGAGTTGATCCTCCAATCGAGCCTCGGCGCTCGGAGAGAATTCGTCACAAACCAGCATATTTGAGGGATTATGTATGTATTATTCAAGGGGATAAAAGTGCTGTGTTTGCTTAGTAACAGCCGGCCGGTTAGAGCCGTGCGATTGGCGTCCCTATCCAAGGTACTGATAGGTCGCGTATCCCCAGTTACATTGTAAGCGGGAAAGTTACTGTGTATTGATTGGTTCCTGCCTCAGCCTGTGTGTGGTATATTAGACTGTGTATGTTGCTATTGCTTTTAAGCCTGTACCTGCCAGCCTGCCACGAGTTCTGTATTAAACATGATGATTAATTAAGGCCTCGCTTGTTATAATTATTATTATTCGTATCAGTGTAACGTAATGAAATTGCCCCCAGGTTTCTGTAGGCAATTTAAAATTTCAAGAAAATGCAAAAAATATATATATTGTGAAATACAATGTATTGTCAGAAAACATTAAGAAAAAAAAATCCATCTGACCATTTAAAAGCTAGAAATTGCTGAAGTATATGATGTGTAAGTGTTTAGATGCTATGAATAAAACCCATGTATGATCACAAATAATTATAAGCATTGATTTGTATGGGTCTCAGCCTGAAAACCTCATGACCTCCTCTTTAAAGGGTCTTTATAACTTTATATTACAGTGCTTATGTTCACTACTGACCCCACGAGGAATCAGGCATAGGTACCTCCCATAGCACTCTCTAGTTTGAGAGACAAGTAAGAAGGAAGGAATTCTATTCATAGCATCTATGGACTTTCCTTCTTACAAGGTACTCTCACCCAGGCCAAAGACTGCTCCAACAACTAAGAATGCTGCTAAATATATACACTTAACATGTAGTACTCAGAAGTGGGATTCTCATAATTTCCCTACTGGTTCACTCAGTCCACACATGCTCACTTCAGTCACACACATGCATGCATGTCTTCTGCACATCCAGCGGTCTTCTGCACATGCACTGTGCTCATACACACAGCTTGCACACATCTGCAGCTTGAAAACATGGCTAAATAGGATGGCATGGCACCAGGGTGGATGGACGCCTGCAGTCACTACTACCAGCTTGCCTGAATTGATCCGAACCAGCTGAATACTATCTCTGATATAGCTGCTATCTATGCCTGACTGTAATATCTAAAGGCATCTTTCAGTCTAAAGAAAGAGCATCAGTCTATCAGATTAACTCTGCAATGATTAGGTTGTATGCCATTAATTTGACTTTGTGAAGCAATCTGTCGTGTTTCAGTAAAATCTAGACAAAATGTAAAGCTGTCAACAGCTTCTGAAATAACTGGCAGTGCGTCCAGGACAAATAAGTTAAAATAAATTATGCATAAGAAATATAGAAAATGTAGAATTAGAACAAGCAGATGGTTGGTAGATAGATAGATAGATAGATAGATAGATAGATAGATAGATAGATAGATAGATAGATAGATAGATAGATAGATAGATAGATATAGATATAGATTAGATATAGATATAGATATAGATATAGATTAGATATACATATACATATACATATACATATACATATAGATATAGACAGACAGACAGACAGACAGACAGACAGACAGACAGACAGACAGACAGACAGACAGACAGACAGACACCTTTTTCAGCCACCCCATTCTCAGGGTGGGTAGCCTCACAAACTAAAAGCACAGCACAGTACAGAAAACAATACACAGCAAAAGAGTACAACACAACAGGTCTATAGAGAACAGCCACAGAAGCCATAGCCTACCATTACAAGGGGACCTGCTAATTCGGGTCACTAACCTATTCTCTGCAGATGGATGTGATCTGCCACCCAAAATAATTCATGGCATGGGGCTCACTCTCTCTAAGGAGTAGGCTCGGTTCCATTATATTGGCCCCATCCTCTTGGTCAGATGGGAAAGTATGCTGCAGGCTTCATTAAGCAAACAAACAAAAAATGATTTGCATGGTCCAGGAAGAGATCCTTTTCTGCTATTGCCCTGCCCTGTGGAATATTCTCCCTCCAGAGTTGAGGAAGGCCCCACATATGCCTGGACTTCCAAAAAGGAGACCAAACACGGCTTATGTACATTTTTATATTTGGCCTTCTGGACATCACCCAAAGTCCCCCTTTGAGGGAGATGGGGGTTCAAAAATGTGAAAAATAAATAAATAACATTCAGCCCATTCACTGGCCCAAGAGACAGAAGACAATTCACACTACCTCCTTGAGTAGCCACTTTGGCAACAAGTGTGACAAAGGATAATTTGATTTGGGTTCACATCTCATTCTGGGAAGGACTTCTTTAAAAGGCCTACAAAGAAAGTGAAGATAAAGGCAAATGTTATGGGAGAACCAATCACTTCCACAAATAAGCAGACAAAGTCATTTGAAAATCAGCCTGATAAATTTGGGCAACTTTTAAAATCTTTCTCCTTCTTCCCACTGAGTTACTTTTCAATTTAGCAGGCATATTTTGTTCATTCCTAAATATAGCTGGCATGATTAGAGAGGAGGGGGGAACAATCTGAATAGATTTTGCTGATACTGGGCTTCATTTCAAAAGCTCAAGACACTGTGGGAGATGGATAAAAGGACTTGAAAATGAATAATTCTCCCACCATAAAACTCCTTCAGTAAATTGCACTAAAAACGCACAAGCAGCTTTCCATCATTTAGTTACAATTTGGGATTAATATAACTCAAATCTTGTTTAAAGTTCTTCAAGTAAATACTTTCAATTTTTTTCTGATGAATTTTTCTCTCAATTCTCCTGCATTGCTGGGATCTGGATTTTTTCAAAAATGTGAATTTAAGTTTGAACACAGCGTTTGGCTCCTTCTACACTAATACATTTTCTATAACTATACTTATTATAGTATTAGATAATAATATAATTATAATACTATACTTATTATAATTATCTTATCCATACAGATTTGTCTTATAACTACTTGTTACTATTCCAGTTGAGTTAAAAACTCTTTCTAACCTATGACTAATGAGAAAAAAAGATAGGAAGTCTTCTGTATTTTCTTCAATTCATCCAGGAAGTTCATATGAATATTTAGGAGAGATATGAATCATTTATTAAAACATTCATTTGTTAAAATATTTAACCCTAGCATTTAAAAAAGCAACATCACTCATTCAAAAACAGCTAGATGATCATCTAGTCTGCTATAATTTAGTTTAGGAAGCACAGTCTGTTCTTGGGAAATTTTCTCTATATACCTGTGAGCTTCATAGTGTGAAAAAGAAAAACATAGTAATTATGACTTGTACAGCTCTTAATTATGTTGAATAATTATCATTTCTAGTTTTTAAAATGCAGCTTATGCTGTAGTTGGAACTGTATTTAAAGTGGAAAGTGGGGTCAATGGTATAATTCTTCATGCTGTTATTGGTTCTCCATGAAAGTCAATTGTCCTAGATCATGTTTAGAACATCTATTGAAGATTCATTAACACAGATGTTAAATAGCCATTGCATAGTACTCTATTTAATCAAAATAAATGTTGTTTTTCATGGTACCCATTGCACTTGGGGCTAAAGTTCAGTTAGGAATGATGACTTTATTCTAATGAACAGATCCAGAAAAATGGCATACATACTCATCATTCTGCTATGTAATGATTTCAATATCTCAGATAGCCTGAGGAAATTGAATTCTCCTTTGGGAATCTGGGTATCCTTCACTCTGGTAAATTAGGATTGCTCTTTATCTTATATGGCCTGGAGTTTGTTTGTTTTTTTGGTCATTGTATATACTTTGATAATTATCTTCAAAAACTGCTGAAACATCATCACTGCCCTTTTGATTAAAATAATTAAAATAATGGAATGTGCAGAAATGTCCAAACTAACAATGGAATTGCAAAACAAGGATGAGACAGATTTCTATAAAGCATGGGACAAATGGTACCATTGGTTAAAAAAAAGAAATTACTTAAAAAATTTTCATCAAGAAAAATATCCAACAAAAACAACTTGTAAAACTAGCAATCTACGTCACAAATCATAATATCAAATTGAAACGACAAATTGTAAACATCGATTGACACGAACTTTAAATTACAAAGAAACTGAATGAACAAACCCTTAAACTACTGATATGTGTTGGCACTAACAATTACATCAAAAGCATATAGATATAAACTTTAGCACACTACCTATGTGCTTAAAACAAAGGCCGCAAAGCATGAAAGCCCCAGCTCTAACGCTGGCCCTATACACTCTTCTTAATACTGTACTCTTCTTCTGTTCCAATTTCCTATCCCCCTTCCCTTTACATCTCTTTCCCTTCTTCCCCAACCCCCTCCCTTTTCTTTTTTCTCCTTCCCCATCTACGTATACTATATAAGAAAATTATAAATGTTAGAATGTACATTATATATATTCCCTTTGCCTTTCTGTACCCTGTTTTTAATGTATATATTCAATAAAAACTTTTTTTTAAAAAAAGGATAGCAACCATATTTCTTTTTCAAAAACATTCTTTTCTGAACTAGACTTTTTTAGTAGCTTGGATGTTTGTTTGTTTGTTTGTTTGTTTGTTTGTTTGTTTGGGTTTTTTAAAACACATTTTAATTTATTTTTTAACATAAAACATATACTGAGAGCCCAAACTTTTCATTGCTAAACAAGATAGTAGTTAAGGGAATTTTGCCCCATTTTATGACTTTTCTTGCCAGAGTTGTTAAGTGAATCATAGCAGTTACATCAGTAACATGGTTGGTTGCTAAATACCTCTGGCTTCCCCATTTGTTTATCAGAAGGTCACAAAATGTGATCACATGATTCTGGGACACTGCAACCATCATAATAAATCATAATAAATACATAATAAATAGATTCAAGCATCCAAATTTTTATCACACAACCATGGGAAGATGCTGCAACAGTCATAAGTCACTTTTTCCAGAGCTGTTGTATCTTTGAATGGTCATTAAACAAAGGGTTGTAAGTCAAGGACTACCTCTAGAAGGTAAATTGGGTTTTAATCTCTTTTTAAAGCTTACATGGCTTCATTCTTAAGCAGATTTGTTCAGTATTTATAACCAATTTGTTTTAATGAATCTCTGCTGACATTCTTTCAGTTTCTTGACATGGATGTTCCCATTCTTCAAAACACACACATTCACCAAGAACCTGAAACATGATGTTTTTAACATCTTATTTATTTATTTATTTATTGATTGATTGATTGATTGATTGATTGATTGGATTTGTATGCCGCCCCTCTCCGCAGACTCGGGGCGGCTAACAACAATGATAAAAACAGCATGTAGAAATCCTTATAATAAAACCAAACATACACACAAACATACCATACATAACTTGTAACGGCCTAGGGGGAAGGAATATCTTAACTCCCCCATACCTGGGGGAGTTTACGAAAGTAAACTTTCATAAACTTGAGTAGTTTACAAAAGACAGAGAGGGTGGGGGCAGTTCTAATCTCCGGGGGGAGTTGGTTCCAGAGGGCTGGGGCTGCCACAGAGAATGCTGTTCCCCTGGGGCCCGCCAAACGACATTGTTTAGTCAACGGGACCCGGAGAAGGCCAACTCTGTGGGACCTTATCGGTTGCTGGGCTTCGTGAGGTAGCAGGCAGTTCCGGAGGTAATCTGGTCCCATGCCATGTAGAGCTTTAAAGGTCATGACCAACACTTTGAATTGTGACCAGAAACTGATCGGCAGCCTATGAAACCCACGGAGTGTTGAAGAAACGTGGGCGAATCTTGGAAGCCCCATGACGGCTCTCGCGGCTGCGTTCTGCACGATCTAAAGTTTCCGAACACTTTTCAAAGGTAGCCCCATGTAGAGAGCATTGCAGTAATCGAACCTCGAGGTGATGAGGGCATGAGCGACTGTGAGCAATGACTCCCTGTCCAAATAGGGCCGCAACTGGTGCCTATTACATAGTTAACAATTCCAACATGGTCAAATCTACATTATAGTTATAACTTGAAGGAAAACCCCAATAACTTTGGATAAATGGTTGACTTCTATTTCTTACTGATCTACTCACACCAATAGTGTTAGCTCGGGATATATATTTGAAATACCTTTATTTCTATTGAGACAATATAGTTGAACTTTTCCGGTTGGTGTTGCTGTTTAAAATGTGAGGCTAATGATCAGTGCTTTGTCCTTGTTTGTGTTCCTGTGAACTGAAAATGTCAGAGAGTGAGAAAATATGTCAACTGAATTTCTACCAACCTTATTAGTAACATGCAAGGAATCTAAATTTATGCTGCCATTTCCATATACTTAATCAATTAGTCCAAGCCATTTGTTTTAATCAACAGTGCTGACAGAAAACATTATTATCCCTCAAATTATTATTTTTTCTGGTCTTTCTTCATTAAAAGGCCATTGATTGATACTTTGTTTTCTAAATTAAGTTAACAGAAAAACCTTGCACTATGATTGATGGTGGGTAGTTTACCAGTTCTTGCCAATTCTTACAACTAGGAAGGATTATTGAATTAAATGTCTATCCCTTTCTCCTTAAAAGTTAAGTTATCTTTATAAAACAGGCATCTCATTCTTTAGAGGTCCAAGGTATCTGTCATTGCAGCAGAGGCAGAGTAACGACATGGACACAAAGGGCTGGATTTAAAATGGGTCATTTTTATTAATTAAATTTGCATAATTTATTCAATAAATTAGCATATATTTAAATATAACCCTAACAAGGATCCGCGGGGTCAAACAATTGCTTCCGGGGCGGAAAATGATGTCAGAAAAACCTCCGGGGCAACTTATGGGCGTAGCTCCATGCTGATCCAGGTGAAGGGCCCCGCCCTCACCTGGATCTCTGCCATGCACCTTCATGTGGGAGGTCTCATCGTCTAACCCCTACAAGGGGAAAGAAATGGGCGGGACCCAAAGACAAGTTCCCCCCAATTGCTCAGGCCGTTAGCACCATGAGCCTTTGGAGAGAACCTGTCAATCATCCCCAAAGATGCCCAATGGAGAACACGCAGTTGCTAAACACCACCCAGTTTTCCGCCCCTAACCTGCCTACCCAAATGACCAGAGGTAAGCCAATTAGCCTAAACAGGGGGCAAAGCACCCCCTAACTGCATATCCGTCACCGCAGTGTAGAATAGGTGAAAAAACGGTTGCAGAAAATACCGAGACTGCCAAAAATTCCTATTCGGCCCCCTAAGGGCGACCCACAGTGGCACACTGAAAGATAGGGAGGGTGGGTGGGTGTTCGCTCTGTCGTCGTCGGGGCGAAAAGGAGGCTTTTTACAGGGCTGGCAGGCTCCGCCCCTGACGACATCATTGGCTATGGCCGATGCTTCTGTAAATGGCCGAGATCTCGTGAAATCTCGTGAGATCTCAGCCCCAAGATGGCGGCTATGCCGGAGGGCCGTGTCTCCCTGGCCCTGCAGCAAATCCGCGCTGGGGAGTGAAGCACCGGCCAGGCATTCTTATATGGTCAGCATCAGAAAAAGAAAGGAGGTAAATTTTATCTATTTTTTTTCTGTTTTTCACCAATTAGTGATAGACAAAAAGTAAATGAATCCATTTCTGCTCCTGTTACTAGGAAAACAGCAGCAACAATAAAACAGCAGAGAATATGAATCAGTTTTCTTCTTTCCATCTTTCTGAAAATTAATGGCACCTAGAACATTTAAGGATGGGACAATCATTGTGGGGAACCTCGCAGCACAGCTCTATTCTTATTTAATTATTTATATATCATCTTTATTATTTTTATGAATAACTCAAATGTATCCAATTCACTTCCTCCTCATATTGTAACCACAACAAGTGTCGAGTGAGTTGGGCTGAGAGAAAATGATTGTCCCATCCAATTGGCTTTCATGGCTAAAGCAGACTAGATCTCATAGTCTCCTATTTTCTAATCTGGTGCTTTAATCACTAGATACTAAGATATTCAAAGCTTTTCTTCTTTGCTAATTCAAAGATTTTCTGATAATAAACAACATTAGAAATGGCAAGCAGTTGATCATATTTTAGATTAACAGGTAGAGAAAAAAACCAGATTAACACAAGGAAAAGTATGTCCTTTTACCTGGGCTCTTGAGGACTACAGAAAATTTTAGGAAACTGTAACAAGCAAGAAGGGTAACATTTGAGGGTATTCCAGTCCTGATAGGCACAGACTTTAATACTGTGATTGATTGCATGGCTGACAGTTTTCAAGTTGTCTCAATCTGGAGTCAAAATAATAATATCTCAAATAAGAAGGGCATTAGGCAATATTCTATAATTATAGGAAAATGAATATTAGACTAAAAACTGGGAACCAGTCCAATTCCCTAGGAAGATTTGCTATGAAATAAAATAAATAACTTGAAATGTGTGTTCCATATGGTACTGGGTGCCATTTATTATATCAATATACATTTATAAGAAATTAAATCCTTTTTTTTTTTTGCTTTGAGAAATTAATATAAAAGTAGCTCCTTATGACAAACTTTACACATGCTTCTTGAGAATTGGCTAATAGTGAATTTTGATGACATGAGTGAATTAATTTATTTTAAAAACTAAGATCTTTATTGGCGAAATCAATTATAGAAAATTGTCCTAACATTGATCAAAATTCTCATCATGATATTTCGGGCCTTCTGTTTCTTAGTTTTTCAAATGTAAATTATTTTCTTGAGTTAGCACTTTCCCCTTCCTAAATACAATTAATTAGAACATATGGAGTGTTTGTATCGCAGTGTGCTATATAAAAATTCAAGGGGACATAATTAATTGGGATACCACAAAACAGCAGGTTTCTGCAAGCCAAGTAAAATCCATAATAATCATTTTAACCCAACTTAGATTTTGAGTGTCTGAAAAACAAAGATGAGTGCAGCCGCTTGATTTCAAAGTTTTTCTATCCGAGGCAACATTTTGAAGACATCTTTGAGGAAAACAATATGCAAAAATTAAAATATGCAGAAACCCAACAGAGAAATGCCATCTCAAATATTAAGACCTTTTATGCTGTTTGCATTTTCTTACCATTATAAAAAAAAATCCTGTTGTTTTTCATGTCATTTAAAAAGGCTGCTTTTATAAGTATGCAAAGTCTGTGCATGACTTTTCACTCGGCTATAATTTTTATTATTTGCTATGACACTTGGACATTTTCTTTTAAATTTACATTTTAATCAAGTTTTATGCTTACCTGAAAAGGGAACATGTCTATTTCATTAGCTTTTATTTAGAAGTTGAACTCCATTTTATGTTTGAATTAGGAATTAACTGTACAGTAACCTTCCCCCCTTCCCCCCGTTACAACTTCTAGAGGTAGCTATGCCGAAAACTTAATTTCTTTCCAAATTCTTCTTTTTTGTTACCATACTAAAAAATGGGGGGGGGGGAGAGTAGCTGTCAAGGTTCCACGTAGCATCCAAATTAAATCAGAGTCCAAAGTACTGCTCAAAGTTCCAATTAATTTCTGGAGCCATCCTGGCACCTCCACAGGGAAACCTGAATATGAGTTTCCCATTCAGTTGAAAGTTCACATCCCTTCTGCCCCACCTACAAACTTGTCATGTTGCCCACTCAGATTGTGCCAGCATGGCAAGTCCTTTCTCTGCTTCCACCCAAGTGGATGGGCATAGGATGGCCTTGAACCCACTCGAAATAATGCTTTGTGGCTGCATCTGTTCCCTCATGAAAATCACCCCTCCCAAGTTCCCATAAACATCAGGCCTTCTAAAGATTATTTCCATCGCTAAGCAAGTGAGTTTTGCCTCATTTTACAAACTTTCTTGCCATGATTGTGAAGTGAATCTGGCTTCCCTATTGATGTTGCTTGTCAGAAGGTCGCAAAACGCGACCACAGGACAGTACAACCATCAAAAATGCAAGGTATTGCCAAGCACCCAAATTTTGTCCATTTGACCACGGTGATTCTAAACAGGTTGCAAGTGTGAAAAACAGTCATAAGTTACTTTTTTCAGTGCTGTTGTATCTTTGAACAGTCACTAAAAGAATGGTTGCAAATTAGAGACTGTTCTGGTTTCTGGTAGAACTTTAGCTATTAAAAATAACTCTTACTAAATGCAGTATTTCATAAACAAAGAAACTCTATTTTTATTCTCTTCCCTATTCAAAATGCAGTTCAGACTAGCACATTCCTTTTCTCCCGTTATCTCTCTTAATTACATTCCACATACATTCCTCCCAACCTCCGCCGTCTTCCAAGATTTATGTACTCATGGCATGATTCAAAAGCAACAGGAATGACTGTAAAATAACACAGAATAAACTTGCTCACTCGGGAGCTGGACGGAAACACATTTCATTTTAGCACTACAACATTGAAACTCCACCCTTCTTCCCCACTGGCCCCCTGACGTACCAAATACATCACTCCAGTATTTAACCCATTCCTCCCCTTAATATCTTTTTCCGAACATCTGTTCCTTGCATTTTTGGACCCTTCTGAATTGAGGATTGACCCAGCGAACGTCTGTTTCTTCCTCACTAGATTCTGGACTCATAGCAACATCCTGTGACTGGCCTCCCACCTGTTCTAATACCTGTAATCCAGGGCCTACCACTAATTCATAAATACTATCTGTATCAGAATCCTCAAGCTCTTCATCGTCCTCCAACTGACCAGGAGTGTGTACAACAGAGACCACCTGTACTCTGGGAAGAAAAGCAGCTATGGGCAATCTAGAATCTACTGAGATTTGAATGACCCACTATAGTGTGGGCATTTTGCCAGTTTCTAATAAAAAACAAAAAAAAATTCTGATAGTAAATTTCAGATAATACATCTAGAAAACAATTTTAAACACTTAGCATAAAGGGGGAGAAAGTAGATATTTATTATATTGTTTCAGTAGTACACTATCTGATTTTTTCCCCTGCAAAAATTTACTAAACAAAACAGTGATAATAAATAAATAAATAAATATTTGCAAGGGAACATTATATTTTTTTCCAAAAGAGCTTTTTTTTCCCATGTCCAAAACAGTGATTTGGCCATGGAAAAAAGCTATTTTGGAAAAAAATATAATGTTCCCTTGCAAATATTTATTTATTTGTTTGTTTGTCATAAAAATATAGTATTGCTGACTGACTCCTTTTTTCTATATTTTGCTATATTTTTAATACATCTTAATACATTTTATTCTTAGCTATTTTTATATTTTTATACTTCTATCTGTTTTAATGTTTAACTAATTGCATTTTTTACATATTTATTAGTGTTTTAAAGTGTTATTTTTAGTATTGGGGGTTCTAAATTTAAATGGATGACTGGGACAGAATTACCTGTGTGCATGAGGTGAATGTCTGGTATGATTGGGATGACTGGGGTGGGAGGGGCTACGGTATGGATGAGAAGAATGGTAAGAGTATGAATGGTAGATTTGGCCCACCTGACGCTCAAGAGGCGCTCAGGAGGATATGGGGCACCGATCTCTGGGGTGGCAGAGGGTCGGAATATTCCTGTGTTGCTGGGGAGAGGCAGATATGGCGGGGGCCACGGAGTTAGCTGTTCCAGGGGAACGAGGGACCGTTGCTTAATAACGATCCCTTGTTCTGGCTCTGTGAGCCCAATCTTGGATACTGGTGATGAGTGTAACTCTGGCCCTAGGCTCAGATTGCTGCTGCTTAATGCCAGGTCGGTGGTAAACAAAGCTCTCCTCATCCGGGATCTGATCCTGGATGAGGAGGCCGACCTGGCATGTATTACTGAAACCTGGCTGGGCCCAGAGGGAGGAGTTCCTCTCTCTGAAATTTGCCCAGGTGGGTTTCAGATATGGCATCAACCTCGACCCCAGGGAAGGGGGGGAGGAGTGGCTATTATAGCCAGGGTTGGCACAGGAGTTCATGGCCACCATGACAGCCATGGACCTGACTCAAGTAGTACGGGGTCCGACTCATGAGGGGGGGCATGCACCTGACATGGTATTCCTTTCCGAGCAACTGAGTAATGGTCTGAGACTAAGGGGCTTAGAAGCATTGCCTTTGTCATGGTCAGACCATTTTCTACTACGGCTTGACTTCCTGGCTCCAATCCTCCCCCGCAGGGAGGCGGAACCAATGAAGATGTTCCGCCCCAGACGCCTGATGGACCCAGAGGGCTTTCAGACGGCGCTTGGGGTTATCCCAGAGGCACTCGTCCACAGTTCGGCGGAGTCTCTTGCGGAGGCCTGGAACACGGCTGCTGCGGAGGCTCTCGACCGGATTGCGCCTTTGCGACCTCTCCGAGGCGTTAGACCCCGTAGAGCCCCATGGTTCAACGAGGAGCTCCGGGAGTTGAAACGCCAAAAGAGACGTCTAGAGAAGCGATGGAGGAAGAGTAGGTCTGAATCCGATCGAACACTTGTAAGAGCTTTTATTAAGACTTACAAAGTGGCGCTCAAGGCGGCAAGATGCGCGTACCATGCCGCCTTGATTGCATCAGCGGAATCCCGCCCGGCCGCTCTGTTTAGGGTGACCCGCTCCCTTCTTAATCAGGGGGGAGTTGGGGAGCCCTTGCAGAGTAGTGCCGAGGATTTTAACACGTTTTTCGCTGATAAAGTCGCTCGGATTCGGGCCGACCTCGACTCCAATTGTAAAACAGAGTCGACTGACAACGAGTCAGTCGAGGTGACTGGGGCATGTACTTGTCCACCTGTCTGGGAAGAGTTTGATCTGGTGACACCTGATGAACTGGACAAGGCCATTGGAGCTGTGAGTTCCGCCACCTGTTTACTGGATCCATGTCCCTCCTGGTTGGTTTCGGCCAGCAGGGAGGTGACACGGAGCTGGGCCCAGGAGATTACCAACGCTTCCTTGGGGAGGGGAGTTTTTCCATCACTCTATAAAGAAGCGCTTGTGCGCCCCCTCCTCAAGAAGCCCTCCCTGGACCCAGCTGTGCTTAATAACTATCGTCCAGTCTCCAACCTTCCCTTTATGGGGAAGGTTGTTGAGAAGGTGGTGGCACTCCAGCTCCAGCGGTCCTTGGAAGAAGCCAATTATCTAGGTCCCCAGCAGTCAGGTTTCAGGCCCGGTTACAGCACGGAAACCGCTTTGGTCGCGTTGATGGATGATCTCTGGCGGGCCCGGGACAGGGGTTTATCCTCTGTCCTGGTGCTCCTTGACCTCTCAGCGGCTTTCGATACCATCGACCATGGTATCCTTCTGCACCGGCTGGAGGGGCTGGGGGTGGGAGGCACTGTTCTTCAGTGGTTCTCCTCCTACCTCTCTGGCCGGTCACAGTCGGTGTTAGTGGGGGGACAGAGGTCAACTCCTAGGTCTCTTCCTTGTGGGGTGCCTCAGGGGTCGGTCCTCTCCCCCCTGCTATTCAACATCTACATGAAACCGCTGGGCGAGATCATCCAAGGACATGGGGTGAGGTATCATCAATATGCGGATGATACCCAGCTTTACATCTCCACCCCATGCCCAGTCAACGAAGCGGTAGAAGTGATGTGCCGGTGCCTGGAGGCTGTTGGGGCCTGGATGGGTGTCAACAGACTCAAGCTCAACCCAGATAAGACGGAGTGGCTGTGGGTTTTGCCTCCCAAGGACAATCCCATCTGTCCGTCCATTACCCTGGGGGGGGGAATTATTGACCCCCTCAGAGAGGGTCCGCAACTTGGGCGTCCTCCTCGATCCACAGCTCACATTAGAACAACGTCTTTCAGCTGTGGCGAGGGGGGCGTTTGCCCAGGTTCGCCTGGTGCACCAGTTGCGGCCCTATCTGGACCGGGACTCATTGCTCACAGTCACTCATGCCCTCATCACCTCGAGGTTCGACTACTGTAATGCTCTCTACATGGGGCTACCTTTGAAAAGTGTTCGGAAACTTCAGATCGTGCAAAATGCAGCTGCGAGAGCAGTCATGGGCCTACCTAGGTATGCCCATGTTTCACCATCACTCCGCAGTCTGCATTGGCTGCCGATCAATTTCCGGTCACAATTCAAAGTGTTGGTTATGACCTTTAAAGCCCTTCATGGCATCGGACCAGAATATCTCCGAGACCGCCTCCTGCCGCACGAATCCCAGCGACCGATTAGGTCCCACAGAGTTGGCCTTCTCCGGGTCCCGTCAACTAAACAATGTCGGTTGGCGGGCCCCAGGGGAAGAGCCTTCTCTGTGGCAGCACCGGCCCTCTGGAACCAACTCCCCCCGGAGATTAGAACTGCCCCTACTCTTCCTGCCTTCCGTAAACTCCTTAAAACCCACCTTTGCCGTCAGGCATGGGGGAACTGAAACATCTCCCCCCTGGGCACGTTTAATTTATGCATGGTATGTCTGTGTGTGTGTCTGTTAGCATATGGGGTTTTTTAAATATTTAAATATTTTAAATTTGTCTGATTGCTTATGATTTGTTTCTACATGTTGTTAGCCGCCCCGAGTCTTCGGAGAGGGGCGGCATACAAATCTAAGTAATAAATAAATAAATAAATAAATAAATAAATAAATAAATAAAAAAATTGTACTGTAGTATGTTTAACATAATATAAGTATAAAGTAGAGATAGAAAAGATAAAAAGACATTAAGACAGGAAAGGTAGGCACAAAGGTGCACTTATGCATGCCCCTTTCAGACCTCTTAGAAAATGGGAGAGGTCTACTGTATATAATGTAAGATTGAAGATTTTGGGATTGGGGGAAGAAACAACAGAGTCCAGTAGTGAATTCCAGGCATTGACCACTCTATTGCTGAAATTGTATTTTCTGCAGTCTAGTTTGGAGCGATTTACATTTAGTTTGTATCTATTGCATGCTCTTGTGTTGTTGTTGTTGTTGTTAAAGGTGAAGTAGTCGCTAACAGGAAGTACATTGTGATGTATGATTTTATGAACAACACTTAAATCAGTTCAGAGGTGGCAGAGCTGTAGATTTTCTAAACATAGTAATTGAAGTCTGAAGGAGTAAGGTAATTTGTTGTGTGAGGAGGAGTGGAGGACTCTTCTTATGAAGTATTTCTGGACTCCTTTAATTGTATTAATGTATGTTATGCAGTGTGGATTCCATGCAGGTGAGCTGTATTCAAGAATGACGGCACCGGACTTACCCGGCAGCAGGCTTTGCTGGAGGGACCGGGAGACACTGGACCCTCATGGCGGCCGCCATCTTGGTTCCCGAGTGAAGTCTTGCGAGGCAAGACTTCGCTTGGGATTTCGGGCCTGATTGGCCCGGATGCTGATTGGTCCGGGCGGGGCCTGCTTGCCCTATATAAGGGCGAGCAGGCCCGAGGCTCAGCCTTTTTGCCCGGACAGCAGCCACGAGCAGACACATGGCTGTCTGCTCTTGGAGTCCTTTCGGCAGCCGCGTGGGCGGCCGCCACTTTTGGAAGCCTCGTCGGAGGCTTGAGGAGGCTGCAGCTCGTCGCGAGCAGCCGGAGCAGCCCTTCCGAGGCCTGCGGTCTTCTCCTCTTCTCAGGCTAGGCTGGAGTCCGGCGTGAACCCCCCTCGCTTCGTAAAAGGTGGCCGCGTGTTGCGGCCGCCATCTTGAGAGCCTCATCGGAGGCTCGTGGAGCGGTCCAGGGCTTCGGAGGCTGGGCCTGTGCCGTTTTCGGCTGTTGGCCCCTCTATTTCGTCCGGGGGGGATTGTTCCGGTCGCCCCCTCGGGAACGGGGGGATCGGGCGGAGGGCTCATGTGTGCGCCTCCTCCCCCCCCCCCCGGTTCGTGGCCCCTGTTCAGAGGGCAGTTAGGCCCTTGGCGGCAGCTTCTTGCTGCTGCACTGCCTGTTTGGGCAGAGGCCATTTGCTGCCCTCTTTTGGGGCCTGGGCGGCCCCGGTTTCATTCATGTTAAAGTAAGAACCATTGTGTAAAACAAAACAAAACATACATAATAATAATAATAATACTTATAATTATGGGTAATATCATTTAATATCTTTATATAAAACACATAAGTCTGACGTCAGGAAACGACCTATTGGTCTCTCTAGTCTGCCCTTATAATATTTACTGTATTTTATCTCAGGATGGATATATGTTTATCCCAAACATGTTTAAATTCTGTTACTGTGGATTTATATACCAAGTCTGCTGGAAGTTTGTTCCAAGGATCTACTACTCTTTCAGTAAAGTCGTAGTCAAACTTCAGTAAAACAGTTATAGTCAAACATTAATTATTTAAATATTTGGTAGCCCCACGGTAGCTGTGCCTAGGAAGGTGATGAGGCCCTCGGCCAGGGTAGCCAGGAAGGGGCCCCCGGTGGGTCCTGCTGGGGGGGACGGCGGTTGGTGGCCACACGGTCCTAGTTTCTTGGGGTTTTTTCGGAGGGGGCACCTGTAACCAGGTTTGGCCCCCCGCCGGCTCCTACTGAGGGGGCACGGGCCCCTGGGGCAGCTTTTTGCTATGGCCTGGTATGTCGGGGCGGGGGGTTCGGACCCCGCCAACGCAGGCCGTAATGCCTCCGCCCCTTTTGACGTCTTACCCGTCGGGGCCAGGGGTATTAGGTACGGGGGCCACCACAGTGTTGGACCCGTTCGCTGCATGTCAGGGCTTTGCTGCAAAGGGGCTTGTTTTCGCCCCCTTTTGTAGGTACAGCCGTGCGTGCGGGAGGGCGAGGTGCCCGTGCCGCTTCGGTGTGCCCCTGCCCCTAAAAGGGGATGGTTAAGAGGGGAGGGGGTCCAGGGAACAAACCCCACCTACTGGGGGAAAATGGGCCCAGCCCAAGTATTTAAAAACGCTCGAGGGTTGGTTGAGGGACTACCACCCTCGCTCGAGAGCGGCTGCTCTCTTGCTAGGTTTCTCACAGGGATTCAGGATCCCTTGCATGGGGGTTTGGGCAAGCCTTCAGGTCCGACGACCTCAGGTCGGTTGTAGGACATGAAGGCATTGTTCGGTCCAGAATGGCGGAGGAGGTGGCTGAGGGGAGGGTCCTTGGGCCCTTCCCGGAGCCGCCCTTCCCGTATCTTGGGGTCCCCATTAGGGGTGGTCCCCTGAAAGGCGAGTGGTGAATTTAGGTTGATTCACCACTTGTCTTTTCCTAAAGGGGAGTCAGTGAATGACTTCATTCCTGACGAACTTTGTTCGGTGCGGTACGCATCCTTTGATGCGGCCGTGACCATGATTAGGAAGTGTGGGGTTGGAGCCCTTATGGGAAAATGCGACATTGAGTCGGCATTCCGGCTCCTCCTCATACACCCAGACGGATTCGAGCTTCTGGGCTTCAATTTCGAAGGTGGGGTTTTTGTGGACAGGGCACTGCCAATAGGCTGCTCTGTCTCATGCTCTCTTTTTGAGAGTTTTAGCACCTTCTTGGAGTGGGCGCTCAAGAGGCGCAGCGGTCTGGGATCGGTCGTTCACTACCTTGATGGATTCTTGATGGCGGGGCCTGCGCGTTCAGAGCAATGCTTTGCTCTAATGCTGGACTTCGAAGCCCTTTGTGCTCTGTTGGGGGTGCCTTTAGCCTCTGAGGGGACCGAGGGCCCCGCGACCAAGGTTACCTTCCTCGGTATTGAATTGGACTCGGAGGTGCAATCTTCTAGATTGCCCCTGGACAAGTGACTAACATCAGGGATCACCTTGGTATGGTTCTGGGCTGCAGGAAGGTCACTCTTCAGCAGCCCCAGGAACTGGCCGGGATACTTAATTTTGCCCGCCGGGTCGTGGTGCCGGGCAGGGGTTTTTTCTAGGAGGCCTCCAGAAGGGAGGGCCTCTTCAGTGGTTAAGGATTTGACCAGATTGCCCCTAGAGAAGTTGCTTAAGATCAGAAGAAAGCTCGATGAGGTGCTGGGCTGCCGGAAGGTTACCCTACGGCAGCTTCAGGAATTGGCAGGCATTCTTAATTTTGCCTGTCGGGTTGTTGTTCCTGGTAGGGCTTTTTCCAGGAGGTTGTACGACGCAATGAAGGGGCTCCGTTTGCCCCATCATCGTACCCGCCTTTGCGCTGCGGTCAGGGCTGACCTCGGCGTGTGGCGGGATTTCTTGGTCAGGTTTAATGGTTTGTCTTTTTGGAGGCACGAGCTTCTTTTGGAAGCCGAGTTGCAGCTCTGTTCTGATGCCGCGGGGACTTGTGGTTTTGGGGTAGTTTTAGGTGACCAGTGGTGCTGGTCGGCATGGCCTCCGGAATGGAGTGCCTCTTCGTTGGTTAAGGACCTTACGTTCTTAGAGCTCTTCCCCTTAGTAGTGGCCTTAGAGCTTTGGGGGGAGCAGTTTAGGGACAAGACCGTGCACTTTTGGTGTGACAACCTAGCGGTTGTCCATGTGGTGAATACCCTGTCCTCTAAGAGCGACAGGGTCATGCGACTTGTCCGCCATTTTGTGCACAGGTCCTTGTCCCTAAACGCGTTGTTTTTGGCTAGGCATGTCCCCGGGTTGGATAACGGGGTCGCTGATGCCTTGTCCCGTGGTCAGTTGTCCAGGTTTCGGTCCCTGGCCCCGTGGGCCCCAGAATTGCCAGAGGCGTTCCCTGGCCACCTATGGAGTCTGGGGGGGGCTCCCGGGCGTAGGAGAGTAAAGGTCTGCTGGGCTACGGCCCTCGCGGTGGTGCCTGGCACTCTGGGGGCTCAGCAGCAGACGGGTGCAGAGTTCGGGGAGTTCAGGCAGGATACGGGTTACCCCTATAGCTGGCCTGCCCCAGTTGTGTACCTGGCCATATTTGTGTCCAGCTTAGGCAGTGTGGCCTTTCAGTTGGGACTTTGGGGTCCAGGTTGGCTGGCCTCGCCTTTTGTCTAAAGCGGGGGCTGGTGTGTTTGATTTATGGTTGACTTCCGCATAGTGAAGATGCGGGAAGGCTGGGCCAGGGCCTTGTCACTGGTTGCTAGGTCCTTTCAGCCTTCCATCTCATTGCCTTAGCGGGTGGGTTCTGGAGTACAGGGTTTGGCCAAGCCAAGCGCGGATCCCGCCGCCTGTGGGAACGCTCGTTCTGCAGTGGCGCCGCCACTAGTGCGGTGATGGCGTTCTCGATACGGAGGATTCGGGGATGCCGACCACCGGCGGTCGACGGCCTGTTTTAGGTTACGAGCGGCCAGTTGAGGGTCCTGGGTAAGATTTTAGGTCAGGGTTCCCTTTGGTCCCCTTCTTTCAACCCCGCCAGGACGCGACCGATGGTGTTGCTTTGGGTCATTGTGCTCCCCCGACCACTCAGCAACAAGGTACCGCCGGGAAGTGGGACCCTGCCGTCGCGGCGGCTGGGTCATTGTGGCCTGGTTGGGGAGGAGGGGTGTGCGGTGGGACGGGTGTTTTCCACCGCTATGGCTGGGAGGGCGGCATCCCATTGCTGCGCCCAGGTGATACTGGGAGGGCGGCATCCCATTGCTGCGCCCAGGTGGTACTGGGAGGGCAACATCCCATTGCTGCGCCCAGGTGGTACTGGGAGGGCGGCATCCCATTGCTGCGCCCAGGTGGTGCTGGGAGGGCGGCATCCCGTTGCTGCGCCCAGGTGGTGCTGGGAGGGTGGCATACCATTGCTGTGCCCAGGCGGTGCTGGGCGGGTGGCATCCTATGGCTACGCCCAGTTGTTCGGGGAGGGCGGCATCCCATTGCTGCGCCCCGGTCGCTGGTCTTGCTCTTTGGGCAAGGACCGGTACTGCTTGGGGGTCGGTTGGGGACCCGCCAGGCTTGCGGAAGCCTGCAGTGGCTTCACGCTGTGTGGCCCGCCATGTATGTGGCGCGGTCTTCGATCCCCTGGGGATCTTTGTGGGTCGCCATTTCCCTTAGGGCCATTCACCGGATCAGGTGTAGAGGCAATAAGGCCCTGGGAAGGGTAGTCAGGGAATTAGGTGGGGTTGTAGTGGCCCATCCCCTCATCACTGTAGATCGGCTGTGGCTTTACCGGGCCGATGGCGTTCCCCTGTCAGAACAGGGGAACGCCATTTTCTTACAGGACCTGCAGCGGTCTCTGCGGGAGCTGGCGCAGCTAGAGGGGGGAGTCGGGGGGCCAAGATAAAGATCTGACCCCCACTCCATGGCAGGTTAGGGGCGGAAAACTGGGGGGGTGGTTTAGCAACCGCGCGTTCTCCCTTGGGCATCTTTGGGGATGATTTACAGGTTCTCTGCAAGCTCATGGAGGGAGCGACTGCCTGAGCAGCTGGGGGGAACCTGTCTTTGGGTCCTGCACCTTTAAATTCCCGGATTCTGGTTAGCCGGTGGGACCCCCCTCATGCAAAGCATGGCAGGGTCGCAGGTGATGGAGTGGTCCCTCACCTGGACTTGCATCGAGATACGCCCATGAGTTGCCCAGGAAGTTTTTGCCCTAACGTCATTTCCGCCCCGGAAGTATTTGTTTGACCCTGCAGGTCCATTTACGGGTCATAGTTGATTATGCTAATATATGCAAATTTAATGAATAAATTATGCAAATTTATGTTAATAAAAATGACCCAGTTTAAATCCAGCTCTTGTGTCCGTGTCGTTACTCTGTCTCACCAGCAATGACGGCGCCGGACTTACCCGGCAGCAGGCTTTGCTGGAGGGACCGGGAGACACCGGACCCTCATGGCGGCCGCCATCTTGGTTCCCGAGGGAAGTCTCGCGAGGCGAGACTTCGCTCAGGATTTCGGGCCTGATTGGCCCGGATGCTGATTGGTCCGGGCGGGGCCTGCTTGCCCTATATAAGGGCGAGCAGGCCCGAGGCTCAGCCTTTTCACCCGGACAGCAGCCACGAGCAGACACCCGCCCGCCCTCCCTATTTTGCAGTGTGCTTAGGGGTCGCCCTTAGGGGGCCGAATGGGAATTTTTTGCAGTTCTGCCTCTTAGCCGGGCTGTTTTTTCGCCCATTCCACACTGGGGAGATGGATGTGCGGTTAGGGGGTGCCTGTATTTTTTTATTAGGTTAATTGGCTTACCTTTGGTCATTTGGGTAGGCAGGTTAGGGGCGGAAAACTGGGGGGTGGTTTAGCAACCGCGCGTTCTCCCTTGGGCATCTTTGGGGATGATTTACAGGTTCTCTGCAAGCTCATGGAGGGAGCGACTGCCTGAGCAGCTGGGGGGAACCTGTCTTTGGGTCCTGCACCTTTAAATTCCCGGATTCGGGTTAGCCGGTGGGACCCCCCTCATGCAAAGCATGGCAGGGTCGCAGGTGATGGAGTGGTTCCTCACCTGGACTTGCATCGAGATACGCCCATGAGTTGCCCAGGAAGTTTTTGCCCAGGAAGTTTAACGTCATTTCCGCCCCGGAAGTATTTGTTTGACCCTGCAGGTCCATTTCCGGGCCATAGTTGATTATGCTAATATATGCAAATTTAATGAATAAATTATGCAAATTTATGTTAATAAAAATGACCCAGTTTAAATCCAGCTCTTGTGTCCGTGTCATTACTCCGTCTCTCCAGCAATTGGTCTGACAAATGTTTTGTATACTCTGGTTAGTAGATCAGTGTTTGTAGAGAAGAAGCTGCATAGAATTAAGTTTGTGACTCTTAATGCTTTTTTGGCAATGTTGTTGCAGTGGGCTCTGGCACTTAGGTCACTGGAAATGAGTACTCCAAGGTCTTTGACTGAATGAGGGCATTCTTTCTAGTTTTATCTAGGTTAGCTCTAAATCAACCCTTTTATTTTGTTCAGATACTTCCACATGACTAGAAAAATCTATTCCTGCTCAGCTATCTCCTAGCTAACTTTCAGAAGTATTAGAAACTTTCTAGCCCTGAGATTCTATGGTTTGATTGAAAAACCTTGTCTATTTACACAGAGCTGGTCCATAATAAAGTGATGAGGGAGAAGTTTTTATGTGAACCTATTGTAGTTAACAAAAAACGTAGAAAGTCTGAAAGTACCTACAGTTTGCTAGCCAAAAAAGAGAGATGGAAAGATCTCCTGATGTCAAAATACATTATTTTTCTTTTGACTCTATTCCTAAAATGTAGATTACTATTCCTAAAATGTATGTTATTATTATTAGGCATCCTATCTCTAGAAAAAGAAATGTTCCATTTCCAATGTCGATGTAATTTGGACAGCCTCAAAGTGCTTCAATCTGGGGGAAAATGCTTCAAAAATATATCATAAAAGCCAGTGCACTTTATCGTTTTGGTTGAATAATTTTTTGTGGCAAGTGTAGATTTTTATCGATTTGAATAAGGAGGCAATTTTTATCCATTTGAATAAGGAAGCAATTCCGCTGATAATAAGTTTAACAGCAATAATTTGTCATTTTGTTTATTCATATTACTAAATTTACAGATTACAACCTTCATTTACCAAGTGCAGAGGATAAGATGCAAGAAATAACAATTAAAATATATTGTGAAAACAAGCAAAAGGAAGAACAATTAAACAAAGAAACACAAATCTGCACCAAAATTATAAAAAGATAAAGGCATCAGTGTTTGATTAATGCAATGATTTACTCAGAGTAAAATGCAGAAATGTTTATCTTAAGAAATAATGACCTCGGGTTGATGCTTCCAAGTATGGACACATACATCAATACTGGATTTTATATTCACTGAATTTTATTAATAGCTCTGCCTAAATAGTGTGCAATGAAGGTTCAGGTAATCCTCAACTTATAACCACCATTGGGACAGGAACTTTCATCACTAAGCAATATAGTCATTATGTGAGCCATCCAGTTTTATAACCTTTTATTTGCTGTGGTTGTTAAGTCTTTCTGGAGTTGGGCGGCACATAAATATCATGAAATGAATGAATGAATGAATGAATGAATGAATCCAGTTGGCTTTGCTTGTTGGAAGCTTTCTGGGAAGATCACAAATTGAAATCACAGGATCTGTGGATACATGCCGATTGCGCAGCACTCAATTTTTTATAATGCTGAAACGGTCATAAGTCACTTTTTCAGCAATGTCATAACTTTGAACAGTTGTTAAATGAATGATTGTAAGTCAAGGACTATCTCTACTGTTATGAAGTTCTTCCTCAAGAGGAATGTTTTTCATAAGCATTTTTTATTTAGTAAAATACAAAAGTAAATAGGAAAGCAGTGAGGCGGGGAGGGGAAAGAAGTAAGAAAAGTGAAGAAAGATGGGGGGGGGGGAGAAGCATTGACTTCTGACTCTCTGTTTCAGTAAAATAAGGCATTAACACCAAATCACAACTTTTTGATTTTCCATAATTCCATAATTTTCCATAATAGAGTGAACAAACTATTTCTATAAAGATCAATCAGAATAATATGTAGAATCCAAAGACAGAGTTTCATTCATCAAGCACAAAGTTCAGAAGAGGTTTCCATGTGGAAACAAAAGTATTAACATTCTTTTCTTTAACCAAAGTAGTCAGTTTTGCCATCTTAGCCAATTTCTGCAACCATTTGTCCATAGTAGGAATGGAAGTGTTCTTCCAATTTTTTCTTTTTTATTTTGCATACAATAATCTTGCTGCTAACAACATATATAGTAACAAAATTTATTTTTTTTTCTTCAGTTCTTTTTCCATTAGGCCCAAAAGGTTTGAGTTTCATTTTTATTTCCATTTTCAAAATTTTCTGTATTAAAATATGTATCATACTCTATTTTTTTTTTTTGCTTTGTCACATGTCCACCATAGATGATAAAAGATCACAAAAAAGGTGGGTGGCCTTTTATGAGCAAAATAAACCAATAAGCATCAATTTTTTCAGTTCAATTTTCATATCATTGTGTGCAGAAATGTTCAGACTACCTTCCAAGTGAACAAAGTTTTCAAATTGACCAAACATAAGCACCTCAAATGAAGAATTTTCGGTCCGGGTCAGGGTGACCCGGGAACAGAACTTTAGGGACTTTTTTTTTCAGCAAGAAAGAAGCCCCCCACCCCCCAAAAAAATTTCTCATAGAGAGAAATGAAACCCTTGAAATGATGCAAAGTTATGAAAGTTCAAATTTCAGATATGCAGGGAAATTTTTTTACAGGGTCTCAAACTTTGATTTCGGGTCTCATAGACCCGAACATAACAGCAGAGTTAAATATTAGCCACCAAAGGAATGGTTTCTCCACACAGAGTTTGCTTTATTTTGCATATCTGGTAAGGATGAGCCAATCTACACAATATTAACTAAACTAAACCCAAAAGGTTATAAAAAGGTTACAACTTGCATAGCAATTGCTTTCTTGATTTAATTCCCATAGTACGATGCACGTGCCAGGTATACAAAATGTGGATGGACAGAGACTAGATCAAACATTACACACATTTAGGAAATATGATGCACAAATAATTAATTGGTCAGCTGTGAGAGGCTTCTAAAAATAAAATGTCAAGGCTTGGCAACAGAGATGATTTTTTGGAGTCTAAGTAAATAGAAGAAGAGAAATGCCAATAGATTTACTGTATCAGAAGTTGGAAAACACAGCAGGGAGGAAAACAAGAAAAAAATGTATAACAAGTTCTTTCTTGTTTTGTTTAAAAATTAATGGTACGGATTTTAAACAATACAAGGTGAACCCATTAGAAAAAGTTTTAAGTGAGAAAGGAATTTTTCTGTGCAAAAATTGATTTCCCTATGCAGAAAATACTAGTGTTTTGTTCCTACTTAAACAAGGTAGGTATGTAGGTAGGAAGGTAGGCAGGCCGGCAGGCTGGCCAGCACAGATGTTTAGAATGGATTGGGTATTTTTAGCCTCCAATCGAATCCTTTCAAAGGTGATGATGATAGTATCTTAAGACATTACCAAATAGCACAAGATTTCAAAATAGCTATACAAATTCCACAAGACTTTTGCTAGGAAGACTAAAATCTCATGAGGCTTGGCCATTTTGCAAGATTTAGTTATTTTAATCTTTAAAAATTAAATTATTTTTATTTAATGTGAGGAGTTGCACTTAAACATGCAAAATGGTTAAACTAAGCTCCTCTCTAAAGCAACAATAAAACAGGAGCCCAGGAATCGGCTACATTACAGTGCTTCACTGTCCTCTGCATTTTCAGCTTAAAAAATGGGGAGCCATACCAGGCCTATGTTAAATAATGGAAATTCTACTTGTTGGGCATTTATGAAGTGGCAGCACTGCTATGAAATGTTAGTACTGTGATCACATAAGAATGGTAATTCACAAATTATGGTGTGTCTAGATGCTCTAGTCTAGATCCTTTGACATGATTGTCACAGCATCTCATCTTCCTTTAAAATGCAAACTTAGCTGTTTCTTTCTAATCTAACACAGTTTTGTACCTCTCTGAAAAATGCAGATCTTTAATCATAAATTAGGACAGGCCCAAGATAAATTATACAGTGGCCCAACCAATATCTCATTAATATTTCTGTATTTTATTTTATTTTATTTTATTTTATTTTTTATTTTATTTTATTTTATTTTAGTTAGTTAGTTAGTTAGTTAGTTAGTTAGTTAGTTAGTTAGTTAGTTAGTTTCTATGCTGCCCTTCTCGAGGTGACTCAGGGTGAAATCTAATAACTATAAAATATGAAAATTTACAAAAACATTTTAAAAGACCCCATGTACACTCACACACATTCATCCAAACATATCTTGTATCGGCCGGAGACAGTCTCATCACTCACGGCCACCACTCATGTTTAACTATAAGTGTTGATTACTCTGGTTTTCATTTAGGTTAAGTTTACAAAAGAAGCCCTGTTTTTTCAGTCTGGCTGATTAAAATTTTGCAACCACTACTGTATTTCATACATTACTCTAGTTCAGGGATGTTAAACTCCCATGGGCCAGAGGTGTCATGTGCTGGCCATACCCACTCCCAGTTTAGCAAAGAGGAAAGTCCCACTACATCACGTGATGCCATCACCATGACGTGAGTTTGACACCCCTGTTCTAGTTCAATAGCAAATAATGGTAACTGAGTCTTTTAGAAGGTGATCTTTGCCACTCTCCCCTTCTAACTTGGACAATGGCTAAACGTGACACCTGACCTCTAGGATTAGGTTGATTCTGCAATAGATAATTGATTTGGAAATCTTCATCAGGCTACAGCTGACTCAGCAACAAACAATTCTCCTGTGTTTAAAACTCAGATTTGCTTCAGCAGTCTTAATTGATATGATGACAGTACAGCTGTCACAGCTTTGTATATAGCAGACTTTCATTTAATATTCACTGTTATTTAGCTAGAGCCATACTCATTTCCCCCCCTGCTTTTCGATGCATACTTATTAGGCATTGTACAAAATTGAAGAATGGTGGCAAATCAAGGTTAACGTATCATAGAGGGCAAGGTTGTAATTTATCTGTGATTTGTAAGTGCTCAGATTTGTTCTTATAGCCCTCGGGAAGAACTGAGTCCCTGTGAACACTCTCCATTTATGAGAAACATATTGATATTCACACTCACTTTTCTACATGAAATTTTCTCTACATTATCACCCTGTCATACAGAAGCGAGCTGCACCCGTATCTCTATTTGGGCATCAATTTTGTGATGTCAAGCCATTTTAGAGGATTGTAGCACTACAGTACCTCTCTTCACATATTCACGATAGATACATTGAACAGACTTTGGAGGGAGGAAAGAATTAGAGCTTTCAATTTTAAAATAAATGCACATAGATCAGGAGTAAGGTTTTTTTTTGCCATAATCCTGTTCAATGTATGAATATATGAATAAATAGATATGTGATCAGACAAAACCTGAAGGATTCAAGTTAGGGACAGATTGTTATGGGGAAAATATATTAGTGGTGGCTAAGAGTTGAGGGCACATAATCAATAGCACAGTAATGAAGATTCCTGTCTTAATGAAAGCCTGCTCATGTCTTTGGTCCAAGATGATTTTCATTCAGAAATTATGATAAAGAAAAAGAGATGATGGGAGATCCAGCAGAAATGATCTTCTGCATGCTATCATATGAGTATGTTATCTATGAAAATAATATACTTGTTTGCCATAAGTTATATGGAGAGGAAAAAAAGAACATTAGCTGTGGCCTTTCACCAAAAATATGTGGTAATTCCTTGGTCAATAGAAAATTATTTAAAAAGAAAGAAAGAAGGAAGGAAGGAAGGAAGAGGGAGAGAGAGAGAAGGAAAGAAAGAAAAGAAAGAAAGAAAGAAAGAAAGAAAGTTTGTGTCAGTGCCTTCTAGTAACTATTGTGTCCTGAATAGCTACCTGGACAAGTCCCTGCAGTTTTCTTGGCAAAATTTGTTAAGGAGTGTGCAGAGCACTTGAGCTATCAAGTACATGCACAGAGGGAACGTGGGATTCCAGCAGATATCCAGGAGATAGGAGTAATTATTCAGTCCTACAAGACAGATACATTAAAGTGTATAAAATAGTATTTACTTTAAAAATAGCACAGTCAAATTAAACAGTCTGTTCATTCATATTCAAATCAGTCAATATTACTCAATACAATAATAACAGTACAAGCCTGTCTTTGTCCTACATATCAGACATACATTACAGCTTACAAATACAGCAAACTATCATGGAACACACAGAGCTTACAACATCAGTCTCAGTGAGTCAGCAGAAAGAACAGAGAGAGCAGAGGAGAGAGAGCAAATCATGCTTTCTGGCTCTCCCTTATGGCAATTTGCAATATTACCTCTTAAAGCTATAGTACTTCAATACATACAGACATTCATTATTAATTTGTTAATATACAGTATATTGCAAACCCAACTGCTTTGTACATAGTACTAATAGATTTCAGAGGTGGTTTGCCATTGTCTCATTCTTCTTAGAGCTGAGAGAGAGAGAGACAGAGAGAGAGAGACAGAAACAGAGACAGGGACAGAGAGACTAGCCCAAGATCTTCCAGTTGGCTTCATGGCAAAGGCAGGACTAGAATTCATGCTCTCCCAGTTTCTAGCCTTATACTTTAATCATTACATCAAACTGCCTGTCTTGTGTATTTGAGTTTACCATTGTAAACAGAATCAATAATCTCATTAATTTCATTTTTCAAACCTAGATATTTTTAAAGGGGTATACGGTTCATATCCTTTGCAACACATAAAATTAGAACTTACTCTCTACCTTAATCACAGGTCATGTTTCAATAGATATCTTTAAAGAAGGAGGACAAATGACTTTCCCCAAGTTTGGTTCATATAAGTATCAATGGTAGAGAGAAATGAATTATTACATACCCTATATTTAACCATGGAATATACTTTAAAATCATGTCACAAGTAGAGTTTTCAAATGAAGTCATTGCGTGGAGCAGATGTTCCCAAACTTGACAACTTGACAACAATAAGTGTGGATTTCAACTCCCAGAATTCCCCATCCAACATAGCTGACTGGAAATTATGGGAGTTCACATGTCTTAAAGTTTGGGAGCCCCTAGCATAGTTATGTTGAGTCATAAGGTATACAAAAATGAAGTGAAAATAAGTCAACTGACACCAGAAGTGGGTTCCTCCCATTTTGGACCAGATCGCCTGAATTGTTAGTGATCTGCTGGTGATGTAATTTTGGCATCACAGATCCGATTCTGTCTGTGCTGGTCCATGCTCACCACCTTCTTTTTTTCTGAATTTTCGGCCACTTTTCCTGTGTTTGGATGGCTCATTCTATGCTCTGAAAAAAATACATCCTGCCCACCCCTGGGTTAATACTGACATTTATTTTTTCAACGGAATACTGTATCACCTTCTGAGCATGCACGGAAATAAAATTGCACAAGGGGACGTGTGTACGCATGCATGAAACATTGTGATGTGAACCAGTGGTGGAGGTAAGTGGAACTCTTCAAGTGGACCAACTCTTAAATGATCTAAGGCTCTTTGCAATTCTGCATTTAGTAGAATTAGCCCATTAGTACTTCAGTAATGCACATGGTTTATATTTTTATGCAAATGAAAGACAATTCTTTTCTTTAATTCTATTCAATCTGTCTGGATTTTCCCCCCTTTTTTTTGCTTTAGAATGAATTGTTGTTGAAGTTTCTGCCTTTACCTGAAACTCCTTGATTGGTTGGTTGCTTCACATAAAGGCAAAATGTCATATAGATCAAAGCGTTAATTTATCAAGAAATCTCTTTGATTCTGTCATTAATCCTTTGTGAATCTGTAATTTTTAAAATGTATGGCATTTAGGCATTTATGCCTGCTAGATTTTAATTCTTCAAACCTCGCTGAATGCAGTTCAGCTACAGGCTCTATTGTTTTTTTTCCCTATTGTGATGCAGATGTGTGCTTCAAAAGCTAATGAGCTGTAGAAGGGGAATAATGTATCTCTCTTTATTTTCAGTCACTTTGAAAAAAGGTCCGAAATACAAGCACCTGCACAAACTGCCTTGAACAGATTTTCAAAGTCGCTCTATATGTCTTTAATTTTAGAATGTTAATGCCATCCTTTTGACTAGCCAATACATATGATCTTCTACAGGGCTTTCCATCTTTTTCTGGTAAATATTTTAAAGAGCTTAGAGCATTTTCAACTAGCATTGCTCCTTATTGAAATAATTGATTAACCACATGAACATCTGCTTGCCGTTTCGATTGCTCACCTGTCCTCATCTATTCTCATAACTCTAAAATTGAATATTTAAAAACTGATCCAGGAATTCCATACGCTGCTGGTTTTATAACAAGTGTCCTAAATAAATTATCTTGGATGTTGGCTAAATATTGGTGTAGGCATCATCAACCATATTCCGTGGGCAGAAGGCAATCTACATATTGCTTTGTAGTATTTGTGATATGTAGGACAGATAATTAAGATGAAGGAAGAAATAAAGAATGGTGTGTTCTCAAACACAGAATTAAATCCCCAAAACAATTATTTCTTTTTCAGTACATATAGTATCTTGGAGTGAATTCAAGTGGCAGAAAGCCTTAGGTAATATATAGTTTCACTTTTATTTTCCCTAAATGTAACGTTGTTTTATATGACTACCGTATTCAGTTTTAAAACAAGCCATCTTCTCTTAGGATAATTAAAAAGCATGCTTGATATGGCATTATCCTTGTATTTGTGCAAGCAATCACAAGGAAGGAAGCTCTTCTTTGAGTCATACAAGGAGAAGGATTGGAAAGAAGGCAGCTAAGCCTTTGCTTACATGCAGACAAGGAAATGGTTCCCCCCCCCCCTGGTAATTATCATTTTCTTTCATAAGTTGTTTTTTAAGTAGTTTGTATCAACTGAGTAATATGGCATAGGACTGAACCTTATAAGAGGAAGGAAATCCAAATACTATTACTACCAGTTCTGTGGGCGTGGCTTGGAGGGCATGGTGTGGCTTGGTGAGCATGGCAGGGGAACAATACTACAAAATCTCCATTCCCACCCCACTTCAGCCTGAGCTGGTATTTGCAGGTTGTCCGAACTAGTCAACATTTCCGCTACTCGTTCTCCAGAACCTGTCAGAACTTGCTAGATTTTATCCCTGGAAGAAAGTAGACAAAAGCAGAATAGGGTAGGAGACCAATTTAATTCCAAGAAATCTTAAGTTATTTTCGGTATAGGAATGCATGAGAAACAAGAGTAGATGAAAGAGAAGAAAAGGAAATGAAGAAATGTGAAAATCTGTATTGTAAGGCCACCAAACGTGACTCATGTACTTCACATGACTTACATACTTCTATTTAATGTCATAAAATGTTGGAGATTGAAATGTGATATCATAACAGAATAACAGATTTGGGAAGCCCTATATCATTTCAGATAAATGGTATCTCTTCTTAAAATATCTTCTTAAAAACTTCCTGTGTCGGAGCATTCACAACTACTGGAGGCAAGTCATTCCATTGTCAGGAAATGTCTCCTTAGTTCTAGGGTGGTTCTGTCCTTGATTAGTTTATTTATTTATTTATTGGATTTGTATGCCGCCCCTCTCCAGAGACTCAGGGCGGCTAACAGCAATAATAAAACAGTGTACAATAGTAATCTGATACTAGAGATGATTAAAAAACCCTTTAATATAAAAAACCAAACATACATACATACATACCATGCATAGAATTGTAAAGGCCTAGGGGGAAAGAGGATCTCATTTCCCCCATGCCTGACGGCAGAGGTGGGTTTTAAGTAGCTTACGAAATGCAAGGAGGGTGGGGGCAATTCTAATCTTCGGGGGGAGTTGGTTCCAGAGGGCCGGGGCCGCCACAGAGAAGGCTCTTCCCCTGGGTCCCGCCAAGCGACATTGCTTAGTTGACGGGACCCGGAGAAGATCCACTCTGTGGGACCTAACTGGTCGCTGGGATTCGTGCAGCAGAAGGCAGTCCCTGAGATAATCTGGTCCGGCGCCATGAAGGGCTTTATAGGTCATAACCAACACTTTGAATTGTGATCGGCAACCAATGCAGACTGCGGATTGTTGGTGTAACATGGGCATATTTGGGAAAGCCCATGATTGCTCTCGCAGCTGCGTTCTGCACGATCTGAAGTTTCTGAACATTTTTCAAAGGTAGCCCCAGAGCGTTACAGTAGTCAAGTCTCGAGGTGATGAGGGCATGAGTGACTGTGAGCAGTGACTCCCGGTCCAAGTAGGGTCGCAACTAGTGCACAAGGCGGACCTGGGCGAACGCCCCCATCCATTGCTTCTTATCCTGCCTTCAGGTGCTTTGGAGTTGACCCCCTCTTCTTTGTGGCAACTCCTTAGATATTGGAATACTGCTACCCTGTCACCCTAGTCCTTCTTTTCATTAAAATTCATCATGATACTCATTTCCTCATTTTTGTGAAATCATTCTTTATATGGGACACATCTGATGGCAGGCCTTTTTCTTAATTGGGACAAGAGATTTTCTCTTGGTTTTCATGAACGGAATGAAATTTTGCAAAGATGTTAGCTAAAGCAGCTATTAACTGATCATTACGACTGTGGTCAACAATATATCTAAAGGACAAGATGTAGGTATTGAATTAAGGGTCTAAGTTCTATAGAATATCAGCCTCTACTTTCTTTCTTTATCCTTATTGGTGGAAATATTGAAATACCAGTAGTAGTGAACCTCTACCAGCATGTATACATTTCCCTAACTTGATACATTGTTAAGTCAATGTACCAAAACCACAATTTAAATTGATAGCCACATTTCCATTATAGACGTTATAGATTGCTGTATAGGGTTAATACATTGTGTTATTAGGAATCGTTATCCATTTTTTTCCAGAATATGTCAGTAATTCATGTTTATCTGATGATATAAGGTCAGCATTCACACAATAGCCTTAGAGTCAGTGTCTGAAAAAGATTTGATATCTGTTATATATAATAAATGATATGTCAGAAGGAATTACCAGTAATTCTTTTATTTGTGGCTTTAAGAATAAGATAAGCATAAATACAAAACATTTGTTGTATACAACAGCAAGAAACTGAGGTAGAAAGAACCAGCATTTTCATAATTATATTTAGTTTGAAGAAATGTAACTGAAAGAAATTAGAACTTTTTCCTCTACAGAGTGTACTATAATCCCTGTCAATTATATAAGGATAAGATTACTTTGCCAAATTATATTTTAATAGTTGTCAATTTACAGTTACCATAGTAGTACTTCTATTAATATAAAAAAAATTAGAATGCTGTTATATGCTCCTAATATGATTTTTCCTCTTTGTCCTTTGATTAAAATGTAATTTCAATTGATTATTCTTCTGTTTATCAGTCTATTAATGTAGCTAATTTAATGATGATATCATTGAAGAATCTAAATATTACTGAATAGATGAATAAAAGTTCCATGTAGAAAATAATGATCATTTTATTTGAACAAAGATGTTTGCATTCATGGATCAAATTACTCCACAAAGTAGCTAAAGATACTGAAAGTTACATTACAGAGTCCCACAACTTAAAAAAAAAAACATTTGTACAAGTGACTTCTCATTTTATAACATTATTGTGTTGCATTTGTTATCAAAAGTTCTGCATTTTTAGCACTTGCTATTTCTACACAATGCAGATATGAGTGACTATCCTAAATGTCTCTCTACTTCATGTACCTCTGAGGATTAAAAAAAAAAATATTTCTACAAGTCCCCAACTTATAACATATAATAAAGAAGAAGAAGAAAGCATTATAAAGTAAGCCACTATATCCTATTAAAATTTACTAAAGTTAGAACTGAATCATGGAGTTGGCAAATCTATTGAATTGCAAGATGGAGATCATAGCTTGCCCAGAAGTTACTGATCCAAAGGTGCCATATCTGAGGAGAAATGTTCTTACTGTAGCTTTTATTTAAAAGCGTTACATGAAAAAGCTTAACCGACCATGCTATAATGGGAAGCAGAAATCAATTTTTCTGGGGCTATTTGGTAATGACTATGGCATATAGAAGATTGAGAGAAGAGGAGAATGAATGAATGAATGAATGAATGAATGAATGAATGAACGAACGAACGAACGAATGAAAGAATATGTTGTATTTCTGTGAAGACAAGAGAAAAGAGAAAGATGTTTATAAAGGTGGTTTGATTTTGATTTTGATTTTAGGCCCTTGATTCACTACATACTACTTTCCTGTAAATATTCATCAACAGCACTACTTTTATAAACATCTTTCTCCTTCCTCTTAGCTCCTTCCCTCTCTTTTAAAAAAGTAAAATAAAATAAAATTTTCAAAAATGCTAGATAGAATGATGAAGTAAAGAATGCTGTGGATGAGAAACATGAATATGAAAGAGTGCGAAAAATGAAGATGAGAGGGAGGGGGGAATTTATATGAAGTGTTAAAAGAAAAATGATAATTACTAAGGATGATGGTATTTAAAGATGAGGCAATGAAAATATGGAGTGATTTTGCTGAAAATCCTCAATCTGAGTATTGTATTTGCAGTTCGGTGTTAGCAGAAACTTCAGAAGAGAAGGATTTTGAATTAAAATTCAAAATAATGAAAGAGGTTAGCATGTAACTGAAGTGAGAGAATGTTGGAATAGTATTTTAGGTATTTATATGGGAAAGCATAGCAAAATAACTCAAAATAAATAACAATAGCTGTTAGCTTTATGTACCGCTCCATAGTGCTTCACAGTCCTCTCTGAGTGGTTTACAAAGACAACATATTTTCCCCCAACAATTGGGATCCTCATTTTACTGATCTCAGAAAGATGGAAGGCTGAGTCAACCTTGAGCTGGTCAGGTTCGAACTCCCAGTAGTGAGTAGAGTTCACCTGCCATTCTAACCTCTATAAAAGGTAATATGCAAGAAAAAAATGGATAAAAAGTAAGTCATAAACACTATTGAGAATGTTGAAAAATGGTATGAATGCCACCATGCAATGTTTAACTGGAAAAACATACAATATTTTGGGTTTTTTAAAAAAAAAATCTTAATAATAAACGAAACAAAACATACAGACACATACAAAACATACAATATTTTGTTGATAGAGGTGCTGTAAAACTTCAATAGACATGCTTGATCTTAGCAAAATCCTGTTGTTATTCCCTATACAAAGGGAAATAACGAACACAAATAGCTGTCGTTAGGATTTGTTTGCTAAGAAAGCATTGGAAAATGTTTGGAAGAATTCTAATCAACAGGGTGTGAATGATGGTCATTTGCAAAAAATGGTCTTTGGCAGTTGAAAATTGTATAAATGTGAGAAAGAAAGTTCTCTGGGTATTTTTTTGATTTATAGAAAGTGTTGGATAATATAAATAGAAATATTTTGTGTGAGTATAAAGTTGAAGGTTGGTAGCTGATGGTGATAAGAGTGGCATATGATGAAACTAAAATGTGTGAGAATAAATAAAATACTTACCAAATGGTTGAACATGGAACAGGGAGTAAGAACAACAGTGTGTGATGTCCTCATGCTTGTTTAATATATTTATGGATACATTTATATTAAAAATGTTAGTGGTAACATTAGAACTTTGTTGATTGGAGAAATAAATGCATGTGTATATTTTATGCAGATGATGTCATGTTGTTGGCTGAGAACCAAAATGAATATCATTGCATTACGTAGGGGGTATGGGTCTGAAAATTAAGCGATCAGAGACCAAATTAGTTGTGTTTCAAAGGGAAAATAAGTGAACAATTGCAAATCTTATCACGTAGTTAATATCTAGTGTAAGTGGCTGGTTTTTTTACTCTTGGTAAACATTTATTAAAACTGGGCAATGAGTAGAAAAAAATGGCAAATGATAGTAGGAAATAGTGTGCAATATGAGTTTTATTCTGAAAAATGGATATTTGTTGAAATGTCAGTCAAAATGATTCTCAAATTAACAATGATTGTCAAGTGAAACCATAATAAGTTGAATGTAGTGGAGATAGACTCAAAGTGGAATGGGAGAATGAGAGACGAACAAAAGCGAATTGAGTACAGAAGTGAGTGATTGGTATGAAAGCAGCATATCAAAGTGCTCATGTAGAGAGTATGAATAGGAATTGAATGACAAAATAATATATGAAAAATGGCAAAGGGATCAAGAGAAGAGAAAGACTGAGAAAAGCATAGTTGGATGCAGTTGATAGGACTCCGAGAAAGAGAATATAAGATGTTTAAAGAATGAAAGGCAAATCTAAAGCAGCATATAGATGGTTGAAAATTTCGTAAGAATACAAAAGAGAGATTGTCTTGGTGACAATTACCATAGTTTTGTATGTATATTCTTGTCCACTTACGTCTTTAATTTCTTTAGCTTGCCATTTCCTACTCTCTTTCTGAACATTGCATGTTGTTGCTCATTCTGAAAAGAAATAGATTATTGAATATATATGCATTTTGGTATAAGGATTTTCTTTTTGTGGGTCACCAGGAGGATAAAGTAAATTTTCATAGTATGCACGTGATGATGATAAATTTATGCTGCAGAATTCATTTCCAAATGCCATCACATAGATTTTGCCTTTTACAACTACTTTGGGAAAATACCCTTCAGGATTCTGTATGCACATCAATCTGGATAGGATAGGATTCTGAGTTAGGACTAGCTCTAGCTAGGTAGAAAGG
This sequence comes from Erythrolamprus reginae, assembly GCF_031021105.1. NCBI lineage: Eukaryota > Metazoa > Chordata > Lepidosauria > Squamata > Dipsadidae > Erythrolamprus > Erythrolamprus reginae. The sequence goes on along the minus strand of NC_091950.1, from coordinate 170,454,095 downwards.
ACAAGTAGTCCAGCTAGGCCGAAAGGACTAGTTTTTTGGAAAGACTACAGCATCTCATGAAGAAGTCCCAACACAGTTCTTTAAATCTCAGTCTCTATCTTGTGAAATCCGGAAAATATTCTGTTGAGACACAGAATAGAACTGAGCAGGATATATAAAATTGTTGCAGTGTAGCATTCAAGAAATTACTTAAGGCTACATTAGCTGAATTATTGTCTATTGATGACTGTATGACTTGTCCTTCTACATAGCAGTATATCTCTGAACCTTTCTGCTGTTTCTGTCTCTTTCTACCAATTTTAGCATTTTGCTTTATAGTTTTATAGTCATTTTCTCCCCTTCTCATAAGATTTAGCAACAAAACCTGCCTGGGTCTGGGCATTAATTTATTGGGGCTGCAAAAGAAAGCCATTACAAAAATTAAGTCAATTATCTGAAATGAATAGCACAACTTGCTCTCTACATTGTACCTATATACTGATATTTAGAGGAAGCTTTCTCATTAAATGGTGAATAAGATTGTGAAATACAGTATAGGGTCTCATAGTAGAAGATTATAGGTAAGCCAATCATCATTTTCTTCCTCTCATCTGGATAGACAGATAATAGGTGATATATAGGCAGACAGACTCTGTAGATAGATAGGTCGGTAGGTCGGTAGGTAGGTAGGTAAGTAGCTAGATAGATAGATAGATAGATAGATAGATAGAGAGAGAGAGAGAGAGAGAGAGAGAGAGAGATAGAGAGAGAGAGATATGGTAGGTAGATAGATATGGTAGGTAGGTAGATGTCCATCAATCTTAGCTTGTATTTTAATGAGATTCATAAATAAGTTAGATTAAAACAACCACAAACAATATTTCTTCATGCCATAAATAGAAAATGTTCATAAACAGGAAATTAAATTACTGAATCGTATATAGAAAATAATGATTGTAATAACAATTTAAAACACGTTAAAAGCAGCTCATGAGGAGCTATGGTCTAAAACATGATCATTGGTCATGACCATTGGTTATCTCTTAGCCATAAGAGATTGGTCATCATTGTTAAGGCTTGGCCATGCCCCACCTAAACATCTCCAAAATCTTGAGCCCTCCACACACCCCCATGACATATAATTCTTATTATTCAAAAAAGTGAACTACACACATGGAGGAAGCCTAAAAGGCCATTAACTAGGTTTAAACAAGGTTCCAATTGCCCCCATTAAAATGAAATCCCCCCTCCCATGGGGCGTGGGCTCCACATTGGGAACCAGGGGCTTAGAAGAAACTGTACATAGTCTCTGTTATCATCCCTATTATGTTTTAATTGAAGCAATCAAGGAGCTCTTGCCTAATAAATTACATTATCAAAAGAGAAAATGTGAAGGGTCAGCTTTCTTTATCCTTTTTAATTTACCTAGGAGAATTGCCTGGCTGCTGTCACATTCTCCCAGCAAAGTGATTTGCAGAACATTTGGATATATGAGGTGGTGATCATATGTCCAAGTTTTAGAATTTTTTGGAAATACTTTTTTTTCAAATTTTATTCTTCTTTAGGACAAATATAGCTTATTTTATACTATCCTGAACAATGCATGCACTATTTGAATTTTTTCCAGGTTATTTAAAGTGTACGTTTATATATGCAAAACCTTCTTTCTTATATCTTAATATCCTGTATTACATTTCTATGTATAGATATAGATTTTTCTGCATTATAGCACTTGTCCTAGATTCTTTTAACCTGTTGTGAGGATAATGTCTTCAGGATAAGAGAAAACATTTTTCTTTCATACATCCTCTTGTCTCCTACTGATGATGCTCACAATCACCTAAACCTATTTTGGTCAAAATGTATTACCAGAGGATTGACATGAAGCCAATGCTGATATATATAGAGCTTAATACAGAGAGGAATAATACTGGTTTAATGTCCCCTAAACAGAATAAATCACCATATATATGTACACTGTGTAAAGACCCAGTCTTGCAAGTCTGAATGTATTTTCCTGTCCTTCAAATTATCTGTGTGAACGAGGGGGGAGGCTTGTCTGAAATGTTTTTCCCCCCAAATCATTTTCTTGGCCAGAGCTCAATGCCTACATATCTTACGGTTGCCTTGGTAGTAGTTCTTCTACTGTCCTTTAAGGCCATTTTCATATCCTTCTATAATATGCCACAATCATTGGCAGTTGTGTCAGAAATTAAAGCTGATAACTGCATCAGTAAAGGACATGGTATAGCTCTACAACCTTCTACTACATGCATCTTCTTTATAAATCTGAAGGAATATTTCTGTCAACATTTGCCCATGTTATTTTCAGTGTCTGATTAACATACAATGTGCTCCAACATCTACCATAATATTCAGTGAATGACTTCACTTGAGTTTCATAAAACTGCATTCCATTTTTTCGGTCATTTTTTGATGTGGCATTTATTTTTAATACTTTTTAAAACAGATTAAGTCTGAAAGTAATGCCATTTCTGGTATTTACTTATTTTTTTAAAATTTCCAGATAAATAATTAGGCATATTCAAGTTTTGCTCATTCTTTTCCATATTACTGAATGTTTAGTTTATTAGAATGTATTGCTGAGCACTTCACACCTTTTAAAAAATTGTTTCTAATCATATGAAAGTTCTTCACCTCCATTTCTAATTAATTCTGCCATAAGCCATAATGCTTTATTATGAGTTTCATCTAACTTTCATTTGGCATGAAAGGATTTTCTTAGGGTTAAGAGTTTGCCCTAAAATGGAATTGCTATATTTCAGACCTTTTGTGAATGTTCAAGATATTGTACAATCCCTGCTAGCTTTCAGGATTGGCTTTGTTGATATCTAGCTGACAACAATAGTAGAATGGTTAACAGGCTAACTGAGCCATTCTTCAATGTTCACTTCTGATGGTGAATGCTGGGTTTTTTTGTGCCTAGAGTTGAAAGGCACCTTTTAGGCCACTGAATCCAATTTCCTGCATGGTGCAGAAATCCAAATTAAATCATCCCAGGTCAGTGAAATGGTTGTGTAGTTTCTGCTTAAAGGCCCATTCTCTTCATGGTTTGGAATTGAGGATTACAATGTACTGTAGATATTTGTTTTTTAAATCTATCAATTCCTGAATAAACCATTTTGTAAACCATCCACTGTATTGCAATCATTTTGTGAAAGTAGCCAAATCTTTTTTTCAACTTTTGGATTGTGTTCCCAGTCATGGAAAAAATAGGTATCCCAATTTCAACTCTGAAAATCTTAAAGGAACCTGCTTGATATATTCAGGAACATTAGAGATTCAGTTGCAGTTGAATGGAACTACTTCCACGTAAGAGTTACACAATAATATGTAAGTATAAATAACTGCAGCAACCCAAAGTACAGGGAAAAAATGTCTATGCAACATTTTCCAACAAAATGGATATCCATACAACTCAAAAAGTGTTGTGACCAGTCATTTTAGCACAATCAACATAAGCTATGAAAAGGATCACTCTACCAAACATCAAGAACATATCCAAAATAACCAACAGACTATTACAACCGCATGGCACTACCATAGCACACAAACCATCTAAAGCCATTCAAAATATCTTAAGAAAACAAAAAGCTCAGGTAGCCAAGAGGAAAAAAAGTCAGGAGTCATCTACAACATGAGCCGTGGTGATGCAGTGATTAGAATACAGTACTACAGGCTACTTCTACTGACTGCTGGCTTATGGCAGTTCTCATATCATCAGCTCAAGATTGACTCCTCCTTCCATCTTTCCAAGCTTGGTAAAATGAGGACCCAGATTGTTGGGGGCATTATGGTGACTCTGTAAATTGCTTAAAGAGGACTGTAAAGCACTGTGACTCAGTATATAAATCTATTGCTATTGCTACAGCATGCAGTGTAAAGACTGTAACAGGGCAGAAGGACAGAAGTCTAGCAGAATGTATTAACAAGCAATCAGAAGGCACAATGGCAACTCCTTAATTTCACAACACATGAACAGACTCAACCATAGGTTCATCTGAAAAAAATGTTAGGATCCTACACCAAGATTAATCCAAAAATATTAGGGAATTCCTGGAAGTTTGACACTCAGACAAATCAGCCATCAGTAGACACACAGAAATAAATCATATTTACACACACCATTCAAAAAACAATAAAATGCTAAGAAGTAAACATAAACATCAGAATATATCCTCTCTAGCAGCCAATATCCAGACAATCAAGTATTAACACCAGGCAATCAATCAATCAATCAATCAATCAATCAATCAATCAAACAAACAATAAACTATTCCTTAAGCAAGGAGAAAATCATATCTCCATTAAAACAGCCAAAGCAAGCTACTATATATAAACAGGAAGCAAAATCCACACGCTCACTGGCTATATTACCTAGTTGAATAATAAAATGTCTTCAGGCAAATAACCAAGCTCAGAGAGCACTCAGGACTTTACAAATTGAATAGTGTCTAGCTGCCAAAGATACAAAGAGACTTACCCAGTTTTCACCTATTCTCAGGAACACTTAAGAAAAGTTACCTGTGTCTTGACATCATACCAATGAAATTCTTATTCAATACAGTGTTCCCTCGATTTTCGCGGGTTCAAACTTCGCAAAAAGTCTATACCACGGTTTTTCAAAAATATTAATTAAAAAATACTTTACGGGTTTTTTCCCTATACCATGGTTTTCCCCACCCAATGACGTCATATGTCATCGCCAAACTTTCGTCCGCCTTTAATAAATATATATTTTTAATAAACTTTAATAAATAAACATGGTGAGTAATAATCTAAATGGTTGCTAAGGGAATGGGAAATGGTAATTTATGGGTTTAAAGTGTTAAGGGAAGGCTTGTGCTACTGTTCATAACCAAAAATAGTGTATTTACTTCCGCATCTCTACTTTGCGGAAATTCGACTTTCGCGGGCGGTCTCGGAACGTATCCCCTGCGAAAAGCGAGGGAACACTGTACTATATCATGCCGAAGAAGGCTATAAACAAAAGTCTATTAAAGCAATACACAACTCCTTCTAAATATTAAGGAAAAGAAAAGGCAAACCTATTTATCCCGTCTATTCTAACAGGGAACATGTCTATTTGTTAAAGAAAGGGGTTTTTATCAATTGCAACAATAATAGCCAAATTGGGACTTCCGGCTGATGTCATAGCACTACTGGATGTAAAAAGCAGGGTTCCACGAACTCACACTGAATCCCTTCATTGGAGAACTTCATAAGGAGCTAAAGTCATCCTGTAGGGGTGACAATGAATGGCAACTGCCCTGCTTGACCCAGGGCTAATTCCTTCTCATCCGAAGACAAGGAGGAAAGGCAGCCATTATGGCTGCCATGAAGCTGGGCAGTCAAAGAAACAAAGACTGTGCTGGAGCAGCAACTAAACCTGGGTGAGGTGACTTTTTTATTATCTAAACCTATCATAAAGAAAATAAACTCTGGATAAGGGACTCTTTGAAGAGTTTGTTTAAGTGGCGAACTATTACAAAGAGAAAAAATGCAGACCCAAAATAAAATAAAAGGATATTAGCAAGACAGCACAAAACCTTTAAAAACATAGAAAGATTGGACCACTAACTTTTATTGGCAATAGGGCATTTTAATATGCTGAACTTCTTGTTACAAATTTGATTATTTGTTTGAATAAATACAATGGAACCTGTTAGAATTTATGCAAAGTTGAAGTTAAGTGGAAAGTGCCACCTACTAGTGAATAGAATATATTATACTCCTTTAATCCTGATAAGAAAGAAGAGAAAGCGAAAACAACACCTGGAAGACTGTTGTGCAATATTACTTTATACTTAACTACTCCGTGACTACTGGAGCTCAAATGGTGAAAATACAGAAGACATCTAATAAAGTGACTTTCAAATATCAGGAGTTAAGATTGAATGTATAGAGGGGACTTAAGAAGACATTTGGAAATTTTCCTGGATTACCTAAAATAACTAAATTGACTGTTTACGGTATATAAAGAACTGTATTACTATATTCCCAGAGGAGTAACAAAAGTACTGAGTAAAGCATTTGCAGATCAACTGTCTGAGGGCAAAGATAATTGAGACTTTGAGGTAGTGATAGATCATTGACAGACTACTGAGTGATATTTAGATTTAGCAAAAAAAAAAAAGGCAAGATCTTTCAACAGGGGGAAATAAGTGGGTTGCAAAAAGAATTGGTGGCAATGTTCCAAAGTATTGCTGATTCTATGACAAGGAATCACAGGGAGATAATGGATTTAATGTATAATATAAATGGGAAGCTAGAAAGTACTTCACAAGGGATAATGAATAATGATTTTTTAAAAAGCCCAGGAAGTAGAGGAGAAGAAATAGAGAGACCAGGGGGAAAGATAGAATGTACAAATCAACAAACAAAACAAGAAAATAAGAAGGAGAAAGTAATAAAAATTAATGAAGCAATTCAGGGAAAGTATATGCTTTTCAGATCAAAGAATGATTTTGAACAAACAGAAATATATTTTTGAAAAGAAAATGGAGAATTGGTCAGATCCCTTGGCAGCAAAAGAATAGTAGAGATGGGAGAAATATATATGTTAAACAGGAAAGATGTAGATAGAGAAGAAGACCCAAGGGAGAAATTTGGAAGGAAAGTCAAAAAAGAAATAAGAATTGAAATATTAAAACAAACAAGAGATGATGGATAGAGGAAATATTTGTAACACAAGATTGGCATTATTAGGCGCTTGAATTCAGGCAGATACAAGAAATACGGGTAATAATATTATGAATATTTTATATAATATATTAAAAGAAATAGCTAGATATAGGGATTAGATGATGAGAGATGGTGACACTATGCACGTTTTAGTGATATTGCTATTGTCATTAGAATGAGGAATTAAAATATTGGGCAAATAAATAATGAAGGGTTATATATTAATATAAATATGTATAATAATATTTTATATTATTATTATAATAACAAATAATATTATTAATATTATCACTACTACTTCTATTTAAAGAAATGATACCCAGATGACTCTCTGTTCATGTATTGAAACTGATGTGTATGTATGTATCCATGCATGCATGTATGTGTACACACACACACACACACACATACACATAAACATACATACAAGTTAAGATACCAGGAGAATCTGTGGGCTAGTAGTTAAAGCTACTGCCTTACAGGCAGATTGCCCTGGTTCAAATCCCAGTAATCTTATGGTTAACTGATGAGAGCAAAATAGCTTGAAATAGATCTATACTAGTCTCCCTTCATTTTCATTATCAGCAAAAATATGTTACACGTGTGTGTACGCGTGTGTTTGTGTGTCAAATTGTATCATTGAACTTCAAGCAAACTATTTCCCTATTTTTCTTTAACAAATAGATTATCACAATGATTTGTTATATAACATTTTAAATACACTTAGCATTTTAATAGTATTTTTCAAATGGGCTTCAGATTCCATCACGATGGATGAAGGGCAGTTTTATTTTCAGAGGGGTATTTCTAACAAAACAATTTATTTAACAAAGATCGACTTTAACATTTACTTAATGACAGATATGAGCAGCATGACAGACTAATTTTACTACATTCTTAATAATGCCATTGTCAAAGGAAAGATAATGAATTGGATATAGTGTCTTTCCCAAGGGTATGAAGTCCTCAACAGGATGTTTAAATTCTGAATTCATACACATGTTTATAGCTCTTCAGTTATGGCAGAACATTCACCTCTGTCTCTTTGATGACTTGTTCGTGAAGGGAATACACAAGGAAATATGCAGAATTGTCAGAAATATTTTACACAAATGCAAGGGAGAGGGAGGGAGAGAGAGAGTGCACTAAATGAAGAAGAAGGATGTCTCAGATATGAGCATAACATTCTTATTTCTTCATCTTGAAGAAGAATGGAAAAATGAAAGCTGTTTTAAAATACACAACGTTAATTATGTGCATTTTGAAAGAGTAATTGCAAATTGCTATTTTGCATTGTATAACAGATATATAATAGTCAGGCTGAACACTAATTTTAGTCTTCTACTTTACATCTTGAGTTTAAAAGTTTTATCAGCAAAAAAGTCTACATTGTGCCTGAAAGCAAAGCATGAATGGAATATTGCAGAGGAAAAGAGAACGCATCGATATGATTATTTATTTAAATCAAATTAAAATTTTCATTAAAATAAATATTAACTAAATTAAATATTAATTTAATTTAATTTAAATAATGACACTATTTAATTTGTGCAGCATTCAGAGAGGTATGCATATCTTCAGTATTGGAATGCAGCTATGTGAATGAAGCGTGCTTTTCCTTTAAAATGAAATCACTACTTTTTTCATACATTTTATAATTCATAATGAATGTTAACTGGTGGAAGGGGATTTTTTTCCCTGTATTATCTTGAAAATAAACTACATAGAAATAGCTTGGATTTTATTCCCCGCTAAGAGTAGAGAAGATTACAAGGATAAATAATTAACTTTTAATGAGTGGAAACTATTGGGAGAGTTAAAATGAGACCTCCTATATAGAGAACTATTGGATAATTTTGTATAATTACTGTATTGTTTGGTTTGATATTAAGATTCACTGGTAAAAGACATAGATTGGAAATGACTTGTCACAGGTGTAGCTGAATGACATAGTGTTTGCTTGGTCTGTGCCAGGAAAGTTTATCTTAAATTCAGAAGTCTACATCGCTTGTCAACAGTGATCAATAGTCAAATACAGAGTCTGTAGAAGTTATCTAAGTTCCCAATGTTCAGGAGGGATGTGGGTAGAGAGGAATCTCTCTTCCAAGAAGTCTTAAATAGTAGAACTTTTCTGAGTTTTGGAACAATTATTTGGCTTTCATATTTAGCCAGCATGGAAAAAGCGGAGTCTACAGAGTCCTTAAGTTCACATCATAGTATATGTCTAGAAACAAGGACTACAACAAATTTAAAATTAATAAAAGTCACATGTAATGAGATCTTGGCCTAAATCACAGATGTTAAACTTACATTGCTATCATGTGACATTTCACGACATTTTCCCATTTGAGGAGCTGGGATGGGCCTAGCCTGTGTATGTCATATCTGGCCTGTGGACGGCCAGTTTGACACCCCAGGCCTAAAGTATGGAAATGATGTGCCAGTGCCTGGAGGCTGTTAGGGTCTGGATGGGTGTCAACAGACTCAAGCTCAACCCTGATAAGATGGAGTGGCTGTGGGTTTTGCCTTCCAAGGATAATTCCATCTGTCTGTCCATCATCCTGGGGGGGTAATTACTGACCCCCTCAGAGAGGGTCCGCAACTTGGGCATCCTCCTCGATGCACAGCTTACATTAGAGAACCATCTTTCAGCTGTGGCGAGGGGGGCGTTTGCCCAGGTTCGCCTGGTGCACCAGTTGTGGCCCTACCTGGACCGGGAGTCACTGCTCACAGTCACTCATGCCCTCATCACCTCGAGCTTCGACTACTGTAATGCTCTCTACATGGGGCTACCTTTGAAGAGTGTTCGGAAACTTCAGATCATGCAGAATGCAGCTGCAAGAGCAATCATGGGCTTCCCCAGGTATGCCCATGTTACACCAACACTCCACAGTCTGCATTGATTGCCGATCAGTTTCTGGTCACAATTCAAAGTGTTGATTATGACCTATAAATCCCTTCATGGCATCACACCAGAATATCTCGGAGACTGCCTTCTGCCGCACGAATCCCAGTGACCAGTTAGGTCCCACAGAGTTGGCCTTCTCCGGGTCCCCTTGATGAAACAATGTCATTTGGTGGGACCCAGGGCAAGAGCCTTCTTGGGGGCGGCCCTGACCCTCCGGAATCAACTCTCCCTGGAGATTAGGATTGCCCCCAACCTCTAACAAAATGCTGCTAAGTTTGATCTAAAACTAATTGCCTAGCTCAAAAGCCTCATTGCTCTTCTCCTAGGATATTTTTTGACTTGACCCACTCTAAAAGTTCTTTTTTATAATAATGCCTACCTGACAATGTGCAAATTATGCTAATGAGGCTAATGGTCTTGTAATTAGCAGGCTAATCCCAGTTGCCTTTTTTATTGATTGGAACTATAAGAGTTAGGCCTCACTGCTTTGGAATCAGAAATTTAATATCTATAAATATAAATAGGGAGACCAACACAGGGGTCCACCAATTTAAATTGATCTAAATAATTTCAGTGGAAATATAGTCATTACCAGGGGTTTTATTACCCTTAATTGTTTAACTAGAAACTTCCTATTTCTAAGTCTGTTACACAGAGCCTTACAGGGAGCCGCTGTTGGAGCAGACTCACATTAAACTCAAGCTCAGAAAGATCCTCCTGCCTTTGTTTTATAATTTCAATTTTTTTATTGTCTTCAAGATCAAATGTTCTCCAAAATTGAGAATTCATATAGCATTTTGGACCATATAAGAAACATTTCGTTGAAATCTAGAAAACAATGACCCCTTAACAGTTCACATTCTTTAATTATGGAGTAAAATTATCAGGTTTATTTTCAATGCCTTAAGAAAACTATATATTATTATCTGAGCAATTAAAGAAGGAAATGGATAACACTATAGAATCCATATAAACACTAAAATGTAAAGTAGACAATGCTCTGAGTCTATAGACTTCTTAGGCAAGGTATACCTGAGTTTAAAACTCAGCTAGCACTACTCAGTCTTTCCTGCATCAGAATATTTTAAAATATTGTAGAAGGTTTTTGATTAAAAAAAAACCTGATTGTAAATGTAGTAGTTATGTTGAAACAATGAAATCTCGTAACATTGACTTTATGCCTGGATTTATGCTTGAACACAGCATCTGAAAATGTATGCCTTGGGCTGAGAGAAATCCTAAGGCTCAATGTCTTTCTAGATATTTTGAAGTTACCAACATCCACACACAAAGAAAAGCCTAAAGCATCTTCAACAACTTTCTGCTGAGGTGGGGTTTTTTGTCCATGTGTCATGAATTTAAAAAATACAAAACAATGATCTAAATGTTCCATTTGGGGGACTTTTTAACAACTGAATGTCTTTTTCTTGCTTAAAATGAAACTCCTTGTAACTTCCTGTTGTAGGATATAACTGGAATAAATTTTAAAAAGAATTCCTAATCAGAATTTTAGAAAGAACTTTTTTCAGTGTTTTCATACCTTCCTAAGATAGAGCTAAAGACTTTTTGTATGAAAACCTGTGCTGTACTACAATGCCCTTATAGGTTCAGCACTTGTGACTTTTTTTCAATTAATATCCATCGCATTGATAGTGAGATCAGAACATTTCAATATGCCCCAGAATGATGTCTCTTTCTAATTTGTTCTGTAAGCTGTCATTCATTGTACAATTAAAGATGGGGAAAATAATGAGGAGAAAAGGGAAAATTGAAAAAAAAATTGGTTGGCTTTACATGATAATTTATGTAGAAAATCTAATGCAGAAATTTAGCAATAAGACTAACAGACTTTGAAGAGAACTTGGATCATAATTAACAATCTCACATGAAGTTCTTATGGTATCAGTCACAAAAGGCAAAGAAAACAGCAACTTTTTCTTTTTTTATCCCTTTACACAAAATTCAAAAGCATCAAAGGTTCCTGAGACCCATCTTTTTTCCAATAGGCACCCATAGCAGCCATGGTGTTGATTCTTATTAAAACTTTATCTCAACTATCCAAAGCTCTTGGGAGTTCAAAATGTGCTTGGAAATCTAACAAGAACATATTTCTCGGAAGATTATAAGTACTGGCTGCCTCTGATCAAAGAACTGATATGATATCAAGAAAATAGCCTCTCTGACTGAGATTGGTTTCAGTAGGAAAAAAAAACCCCACTAAGGATATATGAAAACAGTAGGAGGCCTAATGTAGTTACCTCTATTGGGCAAATGCTTTAAATGACTCAGTTCAGAGTGAGTTTGGTATTGAGGTCAAGGATTAATATAAATTGCTCAATGTCTTCAAAAGTTATTTCAGCCTCATGGAGATGTTGGCACAATTGTAAAACCGAGGAGATATTGATGTGATGCTTGTCAGGCAGATTCTACAACCAGATTGAACTTTTAAAAACATCCTTAGATCAAATCGTGGGTGAAATTCTTGGCTCTAGCTTCTTCTACCTCCTCTATGGCTTTCTACTTCTTCTTTCTCTGTATCTCACTGAAAACTGTCCCAAGTGCAAAGGAAGCAGCAAAATCAATGAAGACAGGCAAATATAAGGGTTATAGTATACATAGGTTTTAAATAAGCATTGACAGGATTTGTCTATAAGGCTGTTGTGGCTGTATCGCAGCCAGGCCCTTTGATAACAGACTTCGAGCCAGATGAACCAGGTCCGTCTGGGCATGGTCAGCCTGTGTGGCTGTCAGAGGAGTTGGATAATGAGGAGGAGGGAGGGAAAGTGTGTGAAGGTCCTGCAGAGACTACAGAATTCCCAACTGGGGCCAGGGTCTGATGAGGAAGAGGAGGTGAGGGACCCAAATGTGGATGCAAGAGTGCGAAGGATGAGGGGGAGGCAAGAGCAGTTACACAGATTCAGAAGGAGGACTTGAGTACAGCTGTGTTCAGGCTATAATCTTAGGGTATATAAAAGGGGAGGAGATTGGGAGGTTCTTTTTGCAGAAAATCAACATTTGATTCTTCGAAGGAAAAGAGCATGTTAAGAGTTTTTGCCTTTCATACAAACCTACCTTTCTGCAGCTCTGAGTAATTAGAGTGTTAAGTCTATGAGCACACTTTTGCTTTGTAAACCTTGCTGTGAAATCCTGCTTATCAGTTCTCCCATTCGTTTTGAACTTTGGCAGCTGAAGGACATTCCTTTGTTATAATGTATGTTTTTTCAATCCTTCTTGTACAATGTATTTCATTTCAACAACCTGTGTCTGAGCCTTAATTGGAAATTAATTGTTGCTCGTTTGCCATGTGAGACAGAACATAAGGAAAGCAACAATATTTGGCTTTTGGAGAGTAGCTGGATGAATGATATCAAATGACCAACTCATCCATTCCTTACATTCTTGTACTGAAATGACTCTACGTTGGACTTCAAATTATAAGATCACTCATGTCAAGCGCAAATGAAGAATTGATCTGCCTAGCTGGACCAATGTTTTCCTCCACATCTTTTTTTTTTTTTTTAAAAACAGACGTTCCTGAGATAATTATGAAATCAGAAAGAGAACACTAACCTTTTTATTTTTATTTTTCTGTGATTAACTAGAGGCATCTTGCCTATCATGAAAAGGACTTGCTTAAGTTTCTATGTAACTTAAGCATCCCAACATAGTTTACTGGGGGATCCTAGTTTCTTATGTTATACTATTATAATGATGCTTATTTGTACCCTATGAGAATCATTAAGTGTTGTACCTCAAGATTCTTGAGAAATGAATCTTTTCTTTTATGTACACTGATAGCATATACACCAAAGACAAATTCTTTGTGTGTCCAATAACACGGCCAATTCTATTCTAGAAATTCTATTCTATTCCATTCCATTCCATTCCATTACAGTACAGTACAGTACATAATAGTAGATGAAAACTATTCATGCCTCCACACTATGGAAAAGGTACTGTATGTCATCATATTCATTTGGAACATTTGTAATTATTGTCTTCATAAAGAGTTATGGTACATAAAGAATTTGTGAAACAGGAAACATCTTACAAATGAAAGGAAATATATAAGTCTCAGGATAATGTTGTAGGATCTGATCTGGATTAGTCACCGGGACCAGAGGTTTAATCTTCTGAGCTTTCAGATTCATGTTGGAGTCCATGAAGCTCCTCTGGGAACTTTTCTCTGTTGGAATGTATGTCTATAGATCAGCTTCTGGCAGGATAACATCTTGCCAGAAGCTAAACTAATTTGCCTTCACATCGGGATGAATGTAAAAACAAAGAATGATGGGAGTTTTCCCCCCTGCCCTAAAGTATAATTATGTTTTTTGTGTTTATTATTATTTTATGGGAAACATTAACATTTATATTGGGTAAAGTGCATTGAAAGTGGCTGTGGTCACATATAACAGGGAAGCATAAACTATAATTTACTAATCAAGGCATCTGATTCATAAATACCAATCTTAATAGTGTGTTTTAGCACAATTTATGGATGCATCCAATACTCTTTTGTGTGTCAAATGCTTAGTTTTATTCAACAAAATATGTGTAGAAACATCTACTTGGTTGCATATTCTTTCATTTCTTGTATTCATTTATGATTACCCAAATTATAGATAATCTGTAAATGCAGTAAAAGGAAACATAAAAAAACTGAATCCTAATGTTTATAATGAATCCAGTCATAGGTAAGTACTAAAGCTATGACATATTCTTTTAGAAATACCTGGAATTATTTGTATTAATCATCTTTCCTTTCTCACCCCAAGAAAAATCTAAGTAAAAGCAGGGGTTGATAGATTGAATGATTCATTTTTGTCATATCCCTCTAAAGGACTTCCTGTTAGAGAAGAAATGTCTACAAAGTCTTAAGCAAAGAACAAGTTTAATTGATTCCTCAACTTTTTAAACATTATTTTAAAAACTGACATCCATGATATCCACGATAGCTATATTGGAAGAACGGGAAAAGATTAAAAGAACAAACTTGTTTTTCTAGTGGAAGTTCACAGGGAAATAATTCTACAGGCATGAGAAAGGAAAAAAAGATTAATAGAAGAAATGAAACTTTTTTATTGTAGGAATAAAAGCATCAACATCCAGATGCTGCAGAATATCTATAGCTATAAGCTAAAGCAAGAAATCAGTCAATGGACCCAATTTAATGATTTTTATTTAGAAAATATGTGTAAACCAGCGTCATGTTGGAGAACAGAAAGGCATTTAATAGAATACAGTGAAACTTGTTTGATTCTGATAATGTTTAGTACCATCATGGCACTATGTACAGTGGTACCTCGGTCCTCGAACGCCTTGGTTCTCGTACATTTCGGATACCGAACAAAATTTTTGGCAAAAATTTGCTTCGGTATCTGAACAAAAATTCGGATACCGAACAGCCACAGAAAATTTTGTTTATTATCCGAAATGCTACAAGATCTGAGGGGACGGGGTAAGATGGAATGAGAGTTGGAATCCAACACACCCATCCTGGCCGCCCACTTAACAGCCTCCCAGTCTCTAGTCTAAGCGCTCCAAGTTGTAGGAAGGGTGGGGGCGGCTGCAATACCAGCAGCTTCAGGGGGCTCCTTTCCTCAGTGGTTAATCTTGTTACCTGTAGGCAGCTGCACCAACTTTCTCCTTCCCGGCAGTGGCAACGGCAGCGGTGGCTTTCCATCGAGCAGCAGCAGCGCCGGCAACGTCAGCGGCTTCCCTTTCTCATGTGACGTTGCCGGCTCTGCTGCTGCTCGAAGGAAAGCTACCATCGCCATCACCGCTGCTGAGAATCTTCATTTTGGGGGGGCTTGGCATTTGGTATTAAACATACCCCCACAGAATTCCATAAATAATAGTTTAAAATAACCTGCACTAAATAAATTTTTTATTAGAGCAGAATTTAATTCTGAACTTCAAATGAGAAAACTTAAATATTGCCTTCCATTTATGCCTCAGATAGAAAGAAGAGACAATTTAATAATTTTTTTCCAAATATTATATAAATTATATAATATAATTTATATAAATTACAAATGGTAAAATAATTATTATTGAATACATAAATGGAATATTACTCCCAGATTTAGACAAATGTTCCCAGGAGACAAAAAGGACAAAAGCACCTAGGATTTTTATTTTAAGTTTATAGACCTATTGGCTTTGATGGATGATGAAGACCAAAAAGTCTATTAAAGAATTGGCATGTATTGAATGCTGATGAAGACATATTGGACTGAAAATCGTCCAGTCAACGAAGCAGTGGAAGTGATGTGCCAGTGCCTGGCGGCTGTTGGGGTCTGGATGGGTGTCAACAAGCTCAAACTCAATCCAGACAAGACGGAGTGGCTGTGGGTTTTACCTCCCAAGAACAATTCCATCTGTCCGTCCATTACCCTTGGGGGGGGGAATTATTGACCCCCTCAGAGAGGGTTCGCAACTTGGGCGTCCTCCTCGATCCACAGCTAATATTGGAACACCATCTCTCAGCTGTGGCGAGGAGGGCATTTGCCCAGGTTCGCCTGGTGCACCAGTTGCGGCCCTACTTGGGCAGGGGGTCATTGCTCACAGTTGCTCATGCCTTTATCACCTCGAGGTTCTATTACTGCAACACTCTCTACATGGGGCTACCTTTGAAAAGTGTTCAGAAACTTCAGATCGTGCAGAATGCGGCCACGAGAGCTATCGTGGGGCTTCCTAGATTTGCCCACATTTCCGCAACACTCCGTGGCCTGCACTGGCTGCCGATCAGTTTCCGGTCACAATTCAAAATGTTGGTTATGACCTATAAAGCCCTACATGGCATCGGACCAAAATATCTCCGAGACCGCCTCCTGCCGCACAAATCCCAGCGGCTGATTAGGTCCCACAGAGTTGGCCTTCCCCGGGTCCCGTCGACCAAACAATGTCAGACCCAGGGGAAGAGCCTTCTCTGTGGCGGCCCCGGCCCTCTGGAATCAACTCCCTCCAGAGATTCGAACAGCCCCCACCCTCCTCGCCCTCCGTAAAATGCTGAAGTCCCATTTTGTCGCCAGGCGTGGGGATAATTGCCACCTTTCCCCCCTTTTTTTATTATGTTTTCGGCCTTACTGTATGATAGATTAGGTTGAATGTGTATGATTGCATAGTTAGGGATTTTATTATGTGATTAATGCTTTCTTAAATTGATTTAATTTTTATTATTGGATTTGTAATGTATTGTATTACTGTTATGCTGTGAGCCGCCCCGAGTCTTTGGAGAGGGGCGGCATACAAATCTAATAAACATAAACAAGTTCTCATCACACTGCCAGGCTACATGGACATGTTTACATCCTACTCAAGGTCAACAGCTGCAACAGCCCAGATGTGGACGCCCAGATGGCTGGCACACCCATCTGATATCATGGGACATAGGGATAGGTGTTCTGAGGGAGGGTTTTGGGATTCATTGTATAAACTTTAGTGCACCTTTTGATTCAGAACTTGGTTTCCTTTTGCCGCTATCAGTTCTTGTTTAGTAAACCCACTTATCTCTATCAAATGGAGCTGAGGT
The DNA here is from genome assembly GCF_031021105.1 of Erythrolamprus reginae. NCBI lineage: Eukaryota > Metazoa > Chordata > Lepidosauria > Squamata > Dipsadidae > Erythrolamprus > Erythrolamprus reginae. The sequence goes on along the minus strand of NC_091950.1, from coordinate 170,436,969 downwards.
TTTTTCTTCCTGGATTTTGAATGGAGGTGCACCTGGCAAGCCATCTTTTTGTTCAAAGCATGGTCAGTGCCTTCAAAAACACTTTGAGTATGCGTATTTCCTTTTCTGATCACTTTTGGAAATTGCTTCTTAATGTATTAAATATCTTTAGTTCAACAATCTGAAAACATGGAACCAGTTTCTTTCAATTCTTGGTGAAATAACTACTAAATATGAATTTAAGGACTAACTTTTACACACACACCCCAAAAAAAAATAGCAAAAAAATGATTAAAATTCTGTGTTTAAAAAGTTACAAATGCACTATGGGTAAAATTGAAATATGATTTTGGAATTAATTATAAGGAATCCTTTCTATGGGAAAATGCTTTTATTTTGAATTATTTCTAAAATAATATATAAGATTTAAATATTGAACATAAGAGGTACTAAAAGGAAGTAAAGATTACAATTAATCTTTAGTTTCTTTGCTTTATCTTCAGTATTACAGATTTTTTTCACGACAAATTTAAAAAATGGGAAAAATTGATGCATAGCTTCCAAATTTTCAATTTTTATGTACCTTTGAAACATTTGAATCTGTAAATTATTTTGCTTTTCAATCCATATGGCTTAAAACTAGTAGACATTTCAAATGTTTTCTGTAAATGATGACTCATATCATTTGCTGGATTTTTCTTGGCATTTCCTATCTCATTTCATCAAAATATTTTACAAAAACTTGCTCATTTATGGGATTAACCAGTGAAATCTACATTTAGGAAGTATGTCATAACATGCAGTCTGCCCAGATTTGTTGCCAGAGGCTGTTAAAGCTGAAATGAAGTTGCTTGTAATTCCCAAATGTCAACTACAAATCAAACTGTAGGATTGAAATCAAAAACAGGTCCAAAAGTGAAACATTGACTAATATTCCCGGGCAAAGACATATCATACAAAGGACTTCCTGGCTATTGCTATCACTCTTCTCTTTGAGTAGTAGCTACAAGTCTAAAATGAAGCCCAGATTGTGCTCCAGTCTTTAATGAGTAGGTACAACCTATCCAATGGTGGAACATCTCCAACCCAGGAATCCCAAACAGCCACAGCCATTTAGGATTGAGCCAAAGAATATTCCTACCCATCTGTACCTGAACAATCTCTAGGCACTGAGTCATTATATCAACAGATTCAGTCTCAAAACTCCATCAAGTTCTTTGCATCAGATGGAGGCTTGAGAGAAACAGTATATGAAATTAATGATTGCTTAGTCTTTTCTACTGAAAGATACTGTTCTATCAGTGAATGGACACAAATGCAACCAATTAGCTTCAATTTTATGTTTTGACTTATGGGTTCTTGTAAGTGAGGAACACACAACATTAGTGCAAGAAATGACAGAAGTATCTATCTTCTTGTTCATTTCAGAACTGAAGAGACTATGAAATGGGGTGGGGGAATGAACCCTTGCCCATCTCAGTGATTTTGCATTCCTCAGTTATAGAGAAATAAGAAGTACCGTATATACTCGAGTATAAGTCGCTCCGACTATAAGTCGAGGCGCCTACTTTTGCCACAAAAACTGGGAAAATTTATAAACCCCTGTATAAGTCGAGGGTGGAAATTGCAGCGGCTACTGGTAACTTATAAAAATGAAAACCAATAAAATTACATCAATTGAGGCATCAGTAGATTAAATATTTTAGAATATTTATTTCAAAGAAAGCCAGTAAACTAGCTCTGTAAGTTTAAAAGAGGGTAAACAGGTATATATCCCCCAAGGCAGGTATAGGCAAAAAAAATGCAAGTACCTAGGTACTTACCTCAATCCCCAGCTCCTGCTGGTTTGGGTTAGGGTTAGGATACTTGACCTCTCCTTGCCTCAAAGAGATACAATTTCCCTCTATATTTACAATTACTGAACATCCAAAATATACTTAATTCTATGTATATATGCCATATGTGTAAATAAATATTACACACAGGCACACAAAAATATACTGTACATTATCTACTATATAAACTGTATGTGTATATACAGAGAGAGAAAGAGAGAGAGCTCTTGTAAAATTATATATGGTTCATTCAACCTCACTTACTGTAATAGGAAAACAAACCCAGAGTCCACTTTCTGCCACACAGTTAACCATAACTAGAACATTACACATGTCTTCAGATGTACCGGTACTTCCCTAGCTTGCACATCACTGTTAGAGCTAGGAAATGTCATGGATTGAGTAAAATGTGGTGATTTTCACTTAACAATGCTTTTGCTTAACAACAAATTTTGAGCTCAATTGTGGTCATAGGTCTCTGTCTGTCTGTCTTCCTTTCCTGTCTGTCTGCGCCCCCCTCCTGTCCCCTCCCCGGGTAAATTACAGAGTCAATACTGTATTGTTTTTTTATTTAAGGTTACAAAGCAAATGAAGAATCATTTTGAGTATTCTTTAAAATTTCTTCAGTGAGATCCATAGCTAATCTGGCAAAAAAAAATTCACCTGGCAAAAATTTTTATTGTTGACATTAGGCACAGCCAGAGAGATGTCTTAAAAGGCAAACAAACTGTCAAAAAAGTATGTTTTTTAAAAATATAATATTTTGGTTGTTGAATTTAATTCTGCCTTGGCGCGGGGCAGCCCCCGCAGATGGGTGGCTGGCGAGGACCACGCATTCCCATCTTTGTGTCCACTGGGGTTAAAGGAAAGTTTAGGGACCCCCGCCCCCTGGAGAAATGCCTCGTTGGTGACATTCTGAGCGTTTTTGCCTCCCCACTCCGAAAACCCCACTTCTCGGCAGCTTGCCGAGGCTGAGAGGAGAGTGATTTTAAAAGGCACTCTCAGCTTGGGGTTTTCTCCCCGCTGAAATGTTGCTCGCCCGCCGCCCTCAACACCCGCTTTGTCCTCGACCCGGCAGAAGAAAACCGCGTCCTTTCCTGTTGCTCTCTTCCCGAGAGGTGGGGCGAGAGGGTGTTGAGAAGACAAGCAAGAATCCACCTCCCCCCCCACACACACACCTCATCGGCTTTTCCCCCCTCTAGCGCGGCATTGGAGTGTTTGGCTGGCTCCTTTTCTTGCGGGGAGAGGGGGAAAAAGCTGGGGGGGGTGGATTCTTGCTTCTATCTTCTCGCCACCCCCCCACCACACCTCACCGGCTTAGGAATGTCATTGCCTCCCACAGCCACTTCCCCACGCGCTTCGGATGTGCCTGCCTTTCCTACAGCGAAAACAGGCGACACCTTCCCGAAGGGCTCAGCTAAGCGGGTGGGGGAAGGGCTGGCCATTTGCCGCCTCTCTCCGCTGTAGGAGGGGCAGGCGCAGGCAAAGCAACGTTCCAAAGCGGTCTCCGGGAAGCGACCGAGGGAAAGGCAATCATCTGCCTTTCCTTCAGCTCAAAAGAGGAGGCAAATGCCCTGCCTTCCCCCAGCCGGTTAACCGAGCGCTTCAAGTTAACCGGCTGGGGGAAGGCAGGGCATTTGCCTCCTCTTTCGGGCTGAAGGAAAGGCAGACGATTGCCTTTCCCTCGGTCGCTTCCCGGAGACCGCTTTGGGACATCGCTTTGGGAGAGGGGGCAACTGCTCCCGGTTTAAGAAGCAAGAATCCCCCCCCCCAGCGAAACGGCTTTTTTCTTGTTTAGCATGGCATTCGAGTGGTTGGCAGGTTCCTTTGCTTGCACGCAAGAGCCAACCACTCGAACGCCGCGCTAAACAAGAAAAAAGCCGTTAGGCTAGTGGGTGGATTCTCCCTTCTTAACTGGGAGCAGTTGCCCCCTCTCCCAAAGCGATGTCCCAAAGCGGTCTCCGGGAAGCGACCGAGGGAAAGGCAATCATCTGCCTTTCCTTCAGCCCGAAAGAGGAGGCAAATGCCCCGCCTTCCCCCAGCCGGTTAACTTGAAGCACTCGGTTAACCGGCTGGGGGAAGGCAGGGCATTTGCCTCCTCTTTTGAGCTGAAGGAAAGGCAGACGATTGCCTTTCCCTCGGTCGCTTCCCGGAGACCGCTTTGGGACATCGCTTTGGGAGAGGGGGCAACTGCTCCCGGTTTAAGAAGCAAGAATCCCCCCCCAGCGAAACGGCTTTTTTCTTGTTTAGCGCGGCGTTCGAGTGGTTGGCAGGTTCCTTTGCTTGCACGCAAGAGCCAACCACTCGAACGCCGCGCTAAACAAGAAAAAAGCCGTTTGGCTGGGGGGGGGAATTCTTGCTTCTTAACCGGGCAGTTGCCCCCTCTCCCAGAGCGATATCTTTAGCGGTCTCCAGGAAGCGGCTTAGGGAAAGACAGCCGTCTGCCTTTGCTTCAGCTCCAAAGAAGCTCTGGGAGAGGGGGCAACTGCCCGGTTAAGAAGCAAGAATCTACCCCCTAGCCAAACGGCTTTTTTCTTGTTTAGCGTGGCGTTCGAGTGGTTGGCTCTTGCGTGCAAGCAAAGGAACCTGCCAACCACTCGAACGCCGCGCTAAACAAGAAAAAAGCCATTTGGCTAGGGGGTAGATTCTTGCTTCTTAACCGGGCAGTTGCCCCCTCTCCCATTTTTGGGCTAAAAAACCCGACTTATACTCGAGTATATATGGTAACTGGCTTGGAGAAAACTCATCAGCTTGTTCTAGAGTCATCCAGGACTTTCTAAGTAAGCAATTACATAAGATCAACTTCTTAGGCTCTCTCGTTTATGTTGCAGGAGCCCAGTGCAATTAAATGAAAGCATTATTGTAGTTTTTGAATCTAGGAAATTGTGAAAAGGTTGTCCTATCACTAGGCCTCAGTATTACCTGTTCTGTCTGGGTTTTCCCAGACCTCCACACCCACTGAAAAAACAGCCAGACACTCTGGTAAAATCCAAAAGTATTTTATAGCAGGAAAAAATAAGCACAAAGGAAAACCTGTCTTCACAGCAGACAGGTTTACAATACGTTACAACAGGGTCCTGATGTCCAGTCAATTTCACAAGCTTCTTGCTGGCACACCCCCCCAAGGTTTCAATAGTCCAAGGCACAAACCAGGATTGTAGCCACCAAAGTTCACAGACAGGTCTCACGAATCTCCAAGATAAAACTCCACAAGCCAGGAAGGGTGGGGCCGCCTTTTATCCTTTCCCAAGCACCACACCCAAACCCAGCTGTGACCTCTAATGCTGGAAATACCTAGCCAATTGAGTTCGTCTCTGATTAGCTCTCCTTTGTCGCATATCTATGATGTCATGAGCATCTTCCCCCAGGGAATCCAGGCTGCTTGCTGGGGAGAGCTCCCCCTGGTGGAACTCTGGCTGTCCTTCTTCTTCAGCCTGGGATTCCGCTTCCTCGTCAGTCTGCACCTCCTGGTCCTCAGCCTCTCCCTCTGAGCTGGAAGCCGACAGCAAATCAGCCATTCCCGGAGGGGTCCCAGGCTGAACCACAACAATTACCGATTTATTAAAGCCCAGAGCTGTCCTTGTAAAGCAGATGCAGTTTAGCCTAGTTGTCTATGAAACCGTAGGAGATGTGAATGTTCACACAGAGTCAGCTCTGCCTCAAGCAAGATGCTTTTGACAAGACTATGCTTGTCTATTCCAAATTCATGAACTGAGACAACTCTAAACTCTTTGTCCTTGAACAGAAGTATTTTTATGCCTCAGAAGAAAGAAAAAAGGTGAGACCATGGGTAAAACGTTCAAAATGTATTTCAGCTCTCCTTATCAGTCATAGTCAGACTTGTCAGTGTTGCGTTTTTAATTTCTTTGTATATATTTTTGTACATTAGCTGCACTGCATTTTAGGGAAAAAACGATTTGTTAATAAAGCTCTGGACTGATTTGAATAATTTTACAGCAGTTCTAAAAACCACACTAAAAGATTTAAACAGATATACCAGAAAATCAACCTGAGTATACTCAGAAGCTTACCAATTGAACAATCTTTTTCTATCAATGAAATGATGGAAACATACAGTTAGTTGGGAGCCATGAGGACTCAGCCTACCTGGAATGTAGTAGGAATGTGATTTTAATAGTTACATCATTCATTCCATGTACAGAATTTTATGCAAGATTATTAAATTAAAAAACAACAACAACAAAAGATTTTACTATGTGTAAATTATCAGAGTTTGTTGCAGAAAAATCAATTTCCAGAAGCACACACAGATAACTGATTCAGCTGGATTCATTAACTTCTTTATGCCCACACACACACACACACACACACACACACACAAAATACCATAAATAGATTATTTCTTCAAGTAAACATAAACAGGAGAGTTAGTTTCATTTCAGCAGAGCAGAATGGACAGAGTACAGAGTGGACTGAGCCACGCCCAGCCTTACACAGGTTTTCAGATTCAATTCTCTATACCAACTCAAATGTGTTTAGCTCCCATTGGCTGACTTAGTTGTTATGCATATTCATTGGCTAACCTTGTTAAAATGGCTCTCCCAGTTCATGAATATGTTAACATAAATATTACTATATATTACAAATTTTACATATGTGAATTTATTACATATACTATATTCTAATTTGCATGAAGATTAGAAATAAGTGCATGTTATGTCTGACAGATAACTATTAAATGCAGAAAATGCAAATGAAGGGAATGGTGATGTATGCCATGATTCCTATCAAACCCGTACATGGCTAAAATGAAATCCGTACACTGCCACTGCACTGCACTGTGCTGTTATTGTTCTTTGCATTCAATAGAGAAGATGTACTTGCCTTTTTTTAATGCACTAGAATCTTTTAATGGAATCTTTCTCCAGCATTTTTCCATTAAAATAATAATGTAATAGAAGAAGAACAGAATTCTGAGAAGGAAAAACATTACATGGTCAATAGCTACAAAAAAATGAAAGGAAAATAGAAAAAACAAAGACAAAATCTGGTAATGGTTTAGAAGTGGAACATTAAAAAAGAAACTGTAGGCTTGATTTTGGCCCTCAAGAGAAAGCTTTTCGGACTAATGCAATAAAATCCATAATTCAAAAATTGTGAAATGATTTAAAGTGCAGATTGTGCAAAGAGGTGGAAGAAAGAATGTCATATACACAATTTGTGTAAGATCATACAAACTGATTTTGAAGAATGACATAGTAAACTCGCTAAAATCATTCATTGAATATCTGTAAAAAATATTGTTGGTGTTCCAATTACAATCTGAGAAATAAATCCAAATAAATTCTAATCCGAGAAATAAATCTAAATAAGTCTAAACCTTGGCCCTCTTCCAAGTTCGAATTGGCAACCTAGCCAACCCAAAATTAAAATTACCTATAGTTCTCCATCCAGTTTAAGGTTCATCCCTTATCCCCACACCCACACGTTCATCACATGGACAATTCCAGTTCTTTCAATGTCCACGATCCTCCCCTGTACTTTCAGAAGGTTACAGCTGGGTGGCGCCGCCCAGCGGAGTGCCGTTTTTGCAATTGGCAGTGGTGTTTTCGGCCGATCTGGAGGCTGAAACGGAGGTGGGGAATCCCAATAGGGAATTCCACGGGTGAAGCTTTGACGTCATGAAGACGTCCTTCCTGGTTGGCCGAAACGTGGACTCCAGGAAGGATGTCTTCGTGACATCAAAGCTTCTCCCATGGAATTCCCTATTGGGATTCCCCACCTCCATTTCAGCCTCCAGTTCGGCTGAAAACGCCACTGCTGATCACAAAAACAGCGCTCCACCGGGCGCCGCCACCCGGCTGAAACCTTCTGAAACAGCCGGGCGCTTCTTGGTGGCCTCCAGAACCCGAACCCGAACTTTTGCCGAACATCCGGGTTCGGCGTTCGGGAGAATGCCGAGAAGCCCCCCCCGGCTGTTTCAGAAGGTGACAGACAGGCGGCAGTGCTTCTCAGCGGCCTTCCGAACCCGAAAAGTTCAGGTTTGGGTTCGGGAGAACGCTGAGAAGACCCCTGGCTGTTTTAAAAGGTGACAGCCAGGCGGCGGCGCCCAGCAGAGTGCCATTTTGCGATTTTTTTTCTCCCCTTGCACGCATTAATCGCTTTTACATTGTTTCCTATGGGAAACATTGTTTTGTCTTACGAACTTTTCGCCTTACGAACCACCTTCCGGAACCAATTAAGTTCGTAAGACAAGGTATTACTGTATAAAGACCTGCAAATACTGTAGATATAGAATGAACATGGCAAAAAAAAAAAGCAAAATAATACAAATAGTATAGGAACCCTGGTTGCACCACTTGAACACCCTTGTAAAATTGCAATTGCAAAAGGAATATTTACTTGGAACAGCTTACAGTTTTCAATATATTAATTGTATTAAACATCACCATCTGTTTATCCGAGGTCCTTGGGAAGGATCCGATAGGTAGATCAAAATGTCATAACCTCTGTGTGACCAACTGTAATAACAATAATAAATCTCTATTGCTTTCATCTAGAAAATATTGCTGTCTCTCTAGAGTAAATTGCTTTCCTTTTCACTTTGAGATATCTCCCCAGTTTAGGGATATGAATAGATGCATTGTCAGATGCTTTCTAGAGAAATTGACCATTTCATTCCGCGGTAAACATTTATCATAAAAAGGCATTTATCACACTGTTTGTGGCCGAGTGTCTGGATAGCATGAGTTTTTATTGTGTATGATTTATATCCATTTGTTAGAGAGGTGAATAAAAGATAAAGGCTTTTGACACCCAGTCACTCTCCATTGAGTCAAAATACTGTGCAGTAAAGTAACCTGAGTCACTTATACATTTGGCATTATTTGTATCCAGATTAATGGATATGCAGTGTCTAGTTTCAGTCACTTAGCTAGCTACTGTACATGAAAATTGTGACAACGGCAGGTGTTGGGGTGGTGTTTTTCCCCCCCTGATGAAAGCCACATTCTAGAATTGAATGTTCTATGAGAAATTGTGTTTGCGTTCTTGAAATTTTACATTTGCTGCAAAACAAGTGCCTCTTCTTTTCATTTCTGGGGCATCCAGCTTAACTCGAATTTTCTGTGGTTCCAAGGTGACATATTTCAGAATATTATGTGCATTAATCAAAGGAACTTCCCTGCCTATGTTGATTTAGGCTCAGGATAATAGAATGCTACTGTCAGTCTTATGATTTGCTGTAATGAGATGCTGAAAGAGAGGGTCTATTTTAAGCATATAGAATATTTTAAGGCTATAATGTAAGCACCAGTCAAAAGAAACATCTTGTCCTTTTGCTATTACATGGAGACGGCCTCCAATGAATACAGCAATTCCGATTTTTTCTGCTATTAAAAGACTTTACTATTGTAATCCCCTACCTTTAGAATGCCCCCAGGAAGTTCAGTTAGCACAACTTAATAATAATAACAGAGTTGGAAGGGACTTGGAGTTCTTCTACTCCAACCCCCTGCTTGGGCAGGAAACCCTATATTACTTCAGACAAATGATTATCCAACTTCTTTTTAAAAACTTCCATTGTTGAGCATTCACAACTTCTGGAGGTAAGCTGTTCCACTTAAAAATAATGACAGTTAAAATAGAGAGAGTGTTGTGAGTGGATTAATTAGGACTCCTAAGTAAGATAGACGTACAGGTAGTCCTCAACATAGAACTTTTTTATTTCTATTGCTAAGCAAGAGAGTTGTTAATTAAGTGAATTTTACCCTATTTTACAATATTGCTTGCTGCAATATTGTACAATTTTACATTTGCTATAAAATAAATGCCCCTTCTTTTCATTCCTGTGGCATCCAGTTTAACTCAAATTTTCCGTGGTTCCAAGGTGACATATTTCAGAATATTGTGTACATTAATGAAAGGAACTTCCCTGCCTATTCCTTGTTAAGTGAATCTAGCTTTCCCATTGACTTGGCTTGTCATAAGGTTGCAAAAGATAAGTCACATGACCCTGGGACACTGCAATTGCCATAAATATGAGTGGGTTGCCAAACATCAGAATTTTTTTAATTAAAAGGGGTTTTTTTATAATACAATTTTTAAAAATGGACATGATGTAACATTCCAGTTTAAACATTTCCATAGAGTTGTTTCTCTTTCTAAATACAATTCTTTATCTCTATGTAAATATATCCCAACTAGTACTAAATTACTAAATACTAAACTAATACTAAAGCCCTTTATGGCATCAGACCAGAATATCTCTGGGACTGCCTCCTGCTGCATGAATCCCAGCGACCGGTCAGGTCCCACAGAGTTGGCCTTCTCGGGATCCCATCGACAAAACAATAACATCTGGTGGGACCCAGGGGAAGAGACTTCTCTGTGGCAGCCCCGACCCTCTGGAATCAACTCACCCTGGAGATTAGGATTGCCCCCACCCTCCTTGCCTTTCGCAAACTCCTTAAAACCCACCTTTGTCGTCAGGCATGGGGAAATTGATTCCCCTGGACCGTTTCTGCTTTATGTATGGTTTATATGAGATGTATGATTGCTTTTTATATTAAGGGTTTTTAAATTGCTTTAATTATTGGATTTCTATTGTTTTGCTGTTGTGAGCCGCTTCGAGTCTTCAGAGAGAGGCGGCATGCAAATCTAATAAATAAATAAATAAATAAATAAATAAATAAATAAATAAATAAATAAATAAATAAATAAATAAAATATAATACTAAATCTATTTTTCCCTATTTGATAACATAAGAGTATATATATTTCCAACTTGTCACTAATTCATAATCCCAACAGTCCTCCTCGATTCCCACCAGTAGTACAATTTATCCCAGATTTCAAAATATCCTGGAATTGAAAAATAAGAATGAATCAGAATATTTTAAAATCTGTCAAGCATCAGAATTCTGATCATAAGCCCTTTGGAATACTGTAAGTGTCCCAATGGTAAGTGTGAAAAATAGTCATAAGTCACTTTTTTCAGTGCTGTTAGAACTTTGAACAGCCATTAATTGAACTGTTGTAAATCAAGGATTATTTGTACTGTTGGTATTAGGATGACTCTATATTCCTTTTTTTCCCTTTAAAGTGACCAAATTCTTGTAGCCTTTTTACACATTCTGCAGAAAATACAATTTTAATTCTCTACTGTTCATTCTATTCATCAGTCTGTGAAATCTATTTAATACATAGAATTTCAGTCAATAGGTTATCACTATTCCTATTGGATGCATTAGTTTAAAATAAGATATTAAATCAAATTCTATACCCTCAAGATCTAGGTCTTTGCTCAGAAGGATCTATTATTGTGTCATTTCATATAAATGTTTTGGAGCTTCTTATGTCAGTTCTCCTTTGATCAAAAGTCTGATCTTCTTTAGTTTTAAAAAAGGCCAGAGAAACCTTGATTTAAACATGCTGGCAGAGTGTTGTAAGATCTTGAACCATTGTAAAGGAAACATTTTTACAGACCTTTGTTTTAAGATTAAATTTGGGATGGGATGGGGTTGGTGATGGGGGATGAGATTAGATTAGATTGTAATAATGTTTTACCTTGCAATTTAAAGACAAGTGAGGCCCAATATCAAAATTTCTAGGACGCTGGAAGAAAGTTATGGTAGTGTAACAATTTTGGAGATTCATTGCAGGCCTTAATGAAACTTCTTCAAAGTGTTTGTATACTGTTATATTGATGCTTTTAAATAGATGCTGTTCTGAATTAATAATTCATTTCTCACTGGGAGTTTAGGTCATCCAAAGATGAACAAAAGTGGCCAAATCCTATTCTTTTCCAATCCGAAATAACTGTTAATGAATCTCAGTTAATTGTACCATTTATTATGTCTTCCTTCCTTCCTCCCTCCCTCCCTCCCTCCCTCCCTCCCTTCTAACAATTCATTGTGATATCCAACAGAATTGCCTCTTTATCTTTTTTTTTAATATAATTTTATTGATTTTTATAAAATGATTACATAAAACAAACATGTAATAGTGCACAGTGCATGTGCCCATCACCTAACAGACAAAACACCCCCCCCCTTCACCACCACCACCCATTACAAGGGGTTCAAAATTTTTCTGGTTTGTTTATCTGTATTTCCTTGGCTCTACCTTGCATTAGATATTACTAAAAGAGTGATTGCAGTTTATTTTTCACATTTACATCACAGATTCTACTCAACATATAACCTTTCACCTTATTCCATCGTACCATCAGCTTCTCCAATTTGTTTTCATCAAAATTGTTTAATCTTATTTCCATAATTTCAAAATGTATGTGATCCACCATGTACCAGTACCAATTCTGTAATGTCCATTTTGTAGAGTCTTTCCAGCCCAATACCACTACTGCTTGAGCACTTTCCAATACTGCAGTTTTTATTTCCTTGAATTCTCCTAATTTTCTTTGTTTAATTAAAATCACTATTTCTTTTGTAATTATCCAGTTGATATTTAACATTTTATTAATTTCGTTCTGTACTTCCTTCCAAAATGTCTGAATTTCTACACACTCCCAGAACATATGTATAAAGATTCCCTTCTTTTGGCAACCATGCCAACAATTACCCTTCTCTTTCCCTTGGAAGTGTACAAGTTGTGCCGGTGTGTAATACCATTTGTGTAAGATTTTCCTTCTCATCTCTTTAACTCTTGTATTTTTAATCTTATATATATTTTCTACTATTTCTTTCATTTCACTTTCATCTATTTGTAATTCATTTTGCCAGCATCTTGTCAAACTTTTTGTTACTTCCTCTTCCACCTGCAATAACATTCTATATATGTTACTGGCTTGAGCTTTTGTCTCATTAATCTTTTCTTTTATTATTTTTTCTAAACAATTTTCTTCTCGTAAAAAAGCTTCTTTATTCTCACTTTTATTTAAGAATTTACTTATTGCATTAATCTGCAGCCATTTCTGTTGACCAAGCCACCATTCCAACCGAGTTCTGCTAACTCTTCCGTCCTTCTCATATAATTGTTCAATTCTCATTATCCCTTTGCTATTTAATACTTTTATAATTCTACTTAAATTAACATCGTAACCTGTATTCAATACGTGTAACGTTGATAATTTGGAATTTCTAGTTCCACATTTTCCCTGACATTTGGACCATATTTCTAAACATGCTTTCAGTGGGTCGATTAAATTACTGATTTCTATTCTACTCCAATTTTTAAATAATAGCTCTTTATTATTTATATTATTAATTTCCTTTTCCAATTTCACCCACTTCTTCCCCCCCCCAAAACTGTAATTCCATTAATCTTTCTATTTGAAATGCTTCTCTATATAGTACTAAGCACGGGCTGCCCCACCCCCCCTCTTTCTCATGGGCAAACTGCCATTTTTTTCTTATTCTAGGCCTTTTGTTTCCTTCAATCCAAAAATTTAATTTACTATCCCATTCTCTCAGTTTTGCCCCAGGGAAAGTGCCTGGTAAAACCTGAAATAAATACATCATTTTTGGTATTATCATCATTTTAAGGGCTCTGATCTTAGCAATTCTCCCCAACCTTTTTCTCCTCCAATTTTTTATCTGCTTCTGAATTCTCTTCCATATTAAATTATAGTTGGCTGTCGCAATTTTAATCGGATTCTTAAACAACCAAATTCCTAAATATTTCATTTTTTTACATCCTAGTTTCAATCCTGATACTTTTTGTATCTCAATTTGCTCTTTAGGGCCTATATTTAAGCAAATTATCTCCGATTTCTCTATATTAACCATAAGTCCCGATTGATCTTTAAATTCCTGGAGCAAGGTCATTATTCTTTTCATCATTTCAATTGGGGTTTCAGACATCACTATAGCATCATCTGCAAAGAGATTTAATTTCAATTCGAGTTTCCCTAGTTGATAACCTCTCCATTCCTTATCATTTCTAATTTTATTTGCTAAAACCTCAATTGCCAATGCGAATAACATTGGGGATAGTGGACAACCCTGCTTAGTTCCATTCTGAATTTTAATCGTCTCTGTTCTGTTGCCATTTACTCTAATATGAGCTATATTATCCTTATAAATTGTTTCTATAATTCTACAGAATGAATCTCCCATATTTAAATCTTTACATAATTGAAACAGGTAATCATGGTTAACTTTATCAAAGGCTTTATACACATCTAACTTTAAAATACCTAATTTTCTTTTGGTATTGATAGCATGGTGTATAACATTAACTACGTTTCTAATTGGTTCATAAATCTTTCTTCCTTTAACAAATCCATATTGGTCTTCTCCAATTACCTTTGGTAAGATATTCTCTACCCTATTTGCCAATATTTTCATAAATATTTTGTAATCCTGATTAAGTAAGCTGATAGGGCAATAGGAATTTGGGTCCATTAAATCATGATCTGGCTTTGGGATACTTATAATTTCTGAGATTTTCCACGACTGTGGAGTTTCAAAAGTCTCAATTACATTATTAAACAATTTTTCCAAATGCGGTAATAATACATTCTTATAAGTCTTATAATATTCACCAGTAAAACCATCTGGGCCTGGGGCTTTAGCAGGTTTCAACCCTTTAATAACTCTAGATATCTCATCATTTGTTATTTTTGCATTTAAATTTTGTTTATCTTCTTCCGTTAATTTCTCATTAACCTCTATAGTTTGCAATGTAATATGTTCTTTTTTATATAAATTCCCATAAAAATCACTCATTATTTTTTCCATTTCTGCATTACTACGTTTTATTGCACCTTCTTTATCCTTTAAAGCAGAGATATGGGATTTCTCTTTTCTTTTTTTCAAATAATGTACCATTTGTTTCATTGATTTGTTCCCCATCCCATAATTCTCTGTTTTACAATCATCTTCATTTTATTCCATCTCTCTTCATCCAGAGATTGTAATTTCTTTTTCTTAGATAATAATAATGTATTCCAAGCTCTATTTCTTGTAATTTTCAAAGTTTCTTGAATTAAATCTATTTCTTTTAATAGGCTTTCTCTTTCAGTTTCCCAGGATTTCCTAATAAAAGCTTCAGTGCTAATACAATTACCTCTCATAACAGCCTTATGTGTATCCCAAACTATTGTTTGCTTAGTTTCACCTGTTGCGTTAATACTAAAAAATTCACTCAATTCCTTTTGTAATTTGAGTCTATTTTTCTCACTAGCCGAAACCACAGGGTTATATCTCCAAATCCTTTGTTGCCTACCAACACCTATTTCAATCACTGCTAACAGTGGGGCATGGTCTGATAACCAAATGCTTTTAACTTATGCTTTCTTAAGCTGTACCTCCCCTGTTTTGTTGATTAATATATAATCAATGCAACTAAATTTATTGTGTCTTGCCGAATAAAATGTATCCCTGTTTACTATATTTTCATGGAGGTCCATCATATTGATTTTATTTAAATGTAACTTTTTCTTTTCTCCCCTCCCTGTTGTTAATTCCAAGTTGAAATCGCCTGCTAAAATCACTGTGCCTTCCGCAAAGTTATCTAATTTCCGCTTTACATTCATTATAAATTGTTTTGCATTTACATTGGGGGCATAGATTACTGCTAAAGTTACTGGCTTATTATTTATTTTCCCCTTAATAAATAGCATTCTACCATCTTTGTCTCTTTTAATATTAATTAATTGAAATAATATTCTTTGATTAATCAAGATGGCGACTCCTCTGCTTTTTGCCGTCCCTCTCGACTCATAGACCCGTTGCCACTCGCTATTGGTGACTAATTTACCTGATTTTTTCCTCCCTTTATGAGTTTCTGATAAAAATAAGATATCAGCTCTACTATCCCTAGCCAGCTTCATAATTCTATAGTGTTTTTTCTGTGATGAGAGACCATTTACGTTTAACGACAATATCACTGTTTCACCCATTTACATAATTTTAAATGTATTTCCCCCTCCTGCAAAGCAGAGCCTGTTGGAAAAGTATTTGTTAATTGTCATGAACCCCCACCCTTGTGCCTCTTCCCTTGCACACACACCCCCCGAGGGGAGGTAATGAAAAGAAATTCCGTTATCCAAGAGGCACTCCTGAATTTGCGTTCCACTAGAGACCTCCCCTATCTCTCCCCTTTTAATACAATAAAGAAAGATTCCCCCTCCTTCCCTCTTTTCCCCTTGTTGGTTAGCGTAAAGTACACAAAGAAGAAGTTAGTTAATTGAGAACAATAATACCATGTTGGCAGATCAACTCAGTTCAGTTCAGTTCAGTTCATTATTTCTTCTTCTGGCACGTGATTCTTGGTTCTTCTCTTTTTTCCTTTTCCTGGAGTAATTCAAGTTCCTTTTGAAGAGCTGCAATTTTTTCCTCTTTTCTTTGTTCTGCTGCATGAATTGGTTGGAGCGTAAACAAATCCTCTTCTCCTCTCGATGTTGATGCCTGGGAAGTTACCTTCAAATCGATCCCCAGCTGTTGAAGCAGTTTCTTCCCCTCATCCGGAGATCTCGCCTGGAAAACTTTGGAATCTTTAAAAACAATTACATATAGTTGGGACGTGACGCCTCTCATTTGGTTTCTCATCTTAAGACTTTCTGCAGAGAAGTCTTTTAAAATGCGTATTGGAATGGCTTTGTAATGTAAGTTTGAAATCTGCTTTAGTTCTCTGAAAATTTCTGCTGCTCTCCTTTCCGAATTAAATCTTACGATAACATCTTTTTGATCTCCTTGACTCCGAGAACCAAATGCCCAATGTACTCTTTCAAATTCACCTGGATCACATTTAATGTTATTTTCACCAAACCATTGGTAAATTGCTTGGATAAGACGTTTACCCTCAGCAAAATCTTGTTTGAATCCCCTCAGGCGGAGATTAGCTCTTCTTTGTCTGTCCTCCAAGTTAATTATACGTAATTCCTGGCGACTTTTCCCCTCCTCCAGTTTCACAATTCTCTGATCTTGTGTTTTCGACTGCTCTTTTAAATCAGCAACGCCTGCACCAACGGCAGCTATTTCCTTTTTCATGTCTTGGAGCAACTGCCCCATATTAGCAAAAGCCATTAACAGTGAATCCATTTTTCCCTCCAGCTCCGTAGTAGTCGCCATTTTTCCTTTGTTCTCACTTTTCCGCCTACTCACGTTTAAAACTGCAACTTGCTTCTTCTTTGACTCCTTTTTGTAAAGTTTTCAAAGGCTCCGTTCAATCTGCTCCCCCTCAATCCGCTTTTCACCAACCTAGAGAGGGTTGTCAGGGGTTAACTTTCACTTTTCCTAATTCACATTAGGGAGCTCTCTGTAGATGCGTCTATCTAGTTCGACGCATGCGCAAATTCCTAGAATTGCCTCTTTATCAACCTTTTCATGACTCTGCATACTTTATTTCTCTCAGTTTGATTATTGTAGTTTTACCAATTTGAGCCTTCCTTTGAAGTGAATCCTGTGAAATCAGGCACCGGAAAAAGCACTCTTATAGTTGGTCTAAGGATTCCCAAATTCTATTTTATCATTATTAAGAATGTCATTGGCAGTGAAAGGCTACCAAAATTTTACTACCATACTGTGGGCGTGGCTTATGCAAGCTGCCCTGCATTTTCTTTCAATATCTTTCAGTGAAAATTGGGTGTTCTGGGGTAGAGCTCCATTTTCACTACCCCACCGTATCCCCCTCCCAATCTGGGCAGCAGCCCACCCCTGGTCATTGGACACAAGGGGTCTCAGGAGCACGCTTGATCTTAACCAATTGTACATAAAGTAGTTTGGAATAGGCAATCATTGTTCATTGTCTTCTGTCTTTCTCCTTCTTCAGATTTACCTTGGTCACAAGAGGGAGGCACTATAGTTACTTCCTCAGGCCTAAGCAATGCAATGATTTCTAAATTACACATTCTGAAGTTCAAAGAGGAGATGTGAAGGCATGCTATATAAGCATCTAAATAAATAAACAGCACACCTATAATGTGTGAAGAGGCCTCAGAGCAATATTGCTGTGTCCTTTATATTATCGGTGCTACGTGGGCATATCAGTCACCAGTGCCATTGCTTCTCTATTTTCTTAGTTGTGTCTCTAAATTTGACAAGCCGTGCATCTTCTCTGTCAGAATGGAAAGTGTGTCTTTTGCCAGCAGGTCACAGTGCCAATTTGCACATTTTCATTAATCTGATTGGAAAGTGTGCCAAGTCACACTCATACTGTGATGTGTGAAGTTTCCTCTCAAGAGTTAAGGAGTGGAGGCTATCGAGGTGACAAAGAGATTTCGGGATTGCTAGTCTCAGCATTCTAACGACATAACAATAATGACAAAATACAGCTTTACAATGATGCTTTTCATTTTGTCACCAGGAAAAAAGATTTCATGTACATTCTTAATAAATGCTAGAAAGAAAGAAAAAAAGGGGGGGGGAAGATTTGAGCAAAGGAGTTAGTGTTTACTGAAGTGACTACATTCTCATGCTATAAATAGTTCCATCAATATTTTTATTTTTATTTTTCCTGTGGTCATCCAATTCTGAACCTCATGAAACATACTTAATTTTTAAAATATGCTTTAGGGTTTTTGTTTAAGGTCTTTCAGTCAGTGTTGGCAATTGGCAACATTGGGACTAGTCCCTGCAGTTTTTGTGGCAAGATTTTGGAAGTGGCTTGATACTTGCTTGCTTTCTAGGGCTCAAAGGGAATGAGTGGCCCAGGGTCACTCACCGGTTTTATTTATTTATTTATTTATTTATTGGATTTGTATGCCGCCCCTCTCTGTAGACTTGGGGCGGCTAACAACAATAATAAAAACAGCATGTAAATCCAATACTACAACAACTAAAAAACCCTTATTTTAAAACCAATCATACCTACAAACAAACATACCATGCATAAATTGTAAAGGCCTAGGGGGAAAGAGTATTTCAGTCCCCCCATGCCTGACGGCAGAGGTGGGTTTTAAGGAGCTTACGAAAGGTGAGGAGGGTAGGGGCAATTCTAATCTCTGGGGGGAGTTGGTTCCAGAGGGCCGGGGCCGCCACAGAGAAGGCTCTTCCCCTGGGTCCTGCCAAACAACATTGTTTAGTTGACGGGACCCGGAGAAGGCCCACTCTGTGGGACCTAACTGGTCGCTGGGATTCATGCAGCAGAAGGCGGTCCCTGAGATAATCTGGTCCGGTGCCATGAAGGGCTTTATAGGTCATAACTAACACTTTGAATTGTGACCGGAACTCACAGTCGATCCATTTTTAACCTAATGCCTTTAACAGCCACTTTAAACTGGCTCTATGTTTTAGGGTAGCACATCTGTTTCTAAAAGTTGAGCAAATTGTAATAAAACAGAATGTGATTTAAAGTAGATTAGAATCTGTTGTGGATTTCTGAATGGGAAATACAATAACAGATTGTCCCAAAGGTGGTTTTTAAGAGGCAACTATTTTTTCTTGTTTTTCTTTGAAGATGTTTCACTTCTCATCCAAGAAGCTTCTTCAACTTGTAGCTAAAAAGCTTC
The DNA here is from genome assembly GCF_031021105.1 of Erythrolamprus reginae. Classification (NCBI taxonomy): domain Eukaryota; kingdom Metazoa; phylum Chordata; class Lepidosauria; order Squamata; family Dipsadidae; genus Erythrolamprus; species Erythrolamprus reginae. Next base: position 170,417,781 of record NC_091950.1, on the reverse strand, counting down.
TTGAATGGGAAGTGAAACGTCTTCAGAGAAAAACCAGAAAGTCCAGTTGCCTCTTGAAAATGCACCTTTGGGACAGCCATGACCAGTGTTCTAATTTTTTGTGGGGGTGGGCGGAAAAGTATAGTGTCTGAGCGGCAGTCCCTTCAGGACTGGGCGGCACAGAAATATTAAATAAATAAACAAACAAACAAACAAATAAAAAACCCACCCTGTTTTGCCTCAGAATTTCAAAATAAAATACTGTACTGTGTGTCTATAACAGTGAGCTCATAATAGGGCAACTCTATCAATATCAAAATGCCACTTAAATAGTTGAGCTAGTTTCAAACTAGATTTTGATTTTCTTTCTCTCTTCCTTACTCCCATTCTTTTTCTTTCTCTTTTCCTTCCTGTCTTTTTTCTATCTGTTTCTCTCTCTTCCTCTCTCTCTCCTTCCCACTCACTCTTTCCCTCTCAGCTTCTGGGCAGGTTTGGAAAACTCTGAGTTGATGATGATTTTTAAGTGAGCGATTGCTCACTGCTCAGCTTAAAGGGAACTATGGCCATGACCTGGGTGATTGTTAAGAGAGGGCTGTGAAGTTTAGTTTTGTTGTTGGGCTCACCTGTTAACAGTGTGTGTGTGTGTGAGAGAGAGTGTATGTTTATAGTAAGTACAGTGGTACTTCTACTTAAGAATGCCTCTACTTAAGAACTTTTCTTAAGAACCGGGTGTTCAAGATTTTTTTGCCTCTTTTTAAGAACCATTTTCTACTTGAGAACCCGAGCCCAGAAAAATTTCCCAGGAAATTTGAGAGCCACATGAAGGCCCGGCCAGTTCCCTGCCAATCCCAGCCATCTTGGGCTTTTCTGGGCTGCCAGAGGAGCCTTTGGGTGGTGCTTAAGGAGGCTTTGGCAGTGCAGAGCAAACAAAGCATTTTCCTTTCTCTGGGTGCTTGGAGAGGGAATAAACCACCTTTTGCTCTGGGCAGCAGCTGTCCTCCTCCTCTCGCCTGCCTGGGTTTCTGTGGTGCAGTGCATGGGAGCAGCCTCACGCTGAGTGTATGGGAGGCACGTGCTCCTCCTCGCCACCTCAGAGTCCCTTTTTTTTCATAAGCCTTAAAATTTTGGATTTTTTTTTATTCCCCTCACCTCACTTTCTTCCTTCGGCAGCGACTCCTCCTCCTCCTCTTCTTCCTCCTCCTCTCACCCCAATTCCAAGCTTTTATTTATTTCCTAATGGGTTTGCACACATTATTTGCTTTTACATTTTTTTGGGGGGGGTATAAATTTTTTATTGTTTTTCACACCTTACAGCATACAATTTACATACCTCAAATTAAAATATAATACAATATAATATCAAATGCCAAATTCTTAGTCAAATTAATCAATTTCTTTTAATTATTTATCCAATTTATTCTGGTATATATAATTCATCCTGTGCTACCTCCTTTCCAATACTATCATCCGGATTTTAGATATTGTTCTTCACCTTCATTTGCATTTAAAATGCTATAGCTATCTAGATTTCTCTTGGCTATTTGCTGTTTTTCATAACTATGCCATCGTGCTTTAGTTCATTTCTAGCATTCTTACTAAACTCATTCCTGCTTTTATTTAACAACCCTCTTTGTATCGTAGCTGCCCTTAACAAAAGAAATATCCAAATTTACTTCTTTTCAAAACCCAGGAAGGAAAGAAAAAAAAGAAAAGAAACACTATTCATATCATATCTTAATCTGATTATAACAATGTCAATATACATAGGACATAGTTGTTAGAAAATGTGAAATGTATTTCCTACTCAATTCATTTCTTTTATTTCTTTCATTGTATCAATATATCATTTCTGCTTTAACAAATCAAAATCAATATAAATCATATTGTTCCATTTCCCCCCCAAAAAGTATCTTCCATTAGAAAAGCCAATGTATAAATATTCTTCCCTAATCTAGATATTTCCCACTACCGTTCTTAGTGTAATAGTCTTCCCTAATCTATAAATTCCACTGCCAATCCCAGTGTAATTATCTTCCCTAATCTATGTGTCATTGTCATATCTCTTGCTTATATATCTCTTATATCTCTTGCTTATATATTTGTATATATTTGTATATTTGTATTATATATATATATATATATATATATATATATATATATATATATATATATATGTCACATGTTTAAGCTGAATTTGAAAATTAAGGGAGACTAGGATAGATCTATTTCGGCCTTATTTTGGCCTCATCAGCTAGCCATACCCACTGGGACTTGAACCTGCAACCTTTGCCTTGTAAGGCAGAGAATTATCCTCTAGGCTACAGTATCCAATCCCTTCAGCTCTGTACCAGGGAAGGGTTACATTTTATGTCGAATCACCCTGGTATATTGAAGGAACATCACAGCTCCTTTTTTGCCTCTCGACCCCAATTCATTATGCATACTCATTTCTTTTTATAATTTATAACTTTGTGAGAAAAAAAGAAAAAAAGAAAAAACCCATCCTCTTCCTCTTCTTTATGGTGCTGGTAACTTTTAGTGTCTACTGGATTTTCTTAAAAGTGCTTAATTTCGAATTATATCGTCAAATGTGTTTTCAATCAAATCAAGCAATCCAATCAGATCAAATCAGGTCAAATCAGTTCAGTTCAGTCAATTTCATCTTGAATATTTTCTTCCTTCCATGCGATAGCTGATCCACCTTCTCATAGCCAGTTCGTGTGAAAGCCAAATGTCAAAGTCTTTAAGCAAATAACAAGCTGCTATATTTCCTCTGGCCACACGATGGCAGTAGATAACAGATTTTCCAGCTCTTTTCCTGATAGCTCTTTTCCAACTCTTTCCGGTTTTTGGTGTCTTCTTCTTCTTCCGGTATTTTATGTTCCTCTTTGTTTATATATAAAAAAGAAAAATATAGCTTCCACAACAGGAATTCAAGGTTCCAGATTTCAAAAGTCAAGTTTAAAAGAAAACCAATTAGATAGCTAAAAGAAATCCAATGATGGACAATTTGCTACTTTTCAAAGCTTTCGCTGAATGCTGCCTTGCACAGCTTTCTTCAATCTCCAGTAGTTTTAGTTCCATCCACAAACCAATTGAAAAACAAAAGTCCAAAATCCCTTTCAGGCACTCTCCACTCACCACCAAACAGCTGGCTATCCCTTCCTTTCTCTGCAAGTAACTCCTCCAGCTCTTTCCAGATGTAACCATTTGGCTTCCATCCCAACGTCACGTTGTCTCCACAGATGTGGCGGCTCAGGCATGGCTGCCTGTCCAGCTTCACCACAGCTGGTGCAAGACAGGCCAGTTCAACTGGCGGGGCATGCCGGCCCCTTCCAGGCCGCTGGCAGTGTCCCATATGTCACCCTCCCTACAGGAGGGATCCGCTCTGGTCCAAAAGGACCAGAACCCCTGGGCAATGGGAATTCGGGGCCATTCCCAAAAGATAGGGAATGGCACCGCTGCTGCGGACATCAGACCCCACCCCTTCTCTCTCCTATGGGAATCAAACTTTTCAAACTTTTCTATTTAAGAACCTGGTCACAGAACAAATTAAGTTCTTAAGTAGAGGTACCACTGTATATGGTAGGTTAAATTAGCTGAATAAATACAGTTGTAGAAGTTTGTAAATTGTAGATCTGTTTTCCAAGGGAGAGGAAACTTTTATTGTTGAAATGTATTAATCAGTTTCAACTGGGAGTGGGGGAACAATGCTTTTTTCTTGCACATTTTTTCTTGTTTATTTTCTGCTTTGCTTGTTGCTTTGTTCTCTCCTTTTGCTGATATTTGTATTTCAACTTTGGAAGTAAAATAAAAATTTATCAGAAAAAAATAAGGATAAGATTTAAAGTTTAATTTTAAATGGACGAAGGAAGGAATACACATTACAAATGCCAAATCTTTAGTCCCATAGGAAGAATAAATGATGGGGAGAATGATCCTAAATAGAGAGAATATCCTTCCATCTCAAAATGCCTACAATAGATATTTGCAGAACCATCTCCTTCAGCTACTAGTGCCTTTAGCTATCAGTTGAAACAGAGATAAAACTGTTACTCTGTATTTTCAATGGTTTGGTGGGTTGAAGCAAAAAGGATCTTTACAGTGGAATAACAGTAGAGTTCATGTTAAATCATGCTTCATAAGGAACTAAAGATGGAGTGTTGCAAAGGTGCTTTGTCAAGAGGCAACTGGACTTTCTCGTTTTTCTTTGAAGACGTTTTGTTTCTCATCCAAGAACAGGGAATCATTGTTCATTTTTCTTTTTACCTAAAAAAAATGCAAATGGCCAGCTGTCTGCAAGTAGTATAAATTTTTCCATTCCCCTCCATACAGTCAGAAATGAAGAAGCTTCTTGGATGAGAAGCAAAACTTCTTCAAAGAAAAGCAAGAAAGTCCAGTTGCCTCTTGAAAAAAACATTTTTGGGACAACTATGACTTGGATGATTGAGAATCTCCATATACATTTAAAGATAGAGTGGAATCAGAGATCCTAGTTTCATGTTTAGTTGTTATTTGTATTGTGTTATAAGAGTTTGTCCTGTGGATGTTTAGCTGTTCTTGTTTTTTTAAATGTTCTATGAGACTTTTGACTTTGTCTGAACAGGGTCAAATAAAGAAATAAATAAAATTCATCTTAAAATTGATAATTTCCATATTTTTCTACATTAACAATTTTAACAATTTCTTTCTTTGGAAAATACAGATTAAGCAACCAGATACAGTGGTACCTCAAGATACGAACCCCTCGTCTTACGAACAACTTGTGATACGAACCCGGGGTTCAGAAAAATTTTGCCTCTTCTTACAAACTTTTTTCGAGTTACAAACCGGCGTTCGGAGACTGCTGGGAAGCCGTGCGGCTGTTTTAAAAGGTGACAGCCGGGTGGCGGGGCTTCCCAGCAGCCTCCCGAACGCCGGTTTGTAACTCGAAAAAAGTTCGTAAGAAGAGGCAAAAATTTTCTGAACCCCGGGTTCGGTTCGGGAGGTTGCTGGGAAGCCCCCCAGCCCGGCTGTCACCTTTTAAAACAGCCGCGCGGCTTCCCAGCTGTCTCCGAATGCCGAACGCGGAAGTTCGGGTTTGGCGTTCGGCTTCGGGAGACAGCTGGGAAGCCGCGCGGCTGTTTTAAAAGGTCACAGCTGGGCTGGGGGGCTTCCCAGCACCCCCCCGAACCCCGAACATTTGCCAAACTTCCGGGTTCGGGGTTCGGGGGCGTGCTGGGAAGCCCCCCAGGCCGGCTGTCACCTTTTAAAACAGCAACGCGGCTTCCCAGCAGTCGCCGAACGCCGAACGCGGAAGTTCGGGTTTGGCGTTCGGCTTTGGGAAGCTGCTGGGAAGCCGCGCGGCTGTTTTAAAAGGTGACAACCAGCCTGGGGGGCTTCCCAGCAACCTCCCGAACCCCGAACCTTTGCCGAACTTCCGGGTTCGGGGTTTGGGAGGTTGCTGGGAAGCCCCCCAGGCCGGCTGTCACCTTTTGAAACAGCCGCGCGGCTTCCCAGCAGTCGCCGAATGCCGAACGCGGAAGTTCGGGTTTGGCGTTCGGCTTCGGGAAGCTGCTGGGAAGCGGCGCGGCTGTTTTAAAAGGTGACAGCTGGCCTGGGGGGCTTCCCAGCAACCTCCCGAACCCCGAACTTTTGCCGAACTTCCGGGTTCGGGGTTCGGGAGGTTGCTGGGAAGCCCCCCAGCCTGGCTGTCACCTTTTAAAACAGCCGCGCCGCTTCCCAGCAGTCGCCGAACACCGTTTTTTTGCGGGGGTTTTTTGGTTGCACGGATTAATTGACTTTACATTGTTTCCTATGGGAAACAATGTTTCGTCTTACGAACCTTTCGTCTTACGAACCTTTCGTCTTACGAACCTCCCCCTGGAACCAATTAGGTTCGTAAGACGAGGTATTACTGTACTTATGTTTCTGAAATACCCTATATGTCAAAGAGAAAAATCATTTAGGCTTAAGCACATGTGCACATATATATCACAACACACACACACACACCGTGATCTAATAATCTGAGTGGGAAAAATGTTCATTATCTAGAATGATGAAACAATGATTTGCCTGCAATTATTAGGCATATTACTATTTAATTTTTTTATGCTGTATCTATTCTATGCTGTGTGATTTTCTTGATTTCAGCCTAGCAAATTATATCTATCTAGCCATTGACATTCAAGTGTATTATACAATATTTCCAAACCAAATATTATAATTTATAAACTAAGTACATATCTATTCAGAAATAAGTCCCACTGAGTTCTGTAGCATTTAATTTCATGTAAATGGATTCTTGGGAATAATCTCCCCTGAATTAAGTGAGACGTATGCCTGTGTCTACCTGTATATGATTGTGTTGTCAGTGCCCTAACAACTTGGGGGCTAGTCAATCAGTGTGGCTTATAAATATTGTATAAATATTAAGGTGAGACATAACAGATTTGATGTTGCTTACTTTACCACAAAAATGCTTCAAGGAGGGAAGTTTGTATTTATTTATGAAAAATATTGTTCCATTATTTCAAATGATACAAACACTCTTAAGTTCTTAAGGAAAAACAAGAACAATATAAATTAAGCATTCCAATAATATATTTTGTAAACTAACAAGTACTGTTAGAAGAAAAGGAAAAATGGAAAAATCAACAAATCATCTCAACTAAAATGGAAGTTAGAAGAAATTCTATGACGGAATCTCTTTTGATACCTCTAAAACACAGATAGAAATAGGAAGGCAGTACTGTATGTACACACACACACAAAACTAAATCTTTTTGTGTAGAACTTTCTGGAAAGATTGATAATCAATTTTGCCAGAAAGTGCTACACGGAGAGATCTAATTGTCATTTAATACTTTTTCACCCATTATGAATTTGCTTCCTAATTTTCATAGCAGACACAATTTTGCATTGGACCCTCTCAGATGCTGGAAGAAGGATATCACTACTGAATGACAATTGTTCATTTAAATATACAAAACATTCAGCAGAATAGATTTACAGTGATATTGTAATGGCACACTTAACGAAATGGTAGGAGCTTTTTCATAAGAGAGTTTCTACAGAGCAATTTTAAAAAATCAGATAATTTCTCTGATTATAAGGAAAATCCATATATATTTTAAAAATCCCTTTTTATGACACTATAGTTCTTATTTGGGGTAGAGTCTATGTAGATCTATATATAACATTATACTAAATATGGTTTTATGATATCAATGGCATTCATACATTTACCTCCTACTCCATGTATTTAATAGAACTTACTTGTGTTCTATTTTGGGCTTCCTTACCTCTATGGTATATTATAAATGGTTGGTGCTAGGAACTAACAATTATGCCACAGAGGAACAGGGATAATAAAATAGAGGACATCAACATTTTATCATGTACCATAACAGAATATGAAGCTAAGCTAAATACATGGTTTATAGCTCAGAGTAAGATTTGGTTTGGTTCTCCATACCTTTTACATTCATGTAGGGGCTTTCATGCAAGTGTTTTACATCATTTGGGATTAAGGGAACTGCCAAATTTATTTCTAACTCTTCCTTGAACTTTTGCAGTGCTTCTGGCCAGCCTGATTTTTATTGTTTCTTTTGGAGACCCAGTTCTTGGGCTTAAAGCATCCACTAAGTGTTATCCTGCATTCTTAATTTCTAATATCTTTTTTCTAAATGCATCATTCTCATATTTCTTCTTTTGCTGCATAGATTGTTAATTAATTGATTGGTTGTTATGAAATTTGTTTGAAACTGGGAGCCTAGGTAGCATTCAGGATTCGTTTATTAAATTCAGACTCATTTAATCAGTCTGAATAAAATGATTAATGTAATGTATACAAAGCTTAGACGGTATAGAACTGCAAAGAGTGATGTTGAAAATCCAATTAAATTCTCAAAGCAGCAGAAGAATGAGAAAGTGCACACTGATTTGCTCATGGTGTTTTCCTGCAAGAAATAAACTTGCAGGCACATGGTAGTATTCATCACTTTTTCATGCCAGCATAAATCTGCAAATAACAAAGATGATCACAGGTTAGTTTCAAAGTCCTTTCTGATGGATTTGAAGGTAGAAATATGGCAATGTGCCAGCTGCTTAAATAAAAGAAAGAATCAAATGTCAAATTATTTTCTTTGAAACCAATGGGACTTAAAAGCACTTAGTTTTATTTTGATCATACTCATATTTCTATCCAACTCCTTTGTAGTCCTTTCTTTTAATGAAGTGTTTATCTTCAAACAGCAGACTCAACATCATCTTTGTAGAAGAAACAAATGTGGGTAGAAAAAATCTGGAAAACCACAAGGTGGCAGCAACAAATTAAAATTCTTTATATCCATGTTTTTTGCAGTTTAAATCTGTTGGTCCTGATTAAGCTTTTGTTTATTCTTTAAACTGGAAGACATTTTTAGTAATAAGCATTTATGCAGCCTCTCCAATACATTAAATCATTTTCAGAGATTTGCTTTCACTGATGATTTCTCTCTTGGCAATACAACAAGTATATAAAGGGTCAGAAAATGCACGTGAGAACTTTGTAGAAAGTTGCATATAGGTTGCAGGGAGCTTATTTTAAGTGGCATTTTTAAAAAAATAAATGAAATGTTTCCATTATCTGTGAAACCAGTCAGAGGCACAGTCTTGCTATTAATAATGATTTTAATCTTTTGACTGATTAACATTAAAATAGTGATACAATAAAGCTGAGGTTTTGCGGCTCCAGTGACCATTAAACTTAGTATCTGTAGAGTTAAATAATTATTGACCTATTATTTTCAATCATAGCTGAATAAAAGAACATCTTGGAATTTTCAGCTTCATACTACTGTCATGATTGAAGACAAAAGAAGGGGTATTTGGGGAAGATCTAGGCAATTTTTTTTGTCTCTTTAGGGACTTTGCCATCCTGAGACATGTAGATTATTGGACACCTGCATATTGAGGGTGGTTGGGTCCCCTGTGGGCAGGGTGGTTTGTTGGGACTTAATTGTGTGGAGGACAAGCAGGAATGTGAAATCTCAGGCTGAGACAAGATTTGAAATTATTGGCCAGTTTAAAATGGGTGGGTAGTGGGGGGTTTACCCAGATTGGAAATAATGGAAAATCTATCTGCCTAAACTGAGTTATAAACATAAACGTTTATAAAAATGCTTTTACATAAAGGCATAATTCTATTCATGAGAGTCTTAGTCTTATAACTATCACTGGAAGCTTTGTTTTTACTTTTTTATGATAGAGGATTCCTGCCTTCCGATCATAAGCAGCTTTTAAAAAGTGATTGAGATTAGATGCATGATGACAGTGCGTTCGATTGGTGTTAATTTTTTTAAAAAATTATTGAGTTATCCTGATCTACAGTATGTATATTTTCAGAAAAATGTCAGGTGTATACTACAGGATGCTCATGTTCGGAAAAGAATGAATGTGTGAGGAGCTTGTAAGGATTCAACATTCCTGTTCCATCTATATTGCTATCTGTTGTGGTTCAGCCAGAGGCTGCTCAGGGACCGGCTGTGTCTCTGCTGGCTCCATGCCCGGAGGAAGATGACAGCGAAGAGGAGGGGGCTGAGCAGTCGGACGGGGGAGAGGAAAGTCAGGAACGGGACGAAGGAGAACAGCATGAGAGCCCCGGGGGGGGCTCTCCCCAGCCAGTAGCTTGGAGTCATTAGGTGATGAAGCACAAGCCATCATTGACATGCGCAGGAGACGTTCAGATCAAAGAAAGGAGCAATTAAAGAAGTATTATCAGCACTGAATTAGGAACAGCTGGGCTTGGGTGTGGTCCTCCTTAGCAGGGTTTAAAAGGCAGGCAAGCCCTTGAAGCTATGTGGAGTGTTATCAGTTGGAGTTACGGTGACCTGCTTTGTTCTTGACATCTCTGTTCCTGGCTTGTGGCCCAGCAGTTTGGAAGACTCGTGGGAGGTGTAGGTCTGCTATCTACAGCCTCGTCTTGGCAGCAAGAATCCTGCATGGACTTTTGCCTTCGTGGATATATTTGAAGATACAGCGTTTTCCTGTTTGTAAGGACATTTTCTGTTACCTGTGTTTTTCTTGAATTTTATACACTGCCTTTGCCTTTTACCGGTGTGATTGGCTTCTCTTTTTGGGTTGGTCTTGGCTTCCAGAGTGACCCAGACAGAACACTATCTAGGGGTGGGTTCCTCCCAGTTTGGACCGGTTCACCCAAACTAGTAGCAACCCACTGGTGATGTCCTGATGACATCACTGAGCCAGTTTGGTCGGTGCCAGTCTGTGGTGCCACCATCTTTTTTTACAAAACTTTTTAAAACTTCTTAATTTTTTTAAAAAAAATCCTTCTGCGCATGCACAGAAACCAAAATCCGGCACTGTGCATGCAGTTGCCATCTATTTTTTGGCTTTCTTTTTTTGCTGCACAGAGCGGGAGGAAGAAAACCAGCATTGAGGTAAGTTATAAACCACCCCTGCTTCCAGGGTACCCCCCGCACCCTTTTTGATTCCCAGGAGGCTGTAGGCTGTAGGCCCAAAGTGGGTGTGATGGGGCCTTCAAAGGAGGAAGAAAGAAAGAAGCCCTTACTGTTTGTGGATCCCCATGTGTATGGCGTTTGAGTTGAGACCTTGTTGTAAATGGCTGCTAAGATATCCTTCTCGGACTAAGCTAATCAACAGTGGAGCTCTAAGAATGTCAGATGATCAATGGGCATGTTCTCCGTGCCCAGTGATCATCTCCATGCATGGTTTTTTTCCTGCTACCAAAGACCTTCTGGGGTTCTTCACAAGAAAAAGGAAAGGGAGAGAGAAAGAGAGAGGGAGAAAGAAAAAAGGAAGGGAGGGAGAGAGAAGAAAGAAAAAGAGGTAAAGAAAGGAAGAAAAAGAAAGAAGAAAGAAAGAGAGAGAGAGGGAGAGCAAAAGAAAGAGGGAGAGGGAGAGCAAAAGAAAAAAGGAAAAGGGAGAGAGAAGAGAGAGAGAGAGGGAAGGAGGGAGGGAGAGAGAGGGGGGGAGTAAGAAGAGGAGGGAAGCACCACAAACCCTGCCACTAGACATGGCTTCAGGAGACACTTTGAAACAGTGCAGCAATCTAGGGCCAGAAGATATCTCGGAGATATCTAGTCCTACCCTGTTCTGCAGCAGGAAACCTTACATTGTCTGGATTATTTTGGTGCCTCTAGCAAAGAGGAAAATTGCCAAAAAGGAGAAAGAGTTTACTAGGACAAGGCTGCCATGCAGAGGAAGGCAGTGATAGTTCTTAACTTATGACCACAATTCAGCCCAAAATTTTGGTTGCTAAACAAGAGCATAGTTAAGTGAGTTTCGCCACATTTTACTCAGTCCATGACATTTCCTTGCTGTAACAGTGATGTGAAAACTAGGGAAGAACATCTGAAGGCATGTGTAATATTCTAATGTACAGAAGTTATGGTTAAATGTATGGCAGTAAGTGGACTCTGGGCGTGTTTTTCCAAATGCAGTAAGTGAGTTTTAGAAGTGTTGTGTGTGTCTGTGTACATACATTTACAGTACATATAGTAGATAATGTAGCTTTTTGTGTGCCTGTGTGTAATATGTATGTTCACATATGACATATATACATAGGATTAAACAGTATATTTTGGATGTTCAGTTGTAGTAAATAGACAGGGAAATTGTACCTCACTGAGGCCTTTGAGGCGAGGAGAGGCCAGGCACCCTAACACTAACCCTTAATGTGAGTGATTTCAAGTTGGCCATGACCACCCAGTCACATAACCATCCAGTCACATGATCACCCACCAACACTCCCACCCAGTCACATGACTGCAAAACCACTCTCACATGACCACAAAGCCATGCTCACCATCACATGAACATCAAACTACACCCACAAAATAAGCCATGCCCACTGAGTGGTAGTAAAAAAGATTTGTAACCCACCCCTGCCACTGTCCTATATTTTTTGGAGTTACACATTTTAAATGTTTAAGTAGACATAAGTCCCACTAAGCTTGTTTGTGAAAATTATTGTCTGGTGTCGTATTATTGAATGGCTATAGAAGTAGGGGATCAATAGGTAACACAACTTTTGTTCTGGATTTAAAATTCTGCATGTGTGTTTCACTTAATATAAAAATCTTTGTTGGCTCAATGGCTAGAAAGGAGTTAAAATGTTTCTCAGAAATTTGAATAACTCAAGAAATTTAACCATTTTTAAAGGTCAACTTAACTGCATATAACAGAACCCCCTCCCCCAAATTATTAACACAATATGAAATATGCAAATTAATGTTCTGCTGACAACATAAATGTTCTTTTCCAAAAGCTGAAGACATGTATAAGAGACACTTCATAAAATTTAAAATAATTACTGTCAGTTAAATGTTATTTTAACATATTTTTAAATGCTTTGAATATAATTTCCATTAATGACTGCATTATACTAAGTTATGTAGGACGAGAGCAAGCATAGCCTTTTGGAGACATTTATGGGAGATAGACAGGGAAAAAAGTGAACTAGAAGTTTATGATGAATTCAACCTCTTGATTTACATTCCCAGCATCCGAAAAGACACCAATATGACAAGACTGGTTAATCCTGATTAGCTCAATTTCAGGCCTTAAAACTTATATGTGTGCAAGCAGATGTGATTGCCACTACAACCAACTAACCAAAAAAATGATGGCATTTAACCTTCTGAATTTTTTTTTTTTTCTGAACTCAGATTTCAGAAAATGTGTGTTATTTCTCCAAATGATGACATGAAAAACGAGACAGGTGGAATTAAAACAAGAGCTTCTGAAGAGAAAAACAGCTTTTATTTCATCCCTTTCTTCAGAGAGAGATGATCTCCATTTGAATGTTCAATCAGTATATGAACAAATTAAGCATTTCCTGAATTAGTGATTGAAGTTGGTCTGAAGGTTGATGGAAGAAAGAAAGAAAAAACTTAAGTGATTGCTGAAGTGGTAAAACAGTCATATGGCATGCACATGTAATGACTAGAGATAATACACATTGGAATTGGGTGCTTTTTTATTTGGGGAGAAATTGGTGTATTCAGCTTAATAATTAAAAGCAAAAGTCCCCTCTCATAATCTAGATTTGACCTTTGTTCAAGGCTCATACCAAGTCTGATCCACTACCCATATTACCTGCTTCCAAAAAGGAGCAGAACCCCCCCCCCCAGAAAACAGGATAATACCATTTCAATGCAGAAATTATTCAAAATATCATTAAGTTTTGTACCTGATGTTTCTTGAGAAATGTATCTTTTCTTTTATGTACACTGAGAGCATATGAACCAATGGTAAATTCCTTGTGTGTCCAATCATGCTTGGCCAATAAAGAATTCTATTCTATTCTAGAATAGAATAGAATAGAATTTTTATTGGCCAAGTGTGATTGGACACACAAGGAATTTGTCTTGGTGCATATGCTCTCAGCATACATAAAATAAAATATACATTTGTCAAGAATCATGTGGTACAACACTTAATGATTGTCATAGGGGTCAAATAAGCAATGAAGAAGCAATATTAATAAAAATCTTAGGATATAAGCAACAAGTTACAGTCATACAGTCAACATGGGAGGAAATGAGTGAAAGGAATGATGAGAAAAACTAGTAGAATAGAAGTGCAGATTTAGTAGAAAGTCTGACAGTGTTGAGGGAATTATTTGTTTAGTAGAGTGATGGCGTTCGGGAAAAAAACTGTTCTTGTGTCTAGTTGTTTTGGTGTGTAGTGCTCTGTAGCGATGTTTTGAGGGTAGGAGTTGAAACAATTTGTGTCCAGGATGTGAGGGGTCAGTAAATATTTTCCCCGCCCTCTTTTTGACTCTACTCTATTCTATTCCAATATCTTCCCAATAAATATTGAGTTTAAAATTGAGAATGATTAAACCAATCCAATGGCCTTGATACCTCAGGAATCCGGAAGATTTACATTGCATTTTCTTCTGAGAGAGAGAGGGAGGGAGAGAGACACATCCAGATAGACAGACAGAATATGTATATATGTGTATATGTATGTATATGCGTTTCCAACAACTTTTTCATCACAAGCTATTGACAGAAAGTCTATCATTTCTGACGTAATCCTATTATGTCATAGAGGCTTTACAGGAATACAAAGGCAGTTATTGTAAGTCAGCACTTATTTTAATACTTTCAAGTAATTCATTGAATACCAGTGCCATAATCTGATTGTGTTGACAAGTCTCTAGCTGCGATGGGGAACTACACAAAGCAGGCCATGAAACAGTACAAAATAGAAACACATATCAGAACTACTGTGACATGAAAGAGAATTGTTGTGATACAACAAACAAATAAACAGAAACCCCAACAACTGCTGAATAAATATAAGATAGAAGATTGCATGTGTTAGCAATGGTTGCCCTAAATATAGAGTGGTATAGTATAGTACTCAAATAATTGTCTTGGGTTGGTGAAATACTACGTTGGAAACTTAAAAATATTTTAATAAATAATGCATTTCTTTTAGAAGCAGCTAACTAAAAAGAATATTAATTTCTTAAGCCTAAATAGGTTCTTCAGCAGTCACAGTAAAACTGCTAGCAGCTCATAAATGTAAATGATTGATTGATTGATTGATTGATTATTCATTCATTCATTTGACTTCTATGCCGCCCAATCCTGTAAGACTTCAGGGTGACTAAACATTGCAGAACTACGATTACAATCTAAAGAATTGCATTATGCCTCAAGGGTTTTGAAAAATTGCATAATGCACAGAGTTAAGCTGTGGAGAGATGGGGAGTAAAAAATTTAAATAAATAAAGATCTAAGATTTAATTGGATTTGTATGCCGACCCCCTCCGAAGACATGCTCCCCAGTCACATGTCATGGATGTTCTGTGAAATTTGTTGGATATAAAAGATTGAGGAACATCAGCAATATTAAAACTACCCGATGGTTCAAACATGTGGTGCCTATCCTCCACTATTGTCAGATATTCTATGCTTTCCTTGCATTGCATGTTCTGAAACTCATTTTTGCAACTGACTTTGAAGTTTTGTACAACTATCAAAAGTATACTCCAAAATAAATAGTCTCTGAATAAACTTTTCTTTTTTTTAAAAATCCCTGATTTTATCATTAAGAAAAATGTAATAAAATAAAATAAAGCAGGTGATGGTACAGAATTGGGAAGGGAAAATAGGATGAAATGTAGATGCTCAAACCATGCATTCTTCAGGGTCAGAACATTAAAGTGATATCTAGAAAGACTTACTGGTTTAAATGGATTGTGTTTTTATGCCAAGCATCAAGCAAGCTTTAGGTTACATCTATAGAGATGAGATCTTCCTAATTCAGAAAATGTAAAATCCAGGAGCTTGATGCTATCAGAGCAACCTTCTGACACACACTAGTAGTGGGTTCTAAAACCTGTTGCTACCACTTCACACGCGTGCTTGCGCCCATGAACAAATGTGCATTTGTTCATGGGCGCAAGCACGCGTGTGAAGTGGTAGCAACAGGTTTTAGAACCCACTACTAGTGTATTACCTTGCATTACCTTGAATAATACCTTCGGAACCGCCTTCTACCGCACGAATCCCAGTGGCCGATAAGGTCCCACAGAGTTGGCCTTCTCCGGGTCCCGTCGACCAAACAATGTCGTTTGGCGGGCCTCCGGGGAAGAGCCTTCTCTGTGGCCCTCTGGAATCAACTCCCCCCCGGAGATTAGAACGGCCCTCACCCTCCTTGTCTTTCGCAAGTTACTCAAGACACCTATATCACCAGGCATGGGGGAATTAAGACATCTCCCCCAGGCTTTCTTATATTTTATGTTTGGTATGTATGTGCTGTATGGTTTTTTAAATTGTTGGGGGGTTTTATATAATTTATTATTAGATTTGTTCCATTGTTATACTGTTTTTATTATTGTTGTGAGCCGCCCCGAG
This sequence comes from Erythrolamprus reginae, assembly GCF_031021105.1. Lineage (NCBI taxonomy): Eukaryota > Metazoa > Chordata > Lepidosauria > Squamata > Dipsadidae > Erythrolamprus > Erythrolamprus reginae. The sequence goes on along the minus strand of NC_091950.1, from coordinate 170,401,924 downwards.
TCTTCGGAGAGGGGCGGCATACAAATCTAATAAATTGAATTGAATTGAATTGAATTTGATGGGTGGAGCCTCCTGCCACTGCCACTACTGGTTTGCAGAACTGAGCTGAACTGGAAGCAACCCACTGCTGATTCACACACACAGAACTATCTGAAGAACTTTCAAGTATGGCTGGAAACGGCAAAGGCCACTGCTTAATTAGCTGCTGAAGATATTATTTCTCCCACCTACTGAGCCCAATATCCAGGCAATTAAGGGGAAAAATAAGGAACTGGTCTATTATTGACTGCAAAACTCTCAGGAAATGAAAACTCATCAAGACCTTTCACAAATTATGCTTCTTTGATGGCTATTTCTGCTTGCTCATATATTCATCGATCATTCACCTTTAAAAAAAAAATCCTGCCTTTTTTTTCTGCTTGCACTTAGGTAAAAAAGCAGGTTATACAGACAGGCCAAAACATTTCAGTCTTGCAGGATCTATATGTGTGTTTCATTTAAAAAAGATCAAACAAAATTAGGAGAATTAATAAGTATCATACTAGGAAGAGAAGCAGTGGTGAAATCCAATTATTTTTACTACTGGTTCTGTAGGTGTGGCTTGGTGGGCATGGTGTGGCTTGGTGGGCATGGCTTGTAGGCGTGGCAGGGGAAGGATATTATAAAATTTCCATTCCCATCCCACTCTGGGGTCAGCCAGAGGTGGTATTTGAACTACTCAAAATTTCTGCTATCGGTTCTCCAGAACCTGTTGGATTTTACCCCTGGACAGGAGTTAATATTGTACAGAAAGGCGCTGTCCATTTGCATTACCTTGAATAATTCTTTCAATGTATATATCTGTCCTGGTGCTTCTTGACCTCTCAGCGGCTTTCGATACCATCGACCATGGTATCCTTCTGCGCCGGCTGGAGGGGCTGGGAGTGGGAGGCACTGTTCTCCAGTGGTTCTCCTCCTACATCTCCGGTCGGTCGCAGTCGGTGTTAGTGGGGGGGTCAGAGGTCGACCTCGAGGTTACTCCCTTGTGGGGTGCCTCAGGGGTCGGTCCTCTCCCCCCTACTATTCAATATCTACATGAAACCGCTGGGTGAGATCATCCAGGGGCATGGGGTGAAGTATCATCAGTATGCAGATGATACCCAGTTATACATCTCCACTCCATGTCCAGTCAATGAAGCAGTGTAAGTAATGTGCCGGTGCCTGGAGGCTGTTGGGGTCTGGATGGGTGTCAACAGACTCAAGCTCAACCCGGATAAGACGGCGTGGCTGTGGGTTCTGCCTCCCAAGGACAATGCCATCTGTCCATCCATAACCCTGTGGGGGATTATTGACCCCCTCAGAGAGGGTCCGCAATTTGGGCATCCTCCTCGATCCACAGCTCACATTAGAGAAACACCTTTCAGCTGTGGCAAGGGGGGCGTTTGCCCAGGTTCGTCTGGTGCACTAGTTGCGGCCCTATCTGGACCGGGACTCACTGCTCACAGTCACTCATGCCCTCATCACCTCGAGGTTCGACTACTGTAATGCTCTCTACATGGGGCTACTTTTGAAAAGTGTTCAGAAACTTCAGATCGTGCAGAATGCAGCTGCGAGAGCAATCATGGGCTTCCCAAGGTATGCCCATGTTATACTAACACTCCGCAGTCTGCATTGGTTGCCGATCAATTTCCGGTCACAATTCAAAGTGTTGGTTATGACCTATAAAGCCCTTCATGGCATCGGACCAGAATATCTCTGGGACTGCCTTCTGCCGCACAAATCCCAGCGACTGGTTAGGTCCCACAGAGTTGGCCTTCTCTGGGTCCCGTTGACTAAACAATGTCGTTTGGCGGGACCCAGGTGAAGAGCCTTCTCTGTGGTGGCCCAACCCTCTGGAACCAGCTCCCCCCAGATATCAGAGTTGCCCCTACCCTCCTTGCCTTTTGCAAGCTCCTTAAAACACACCTCTGTTGTCAGGCATGGGGGAATTGAAATTTTCCCTTCCCCCTAGGCTTATAGAATTTATACATAGTATGCTTGTATGTATGATTGGTTCTTTAAATTGGGGTTTTTTAGATTATTTTTAATATTAGATTTGTTTACATTGTCTTTTTTATTGTTGTTAGCCGCTCCAAGTCTTGGGAGAGGGGCGGCATACAAATCTAATAAATACAAATACAAATATACGGTGTGGGAAGCTCCACCCCGAAGAATAAAATATTTTGGAAAATATTAAAAAGGCAGAATATTGTATTTTTCCAAAGGGAAAAATGGAGAAACATTCTCTTAAAAACAGAAAGCAAACTCAAACTTTCTTCCGCCCTCCCCTCAGAAGATATTTTGTGCCCATTAAGAAAGATTGGGCCAGCCTATATACAAAACAAAAGACCTTCAGCTTCAGGATGATGGGATTAAAAACAACAGGACATAACAGGATTAATCCACTAAAATTTAGCAGAAGACATGGAGCTCACTACATTGCAAAATTTCCTAAGGGTATTTCAGACATTGCACCTCCCATCCCAAGCAGCATCACTGAAACCTATAAAAATCCATGCACTCATCAAACAAATTGGTCAGCTGCACCAGAAACACAAACCTTGGTGGTTCTGTTCATCAATAAATTGACCTTTCTGTCCAATCAACCTCCAGCCTCCATTTTATTTCCAGCATCTTTTCCCCAGCTTGGAACCAGCTTGGAACCTTCCAACAGTGGGTATAGGACATGTATAATTATCCATTCCAAGCCATGATGAAACCTAAATGATGAAATGTGTAACATGACTTCAGGATATAAGTTCCACTCATTGGTGCTTGTGTCATGATATCCCAGGGTGAACATCATGCCCAATGGTCATTAGGTCACTTGCCTTCCCTACAGACACTATGGAAACATCAGTTATTTGATAATCTATTCTTGTATGATGGACATTTATTCAAGAATTGAAATACCTTCCACCCTAATTTCTCTAATTCCACAATAACCTATCATAAGGCCAAGCAACCATACTATTTTATTGATATATAAAAAAACCCACTATAACCTCAATGGCTACAATAACAACTTAAAAATTGATCTGATAATGAAATAACTCTAAATTGGGACCACCATGTAAGGTGCATCTCAGAGGGCAAAATAATTTTTTTACAAAAAATAGTTGGACAGATAGAATAGAATAGAATAGAATTTTTTATTGGCCAAGTGTGATTGGACACACAAGGAATTTGTCTTGGTGCATATGTTCTCAGATGTAGTTATTCTCATGTAAACTCCATGAGCCAACCTTATATTTTCTGGAACCTTGATTTACCAGTTTGTGTTTGAAGTTAGATGTTTAACATGTATAATTTTCATTATCAACTGAAGCCATCCCTTTTGAAGAGAATTGCAGTATTTAGGAATATTGCTGCAAATTTAGAATGAAAGCACTATATACCATTAGAATATTTGTGGTAGTGACAAATTGATAGTTTTCAGATCAACAGTGGACTTGATATGCAAATCTTGATCTTTTTTCCCTAGCTTTTCATAGCTAGAAGCATCCTTGGCTAAAATTAATGTAAATTCACAGACTCATCGAATAGTGTTGCCTCTTTTTTTTCCTTCTTATTTTCCTGTGTGTATGCTCCATGGATGTGAGGAAATTAGAATGGATGAGATAGAGGAAAAGACCTGTTCAGGGGGTAACAATCCACAGCGTTCCTGCAATTTTGAAGGTAGTACAGTATATGCAATAGATTCTATTCCATTCAGTAAAACTTACAAGTGTAGGCTTATTCTGTTAAGCACTAACAGCTCTCTGGTTGTGAATTTCCCTGATAACCCTTAAAAGAGAGTGGGATTAAAAAGTGATTTGAGAACAATTCTCAAAGCATTACGTGATAGTGTAAATAAATGAAATGTTATTTTGTAGTGAAAAATGAGTCACCGTAAGAAAAGCAGAAACGTGAAAAGTTTTGCTAAATGAACAATGTGGCCAGCGCATTTCCAATAATTATTGCAACTTAAAGGAAACATGCAGGCATTTCAAGAGCATGCAGTTTTGTGAAAGGGACTGAGAAACCATACTTAAGTCTTATGATTCCTATGTATCTACTCTAGCTATCGAATCACAAAACTTAAAATTCTATGTGTACATGTTGTGTATTTGAGAGTCGATTTGGTGAACAGGCTAAAGATGTGAACTAGAAGTAGAGAATGAATTCTGGTTCTCCCTCAGTGAGTTTGATCTTCAGAGCTAGCTTGATCTTGGTCTAGTGGTTAAGGCACCAGGCTAGAAAGTGGAAAACAGTGAGTTCAAATCCCAATATACATCCATGAAAGTTAGCTGGGTGACTTGATTATTCTCTTTCACTCCAATTCATCTCATAGGGTACAATACACAGGTTATTGGGACAACAGGAGGAGCAAGGTTTGTTGGACATAATTGCTGTCTTGAGTTATGTAATTGGCAACTTCCACTTATGTCCCAATATTTAGTATATCCAGGTTGGCTTGAATTTTGTAGGTCTGAATATACTGAATTTTGTGGCATGAGTGGAGGTCACCAATTATATTTCAGGTAATGATGAATAAAATACAATGTTAAAAAAAGAGCTAGAAATTATTCCATTTTAGATATTATGGGTTTTATGGGTTCATTAATCAAATGTATTTGGTGTTTTAATTAAGGTAAGGTCACCTTCATGTCACTCCTGATTCCAGAGGACTCCATGAATACAACCATGCAGTTCCTCAGCAGTAGTTGTTGTGGTTCATCGACTGCCAGCGGTGATGGCAGTTCAGTCAGATGAATTGGAGGAGATGGAGGGGGTGCCTGGGTTACCACTGGAGACGGTGGAAGGCTCTGAGGAGCAGGAGGTCTCAGAACCAGATGCAAAGCAGGGCCGATCTACTCACACTTAGGTGGGAGAGACAGATGTTTTCAAGGCCTAAGATGAGTGAGAGGGGGAACAGCTGGTCTCTGTCCCAGATGAGCGTATGCACAGAGAAGTACGGAGAACACAGGACTGACGGCCAGCTGTCCAGGAAAAGAAAGAGACCTTAACAAGCCACTCCCTGGCTAGGATATAAGGAGGATGGGTAAGGGAGGCGTGGTAGTAGGAGACATAGGTTCATTATCTAGAAGAGTTCCCTATGGCTGATTCTTTGCCAGGATTTCCTTGCCACTAACCAGGTTGGTCAGGACTCTTTGTGTTGGGATTGCAGTGCTAATTGAAGCTTCCTGCATCAAACTCAGAGACTGCTACAGCTTGTGAATCATCTAAGGATGTGTGACCTGCACCTTTTCAGTGAATGCTGTGTATTCCCGCTTTTCTAAATAAAAAGGGGTTTCTTCTCAGAAATAGGCTGTTGAGTGGGACTTGTAAAGGCTGGGTCAGAACAGCAGTATGGAAGTTTTTGGTCATTGCTTTCTTCCAATATCTTTAGGGAGACTCTCAAGAGACTTTCTTTCAATATTTTTATCTTCCCAGAATAACCTATAAGTTTGGTATATCAGCTTGAAACACCCCCCATCCTAACTCTGTTTAGCTTCCAAACCCAAGCCAAATCACCCAAGTGAACCTGTCTGAAGGGAAGCTATTTTCATGAGAATTGAAAAGAGAAAATAACATTTGTGTTCTACACTATTCTTACAGTATATTAAAAAGTTTAAGTTTATATGAAGATTGCATTTCCTAACTCTTCTACATGAGTGCCTTATTCCACCACCACCCCCAAACTCAAAATATTAATAGGATAAACTCATTGACCTGAATATGTTGCCCAGAGGGATTTTGCTTCCTCAGATTTTCCCTCTCAAGGTTGTGACAGAACTCTGACTTGAAAAGAAGAAATCTGACACTGGACCTTCCCTCCCACTTTTTCACCAATATTTTAGCTCCAGAGAGTCACAAATGAATCGTGTTAAGGGTGAATTGTAGGTTGGCTAGGAGATGAGAGGAATCCTCATTACCCTCTTTTCTAAAAAAACCAATGTAGGAGGATGGAAGATGGCATTATAATTAGACTAGTTCAAGATCAAAGGAAAATATGTACAGTGGTCCCTCGATCATCGCGAGGGTTCCGTTCCAGGACCCCTCGCGATGATCGATTTTTCGCGAAGTAGCGGTGCGGAAGTAAAAACACCATCTGCGCATGCGCAGATGGTGTTTTTACTTCCACCGCAGCAGCGAGGAGCCGAAGATTGGGGTTTCCCCGCCGCCTCGCTGCTGCCGCTTATCCGCGCGCGCGCCGCCGGGGCTTCCCCCACCCACCCGGTTAGTGTTGTTGCTTCCCAGCTGGGAAGCGGGCCTCGCGCGCGCGCCGCAGGGGCTTTCCCCACCCACCCGGTTAGTGTTGTTGCTTCCCAGCTGGGAAGCGGGCCTCGCGCGCGCGCCGCAGGGGCTTCCCCCACCCACCCGGTTAGTGTTGTTGCTTCCCAGCTGGGAAGCGGGCCTCGCGCGCGCGCCGCCGGGGCTTCCCCCACCCACCCGGTTGGTGTTGTTGCTTCCCAGCTGGGAAGCGGGCCCCGCGCGCGCGCCCACGCCTTTGCTCGCGCCACTTACCGGGGCAAGAGGGGGAAGACCCAGGGGAAGCCGCTCAGCCCGGTGGGGAAACTCCACCATCTACGCATGCGTGGCCATAGGAAAAAAGGCCACGCATGCGCAGATGGTGTTGTTTACTTCCGGGTTGAAAACTCGCGATATAGCGTTTAGCGAACATCGAGATCGCGAAACTCGAGGGATCACTGTACAGCGCGCTCTTTATTTTTGGTGAAAAATATGAATTTGAGATTCTGAAGTAGAATAATAGGGTTGCTCTGTAAGGTTCTAGGTCAGTTATCTTTTAAGGTATCCTTTAAGATTTTTTTAAAAATTGGTTTAATGAGTCTGATAAACAATTATACCCCTGAGTTATGACTTATTATGATGAATTGTGTAGGTCAGGAAATGCCTTACAAAGACTTTGGGTCAATCTGCCAATCTTTCTCAGCCCAAGCTATATCACAATGTTATTGTGAAGAAAAAAATGAGGAAAGAATGCCATGTGGTCTGCTCCTTGAGAAAAGGCAGGTTACAAAGCTATTAGAATAAATTAGTATACTACTAAATGTCTGTCTGTTTGTAACCTTCAATTGGGCAGAACCATATCACAGGGCAGCAATTTTTGAACCAAGTACTTCAAATGGGCTAACCTACAGAATGCATCCAAAATCCAGAACTCATTATTCCTAGGGGAATAAATTTGGGGGGGGGGGGGATTGCCACTTCAGTACTGCTACAGTGTCTCGGTCAGTTGCAATCACATGATCATAATTTCCAATGCTGTCTGACAGCTTCTAAGCAGAGAAATCAGTGGGGAATTTGCAAATCCAAGGTCAGCACCCAGGCCTTGGTGCAAAGTGGGCAGAAGTGTGCAGGGTTGTGAAGAGTTCATTGAAAAATATGATGAGGGACAGAAAAGTTGTTTGAGAATGGAGCACATATTAGGGAGGGTGGCATAAGGGTATTTTGTGGGTTGGGGAAGGAGTGTGTATGTGTGCACACTGTGAGCATAGAGAAACTAGAGGAGGGTGCACAGGTGAGAGAGACTTGTGATCCTCCCTGCAAACAATGTCAGGGGGAAGCTAGCAGAAAGTAAGAAATCACTCTCTACTGCTATTTTGCCTGCCTTGGTCATTCTCTTCATGTATATATGTATCATTAGTGGTATTCACTTATCTTCACTACCAGTTCGGACATGGGAGCATGCACATGCAGTTCACTCGTGCATGGTATATCTGCACATGTACACGCACAGAACGTTCATGATGACGTCCAGATGGGTGGCTGGAGCCTCTCACCATCACCGCCACCAGTTCATCTGAACCAGTGCAAACTGGTAGAATACCACCACTGGTATGTATGTATGTGTATATGTATGTATGTATGTATGTATGTATGTATGTATGTATGTATGAGTCTACGGAGAAGGGCGGCATACAAATCTAATAAATAATAATAATAATAATAATAATAATAATAATAATAATAATAATAATAAAAAAAAAAAATGAGGATAAGATGTGCTTTCTGTTTGGTCTTGTCAATGAACTGCTAGCCCCAAAGCTTTGGGGCTTGAATCTGGAGATGTCCAAATTTTTATGCTTTTGGGATACATTAAAAATGTATAGTTAAGATTTTTGATAACATAACAGTTGTTAATGGGTCTTTAGATTTCGTATATTTTTGTTCTTTTGATTTGTTTTCACAGTGATGAAAATTATTGATTCTGTTTTTATTTTCTTTCTCTGTGTATTTGTGTATATTCATGTTTTTTGCCAGCTGGTTTTACTTCATGGTTTTATGAAGGCAGTTGGTAAAATTCTTGATATTGCCACAGGCAAGCATATCTAATAATGCTTTGAGAAAGACAAAAACAAAATCCACCTTTTTAGAGTTAATTTTCATGTCACATTTAATGCCTTCCTCAGACCAAATGTTTCTAAATTAACACTTCTGTATAGTTTGCAATAGTTAACTGGTTTAATGGTGTAATAAATAAGTTTATCTCAAAGTTATAAACTTAATTCAAGTTTAATACATGCATGAATAGACTCATTAGAAAGAGGCCATCCGGAGGAGCATCAAAATATTGAGTTTGAACACAAACCAAATCTAACTCCAAGGAAGCTTTTGACAAAGTAGTCAAGTGGTTCAATTTGTTCCTTTAATTTCAGCCACTTTTGAATACAGCTGATCCCCCTCTACCATTTTCTTCAACATGCTGTAACATAATTATTCTATCAGTTGGCTCTCAGCATAGCCAAACTCTCTGACTCTCTGTGTTTTGCTGCTCTTCAGATTATTCTGCATTCAGGAAGTCTAAGTGAAGAAAATTGTTTTTTTGGTTCAGGGGCTGCTGGGTTCAAGGCAACAGTTGAGTGGGAGGGCCTGACAAGGAACAGTTTATGTATGCTTTCTCCTTGCCTTATCTATGCTCAAGAGTGTGCTTCAATCCAGGAGATATTAGAAATGCCTCCTAGAAGATTTAAGCCATCTAATGCTCAGTTGAACCAATGGGCTACAAAGTTTGCATTTTTGTAGCTCCAAAAAGAAATAACTTGCATGGCTATAGTAACTAGATGTTTGGCTTAATGTTTGGCTTATGAAGTTTTTACAATGTTTAAATCAGAATACTTTTTTATTCAAAATATTTTCAGGGGGACAAGAAGCCTATTAAATTTGGAAAGACACATTAATTGAAATATTTTGAAAAGAAAACCCAACAAATTGGATTTGATCTATAATCTGTAGATAAGTTTAACCTTCTTTAATTCCAGGATATTGTCAATATATTATCTTAGGTACAGAAATTTTATTTAATATCTATCACATTTTGTTCATAATAATTTGAATTTCTAGTGAACAGATCATAGAATCAGAGAAGACTCTTGTTATTCACTAGGCTCATATTTCTTTGTTCCTCATTGTATTAGTGACTAAGTATTTCTGGTTTTGAAAAGGGAAATATTTTTTTCCTTTATTTTATAAACAATGTTAAATCAGTGTTGAGTTTTGATTATATACCTGATACTTGGTACTGATTCTTATAGGACCATATAACTAGACATTCTTTGGGATGAACTGTCCTGAAAATAGTCCTTCAAGGCTTCCAACAGTGTATTCATTGCTTCTGTAATCAAGTCCATCTTCTTCCTTCCACCTTTCCCAACTTTATAGACTTTCCATAGATTTCCTAGACTGAGCTGTGTTTTCACATAATGTTCTCAAAATATGATAATTTGACTTTGGTCATTTGGGCCTTGAGAGCAAAGGCTGGATTGATTTGACCAATGATTCACTTGTTTTTGTGATGATACCTGGTATTCTCAAGAGCTCTATCCCAGCATCAAAGTTCAAAACTGCCAATACAGTTTTTATCATAATTCTTCAAAGTCCAAATGTTCATTGATTCTATTAGAGGCTATTTCAGGTATTGTATCATATAAATGTTTTTGACAGTGAAGATGGGAAAGTTTGCTTTCCAGACATCTCTTATTTTTCTTAAGGTAACCTCTATCTCTCTTTTTTTTAAAAAGCAAAGATGAAAATATGATTTTTATGCCAAGGCTAGAAGGATTGAGAGAATTAAATATAGTTAAGTCTGATGTAACCTACTATTCTCATTCCCATTTTTTCCATGAAAAAGGAAAAAAAAGCTGTTGAAATTCTAAAATCTTGTCCCCCAATTTAAGTGGCATTAATTTGTTTGCCAACTGTCTGCAAATAGATACTGGAGGGATAGTGGTTATCCATCCTTGGTTTATAATATGAGATGAATATAACATGGATACATTTTTATTTTAGAATTCACACACACAAAAATGGATCACAATATAGACCTAATAGAAATAGCTCAGCATATGGTAGTAAATTCCATTTTCTAGTAGTTTTCTTTTTGTAACTAAGAAACTTTTAGGTGAAAGTGGTTGCCTAAGTAGAGGAGCTGAGCTTTTAATATATCAAAGACTCATCTTTCTTTTCATCTTCTTACCTCACTAATCCTAAGCCACTGAAGATGAAATTGTAGTTCTGGGAAAATATTTTTGAATAAAAGTGGATCCAGGAAAATACAGAATGAGCTTTGGTCAACATAAATATTGCATACTGTATTTTTTTTTCTAAATAAAATAAAATAACTGGGTTTCTGGGATGCATAAACTTAATATTAAAAGAAACCAACATGTGAATATACTATTGGAGCAAATTAAATGACAACACAAATTAAAAATAAAGGCTTTTAAAAATAGGAACTAAAAGGTACAAGATTAAAAAAAATGATGTCCTTTATGTAAAATAAGAAACTGAGGGCTTACATATTAAGCCCTCCTTCTGAACTGACTGTCAGGAGAACAGGCAATATCCTGTTTTGCAATTGGATAGAAATTAAAATGCAACTCAATGTCTCCTGCTTTTTGTTTGCTGTTTGAAGACCTTGGGTAGCTGCCAGCTCCAGGCAAAAAGCTCCCTATCTTGGTGCATAATTTGGGTTAGGAAGACGCGGCATGTACAAATGAGACCTTGATGGGACTTTTATATAAACACAAATGGAATGTTACTTTCTGTGTAATGAGGCTGGAAGACAAGGTTGTATTTAGCTCCCTGTTGTTAGGCTATGGATTACACGCTTTGTATGGCTCAGAATCGAAATAATCTCTTCCTAGGTCTTCTGTTTTTTTCAGTAGAAACATAGCCAGGAAACATGAGCCAAAGCGACTATATATGCAGGTGGCTTACTTTTTATATTAAAATTATAACCAGTTCTTTATTTTAAAAAGCATGAATCTAGTGTACTAGATAGACAGACAGACAGACAGGCAGGCAGGCAGGCAGACAGATAGATTATAGATAGATAGATAGATAGATAGATAGATAGATAGATAGACAGACAGACAGACAGACAGACAGACAGACAGACAGACAGACAGACAGACATAGAAAGATGTGTGTGTGCGTGTGCCTACATATCAGCACATATTTTATTTTTGCGATAAACACTATCATTTAAAGTACAGGAAAAAAGTTAAGAAATGGTGAGCAAGACATTAAAAACATGAATTACGAGTAAAAGAAAGGTCAATAAATCTAATTTACACTTGCTGCATTTATATCTCTCCATATTCTTTTATTTGTGAAAATTGTTACTTTTACCACAGAACCAGCCTGATGTAGTGGGTGAAGGTGCTGGCTAGAAACAAGGAGATGGTGAGTTCTTAGACATGAAGGCAGTCTGGGTGGCCTTGGGCAAATCTATCTCTTTCAACCTAACTCACCTCAGAGGGTTGTTATTGTGGGGAAAATAGGAGGAAGAAGGTTGGTTGGACATGTTTGCTGCCTTTAGCGATTTTTAAAAAAATAGTAAAGTTGGGATATAAATAAAATAATAAATGATAATATCTACACACTGATTTACCGTTGACATGTCTTTTTAAGCTCTCCTTTTGAAGATATCATCAACTCATGCCAACCCCAACTAGTTTGAACTTCCCCTTCCTTTCAACCATTTCATATAGCCTACATATGTTAAAAATATAACCAGTTCTTATATTTTAAGACTAAGCCTTCTTTTTTGGGATAAGCAACAGAAAGGAGTAAGAAGTAGTGAGCAGGAAATTAAAGGCATTAAATAAGAGTAAAAAAAGATTGACGTGTTCCTACTTCTTTAATATCTTTCCATGTCCTTCTATCTTTGCAAGTTATTGTTACTTGCACCATATCCAAGCTCCAATTCATACATTGCCATGTCTTCTTAAGCTCTCATCAACTTCATCCAGCCCCAACTTTTTTGGATTTCCTCTTCCTTTGAATCCTTTCATAACTCCAACACTCCGCAGTCTGCATTGGTTGCCGATCAGTTTCCGGTCACAATTCAAAGTGTTGGTTATGACCTATAAAGCCCTTCATGGCACTGGGCCAGATTACCTCAGGGACCGCCTTCTGCTGCACGAATCCCAGCGACCAGTTAGGTCCCACAGAGTGAGTCTTCTCCGGGTCCCGTCAACCAAACAATGTCGCTTGGCAGGACCCAGAGGAAGAGCCTTCTCTGTGGCGGCCCCGACCCTCTGGAACCAACTCCCCCCAGAGATTAGAATTGCCCCCACCCTCCTTGCCTTTCGTAAGCTGCTTAAAACCCACCTCTGCCACCAGGCATGGGAGAACTAAGATACACTTTCCCCCTAGGCCTTTACAATTTATGTATGGTATGTTTGTATGTATGGTTGGTTTTTATATAATGGGTTTTTAACTGGTTTTTTTAGTATTGGATATTGTACTGTTTTACTGCTGTTGTTAGCCGCCCCGAGTCTGCGGAGAGGGGCGGCATACAAATCCAATAAATAATAATAATAATAATAATAATAATAATAATAATAATAATAATAATAATAATAATAATAAATATATCCTACATACAATATATCCGTTTTGCAGTTAGTCTGCAAATGACTTTTGTCAATCATTCTCTCCAATAAGAGTCAGATTAGCCACCTCAATGTGCTTTTACATCTACACACTGGTTACTCAATGATTGCACTCAGCAGTCATGGGGGAATGAAGATACTGTATATCTATCTCTTAACTACTCCATTCCCACTTCATGCAAGTTATTTTTTGGTCTTCCTGACATACCTACCTTCACTATAACAAAGTTGGGAGAAGAGACAAAAATTCACTCCTTGCATCCAATCACATTATCCACACCCTTTCTCTCAGCATCTGCACATTTTAAAAAATTCTCCATCCTTTTCCCCATCTTTAATAAATGGGTTGCCAAGGAAACCATTTACTTGCTGCATTTTTGTTTCCTTGTTTTTGACATTTCCTTATGACTTGAATACACAAACACACACACACACACACACACACATCCCTGCATATCCCCATCATCACCGTGCACATTTTTGATACATGTTTGCAAAAATGCATTATATGTATGTATTTTGCAAAAATACATGAAACCAATAAGAGAATATCATGCTTTTTACTTTGTTGTTGAGTCATTCACAATATGCAGTACTCTGCATGTTATTTACGCATGTAGTGCTTTGGCTCATGCATAAAATATTCCATTATTCAAGTATACTCACTTGATCATATGTGTTCTCTAAATCACCAAATGTACAATTAACCTTCCTTCTCACACTCATAGATTTTTAATGACCTGCTGAAGAGCAAAGATTTGATCAATGCACCCCATGCCTGGCATAAAGACTTCATATTTTTTTGCAGCAATCATTCTCCTACACGTCTTTTAATTCATATATAGCCTATTTTGTATTTTCATTCCACTAAACACATTTTTGTAGTCTGAATTATGTTAAGTCCCCACTTTGCCCAGGCTCTTTGTAATGTAATTCTTTTTACTTTGTTCCAGGTAGCTTCCACCTCTCTTTACTTTACATCCATTCTTTCCATTCATTTTGGAAGATAATTCTTTAAGAATTTTATCTATTCTTTTGCTATTATCCTGGTATGAATGAATAGACATGTTTAAATAATGTACTTAAAAAAGCATTTTCTCTAAGCGGATATTCACTAAACAGTTGCAATTCTTATTCCTTTTTTAGGCTCCAAAAAGACCTATCACTTTTTTTTTTCAGCTGTCACTTCATTTCTATCCAACATAACGTTTTCTCCCCCTGGAATGCATTTTATTCAGAATACTGCAAAATGTTCCTAAAGAGGCTATTTCCCTGGTTCAGAATAATACCGTTGGAAGGGATCTTGGAGGTGTTCTAGTTCAGTGGTCACCAACCCGTGGTCTTTAGACCACTGGTGGTCCATAAGAAAATTTTGGTAGCCCACATAAAATTTATTTTCATTTTTTATGTTGCACTAAATGCTATTTACCTTTTTCAAAAAATCATATTGGTGGTCTGTTGAATTTAAAATGATGAATTTAGTAGCCCCCGAGGTCCAAAAGATGGATGATCCATGGTCTAGTTTAGGGGTAGGCAAAGTTGGTTCTTCTATGACATGTGGATTTCAACTCCTAGAATTCCTGAGCTAGCATGATTGGCACAGGAATTCTGGGAGTTAAGTCCACAAGTCATAAAGAACCAATTTTGCTTATCCCTGCAGTTCAACCCCTGCAGTAGATCCTAAGCCAGAGGTCTCCAACCTTTGTGGCTTTGTAGTAGGGGAGGAGAGGGGAATTGGGCATATGAGTGGCAGGCTGGCACACATGGCACATCTCAACTTTCATGGGCAACAAGTCAGCGGATACATGTGTGAGTGCCCACTGGTTCACTGTTTGCACAAAGTTGAGCTATGTGCACTGACACATGCTCCAGCCAGCTACTCATGCAGCCCAATTCCAAGTAGGCCGTGGCCCAGTAGTGGGCCACAGCTTTGGAGTTGGGGAATCCTTCCCTAGGCCATTACAGATAAGTGGCTGTCCATGCTTTTCTTAAAATTCCCCAGTGTTGGAGCATCATCATCATTCCATTGGCTAATTGTTCTCATGGTTAGGAAATTTCTCTTTATTTTTAGATTACTTATCTCCTTGATTAGTTTTCATCCATTATTTCTCATCTTGCCTTCTGGTGTATTGGCTATTTTGGCTTACAGTGTTGACTCATATTTAAATGATTGTCCACTTGGATTTCAAGATCCCACTTACAATTACTGTTATTGATCCAGTTTTCACCTAATTTGAACCTGTACATTTTGTTTTTATTGCCTAAGAACAAGAGCTTACTTTTTTCTACACTGAATTTCATGTTGTTGGATAGGTCCAAGTGTTCATATCTGTTGAGCATCTTGGGCCTACCTTCTGGGGTGTGGGCTGCATCTTGGGCCTACCTTCTGGGGTGTGGGCTATTGCTGCCAGTTTTGTATCATCTGCAAATTTGATTCTTGATGATTGATTGATTGATGATTGGTTCTTCTATTATCACACCACAGTAAAACATGCAGTCAGAAATACAAGGTATTTTGCTTTCATATAATCCTTACAACCAAAATTACACAATCCATACTTTCTAACATTCTATAGATATATCTATTATTATTATTATTATTATTATTATTATTATTATTATTATTATTTATAATTAAAACCACAGTTTGCTTTCTTGCATGCATCTCTTGCATGAATTTACCAACTTCACAATTTCTATTTCAGGTCTTTCCCCTTTAGTTTCACAGAAAAATAATATATCCATGCTCTTTATCACTTGTTCCTCTAACCCTAAAAGTTATGGTCTTGCATATTCTTTGCTTATCTTGAGACAGGTGCAGAAATATTGACCTCTGCCACCTACTGTGGCATTAGTCAATTAAGAATTTCATTAGCATTTTTGTTTGCTTTTATTTATTTATAAACTGCCTCATTTCAGAGGCAGTTTATAAATAAATAAGTAGGATATTTGTAAGTAGGAGACAAACCACCCCCCAAGATTGAGCCAAGAGCTTAATTACTCTCATGCTATATTCAACAATTCGTATTAATAATACAACCACTATCCCATTGTTAGGGGGCATACTTTGTCCAATGTGCCTCAAGCACAATCAAAGTTAAATTTTATCCCCAGCATGTTCATATTGGTGGGCAGGCAACTTAGACACTACTTTCCAAGCCAACATACTGTTGTATGCATCTCACCATATAGTAGGAGGTACCTCCAATGCTATATAGACAGATCTTCTGTAATCATGTGGAAAAATAGATGCCATTTTTTCCTCTTTACCCAGTATCAGCCCCTTGGAAACTGGGGTCCTGTGTAATTTCTCCTGTTGTGAACATATGTAAAATAAAAGTGCTGTAGTGGGTTCTGGAGGATTGTGAGCTTGGAAGTGGCTGATTTTTGAAATAGTTTTCAGTGGACCTTGATTATCCTGGCAGGAGACATCCATCCGCTCAGTAGCCAATGCATTGTTCCTTGGGTTAATTACAAGAGCTTGAACTATATTGCCATGGCATATTTGTCAGACCCATATTAACTCCATCAAGCAACATTCTTCAAATGTTTCTGTTTCTTTTTAAAGATCAGAACACACGTGACTTCTTCAATAATTCTTATCACACTCTGATGCCTTTCATCTCTCTTCATTGGACATCCCATATCATTATTGATCAATGGGCTTTTTTCCCCTTGTAAAGATGGCAGAAATATCTCATAATTGAAGATTTATAGCAGAGTGTCATATTTTATGTCTCTTTCTATTCCATGCAACTTTTTCATTCTCTTCCATTGTTTGCTGCTGATATTTACATATGCTGAAATTTGATTCCTGACTGGACTGAAGAATAAAAATATCTGAGTGTGTCAAGCACCATGTAACTCATTTTTCCCCGCATACAGCAGATTGCAGCATCTCACACAGTGACTTTCTTGAAACTGCCTTAAATTCACAGTACAGTGATACCTTGTCTTACAAACTTAATTGGTTCCGGGATGAGGTTCTTAAGGTGAAAAGTTTGTAAGACGAAACAATGTTTCCCCTAGGAATCAAGGGAAAAGCGATTAATGCGTGCAAGCCCAAAATTCACCCCTTTTGCCAGCTGAAGCGCCCGTTTTTGCACAGCTGGAATTCCCCTGAGGCTCCACTCCATGGGAAACCCCACCTCTGGACTTCTGTGTTTTTTCAATGCTGCAGGGGATTCCCAGCAAGAGAATCCCAGCATTGCAAAAACGAGTGCTTCGCTGGCAATGGAAATCTGGAGGTGGGGTTTCCCAGCAAGGGGAGCCTCAGTGAAATTGCAGCATCACAAAAATGCCGAAATCCTCAAAACCCCACCTCTGGACCTCTGTGTTTTTGTGATGCTGCAATTTCACTGAGGCTCCCCTCGCTGGGAAACCCCATCTCCGGACTTCCGTTGCCAGCGAAGCACACATTTTTGTGCTGCTGGGATTCCCCTGCAACATCACAAAAACACGGAAGTCTAGAGGTGGGGTTTCCCATGGATGGGAGCCTCAGGGGAATCCCAGCAGCGCAAAAACGGGCACTTCGATGGCAATGGAAGTCCGGAGGTGGGGCATCCCAGCAGTGGCAGTGGGTTTGTAAGGTGAAAATAGTTTGTAAGACGAGGCAAAAAAATCTTAAACCCCGGGTTTGTATCTCGAAAAGTTTGTATGACGAGGCGTTTGTAAGGCGAGGTATCACTGTACAAAAGGATAGGATGAATATTTTTTATTTATTAGATTTGTATGCCGCCCCTCTCCAAAGACTCAGAGCGGCTCACAACAAGAATACAAAATACAAATCCAATGATTAAAACAGCAAAACAGTTAAAAACCCTTGATTAAGAAACACTTATACACCCCAAACAAACCATACATAAAATGGACCGGCCGAGGGGAATCAATTTCCCCATGCCTGGCGGTAAAGGTGGGTTTTTAGGAGTTGGCGAAAGGCAAGGAGGGTGGGGGCAGTCCTAATCTCTGGGGGGAGTTGATTCCAGAGGGTAGGGGCCACCACATAGAAGGCTCTTCCCTTGGGTCCTGCCAGATGGCATTGTTTTGTCGATGGGACCCAGAGAAGGCCAACTCTGTGGGACCTAACCAGTGTTCCCTCTAATTTTTTTTCGGTGTGAGCAGAAAAGTATAATGTCTGAGCGGCACATTTCCATGCCTGGGCATGGATCGGTTAGAAACAAAAGGGGATCACATGACCTCAGGACACACAGCAATGGTCATAAAAATGAAACGGCAGCAAAGTTTTGATCCTCCGACCATCGGGCTGCTATGAAGGTCCTAAGTGTGAAAAAGGGGCATAAGTCACTTTTTCCAGGGCCATTGTGACTTTGAACGGTCAGTAAATGAACCAATGGAGGCCAATGTTTCTATTTCCTGAGTAAGATGGTTATTGAGTTCTGCCTCACTTTACCAACTTTCTTGCCACAGTCGTTAAATGAATCCCTGCAGCTGCTTGAACATCCCAAAAGATGTTCACATAACCCTGGAACATGGCCACCATCATAACTAACTTGTGAAGTGCCCAAAGTTTGATCCAATAACCCCTTTATTTTTCTAACAAAATCCTTTCTTCCTAGAAGGAAGAATAGAAAGAATGAAATGGAAAAAGGGATTAAAAGGGATACAAAAAAAGAGAAAAGGGTTTGGTTCAAAGTTCTGCTCAGATTGAAGAAATTGGAGTTTGAGAAGGGTTTATTAAGCTTGGAGTATTGTTTTGTTTGCTCTTTTTTAACTTCTATTTTTCTATTTAGATATATAAATTTAGGAATTGCTGATCTGTTTTAATAAAATTAGAAGTATTGATTATAATAAGATATGCAGTAGGTGATACTGATTTGGATTAATGCATAAATGGAATTGAATTTAGCACTTTGGCATACTGGTTAATAAGTTAGAAGTATAATTGGTGTTGTACTTTTTGAAGGAACATTAAGGAAGGAATTTAACTAAAAGAAAATGTATGTAACTGGATGACAAAATTAGAAAAAAAACCTTTTGCAACTTTTGGGATGATTGATATTAGTTACTAAGAAAATACTGCATTTTATTCATGGAAAATTAGATGGTACATTGTATTGTTTGAATGTATGTTGAAAGGAAAAAAAATTACCTCCCCCCCAAAAAGTCCTTCCATCCTCTTTCCCTCCATTCATTTCATTCTTCCTCCTTCCTCCCTCCATTTCTCCTTCCTTCCTTCCTTCCTTCCTTCCTTCCTTCCTTCCTCTCCACTTCTCTTTCCTTTTTCTTTCTCTCTCTCCTTTCCCTCTCTCATTCTCTCCTTCCAGGTCTCTCTCATTCCTGCGTCCTCTCCCTCTCTCCCCCCTTCACTCTCTCATTTGTTTATCTCTCCTCCCTTGTGTGTCCAATCACACTTGGCCAATAAAGAAATAAAGGATCGTCCCGGAGCAGATTACATTGGCTCCAAAATGGGGGGAGGGAGACCTGGCCATGTTGCAGGGAAACGGGGTGGGGAAGAGACGTGCTGCCAGGCACTCGGCTCCAGCCCCTCCCGCCTTTTCATCCTCCCTCTCCGAAGCTTCATCCTCCCTCTCCAACCCCCAGCCCCCTCTCCGAAGTTTCACAACTCCTCCCATTGTCTCAGCACTCACAATGGACAGCTTGCATCTCTTTTGACTGCCGGATTCTCCATTTCAAAATGCTGGGGGGGGGGGGAATCTTCCAGGCCCTGCTTTAAACCCCCTCAGGAGGCTTTTGAGATTCCCTCACAGTGATCGGGTGGTTGCTGTCAGCAGCGGCCCCGACATCAAGCCCAGGGCCGGCTTTGCTGGCCGTTGCAGGTCTTGAGGTCAGAGGGCCCCTGCTGCCCTGACCGCCATGCTTGCCTTGTGCCATGCGGGGGGGTGGCATGCAAGCCCCTTGCTTCCACCACCCCCTCTTCCACCGCCCTGCTGCCTGAGCCCATTTACAAGGGGCTGGTGGAAGACCCGATGTCGCTTTTGCTAAAGGTAGGGGGGGGGGGAAAGAGTAAAAGCAACATCGGATCTTCCACCAGCCCCTTGTAAACAGGCTCAGGCAGCAGGGCGGTGGAAGAGGAGGCGGTGGAGGCAAGGGGCTTGCACGCCCCCCCTGTGGCACAGGGGCCCGCTGACGTAAAGGCCGCCCGGGGAAGCGGCATGCAGCAACAGAACCGTTGAAGCCGGGCGGGGCTTAGAGCCCACAGGGCACCGGCTCCATTGCGCTGGCATGGAAAACTCTGGGCTGAGCTTGATTTTTCCCTGCGCCCCAGCGTGCTGCACACATTAGAGGGAACATTGGATCTAACCGGTTGCTGGGATTCGTGCGGCAGAAGACAGTCCTGAAGGTATTCTGGTCCGATGCCTTGAAGGGCTTTATAGGTCATAATCAACACTTTGAATTGTGACTGGAAACTAATCGGCAACCAATGCAGAGTGTTGATGTGACATGGACATATCTGGGAAAGCCCATGATTGCTCTCGTAGCTGCATTCTGCACGATCTGAAGTTTCCGAACATTCTTCAAAGGTAGCCCCATGTAGAGAACGTTACAGTAGTCGAACCTTGAGGTGATGAGAGCGTGAGCGGTCCAGGTAGGGCCGCAACTGATGCACCAGGCGAACCTGGGCAAACGCCCCCCTCGCCATAGCCAAAAGATGGTGCTCTAATGTTAGCTGTGGATCGAGGAGGATGCCCAAGTTACGGACCCTCTCCAAGGGGGTCATTGATTTCCCCCCCCAGGGTAAAGGATGGACAGATGGAATTGTCCTTAGGAGGCAAAACCCACAGCCATTCTGTCTTGTCAGGGTTGAGTTTGAGCCTGTTGATACCCATCATGTTATAGCATTACATTGCGTTATAATCTATTGCATTGAGTGATAAGGTGCAAAAGAAGTGCTCTTTTCACTATCCAGTTGCTCAAATCTATCAGGATGAACAGCGGGAAAAAGAAAATGGACGAAACCAAAATGACTGCAATAGACAAAGCAGATAAGAACCATATCAGGGGTGAAATCCAGTAGGTTCTGACATGTTCTGGAGAATTGGTAGTGGAAATTTTGAGTAAGTAGGAGATTCAGAAAATATCACCTCTGGTTGGTCCCAGAGTTAGATGGGAATGGAGATTTTTCAATACCCTTCCCCCAGGAGTGGGAAGGAAGTGGGGTCTTTGCCATATCCTTCCCCTGGAGTGTGGTGGAAATGGAGATTTTGCCATATCCTTTCCCAGCCACATCCACCAAGCCACACCATGTCCACCAAGGCACATGTCGCCCACCAAGCCATGCCCACAGAACCGGTAGCTTAAAAAAATTGGATTTCACCACTGAACCATATCCTAATATTTGGATAAAAAGTTGGGGTGTTTAAACATTGAATTATGTTGCAAACTCTACAAAGCTACCCTCTTTTTCATGATGCTTAATCTCCCTCCCCCCCCTTTTTGTCCTTTTGAATTACTGTTGACGGTCCCGGAAGTTTTCTTGACAAGATTTTGATAGTGATTTGTCCTTGCCTGCTTCCTAAGGCTGAGAGAGAATCACTGGTGTAAAGTCACTCATTTGGCTTAATTCCTAAGGCATGCTTGAACTCATGGTCTCCAGGTTTCTAGCCTTCTGTTTAACCACTACAATTTTATTACCAGTGTGTTTTCCAAATAAAATGACTACAAAAGTGTCTGCTTCTATTACCTTTAAACATTTATTTCTGAAAGAAGAGAGGAAGAAGTATTTATATGAATGAAGGCATGTGGGAAAAATCTAGTGGAGGAGTTGGTAACAAATTATGACTGAAGTTTTGTGAGACATTGATGGACTGTGAATTTTTACTTATTTTATGTGAGGAAGAAACCCAACAGTTCAACCAAGCAGCAACTGCTTCCTTATACTGAATGCTAACTTAGTGTAAGATGTATGACATATGATAGGAGTTCTGTATTAGTTTTTGTGTTTTAACTTATATTTTCTGTGCAAGACATTCTATGGAAGGAAAAACAGATTAAAAATAAAATTTTGTTTTTCTTTAGACACATTTCTTTCCATCAGAGATTAATTTCACATGAATTCTACTTTTCTTAAATGTAGAAACATAGAAACATAGAAGAATGACGGCAGAAAAAGACCTCATGGTCCATCTAGTCTGCCCTTATACTATTTTCTGTATTTTATCTTAGGATGGATATATGTTTATCCCAGGCATGTTTAAATTCAGTTACTGTGGATTTAGCAACCACATCTGCTGGAAGTTTGTTCCAAGCATCTACTACTCATGTATTAAAATCTTTTTTACAAGTCCTTTGAAAGAGCATGCATACCATTACTAATGAAAGTAATTAGCTTTCATATAGGTTTTTTTAATGTTTTAGACATAAATTTAATTATTTATTGTATAATGGGCAGTTTTATTGTGTACCATTAGATATGTGTTAAGTTTCCCATTGGGATTCCAAAACAGAGCCAACTAGGAATCTCCTTGTGTTAATTTATTAATTTCCAGGCTTTTACAGAGCATCTGCATGACATCAAATAAATTAATCTGACTCTTTCTTTGACTTTTATTATATTTATGTCTGTATGCATATCAATAGAACTGTCAAGATGTAATTATGTGTAAAATTGTATCAGATTTTATTTGTTTTTCCATGGCATCTGAGTAATAAATCTAAATTATATGTAGCCAAATTGCTTATCAGTAAAAGACAACTTAGGAGCACAGAACAAAGGAAACATAGGACAGCTCACAAGAAGTGTAAAACTCAAGTATATTGTTGTTGCCAAACTTAGCTTACTTAAAACAACCAAATCACTTTGATGATACGACATACATTAATTAGGCATGCAAACAACTATGATGTACTGCAGCCTCTGAGCAAAGTACAGGCAGCTTGCTGAGCATCCCTGAACAAAAGCTGACCTACAGCTTATATACCCTTAGCCCACAATATTTCAAGGACAAAACAAAGAAAAAAACCCTAGATGCAATGCAAATTATAGCATGGCATTGGAATGTTTCTGGTAAACCCATCTGGGTGACCTTATTGTTATTTATCTCTTCCTACCATGTCAGCATGCTAATTATACTACTTCTTAAATATAGTCATTGAATACAAACTACTTGGTTTATTGGACCAACGGGTCCTGTTCATTCTTTTCCATATTGTCTGCTACCCAGGATGAATTCAGCTTACAACAGCATTTTAAGCAGTCCCCATGTAAGGAGCTGACATCTTATACTAGGGCTATCAAACTCACAGCCTGCAGGCAGGAAGTATTGTGCACTGACCACACCCTCATCCGGTTTAGCAAAGGGGGAATATGTCACATGTTTACACAGTGACAACATGGGTTTGACATCCTTATCTTATATGGTTGATAGTGAACACAGCTTGTAAATGTTTGGGCAGGTGCCTTGTGCCAGTGATTGGTTGCTAGCAGTAACGCCTATTTGGGCTCACCTCCGCAGCTCTGGAGGTACCATGAGTTTGAGCAGAATTAGGCTTCTGCACCCATGCAGGTAGCAAAATCACGCACCGAGGTGCATGCGCAGAAGCAAAAAACTCACCAAGACACAGGCATACCTGCGTCTCTGTGCGCAATTTTGCTACCTGCATGGGTGCAAAAGCATAATTCTGATCAAACTCATGGTACCACCAGAGCTGCAGAGGCAAGCCCAATTACGTGTTCCGGCTAGCAGCCCATCACTGCATGTGTCACTACAACATTATATATCTTTCCAGGAATGTTTCACTCAGTGATTTCTGTAGGATTGACACTTTTGGGGGGACGGGGGAGACATGATTCTCTACCCTGAATTTACAGAGAAGTGCGGCCTAGAAATCCAAATAAATAGTAATAATAAATAAATAAATAAATGGTGATATAACAGATTAGAAGGGGGGGGGAGGAATCAAAACAGTTGGTGATTTATTTTACTCTATGTGAATAAAGTTGATTTGTTCCCTTTCAAATGTGATTAATACTAGGGCAGATCACAGGCATGTAATTTGAACAGCTCCTCATCTTGAGGGTGATGATTCATGTTTGGCTTCTAGATCTGAAGAATATGGAAAGATGGATGCTATCACTGGCTTCCTTGCCACTCTTGACTAATTAAAGCCTTGTTGAAGATGTGATCAGTACTTCCTTGCTGGTAGGAAGTACTGTATTCTTTCTCATATTTAAATGAGGCAGTTATTAGATGACTATTCTAGGAAAATCTCCTTTGTCCTTGGACACCTGTGCAATTATAGGACCACTGCCAGGAGTGGGCTTCAAAAATTTTAGCAAGGGGTTCCCTACCTGGTTACTGGTCGGCTTGCTGCACTATAGTGGTAGGGGGATTTCCCTCCTCCTCAACTCCTTGGACTTTTTTCAAGCCTCCAGAAGGGTGAAAATGGCCTCTCCAGGCTCCAGAACATCTCTGGAACTTCTTGTAGACCCATTTTCCTGAAACTCCGGTAGGCCCATTTTTCACCCTCTTGAGCCTCCACACATATCCTGCACTTACTTGCTTGTGGGAACTCCTGGAAGGGGCAGGGTGGGATAGGATGTGCAGGGCCAACCAGGAGTGGGATTGGGGGGTTCTCTGAACTGCACAGAATCTTAGCTAGAGGTTCTCCTGAACCCCTCCGAACCCCTAGCAGCCCACCTCTGCCAATTGCAAACATTCAGTTTTTTTCAAAAAATAAATGATGATCCAGAGACAATTGGAAATAAATACATAGGAAAGCATACAGAACACAGCTTTTGAAATTTACTCCAAACTTTTACTAGGAGAGGCCATAGCAGATATTGGTATTTTTTATTTATTTATTTATTTATTTATTCATTCATTCATTCAATTTTTATGCCGCCCTTCTCCTTAGACTCAGGGCGGCTTAATAGCACTTTTTTAACAGAGCTAGGCTATTGCCCCCACAATCCGGGTCCTCATTTTACCCACCTCGGAAGGATGGAAGGCTGAGTCAACCTTGAGCCGGTGATGAGATTTGAACCGCTGACCTTCAGATCTACAAGTCAGCTTCAGTGGCCTGCAGTACAGCACTCTACCTGCTGCACCACCCCGGCTCATTTTCAAATCCAGTTTGGTAAAAAATGGTGGCAGTGACCTAAAATTAATGGGAAGGGATAAAGACAGAGTAAAGACAGTGGTGGAATGGTATGACTTAAATGGAAGGATATATGTCTACATTTATTATTGAGTTAGTTTTTCTACCATCTGTAACCATATCTGATCAGATTTAGTGATAGATCCAATTTCTGGTTATCTATCTATCTATCTATCTATCTATCTATCTATCTATCTACAGTGAACCCTCGAGTTTCGCGTCCTCAAGGATCGCGAAAGGGCTATTTCGCGAGTTTTCAACCCGGAAGTAAACTCCACCATCTACGCATGCGTGCCCTTCCACGCATGCGTAGATGGTGGAGTTTCCCCGCCGGGCAGAGGCTTCCCTGGGTCTTCCCCCTCTTGCCCCCGTAAGACCCCAGCGGCGGCGCGAGCAACGGCGTGGGCGGGCGGGCGGCACGCGCGGGGACACCCCAGCTCGGCTCCCCAGCTGGGAAGCGGCCCCAGCAACAGCGTGGGCGGGCGGGCGGTGCCCGCGCGCTTGGGGACATCGCAGCTCGCTCCCCAGCTGGGGAGCCGAGCTAGGGAGTCCGGACCGCGCGCGCGTTGCTGGGGAAAGCGCACGCGCTTGGGGAATCCCTAGCTCCGCTCCCCAGCTGGGGAGCCGAGCTAGGGATTCCCCAAGCGCGCGCGCTTTCCCCAGCAACGCGCGCGCGGTCCGGACTCCCTAGCTCGGCTCCCCAGCTGGGAAGCGGCCCCAGCAACAGCGTGGGCGGGCGGGCGGTGCCCGCGCGCTTGGGGACATCGCAGCTCGCTCCCCAGCTGGGGAGCCAAGCTAGGGAGTCCGGACCGCGCGCGCGTTGCTGGGGAAAGCGCGCGCGCTTGGGGAATCCCTAGCTCCGCTCCCCAGCTGGGGAGCCGAGCTAGGGATTCCCCAAGCGCGCGCGCTTTCCCCAGCAACGCGCGCGCGGTCCGGACTCCCTAGCTCGGCTCCCCAGCTGGGAAGCGGCCCCAGCAACAGCGTGGGCGGGCGGGCGGTGCCCGCGCGCTTGGGGACATCGCAGCTCGCTCCCCAGCTGGGGAGCCGAGCTAGGGAGTCCGGACCGCGCGCGCGTTGCTGGGGAAAGCGCGCGCGCTTGGGGAATCCCTAGCTCCGCTCCCCAGCTGGGGAGCCGAGCTAGGGATTCCCCAAGCGCGCGCGCTTTCCCCAGCAACGCGCGCGCGGTCCGGACTCCCTAGCTCGGCTCCCCAGCTGGGAAGCGGCCCCAGCAACAGCGTGGGTGGGCGGGCGGTGCCCGCGCACTTGGGGACATCGCAGCTCGCTCCCCAGCTGGGGAGCCGAGCTAGGGAGTCCCGACCGCGCGCGCGTTGCTGGGGAAAGCGCGCGCGCTTGGGGAATCCCTAGCTCGGCTCCCCAGCTGGGGAGCGGAGCTAGGGATTCCCCAAGCGCGCGCGCTTTCCCCAGCAACGCGCGCGCGGTCCGGACTCCCTAGCTCGGCTCCCCAGCTGGGGAGCGGAGCTAGGGATTCCCCAAGCGCGCGCGCTTTCCCCAGCAACGCGCGGGCGGTCGGGACTCCCTAGCTCGGCTCCCCAGCTGGGAAGCGGCCCCAGCAACAGCGTGAGCAATGGGGTGGGCGGGCGCGAGCAACGGGGTGGGCGGGCGAAGGGCGGGCGGCAGTGGAAGCAAAAACACCATCTGCGCAAGCGCAGATGGTGTTTTTACTTCCGCACCGCTACTTCGCTAAAAATCGATCATCGCGTGGGGTCCTGGAACGGAACCCTCGCGATGATCGAGGGTTCACTGTATCTATCTATCTATCTATCTATCTATCTATCTATCTATCTATCTATCTATCTATCTATTAGATTTGTATGCCGCCCCTCTCCGAAGACTCGGGGCGGCTAACAACAATAAAAAAGACAATTTAACAAATCTAATATTAAAAAATAATCTAAAAACCCCCCAATTTAAGAGACCAATCATACAAATAAGCATACCATGTATAAATTCTATAAGCCTAGGGGGAAGGGGAAAAAATTCAATTCCCCCATGCCTGACGACAGAGGTGGGTTTTAAGGAGCTTGTGAAAGGCAAGGAGGGTGGGTGCAACTCTGATATCTGGGGGGAGCTGGTTCCAGAGGGTCGGGGCCGCCACAGAGAAGGCTCTTCTCCTGGGTCCCGCCAAATGACATTGTTTAGTCGACGGGACCCGGAGAAGGCCAACTCTGTGGGAGCTAACAGGTCGCTGGGATTCGTGCAGCAGAAGGCGGTCCCGGAGATATTTCCTGCTTTAATAGGTGCTGTTTGATAGGATAATCTTGAAAAGTGTCTATGAATTCTAATTGGCGCACATGTCTTTTAGCAGGCTTTTAACTGATTTTATTATTAACATCATCTTTAAACTTTTTTGTTTGGCCTTCTTAACCAACTTGACTAATCAAGTGTTTCTTCCTTGAGCATAAATGTGTTTAACTAAAATAAATAAGTACACTAGCACTAGGAAACATGAGAGGTTGACTAGAAATAATAAAATTACACATCTCCAATTCAATGTATTTATTTCCTATTTGAAGGAAAATATAAAATATTATAATTTATTTCTCTGCTCTCCTTTAGCATTTTAGCATTCATATAAGAAAAACACACATTTCCTGGCTTTTGTAAAACTTTAGTCAAAATGAATGTTTTATCTTACATTCATTTCAGTGTGAAAATAGTAATGTAGCTGGACAGTCTATGCTGACATTCAACTGTCTACATTTATAGATGCACTTTATAGATATAAATATCTCCAGGTAGATAAGAGAGATGCAGCCATAAAAGCTAGCTATAAATAGAGAAAAAAGTAATATACTGTAGTTACAAGAAATGGAACATTTCATAGGACCAGATTCAAAAACAGAAGAATTCTCAAAGAAGTCCAAGTAGAAGAAAATGCTATATTTATCAGTAACCTTTTCAAAAATATACTGTTACCCAAGAAGGTGAGATTTTGGATTTTTCCTCAAAGTCAACCATCTCTTGTCAACTGAGTTATCACCTACGACATTTATTGATGTAGATATAGATACACATACACTATATATACTGTATATGCCTTCATTAGACGAGACACTACACTAGACACAAGAAGTTTTTTTCTGAATGCCATCACTCTACTAAACAAATAATTCCCTCAACACTGTCAGACTTTCTACTAAATCTGCACTTCTATTCTACTAGTTTTTCTCATCATTCCTATCACCCATTTCCTCCCATGTTAACTGTATGACTGTAACTTGTTGCTTATATCCTAAGATTTTTATTAATATTGCTTCTTCATTGCTTATTTGACCCCTATGACAATCATTAAGTGTTGTACCACATGATTCTTGACAAATGTATATTTTATTTTATGTACGCTGAGAGCATATGCACCAAGACAAATTCCTTGTGTGTCCAATCACACTTGGCCAATAAAATTCTATTCTATTAGTTACACTCTTAACTTTATTCAGAGTAATTTTTCACTGTCAACCTGCTAAAACATTTCTGCTTATTTTGAATGTTATTATTATTATGCAGTTCTGAGGATCAGGAAAATGAAATTAAAACACTTTTTAATCTAATACTTTAGAGCATTATAGGAAGTAGCTAGTGTAAAGTGACCAGATTATAAGTAAACTGGGACACCATGGGGTTGGGGGAGGATGACTCTGTGTGTGTGTGTGTGTGTGTGTGTGTGTGTGTGTGTGTGTGTGTAAAAATACTGTTCCACCTTAGCAGCCCACCTCTGAATCATAGTATATCATTATCATCATAACTAAGAAAGGCCAACATTGAGGGGGTTGGACTGAGACAAACTTCTGTGAATGCCCCCTTCCCCATATTTTTTCGCCTCCTTTCATGCCGTCCCAAGCGGTCAATTAGCCACCCGTGTTTTCTTCGTAGTTCGCGCAAAATCTGCATGGGTTGCCCCGAGGCGCTTTCTGGGGATTTCAAGGGGACCCAGGGGGGGCCGTCAAGTTGAATTCCCCCCTCCCCGCTTACCACGTTCTTCCCCCACGTGTCAGCAATTCCTTGCTGCTTTCCCTGCATTCCCAAGCAAGCCGCTTGGCTCAAGCCGGGGATTCCAGGGGCGGGAAAACTGGTAGCGGGGTGTGGGAGTAGGAGAGTTGGCCCTTGTGCATGCTCCATTCACCCGGCTTGGCTAGCAAGTGTCCTTAAGCGCGCGGCTCCCACTCCAGGCCCGGCTAGAGAGGTAGGGGGCTTGACTTCCCAGGGACCTGGGCTGGGCGGTGGGCTGCAGTCTGGAAGGCAGACAGATGGGCGAGCGAACCCTTAATCGTCCTGCCTGCTCGCTTGGAAGGGCAGGCACTTGTTCGCTTGCCAGTTTCCCTCTCCTGGCTCAGTTTGTTCCGTGTCACCTCTGAACTCCAAATCCAAGGATTTTGCCTTGCTGCTGTGCTCGAGCTCACTTTTGCCTGCCGGCCCACACCCCAAGGCTGCTCCAGCTGCAGCCACCTTCTGGGCCGTCTCTTTCTCTTCTTTCTATGCCTGCACCTCTTTGGAATGTCGCCATTTCATTCGGCGGTTCATGGGTAAATTTATGGATGCATTTATTATTATTATTTGTTAATTTATCTGCCGCCTGTCTCACTGTGAGGCTATTCCAGGCAGCCTAGAATAATGAAAAGGAAGAAAAAATAAAAATAAAAACCATGTAAAGTTCTCCCGCCATTCCCTAGCTTGCCCTGCATTCTTTCAAAAAACCGGGACTTTTTAAAAATGCCCTGGGACGCGGGACAAATAGTTCAAAAGCGGGATGCCTGGTCACTTTAAGCTAGTGTCCAGTGTGCAGCTTTAGAACATTATAGGAAGCAGCTAGTGTTCAGATGATTTAATCCAAGCTTCATTTAATTTTAATAATTGCTGTGTCCTGGAAAGTTAAATTTGTCCTTAAAAATGAGAGTTATTCAATCCGGATTGCTATATTATTGTATGCTGTGGATTTACTAATAGCTCTAATAGACAGAGGAATTATTTTCACGGTTTTCTGGATGCCTACTCAGATTGCAGGATATTACAAATAGTTTATCACAGTCTTTGTCAAAAGCTATTTTGGCATCCTTGCAAGGCATCAAAATAATCATTTTTTTGTGTTTTTCATTCCTTGCCTGGTTCCTTTTCAGCTTTGTTATTCTCCTACCATGTCAACCTCCTTATTAGTCTGAACAATGAGTTGGATTTCAAGAACCCTGGAGCTGGCAAAAACTGTTACATATATATAGTAGTAGTACACACAAATATACATACAGACACACATACATACACATATACTTACACACAAACACACACATACATGTTCTAATAAGTGTAAGTGTGCCTATCATGAGAAAATATATTATTTTAGCAGATGTGATTATGTTGAGTCCATGGAAAGTGGCGGCATACAAATCTAATTATTATTATTATTATTATTATTATTATTATTATTATTATTATTATTATTATTATTATTATTATTATTATTATTATTATTATTTTCCTATGATTTCTCAAACTTTTAAAAAGTTGCCCTGCATATGCTGTAAGCAATAAGCAGTTGACTGATTCATTGCACATGGACTTTCCACAGATACTTTCAGCTTAGAATTGTTGGCACAAACTTAACTGGAGTGCTACTCTGGTTGCATCACATCTATCTCAAGAGGCAGTCATTTTAAAACCATATTGTTTAGGAATACAGTGGTACCTCGAGATACGAGTTTAATTCGTTCCGGACCTGGGCTCTTAAGTCGAGCAGCTCTTATCTCGAACGACTTTTCCCCATAGGAATTAATGTAAATAATTTTAATTGGTTCCAGCCCTCAAAAAACTCACAAAGTTAGTCTAAATTATGCAGAAAGACATGTTTTTAATGAAGAAATGTACATGTACATATAAATGAATAATGAAGTTTCTTTCACTTAACTTGTAAACTTTCTTAAACTTTTAAATTTACATATGTTCAACTTCTCTGCCACCCAATCCTGTAGGACAGAGGTCCCCAACCCTTTTTGCACCAGGGACCGGCTTTAAGCGATCAAGAGAGGAATGGGTGAATGAATGGACGGAGGGTGGGAAGGAAGGAAGGAAAGAGGGAAGGGACAGGAACAGAGGAAGGAAGCAAGGAAACTTATGAAAGGGGAGAGTAAGAGAGGAATGAGTGAAGGGAGGGAGGGAAGAAGGTGGGAAGGAGAAAGAAAAGAAGAAATAGAGGAAGGGAAGGTAAAAGAGAGAAAGAAAAAGAGCAAGAAAGAAAGAAAGAAAGAAAGAAAGAAAGGGGGAAGGGACAGGAACAGAGAAAGGAAGCAAGGAAACTTATGAAAGGGGAGAGTAAGAGAGGAATGAGTGAAGGGAGGGAGGGAGGGAAGAAGGTGGGAAGGAGAAAGAAAAGAAGAAATAGAGGAAGGGAAGGTAAAAGAGAGAAAGAAAAAGAGCAAGAAAGAAAGCAAGAAAGAAAGAAAGAAAGGGGGAAGGGACAGGAACAGAGGAAGGAAGCAAGGAAACTTATGAAAGGGGAGAGTAAGAGAGGAATGAGTGAAGGGAGGGAGGGAGGGAAGAAGGTGGGAAGGAGAAAGAAAAGAAGAAATAGAGGAAGGGAAGGTAAAAGAGAGAAAGAAAAAGAGCAAGAAAGAAAGCTGCAAGCACCCCCCCCCCCCCGAGCCCCCCAGGCCGGCTGCAACCTTTTAAAACACGTGCGCCGCTTCGCAGCTGTCTCCTGAAGCCGAACGCGGAAGTTAGCGTTTGGCTTCAGGAGATAGCTCCTTGGCACTTGTATCTCGAATTTGGGCTTGTAAGTAGAACAAAAATATCTCTCCCCTCCCAGCTCTTATCTCGAGTTGCTCTTAAGTAGAGCAGCTCTTATGTCGGGGTTCCACTGTATTACACATTTCAGATTCTTCCTAAGAGATACTCTGGGGCTCTGCATATTTTATTGGGCTTTCTTCCATCTGAGTCCTCTACAATTTAGCTACTTGTGCTTTATAAGTCTCTTCCTGCCAACTTCAGATCTAATAGACATTGTTAATGTTTTATTTTGGTACTTTAAATGTCCAGTGCTTTTGAAACAACTCATTTCCACTGTTCCTTGAATGCATATAGATACTAGAACAATCTCTATCCAGTTTATTTGATTATTGTTCCAAGTCTTGTTTCAAAGCATCTTTGGGATGCAGGAGGATAAGAACACAAGTGTCCTAAGTGATGAACAGAAGTCTCTTTGCATATTATATTTTATTGTGGCTCCATCTTGGAAAGGCTGTTAAGTTTCAGGAGGTAAAATAATAATGGGAATGTTCTCTGCCTTGGAGTGAGACATTTTGTAATTTTTTAAAATAAAAAAAAAATATGTATACCTTTCTACTTGATTACTCTGTGTAAGCAGCCCAGAGTTGAAATATAAGCCCATCAAATGAATACACCATAGAAGGCATGCGCAAAAAGAAAAGAAGGCCAAAGAACACAAGGCAGACCCAGAAGATAATCAAAGACACACTACAAAGACATCACATAGTAATGATTGAGGCTGCCAGAAATATATGAACCAGATCTGACTTGACACCTAAAGTGGAAAAAGAGAAATTAGATAGATAGGTAGACAGACAGACAGACAGACAGACAAGAAAAAATACACGAATCTGATCTGATTTGACACACACAAAGTGGTAAAAAAGGAAAGAAAGAAGGAAAGAAAGAAAGAAAACTTGCAATAGGACTTAGATATGTATACTGCTTTGCAGTGGTTTACAGCCCTCTTTAAGCAGTTTACAGAGTCAGCATATTGCCCCCCCCCCCCAAAAAAAAAACCCCAACAAAAAACCAATCTGGGTTCTCATTTTATCCACCTTGGAAGGATGAAGGCTGGTTCAACCTTGAGCCTGCTGAGATTTGAACTGCCAAATTGCAGTCAGCTTGCAATCAGCAGAAGCAACCTGCAATACTGCAATTTAACCACTTTGCCACCACAGCTCATATGCTTCTTCTTTCCAGATAGAAACTATTGTTACATTTAAATAGCAATACCTCCAAATTGGAGTGTGGGCATTCTATGTATTTCAAGAAACAACAATCTCTGTCTATAGAGCACCATCTTATATTTATTTATTCATTTATTTATTTATTATTTGGATTTGCATGCCGCCCCTCTCCGAAGACTCAGGGCGGCTCACAACAAGTGAAAAGCAATCCAATACATAATCCAATTAATTAAAATATTGAAAAAATTTAAAAAAACCCATATACTAAAATACATACACACAAGCATACCATATATAAATTCAACGTGCCCAGGGGGAGATGTTTAGTTTCCCCATGCCTGACGGCAAAGGTGGGTTTTGAGGAGTTTGCGGAAGGCAGGAAGAGTAGGGGCAGTTCTGATCTCCGGGGGGAGTTGGTTCCAGAGAGTCGGTGCCGCCACAGAGAAGGCTCTCCCCCTGGGGCCCGCCAACCGACATTGTTTAGTTGACGGGACCCGGAGGAGGCCCACTCTGTGGGACCTAATCGGTCGCTGGGATTCGTGCGGCAGAAGGCGGTCTCGGAGATATTCTGGTCCGATGCCATGAAGGGCTTTAAAGGTCATAACCAACACTTTGAATTGTGACCGGAAATTGATCGGCAGCCAATGCAGACTTCTCTCACTTACTGCTTTGAAGAACATTTCCCTCCTAAATAAAACAACTACAAGATCTTGGGACTGCTCACAAATGTAGGCCTCTGGTTGTATGGGACCATCAGGGTGTTATCATTCACAACCTGGAACTTCAACTTCCCCAAAGGGGTAATTGATACAAAGACATTTAAAAAGTTCTTCAGAACAGTAGAAAGTGAGTCAACATTCCCCATCTTCTATTCTATGTTTCTCCCATTAAAGTTGGGTGCAATGGAAGCAGCTGCTGCACAAGCTTTTTTATATTATATACCTACTATCATTTCAAAAGTAATTGTTTTCTTTTTATATATACTTCATTCCTGCCTCTCACGGAAGTCTAAAGAGTCGTGGCTTTTTTTTCACATTCTTCCCACCTTCGCTTTCCTTTGAAGCATGAACACTTGCGTAAATCACTCAGATGGAAATTATACTCGGAATGGGTGTTATCTGTGTCTATTGACTGCTAAAACAAGAACTAGACACTATAAAAGTGTCACATAATACCTTTAATGGAAAGCCTAAGTGGAAATTAAGTGGTGGTTTGTTTTCAATATGGAGCTGAGTTTTACAGTTTCTGAAAATCTACAATCATATTTCAGTATCTTGGAGTGAATCTAATTGGATTTCTTTTTCTTTCTGATATTCTGAGATCAGGTAACTTTTAAATCACTTCATTTACAAGCAGCTTCTTTGTCATCCAGGGCGAAAAGGAGGCCCTGAAGCCTGTCCAGCCCTTTTATAGGGCTGACAGGCTCCGCCCCTGGATGACATCATCGGGAAGGCCGAAGCCTCCCAAAGCTGGCCGAGATCTCAGCCTTTCCAAAATGGCGGCTACGCCGAGGGCCGTGTCTCCCTGGCCCTGCGGCAAAACGGGCCGGGGGTGAAGGCACTGGCCAGGTATTGTTTGTTTGTTTTGATGAACTAATGTAAATGAGCCAAACTGATAAATAGAAATTGCAGCAATCTAAGCAATAAATGTGTGTGAGTTTTATCTGCACAATGAAAGGTTGTTCTCTTGATACTCTATGCATTTCTATGGTAGTGCAAAAATTTGGAAGAAATGCTCATGGCTTAATGTGAGCACAGTGCTTTCTTACCATTCTTTAAAGCAACCAGCCTTTTTCTGTCTGTTTGATTCTATAGGAAATTGTAACAGACACTATTGCTTTAAGCAATCCACTCATTCCGCATATTGCATTTAATATGATCATTTTACAAAGGCAAGACATTGCTGTAAAAGGGTATCAAACAGTGGTGGGATTCAATTTTTTTTTACTACCAGTACTGTGGGCATGGCTTGGTGGACCTGGCGTGGTTTGGTGGATATGACTTGGTAGGTTTGGCAGGGGAAGGATAATGCAAAATCCCCATTCCCTCCCCACTCCTGGGGGAAGTTACTACAAAATCCCCATTCCATCTCCACCACACTAACCTGCTTTCCAGCTCCGTTCTCCTATGCAGGGCAACAAAAGAAGACCCAGCCAATCAGCTGGAACCTGGGAGGCAGTAAATAGATGGGGGTGGGGCAAGACAGAGGTGGTATTTATCACTTTTCTGAACTACTCAAAATTTCTGCTATTGGTTTGCCAGAACCAGTCAGAATTGGCTGAATACCACCTCTTGGTATCAAGCCAACATATCCTTTTTGTGAGCTATGGTGGTGCAGTGGTTAGAATGCAGTACTGCAGGCTACTTCTTCTGACTGCCGCCTGCCTGCAATTTGGCAGTTCAAATCTCAACAAGCTCAAGGTAGACTCAGCTTTTCATCCCTCCACGGAGCAATATGCTGACTCTGTAAACTGCTTAGAAAGGGCTGTCAAACACTATAAAGCGGTATATAAGTCTAAGTGCTATTGCTATTATGGTTCAACCACACTTCTTTCACATGGTGATCACTGTAACATAAAATTAAGAGGAACTCCAGATGTTCTACACTGAGCAGCTAGGGTGAAAAGATAGTAAAAGGATAGCCTTCTGGCATTTTCCCCAAAGTTGTAATCATGGTAGTAGGTTATGGCAAGGGAGGGCTAGGGAGGAAGTTGGATAATATATTCTATGTCAGTAATTAAAATTCCCTAGGTAATATCATAATGCAGAAAGTAGGCCTCAGGTAAGAATGCTGAGTCATTCAGAGGCAGTTGGGCATGCAGCAACGTAGCAATTATGTGAAAAGTATTTAACTAGGCAAGAGCTCCCTGTTCTTTCTCTCTGTCTGTTCGCTGTTAGCTGTGTGCTGTTGCTGTTCGTGGAAGTATGCTTTGAAGAAGCTGTAACGCTGTAAAAGTTGGTTCCTGTGAGTTATTGAACTCAAGGTACTAGTAAGATACTTGTTTATTGTATGTATAGTATAGACAGTAGTAGTAGTATAAGGAAGTAAATATATTTTTCCACAATTTCATACTGCTGCTGTGTTTCATTGAAGACTTCATCTCCATTTCTACTGGTCTGTGGCTGGTTGGCTGGTTGGGTTGGTGGGCTGGCTGGACTGGTTTGATGCTCGGGCACAAACAGGCTAGCTTCCGCAAATGCAAGCTCTGATATTCTAAAGATATTTCTCAGAGGAACAAGATGCAGAGAGTTGATTGCCTCAAGGGGAGTCTAGAAGGGTTCTAGGGGCAGGGGGGAAATACTCTTAACTTAAGCATGTTAGTGTCTATGGATATTCTCAATCATCCAGTCATGGTTGTCCCAAAGGTGCTTTTTCAACTTGAGTTTGTTTTGCCTTGAAGATGTTTCGCTTTTCATCCAAGAAGCTCATTCAGTTCTGACTGAGGCTTCTTCAGTCAGAACTGAAGAAGCCTTCTTTGATGAGAAGCTAAAGTTTTCAAGGAAAATCCAGTTGCCTTTTGAAAAAAGTATCTTTGGGGCAAGCATATTAGTAGGACTCATCCTATATCCTTAGGCATTCCCTTAAAAAATCCTGAAACTCACATGCAGACTAGCCTTAATAAAAGAGAAAAGGGAAATAGAGCTCCCGGAATTTTATCTCTTATGTATACGGGAAATTTGTAAAAGGTTTACAAATCGATCCACATTAATCACATGGAATCTGTAAGAAGCTATACATTTGTCTGATTGTATAAGTATCAGATCTATTGTTGTTATGGATCTATTAATTCAAAAAATATTGCATTATTAACCAAGGGACAGGGAGATTGGCTTGGCAAAGCAAAGTAGGCCAGCATTTTCTACGTAGAATTTTGATTTAGAGGCATTTTTAGAAAATTAAAAATTAGGGTAACTGCATCACAATTCTTTGGTTGGCCTTCCTGAGTGGGCCAGATAGTTGGATGGAGTATCCAATTGACATAATAGACACACAGACACACACACACACACACACACACACACACACACACACACACACACACGTACAATATGACTATCCTTGTGGGTAACCAGAGAATGCCCACCTCATGTTGCCCACAAAGGATGCCTTCTTCCAATTCCTGCTAATATAGACCTATGTAATGGACCTGGTGAAATATAAAACTTGGTTTGGGGGTGGTGGGGGTGGATGCTTCAAATTCACTTGGCTCCAGGACACTGGCACAAAAATATATGTGACATTTCCTGTCACTGCTTGCAAGTGCTCAAGTCACAGCATCGCTTGAAGTTTGCACTGACCAAATAGCATAGCCAGAAACCCAGAATATGATTGAAATGCATTTGTGCAAAGGAGAAAATGAGCTTGACTCAAGGTAATGAAGGGGAAAAGGTTTCAGAGAGACAGAGAGAGAACATTTTGCCCATGTGAAGTAGTAAGAACTAAATTGGAGAAAGCAAATATATATATTTCAGAGTGGAAATTACGTAAGTCTGCCAGGTCTGAACAGATGCAGGATTTTTCCAGTACAGTCATAATAATGCTCTATGAGTATCCACCAATCCGTATTATTAAGTAGGAGGACAGAAATGTCGGTAGAGCAGACCAAAAAAGCCTTGCTATTTTCAAGGAAAGACAGTTAAGCAAGATAAACTGTAATAAAAGTGTGTGCTCTAAGAAAGTTGGCTGGGAAGTTATTGCTATGTTGAGCACAGATAACAAAACTTCCTTGAAATTCTTGGGAGAGGAAGCGAAGACCAGCTTGACTTTGCTATAGTTTCTTAGCCACATTTTTATTATGTCTTTAAAAAAAAAAGAACCCTGGATTTTCATTTTCTAGTAATCATTGCCACATATGAGATTGTCAGTAGTACTGAGTTTGCTACTAGCATTAGGGTAGTCCCAGTACAAAGGTTAGAAACTCACTTAG
This sequence comes from Erythrolamprus reginae, assembly GCF_031021105.1. Classification (NCBI taxonomy): domain Eukaryota; kingdom Metazoa; phylum Chordata; class Lepidosauria; order Squamata; family Dipsadidae; genus Erythrolamprus; species Erythrolamprus reginae. Next base: position 170,364,035 of record NC_091950.1, on the reverse strand, counting down.
CTTTTAAAAAAATTGTTTCCAAAACAGAAGAGTAGAACATTGTCCAGCCTTCATTTATGTGCCACTTATCTTCTCAATGTAACATTGGCAACTGCCAATGTGTGTGTCTCAAATCCTGTTCTTGTTTTATCTCTAGAATGGAAGCAGCAGCATGATCTACCTTACAGGAAACCACTGCTGTGCAAAAGCTAATATAAAGCTCTTTCCTGCAGTTAAGAATATAATAATAATAATAATAATAATAATAATAATAATAATAATAATAATAATAATAATAATAACAACAACAACAACAACAACAATAACAATAATGGTAGTGATGATGATGATTATGATGATGTTGCCATACCAAATGACAGTCAAATTGATGAAAAACAAGAAAAACTTAACTGATATCAGGATCTTAAAGTTGAACTACAACGACTCTGGCATAAGCCAGTACAGGTGGTCCCAGTGGTAATCTGCACACTGGGTGTTTTGCAAAAGACCTCAGCTGGGATTTGAAAACAATAAACATTGACAGACTCATTGGCAGACTCATGCTCTGTCATTTGCAAAAAGCCACCGTACTTGGATCTGCATGCATCATACAAAAAGGTACATCCACACAGTCTTAGACTCTTGGGAAGTATTTGACTTGTGATATTGTGATATGAAATCCAGCATATACATCTCATTTGATGTGTAAATAATAACAACAACAATAATAATAAATTATAATTATTATTTATTAGATTTGTATGCCGCCCCTCTCCGTAGACTCGGGGCGGCTCACAACAATAACAAAGACAATGTAAGAACAAATCTAATAATTTAAAAAACACTAAAAAAACCCCATTATTAAAAGCAAGCATACACACAAACATACCATGTATAAACTAATAATAATAACAGCAGCATCAACAACAAAAATAACAACAGTAATAATAATAATAATAATAATAATAACAACAACAACAACAACAATATCATACATTGCAGTTTCATACTATACCTGGTGGCTGGTCACATCTAGAAAACAAAAGTACTTTAATTTGGAAAGAAGAACTATGATTAATAGTAACTATGTCCAAAATCATAATGGAGAACAATCCAGTAAAGGCCGTTCCAAAGGTGCTATTTCAAAAGGCAACTGGACTTTCTGGTTTTTCTTTGAAAACATTTCACTTCTCATCCAAGAAGCTTCTTCAATGAGTAGCGAAACCTCTTAAAAGAAAAACTAGAAAGTCCAGTTGCCACTTGGAAAAAGCACTTTTGGAACAACCAGGACCTGGATGACAGAATCTCCACTGAAAAATCAAGAAAGGGCTTATTATTTTCTTCCTAGATGCAGCTTCTTTGAATTGTCCTATACTGATTCTCTAAGGTATTTGATGATGGTGATGGTGATGATGGTACATCAGGAAATTTTTAGACTAAACAGTGTGAATTAAAGGAGTTGGGGAGATGATCTACAAAGCTATAGGATGTTTTGGGCCCCATCAATCTCTTGTGATGAGCGCAATCCAGTAACAACTGGAATACACTGGGTGGTTTACTGATGAATTAAACTTTCTCTTCCTATGTGCTGTGATTCCAAAGGTGCTTTTTTTCAAGAGGCAACTAGACTTTCTGTTTTTTCTTTGAAGACGTTTCACTTCTCATCCAGGAAGTTTCTTCAGCTCTTGGAAGAAGAAGCTTCTTGGATGAAAAGTGAAACATCTTCAAAGAAAAAAACAGAAAGCCCAGTTGCCTCCTGAAAAATAAAAAAGCACCTTTGGGACAACCATGACCTGGATGACCGAGAATCTCCATAGATAAGTGCTATGATCTTGATCTAGATCCTGGTTTATTTCAAATAAAGAGGCTGGTGGAGAAGGAAGCACAAATGGAGTTGTCAGTAACGTTTTGTTTGAATTCTGATGGAAAACTCTCACACTCATTAGCTGAATGACAAAAATAGAGGGAGATCGTACCAAAGCAATTAGTATCAAACTATTCCTTAAATAGTTTATTAAAATCATGTTGTTTCCTTCAGAAATCCCAACTATTTCATTTATTTTTGGTTTTGTTTCAGGCAGTAGTAGTGAATTATTCTAATCTTCCTTGATCTCCTTCCAGCACAGATGCATATTTAAACCTGCCAGCCTTCTCACTAGGAGACCGCTATATTCCTAAAGCTAATCTCCAGTTTTCCTGCGTTTAAAAGTTTTTAGTACCGTTTTTCTCATTCCTATGCAGCATTGAACAATAATAAGTCAATAAAGATTTGCAAACCTTGCAGCCTCCCTGCCTAAAATCTGAGCTTTTTACCTTAGCCTTGAAATTTTGCTGGCATACCAAGATAATGCCATCTATTTGTCAGTAGTTAGCAGTGTTGCTATTAATTGCAGTTTAATCTCCTTAGGTCAAATTAAAAGTGTATTTTCTGGATCAGACTTTTAGAAGCAGAATAATTTTTAAATCTATTTTTTCACTCTTTAGTTTGCTTTGATATATATTTATATGTATCATATATTTAGAGCAGGGGTGGACTACTGGGAATTAACGGGTTTGGGAGAACCTCTAGCTAAGATTATGTGGAGTTTGGAGAACCCCTAAATCCCACTCCCGGCTGGCCCCACCCACTCTGCCCCTCCCAGGAGTCCCCAATGTCTTGTTTTGGATACAGGTAAGTGCAGGGTACATGCGGAGGCTTGGGGATGGCAAAAAACAAGCCTACTGGAAGCTCAGGAAGGCTGGAGATGATCCTGTTTCCAGCCTCCAGAGGACCTGTGGAGCCTGGGGAGGCCATTTTTCACCTTCCTGGAGGCTCAAAGAAAGCCTCTGGAGATAGGGAGAGCAAACACACTTCCCCTTGGGGTGCAGGAGGCTGACTAGGCCATGCCCACCATAGCCATGCCTACCCAGCAACTTGTCAGAGAACCCCTTGCTAAAATTTTTGATTTAGAGATGCGATTCCAAGGTCATTAAAATGGAGTTCCGCTTTTCTGGCTTTTAAAGATGGGTCATATAAGCATAGAAATGAGGTACATAAAGAAGACCAAAATCTTTTAGCATTCCCTCTAATGTTGAGAAGTGAATTTCATGATCCTGCTGGTGAGTATTACTGTATTAAAAATAAGGTGATTAGTAACTTTAAAAATAAAAGTTACTCAGATATAGCTGTCAAGGATAAGATGAATTACTTTCAGAGATAGCAGAAAGAAAATGAGGTGCAGCAAAAGAATTGAACACCACAGAGTTCTTTAAAGTACTCTTTTTAAAAAAAACAACAACATACAATAAAGAAAGGTTACCCAAGAGATTAAAATAAAGAAAAATGGAAGAAGTCCCCTTTCCCTAACAATACGTGGACTTCTACTTTGAAAAAGCTTCTTATGGAAACAGCAATTTTCCAAATGCAATCTAAAAGTGTTTGCTATATAAAATATTTCAGAGGATCTGGAAATACCTTTCTTCTTGTTTTCTTCTTTATAACGTAATATTACTCAGAATAAGAGGGGGGAAAGGGTAAAAGCATAACAAAGTTAGAATGCTTTAAAATGATTTTTCCATTGAGTTATTATGCCTTAATAATTCAGTCAAGAAAGTTCTTCATTAAAACAAAGAAATTGCTTTCCTGTTCGCTAATGAACAAATTCAGTACTGCAGATTACTTAATAGTAATAGGCACTAGACTTCAATAATGGGGAGGGGGCACCAGATAAGTCACAGGAAGTTTGGATACAGAAATACTTTACAGATTTTTTTTAAAAAAATATTTTTATTGATTTTTTTCAAAGTAACAAACACAACAAACAAAACATATAACACTTAATGGAGCTACAGTCGCTCCACTCAAAGTAGAAGTCTTCATATAAAAGTATAAAAATTATCTATAAAATACATATTATTATTAGAGTAAAAATTTCAATCTTAATATAAATCTAAATCAGTATCAAAATTTATAAAGATATATATGAAAAGGAAAAAGTTTTAATGAAAAGACAAAGAGAAAAAAAAGGAAGGGGAAAAAAAGAGAAAAAGGATGAAAGAAATTTGTATTTGTACTAATAATTACCATCTTATACAATTCTAATACTAAATTCAAATATGCAAAATAATATAGCAACACACTCATCTCTTATTCCTTGTTTCCCAGCAGGTATATACTTTCTGCCAGATATCATAAAATTCTGATTCTTCTTGATTATTTAACCGTCTCGTCATCATATCTAATTCGGCACAGTCTAAGATCTTCTTAAAAATATCTGTTTCTTTTGGAATCTCACCATCTTTCCATTTTTGTGCAAAAACTAACCTAGCTGCTACTAATATATGAACTATTAAATAATATATATCTTTTTTATATTTATAATTTGATATGCCCAATAGAATAAATTCTGGTGCTTTCTTGATATCTACTTGAGTTATTTCTTTCAGCCATTTTTCTATTATGTTCCAGTACTCTTTAGCTTTTGGGCACATCCACCAACAGTGATAATAGCTACCTATTTCTATTTTACATTTCCAGCAATTAGGCGAATTAGTTTGGTACATTTTTGCAATTCTACTTGGTGGTAAGTGCCACCTATAAAACATCTTGATCTGGTTTTCTTTATAGGCAGTTGACTTTGTTATTTTCCAGTTATACGTCCAGACCTTTTCCCAGGTATTCAGATCTATCTCTCTATTTAAATTTCTACACCAACTAATCATGTTGTCCTTTAATATCCATTCTATATTTTTACTATTAATTAGAAATTTATATGTTTTCCCTATCAATTTTCTTTGATCTGTGGTTAATAATTTACCTAATATATTATTATCCTTCCTAAGTATATATGTTGTTTTATCTTTATGAAATCTTGACTTGATCTGTGTATATTGCCACCAGTTTATTGCCAGACCCGATTCCAGCAGTTCCTGCTTTGTTTTCAAATTCCACTGATTATCTACTAAATCTTTATACTGTATCTCCAGATCTTATCCTCTTGTAATAAATTTGGAAAAGTTATGGCTTCAATGGGAGATATCCATTCCGGCATAACTAAAAAGTGATCTTTTTTAACCTCATTCCAAACATCTATAAGTGCTTTCCTAATGATATGTCTTTTGAAATAGGAATGTATTTTATACTTTTCATACCATATAAAGGCGTGCCATCCTAACATTAAATCATGTCCTTCTAAATTTAGTAATCTTCTATTTTGTAAAGTAAGCCATTCTTTGGTCCAAGTCAAAAGTTGCGGCTTGATAATATAACTTCCAATTTGGACAGGCTAGGCCTCCTCGTTCTTTTATGTCTTCTAAAGCACTCTGTCTTATTCTAGGTTTTTTGTCTTGCCATATAAATTTTTTTGTTATTCTATTTAACTCTATAAAAAAATCTTTCCCTGGGTTAATTGGAATTACTTGAAATAAAAATAGAACTTTGGGTACAATATTCATTTTGATTGTGGAAATCCTACCTAGTACAGACAATTGCAAATTGTTCCAGGTCTTTAAATCATTTTTGATTTGTTTTAAAAGTTTAGTATAATTATCTTTTTTTAATGTCATAGATTTTGCTGTTATCCAAATACCTAAATACTTAACTTTTTTTGTTATTTTCATATTTGATTTTGTTTCTAGTTGTTGAATCTGAGAATCTATCATGTTTTTAGTTAATATGTATGTCTTATTTTTATTTATTTACAGAATTTATATCGATGCTACATACATATCTTTCTATCCTGGTATTTCAAGTCTTTATCAATTCATTCTCCTTTTTGTCCTAGTCATTTGTTCTCCTTGCAGTATCTAAATGAAAATAAATAAATAAGGAGCTTGGTATACTGTATATATTCCATTGTATAATCATCTGCATGATAGTTTTCCTGCTGTTAAAAATAAAACATAACAGGAATCTCATCGGAGATAAATCTTATAACCCAATTATGAAAAAAAAAATGTGCTTTTTGTGCTTTCCTAATTTTTAAATTTGCGCTTTGCACTTTCAGCTGACTGGTGTTCTAATTACCGTAATTGGGTTGCTAGCCAGTACGGGCCACACTGCGTACCAGTAGTGAAAAGGGAGCTGTGTGCATAGCCAGCAAAATTTTGCTTCTGCACATGCACAGGAAGCAAAATCTTGCGAGAGGATGTGTGTGCATGTGCAATTTTGGCAATTTTTTGCTTCTGCACATGCGTGGAAGCAAAAAAATAGCTGAAATCTCTCTTGTGCACATCCTTTCACAAGATTCTGCTTCCCACGCATGTGCAGAAGTAAACTCACTGGAGCGTGTGCGCATGCATGCCAGCAATACAGAACTGTGTGCACATCGTTCTGGTACAGCGGTAAGGAGCAAGCCCTGTCTGCCCTAATTTATTTATTTATTATTTAGATTTGTATGCCGCCCCTCTCCGCAGACTCGGGGTGGCTAATACTTATAACACATAGCAAGTAAGAAAATGAATATAGATTTTTTTTAAAATGACAAATATATCATTTAGAGGCTTCTCCTTCCTCAAATTCTTTCCCATTTTTTTTCCCTGCAGCCTCAATAAATAGCATGCATCTGTCAATTCTGTTTAGGATTATCTGCTGCAAATCATCAGATGATGTTCATATAAAAATACAGGGCATCACTGCGTCCCTCTCTAGAAATGCTTAAGAAAGATTCAAATCCTAATTAGAATGATTCATTTTACTCTGCTGAATGCTACTAATTAAATTTGGATCTGTTCAGAATAAAGAATATAAGCCATGTCAAATAAAGGAGGTGTTTTTTGAGAATCTATCTCAGTTTGACAGGGGTGTCAAACTGGATTTCATTGAGGGGCATATCAGGGTTTTGTTTGACCTTGGAGGGGAAGAGGGCATAGCCTACTCAATATTCATGTCAGGGGCACCTGTGGTGGCCCAAATGCTCTCCCAGCAAAAACGGGCTTCCAAGCTCTATTTTCGGCTGCAATGGCCTTCTGAAGCCTTCTGCCAGCACAAACTGAGGTTGGAAGAGCGATGAGCAGCCCTTGCCAGCTCCGTTTTATGCTGCAATGCCCTCCTGCAACGCTCTACCCACAAAAAAGGAATTGTGAGGGTCGTGTGCATTTTCATTGATTAATTGCGAGCCAATTAGAATCGCCTTTGGCGAGATGGACAGCATATAAATTTAATAATTAAATAATAACTTCCTTGACTTGCAATATCCTCATGCTGTTGCTCATCCAAACATAATGATTTCACTCAGGTTTAATGAGTAAAATATGTACGCAAGGGAGAAAGCAAGTGTCCTGTTTGTTCCGCCTTTAACAGAAATATATGAATGCATAGTACATCGCAGCACTACTCTCAGGAAGTCAACAGATCTTAATAAGGGCAGCAATCAGTTTGCATGATCTACTGATCATGGAATAAACAAAAAACCAAGAGGGGTGGAAAAAACAGTGCTTTTCTTTTAAATGGTGGGCTTAACTCTCAAAGTCTACAACATATGGGTTAGAAGTTGAGCTCACTTGAAGCCCCATTGAATTAAATATAAAATCATTTGTATAATTGCATGCATTGAACTGCAAAATTGGGATGTCTGCTCATATTATTCCCCTGCCATAGCAGCTACTGACTTAGTTTTTTTAAAAGTAACATAAATCCCTAAGCCACAGATTTTATTGCAGCTTAAATAGAACATCAGAAAGCAAGAGAATCAGTCTGTTATTGAAATAAATATCTCTTGTGACTAATAAACTGCTCAGTCAAGTCAGAAACAATTGATATGCTTGGAGGTACCCACTGTGAAGGAGACTCTAAGTCAATACACTCTATTCTCAATAGGGTACCTAGGTTTCATTTCTGAAAAAACTACACATAGGATTTTGCACTCTCAAACTGTGAAACTCTAGTTCTACCAGTAAGTCACCACTTAACTTTGTGAGTTTGATTTTGAAGTAAACACATGAAATCAAACTCCCCAGTTGGCATTATCTGTGAACTAACTGGATGTGATAATTTTTATGCCATAATTTTATACCATATTTTTATATATCTGCATTGCTTTGCATTGCCAAGAGTTTTATAATAACTGAGAATTAAATTTAACTTCATTCATGCATTATGTTTATATCCCATTAGTGTTCTACAGAGGTAGGTTTTCAGTTGCTAGCTGAAAACATTTATGCCTTTATTTAAAGTATGTATACTTTTATCCATAATGCTATGATTAGTCATACTGAACCACAAATAAATCTATCTACTTATTGCGGATGGTTTTTTTAATAATTTATTGATTGTATGTGATGAAATTAATTATTTAATTATTTTTATGTACTATTTATAGATCAGTTTAATTCTGGATAATTCAGTGAAAAGGCCAAAAAATATAAAATAGATCCTAAATGGCCCTAATTTATTAATCAACTCACCAGACAACAAACACACAAGAGTGAGTCAACATTCTGCCTAGGAGACTAGTTGTTCTTTAATAGCTTCCTGAAGGTTATCAGGAAAGTAGGTAAGGAAGGAGTCTACATAACATTTTACTCAGCTAAATAACAACCCCATACAATCTTAAATCAGTTTTAAGCAGAAAACAATTATGCTGCATTTTGTTTAGGGAAATCAATAACAACTTTTTGAGAGACATTGAGTATTAAATCATACAATTTCTGCATTAATCACTTATGCAAAACATGGTTATGAACATATTGGGAGTTGTGAATGCATGTATATACATCTGTATATATTACTGGCTATACAACAATAATTAGTGTCAGGATTGCTAGAACTTGGAGGTTTGGTTGCTAATCCTCTTTGTTTGTATATTGACCATTTTTTTTAAAAGAAGAAAATGTAGCTCAATAGAAGAAAAATATAGATTGGTTGATTATGAGACACTAAGTCAGTGTCAACTCTTACAGACCACATTTTCCCCAGGACAAGCTGCCCCAACTTACCCTTCAGACCTTTCAATATTATATTTACTGCCAATGTAACAGTTCATCCTTCTTGCTGCTGATTGTCCTCTTTTTCTTCATTCCTTTCATATTTCCCAGCATTATATGCTTCTACAACATTCTTTTGCAATCTTTGTATGTTTTACACACATTTTTACCTTCCTCTTTTACTGGATACCTTTAAGAAAAAATTATAAACAAGTACAAAAAAAGAACATGAGAAAAAGTAAATAAAATTGAGATTGATAAACCAGAAATTTTCACATGTCATGGAGAATCAACCTTTCTAATATATAATTAATTATTTGTAAATGACATATATTGTACCATTCATTAAAAGATTAAGAATCACTATGAAACATAAACTATGTATATTAAACACCAAGATTAATACAATATAAATAATTAAAATTATATATTACAATAACAATAGAAGAGAATATTTGTTTGCTCTCTGTTTATATACTAGTGACTTGTCCTAAGTGTTTATGGGAGTATTTTTTAGTAATTCCTTCATTAGGCTGTTTGGTTTGATCAGGCTGTTAGCTTTGGTAGTTCATTGATCGGGGTATTTTTTTTTAACTTCCTGATTTTTGGCATAGTGTTAATCTTGGTGTTAATCTCTGCTGATCTAAGTATTGATTGTTGGCCAAGGAACGTTTACTCATACCACAGTGTTGTCACTCTTTGAGCTCCTGATCTATTTCAAATGATTTACCAAGCATTCAGAGATTTGTGCTCCAGTAGGAGTGAACCAGATGTTTCACAAGTAACATATTCCTCCAGTGGCATCTATTGCATTAGATCATGCATACACACACAAAGGCCTACCATTATCTGTGTCCCATTAACCTTGTTGACATTGACTCATAAATTGGCAGAGATAAAATCAGACTATTATCCTATGAAAGCTCTGATCTATCTGGAAACACCATTCCCTGATCAGGAAACTGGTTTTCTTTAATCACTAGTTCATGAGCACTTCTCAACTTTATGATGATAATATACTTTGCATCTGTTCAGGGCCCTCGTATCATTTCTTACTTTATGTGCTGAAGGGCATTTGAAGCAGATGCCTTGGATAAAACCTGGTGAGCATTGGCACATTTTGCAACCAATCGACAGAGAAATGACAAATGATGGATGGTGAGTTCTGTCTCTACCCATACTAAGCAGGTACAGCCCAGAAGAAGGAACTTGCATGTTGAGGCAAGCAAGCAGGACTCTACTGATAAAGAAACCAACAGAATCCTTATTATAAGCCATTATTTAATCAGAAACTATTGTTCAAATAAATGCATCCCATTTGCAAATAATACAATCTGAACAGCAACTGCTAATTAGTTGGGACCCTTGAATGACAACAGGCAGCCCAGCACAGTTTTTATAATGAAACTCCAAATATTAGCTGTGGGCTCATTCTGGCCATCTGGCAGCTACAATATCTTACTGAGAGATTGTATGTTTCTTTAATAAAACACTGGAGTTTACAACATTTCCCATAAATGGTCCTGACAGATTCTTGGATTTCAAATTTTCACACACAGCAGCATTTCATCAGAATATGTTTTAGAGTCTTGACATTTAACAGTGAATTTTCACTTTAATATGGGGGCAGATGTTCTTAATCTCTATCATAAATTTAGCTGAACACACTTTACATTATGATTAACTCAAATATCTTTCAACTGCTAGGAATATGAGTACACGAAAGAGATGGATTGCTTTCAATAAAATGAATGTTTGTGCCTGCAGAAATTTCTATTTTCATCTCTTGACAGGAGACTTAATCTAAAACAGTAATTTCCAGCAAATTCTAAGTGTCTGCTTTGACTACATCATTGTATAAAAAGTATATTGTCAATGATGAAAATGTATATTTAGTTGTAGACATCAGGAGCAAAACTTTCTGTTTCTGAAAATAAAATATTCCTTTAAAAATCAATCTATTGTGACAGCTCACTTCAGCATTTATTGGCTACTGCTACTCCAAAACACACAGTCCTATGTGTGCCACAGCACTTCTCCATTATAGCTCAGACCTCTGTAATTATTAACTAGATTAAAAAACAACAACAAGAGGAACTAATGAAGCAGGAAACTGGAGGAAGGGAAATATAGATGCCATCCTGACTAAATCTCTCAGATTACTGCAATGTGTTCTACATGGGTAAACCTCGAGGGGTATTTGGAAGCTATAGCTGGTACAGAATATAGTGGCATGGATAATTCTGATCGAGCGGCCCATGTTATACTCCTGTTGCAAGAGCTATACTGGTTGGCAGTTTTCTTCTGGATCCAGTCAAGGTGTTGGTTATTACCTATAGTGGTCTTTCTGGGATGAGTCCAAGGTATATAGTAATAGCACTTGTACTTATATACCACTTCATAGTGCTTTACAACACTGTCTAAGTGGTTTACAGAATCAGAATATTTTTTTCCAACAATCTGGGTCTTCATTTTATCAATTTTAGAAGGATGGAAGGCTAAGTCTACCTTGAGCTAGTGAAAATTAAATTGTTGGTAGTTGGCAGAATTATCTTGCATTCTAACCATTGTGCTACCATGGCTCCTATAAAAAGCCACCTCGCCCCAGTGGGTTTGGCCAGTCCCATTCAGCCTATTCTGAATCCTTCTGCTACAGAATTTAATCTAGTGTGGTCCAGAAGAAGACCCTCTTCTGATATGGCCCTCATCTTTTGGAGTATTCTCCTACCTCCATACGCCTGGCTTTCTGGTGGAGCCTAAAAACTTGGCTCTGTCAGTTGACCTTGGGCCCTGATAGTATTGAATCCATCTTTCAACTTTGGATGTCTTCTGAACAAAGTCTCAACTCAAAAAACCCCCAAAAGACAAATGAGAAGTACAGTGGTACCTCTACTTAAGAACTTAATTCTTTCCATGACCAGGTTCTTAAGTAGAAAAGTTTGCAAGTAGAAGCAATTTTTCCCATAGGAATCAATGTAAAAGCAAATAATGCGGGCAAACCCATTAGGAAAGAAATAAAAGCTTGGAATTTAGGTGGGAGGATGAGGAGGAAGAGGGTAAGATGGGAGGAATAAAAAAAATCCAAAACTTTAAGGCTTAAAAAAAAAGAGGGACTCTGAAGTGGCGAGGGGGAGCATGTGCCTCCCATACACCCAGCGCGAGGCTGCCTTCCATACACTGTAACGGAGAGAGAAATCCAGGGGGAATGGCAGGAAACTGGCCGGGCCTTTGTGCCGCTCTCAAATTTCCTGGGAAATTTTTCTGGGCTCGGGTCCTTAGGTTAGGTTAGGTTTATTGGATTTATATGCCGCCCCTCTCCGCAAACTCCGCAACAATAATAAAAAACAGTACAGTACATAATACCAAATCCAATGCCCACCCATCTAGTTACAATTTAAATTAATAATCTCATAAAAACAGTATACAGTGATCCCCCGTTTATTGCGTCCCCAACCATTGCGAACAGGGTACTTCGCGATTTTTCAACCCGGAAGTCAAAATACCATCTCCGCATGCGTGCCCGTTTTTTCTATGGGCACGCATGCGTAGATGGCAACCGGGAGATCAGCTGCTGGGCGGCTTCCCCGGGTCTTCCCCCTCTTGCTGGCGTCAGCGAGGAGTTTCCCCACCGCCCACGCAAACTCCTCGCTGCCGCCCGCCCTTCGCCCGCCCACGCCGTTCATTCTCGCCGCTTTCGAGCTGAGTCCTGAAGCGAATTCGCTCCCGGACTCAGCTCGAAAGCGCCGAGAGTCAGTGTGGACAAGCCGTTCGTTGGCGCTGGCTATCGGCGCTTTTGAGCTGAGTCCGGAAGCGAATTCGCTCCCGGACTCAGCTCGAAAGAGCCGAGAGTCAGCGTGGACAAGCCGTTCATTGGCGCTGGCTATCGGCGCTTTTGAGCTGAGTCCGGAAGCGAATTCGCTCCCGGACTCAGCTCAAAAGCGCCGAGAGCCAGCGCCCCCCGGACCCCCAACCCGGGTTTGGGGGGCTGCTAGGAAGCCCCCCATGCCGGCGGCAAACAGCCGCGCCGCCCCCAATCTTCGGCTCCTCGCTAGCGCTGTGGGAGTAAAAACACCATCTGCACATGCGCAGATGGTGTTTTTACTTCCGCAGCGCTACTTCGTGAAAACCCACTCATTGCGGGGGTTCCTGGAACGGAACCCTCGCAACGAGCGGGGGATCACTGTATATAAAAAACAGGCACACAGTCAATCAATCAACAAAACAACATGGGCAAGGGGGAGGTGTTTTAGTTCCCCCATGCCTGACGGCAAAGGTGGGTCTTAAGGAGTTTACGAAAGGCAGGGAGGGTGGGGGCAATCCTAATGTCAGGGGGGAGCTGGTTCCAGAGGGTCGGGGCCCCCACAGAGAAGGCTCTTCCCCTGGGTCCCGCCAGACGACATTGTTTAGTCGACGGGACCTGGAGAAGGCCAACTCTGTGGGACCTAACCGGTCGCTGGGATTCGTGCGGCAGGAGGCGGTCCCGAAGATATTCTGGTCCGGTGCCATGAAGGGCTTTATAGGTCATAACCAACACTTTGAATTGTGACCGGAACCTGATCGGCAGCCAATGCAGACTGCGGAGTGTTGGAGTGATATGGGCATACTTGGAGAAGCCCATAATTGCTCTCGCAGCTGCATTCTGCACTATCTGAAGTTTCCGAACACTTTTCAAAGGTAGCCCCATGTAGAGAGCGTTACAGTAGTCGAGCCTCGAGGTGATGAGGGCATGAGTGACTGTGAGCAATGACTCCCGGTCCAAATAGGGCCGCAACTGGCGCACCAGGCTAACCTGGGCAAACACCCCCCTCGCCACAGCTGAAAGGTGTTTTTCTAATGTGAGCTGTGGATCGAGGAGGACGCCCAAGTTGCGGACCCTCTCTGAGGGGGTCAATAATTCCCCCCCAGGGTAATGGACAGACAGATAGAATTGTCCTTGGGAGGCAAAACCCACAGCCACTCCGTCTTGTCTGGGTTGAGTCTGAGTTTGTTGACACCCATCCAGGCCCCAACAGCCTCCAGGCACCGGCACATCACTTCCACTGCTTCGTTGACTAGGTAGAAAATGGTTCTTAAGAAGAGGCAAAAAAAATGTTAAACACCCAGTTCTTATCTAGAAAAGTTCTTAAGTAGAGGCGTTCTTAGGTAGAGGTGCCACTCTATAAGATTATTTCAGGAATAATCTGGGAAAATGTAACCGGTTAAAGTCTTGCTGGTATTAGAAGGAAAAGCAAAACAAAGTAAAACAATTTAGTGCTTCGAAGAAGAGAGAGATGCTAATTCTCTCTGCCTTCACTACTCTCTTGGGTTTTTTTTAAAGCTCAATTTTTTTTTAGTTATCTCTATCCATGAAATGCTGAAACCAGGGTTCTTTTGTCCATTGCTTCTAAACGTGTAATAAATTATTCATGTGTACGTTAGCTCTAAAGCAGATCTCAACTTCTATATCATTTATAATGCTCTAAAACCTGGTGTGAAAATATCTGCAGAGCTTCTGTAATTAAGGTAGGGAAAAATGGAAATATAGAGGGTATTTATAGAAAACTGTACATGAGCACTTTTAAGAGAATGACAGTTTCAGCATATTCTATATTATGTGTACAAGGATGTACAAGTAAGTAGTCTTTTGAAGGTACTCTGATGGTCTGTTCTCTGAATACATTAGCTATGTGCTGTTGTGCTGTTGTGCAATTTACCCTACTGACTCCTGGTTTATCAAAAGACACAAAACTCCCTTCATGAAATTAAATAAATACTGTATTGCCTGCAAATATATATACTTATCAGTTATTATATTTCTGTAAATATTTACATTAGTTTCATCATCATCGTTATCATTATCATCTTTTCAAGTGATTTCTTAAAGTTAAGGAATGAACATTTACATCAGTCAAAATGCATGTCCTGCTTATAGTGTGTTACATGAAATCACAAAAAAGTCAATTAACTTTATTTTAAAGTTGCTGTTGAAAAAAACTTTAAAATATTAATTATATTTAAGCACTCTGGAAGTTATTTTTTTGGGATGTTGGTAAGAAGATGGGGATATATTTCCTTTGATTTGGAATTCAATCATAAAAGGAAAGAAGTAGCAGAGCAACAGTCGGGGAGGGGGGCATTGGTATTGGCCATTTGTAGAGTGCGCAAGCTGTCATTATGGGAGCCCATAACTCATGGCTGGAGACCCTCATCTAGTGTCCCAAAGCTTCAACAAAGTATAGATAGGCAAAGCTGATGACTACATGGATCTGCTTTATAACTATATTTACAGTAAATGTTCAGTTCATTAGACTTTTCAGGGGTAAGGGGATTATTAAATCCAAATGTATATTAGTTCCATCAATTGCCCTCATTTGGATCATGAAATTATTATAGAAACATAGAAGATTGACAGCAGAAAAAGACCTCATGGTCCATCTAGTCTGCCCTATTACTATTTCCTGTATTTTATTTTAGGATGGATATATGTTTATCCCAGGCATGTTTAAATTCATTTACTGTGAATTTACCAACACATTTGTTCCAAGCATCTACTACTCTTTCAGTAAAATAATATTTTCTCACGTTGCTTCTGATCTTTCCCCCAACTAACCTCAGATTGTGCCGCCTTGTTCTTGTGTTCATTTTTCTATTAAAAACACTTCCCTCCTGAACCTTATTTAACCCTTTAACATATTTAAATCAATCAGGGGGGTTGCAATGACAATCTGAGTTCTTTAAGAACTCTGGGGTGGATGCCCTCTGGACTCATTGCCTTATTTAATTGTTCAAGTTCTTCTAAGACATCGGCTTTTAAGATCACTGGAGCTCAATCCATACAGCTGGAAGCAATCCTATATCCATCTATAGTATTATATTGTAAGGTATTTTTTGAGAAAAGTGAACAGAAGTAGCTATTGAAATGGTCAGCGATCTCCTTATTCTCATCAATGCATGTATTTATTCCTGGTACTAAGCTTTGTGATGCTGCAGTTTTTCTTCTTCCTATCACTAATATATCTGAAGAAGATTTTTATCCCCTTCCTTACAGATTTGGCAATTTCTTCCTCTTTTGAGGCTTTAGCAGCATATATTATCTGTATCGCCTCCTTCTGTCTCATTTTATACACCTCTCTATCAGCTATACTTCCAGACTCTTTATACCTCCTATAGGCAGCCTTTTTTGCATTGACTATAGCCCTTACATCATTGCTAAACCATAGTGGTTTCTTCTTCCTTTTACCTTTAGTTATTTGCCTTACATACAGTCCAGTGGCTTTTAAGATGGCCTTTTTTAATACAGTCCACTGGGTGCTCGCTCCTGCCAATTTATCCCTCCCCTTTAATTCATTATTTAAATATTCCCCCATTGCATTAAAATTTGTTTTTCTGAAATCCAATACTTTGATTGCAGTATAGGATTGCTCACACTCAGTTTTTACATCAAACCAGAAACATAGATGGTCACTGCAACCTAAATTTTCTCCCACCTTAACCTCTGAAACCCAATTCCCATTCGTAAAAACTAAATCTAGAATATTCTCCCCTCTAGTTGGTGTCTTAACCAGCTGTGCCAGAGCTGCTCCTGTAAAGGCCTCTACTATATTCTTACTTTTGCATGTAAGGGCACTGGGGATATTCCAGTCAACATCAGGCATGTTGAAATCACCCATAACCACAATATCTCCCTACACTGCTATTTGGGTAATTCCATCCACCATCTTGTTGTCATATTCCTCAGATTGCCCTGGAGGCCTATAGATCACCCCAATTCTAATGACAGAACCTTCTTTATTTTGCATGCAAACCCAGAGTCTCCAGATCTTTACATGTAGTTTGAATTAGTGTTGTTTTTAGATTTACATATACTGTTACATATACTGTATTTCTACAGATTTATTTTTAGACAATGAGTGGGAAAACATGCAACAGGAGGACTAGACTAATATGTCCAATCAATTTACAAGGCAAGGATTTTGAAAGGGAATGCAATCTTGATAATTAAGCTATGAATAGCACTGTAGATACAATGGAAAAAGTAAGAAATTACATATCTTTCACTGAGATCTCATTGAGTCCTCACTGTATAATGTAGGCTTAGCTGTTTTCTAACCTTCAAGTGCTAATCCCAACATAAGCACCCTTCTCAAGATAATTTGAATTTAGCCATTTAAGCAAAACTCTGAAGGCCCTAATTACACTTTAACACTTAAAAGCAAGAGGCCTGAATCAATGGCACTCTTTTTTATTGCACTTTGGAAACTTTTAGTTGTACTGAAGTGCAGCCGAACAAAAAAGTACACCTTGAGCCAAAATGTTTCTTCCTTCTGAAAATGTATACATATAAGCTACTTCTTTGTCTTGTTGCAAAGAAGCGTTTCCTATAGTGTTGGGCGAACCGAACTCGCAAAATTCGGGTTCGTACCAAATTTAGTGCCGTTCGTGACACCGAACCCGAACCCAAAAGTTTTTAAAACTTTGGACAAAATTTGGGTTCGGCGTTCGCTCAAACACCGTGAAATGCTGCCATCCGGGAAGAGAGTGGGGAATCCCATCGTGGCATTCCCCACCTCCTTTTGCTTGCCGCGCTGCAAGCAAAAGGAGCTGGGAAACCCCACAATGGAATTCCGGGGGCAGAGTTTTGACATTACGTATATTTCTTCCTGATCTCCCTTTACTTGCTTGGAAGAGAGGGCAGAAGCATCGCTGGTTCTATAGTATAATGGTTAGCACTCTGGACTTTGAATCCAGCAATCTGGGTTCAAATCTCGGAGGAACCTTCTTTTTATTTTTTAAAAATTTAATTTTTATTTATTATTATTATTATTATTATTATTATTATTATTATTATTATTATCATCATCATCATAATCATCATGCTTCTTTATATAATAAAAGGGGTTTGGGTTCTTTTAATGCTTTCTTAGTGGGGAAAAAAGAAAGCATTAAAAGGACCCTCCAGCTCTTTGGGGGCAAAAGGGAACCTTCCCGATGTGCCCATGGAAATAATTAATAAATAATGATGATGATGATGATGATGATGATGATGATGATGATAATAATAATAATAAATAAAAAATTAAAGTTATTTTTTTTTTTTAAAAAAGGAGGTTCCACTGAGATTTGAACCCAGATCGCTGGATTTAAAGTCCAGAGTGCTAACCATTACACTATAGAACTGGCGATGCTTCTGCCCTATCTTCCAAGCAAGTAAAGGGAATTCCTTTTGCGGAAATAAGATAAATCTCAAGGTAGGAAATTAGGGATGGGTGAACCCAACAGTGTTCGGGTTTGGTGAACTCACCCGAAATTCACGGCAAGTTCGGCCGAACTCGCTGAACCTGAACACCGTTGGGTCCGCCCATCACTAGTTTCCTACCTTGAGATTTATCTTCCCGCAGATGATGGAATAACATGCAAACCTAATGATTGAACTACAGAAAGATTTTTTAACTTTGCAGACAATAGAGCTGCTCTTTGACTCTTAACTGTAACATTGCTATTTGTTACAGTTACATCCAACATCATTATCTACTTTTTATTTATAGCCAGTGTCATTAATAAAAAAATAATCAGATGTAATACCACACAGTAGAGAATTATTTTATTCAAAGGGTTTGTGACTTATTATTGTAATTACAGTACTGAAATGATCAGAAGCCAGTTAAACAAGAATAGTATTATAAACAGCAATATATGACACAAAACCCAGGAAAAGTTTATAGGACGTTATGGTTTATGAAGGCAGTGAAAGGAATAGAGCATTATAAATAATCTCAATTTTTCCCGCCTCTCATTGTAAAATAAGAATTTTTTTTCAACAGAAAGTTTAACTTTACAAGTGTACAGTAATACCTCAAGATACGAACTTAATTGGTGAAAGGAGGAGGTTCGTAAGGTGAAAAGTTCGTAACACGAAACAAAGTTTCCCATAGGAATCAATGGAAAAGCGATTAATCCGTGCAAGCCCAAAATTCTCCCCTTTTGCCTCATTTCCGCCTGCATTCGGATTTTGTTCGGGTGTGGGTGGAGGGGGGGGAGACGGGGGAGACAGCGCAGGCTGCCCGGAGGGAGCCTCGTGGGTGGATTAACGGAAAAGTCAACAGTTACTGTCCGGCTTGCAATGACTGGAAGGGAAGGGAGGGAAACGCACGGGCGGTTTGTACGTGCGTCTTCTCTGATTTCCTCCCTCCCTCCTTCCTCCTCTCCCTCCTGGCCTCCCTCCTCCTCCTCCTCCTCCTGTATTCCGCCTCCCTCCCAGCCTCCGAGCCACATTCTCCGCGCCGCTGGCCGGCTGTCATCTTCTAAAGAAGCAAGAGGAGGAGGAGCTGGGCGCCTTCCTCCACCACCACCGGCGCCCAGCTCCTCCTCCTCTTCTTGCTTCTTTAGAAGATGACAGCCAAACGGCGGCGCGGAGGGTGGGGATGGTGTGCGTGTGTGGAAAGGGTCAGCGGGAGAACTGGGGGGAGCCGTGGCCACTGCCCCGTGGAAGGGACCCGGCTGGGAAGCTCCCGAAGGTGTGGGCTGGGTCTTTCTGGGAGAGCAAGCAGCAGGCGTGGGCTGGGGTCCCCCCAGTTCTCCCGCGGACCTCTTCCACACATCCCGACTCCTGCAGCCTCCGCGTTTATCTTTCGGCCTCGGGCTGGAAAGGGGGAGCTAAGCCAGCCCAGCGGCTTTTTACATTGGGGAGATGTTACCAGCCCAGCGGCATTGATTCCTCCCACCGCTTAGCTCCTCCCATCCACCCAGAAGCCGAAAGTTCTGGCCTTTGTTCACCAGCCTCCACGTTTTTCATGTTTGCATCCTGGGCGGGCGGGCGGGCGAGGAGGCGCGACCGACCGGCTCAGGCTCCGGCTAGGACAGGGCGGGCAGCAGCTGGGCGCAGCGGCGAGGGTGCGTCTGACTCGGGGCTGGCGGCGCCCGACGCACCGGGGAACATCAGCTCAGCGGATCAAGCCCGGCTCCTTTCGGCCCAGCATCCCGGGCCAAGCGGCTGCCTTCCGTCACTGAGCCTGGCTCGCCCGGAAGATCGTAGAGCGCGTTGGCTGTGCCGGCGAGGGAAGCCAAGCCGGCAGCAACGCCGCCGCCGCAGCCAACGCGTGCTACCATCTTCCGGGCGAGCCAGGCTCAGTGACGGAAGGCAGCCGCTTGGCCCGGGATGCTGGGCCGAAAGGAGCCGGGCTTGATCCGCTGAGCCTGGCCGGCTTGGCTTCCCTCGCCAGCGCAGGCAACACGCGCTGCCATCTTCCGTCACTGAGCCTGGCTGGCCCGGAAGATGGCAGCGCGTGTTGCCTGCGCTGCGAAGGAAGCCAAGCCCGGCTCCTTTCGGCCCACCATCCCGGGCCAAGCGGCTGCCTTCCGTCACTGAGCCTGGCTCGCCCGGAAGATCGCAGCGCGCGTTGGCTGCGGTGGTGAGGGCTTGTGATGGAGGGTGGAGGAAGCGGCCATGGGAGGGCGAGCTGCCTCAGGGAGGAGGATCGGGCGGGACCAGGTGGGGGCTGGAATTTCTCCGCTGGGAAGAAGCGGCGATGGATCATCCGTCTACCTCTGTCGGCTGCTCCGGGCCACAGGGGCGAGGGGCGCTGCTTCTCCGGTCGCCCGGTCCTCTCCTGCCTCCCGCGCCGATCGAAAGGGGCTGGAGCGGCAGAGCCGAGCACGCCTTCCGCCCTTTCATCCTCGCCCCCGTGGCCCGGAGCAGCCGACAGAGGTAGACGGAGGATCCATCGCCGCTTCTTCCCAGCGTAGAAATTCCAGCCCCCACCTGGTCCCGCCCGATCCTCCTCCTCCCTGAGGCAGCTCGCCCTCCCATGGCCGCTTCCTGGAGCGGCCCGGAGCAGCCAACAATGTTGCCCGCTGCGTCGGGCGCCACCAGCCCCGAGTCGGAGACAGCATCGCCGCCACCGCTGCTGCCCCCAGTCGCTGCCCGCCCTGTCTCGCTGCCCGCCCGCCCAGGATGCAGACCTACTGCCTCGCCTCACGCCCGCCGCCGGCCCGATCCTGCACCTCCTGCTCCCCCCCCAGCCAAAAATACAAAGGAGGTCTGCCACCGCCTGCGGAGCAATGGGAAGCTGAAGCCGCCGGCGGTTTCAGACTCCCTTTGCTCCAGGCTGCTCCGCCCTGCCTGTCATGCGGCGGCAGACTGTCTTTGTGGTTTTTCGCTGGGGGGGAGCAGGAGGACCTTCCTGACTCCCTCCCCCAGCGCCGGACCTCCTGCCCTCCCTCCCAGACAAAAACCCAAAGTGGCCTCCCGAACCCGAACGTTTTCCGTCTTACCAACCTGTCACCGCTGCCGAGAAGCCCCGCCGCCTGGCTGTCACCTTTTAAAACAGCCGGGGGGCTTCCCAGCAGCCTCCCGAAGCCGAACGCCAAACCCGAACATCCGGGTTCGGCTTCGGGAGGCTGCTGGGAAGCCCCCCGGCTGTTTTAAAAGGTGACAGCTGGGCGAACGCCGAACCCGGAAGTTCGGGTTTGGGGTTCGTAACATGAAAAAAGTTCGTAAGAAGAGGCAAAAATTTTAAGAACCCCGGGTTCGTATCTCGGGTTGTTCGTAAGACGAGGGGTTCGTATCTTGAGGTACCACTGTAATGGTCACCTCAGTTTTGCTTGATCTCTGTAGAGTTGCTATTTGTTTTCAATAAGAATGTTTTATTATAACTTTGTGAAAGACTAAATACAATACAGTATATAGTTGCACCAAAAGTCAGATTGCGTAGGCAATTCATCATGTAAATTGTATTAAGAATTTAGATTGGTTGCTGTTTTCTTTTTTACATATTTGATGTAGACCTTTGAACATTCAGTACAGTAACATTTTTTTTCTGTAAAAATAATAATAAAAAGATTGTGATTTGACCCTAGATTCTGACTTTTGATTCAACCTGCATTAGATAGAGCAGTGTTTCCCAACCTTGGCCACTTGAAGATATCTGGACTTCAACTCCCAGAATTCCCCAGCCAGCGAGTTCTGGCTGGGGAATTCTGGGAGTTGAAGTTCAAATATCTTCAAGTGGCCAAGGTTGGGAAACACTGAGATAGAGGATGATAAATCGCAATCACTGAGAGGTGTTGAAATTTGAATATAATAGTTGATATAACTGCTGAGGTTTGAAGATTTTGTCTATGTTTTGTCTAGAAAACTGTGTGGCGTAAGCAATTCTTTCTTGATTTATTTGCCATTAGCTAAATAAATAATAATTTTGATTTATTTAAGGATCAATAGCAAATAGACAATGGTCACAAAGATGTGCCACTAAATGGCTAAGAAAATTTAATGAAAGGGAGCAACAACTCTATACGTTATTAAATCTATAGGAATTGACTGGCTGGATCAAATGAATGAAAAATAAAATTTCTTGACTGAGATAACCTTTGGCCAACCACTCATTCAGCTATTTTTATATTTACTGTCTCTTAGCTGTTTAATGTAAATTGCTGTTTAATATATTTCTGTAAAGAGGAAAAATAAGAAAGCACTGGTAGTTTGAATGAAACACTGAGCAGACGTGGTAGATAAATCCACAGTAACTGAATTTAAACATGCCTGGGATAAACATATATCCATCCTAAGATAAAATACAGAAAATAGTATAAGGGCAGACTAGATGGACCATGGGGTCTTTTTCTGCCGTCAGACTTCTATGTTTCTATGTTTCTAATGTGTTCTGTAATGGAGATTTAGCAATTGATATTTACATTTTGGTAAAAGGCTTAGTGAAGCCTTTGCTCTATAAAGTGCATGGAAATTATGCTTTTATCCATTAAAAAATTCCTTTCATTGCTTCTTTATGGGTTTAAATTTATTGCCCAAATACTCTATTCTTCAAGAATATAGCATGTTCATTTCAGCCTATGTGTATAAAACATGGGTTTAATGGTATTTGTGTGGATTAATCTTTTTAGCTTAAGTATGGTGCTACTTTGCCTTAATTATAGTCATTAATCAAACATCATTATATAACATTGCAGAGAGACTCCACGGGTGTTGATGATATGAAATTACTGCAGAAATGTTTTTGTTTGGATTCTGGTTTTAGATATTGTGTCAGGTTACAGGTATCTTAAGTTCACGTAACTGTGATCTATCCTGAAGCATAACTGAGATAGCTATGTCATGTAAAGGTTAGCAGGATGCTTTCTGCATATAACTCTTGACTGTGAGAAGCAATGAGGAGCACAGCAATGCTACTGAAGCCCATTTCTCTTTCTCCATCCCTCCCTCTGATCCACCTCAATGCTTTGGACATCTGCTGGGAGCTAACTCTTCCTCTGCTGCCAACCTTGGAAAAGAGAGAAGGGGGTTTTAGAAAGAAAAGGTTAGCAAGAAGAAGACACTGCATTATATCAAGTATGTTGCTGAATCTGGAAATACGTGTCTGGGCTAAAAGGCATTTTCAGTTCTTTCCAATTTTTTGCAAACTATCAACTTACATAACAAACTCACAACTCAGCCTTCTCCATTAGGTTTATTTATTTATTTATTTATTATTTGGATTTGTATGCCGCCCCTCTCCGAAGACTCGGGGCGGCTCACAACAAGTGAAACAAATCATAAATAATCCAATTAATTAAAATATTTAAAGATTAAAAAAACCCCATATACTAACAGACACACACACAAGCATACCATGTATAAATTAAACGTGCCCAGGGGGAGATGTTTCAATTTCCCCATGCCTGACGGCAAAGGTGGGTTTTAAGGAGTTTACGGAAGGCAGGAAGAGTAGGGGCAGTTCTAATCTCCAGGGGGAGTTGGTTCCAGAGAGCCGGTGCTGCCACAGAGAAGGCTCTTCCCCTGGGGCCCGACAACCAACATTGTTTAGTTGACGGGACCCGGAGAAGGCCCACTCTGTGGGACCTAATCGGTCGCTGGGATTCGTGCGGCAGGAGGCGGTCTCGGAGATATTCTGGTCCGATGCCATGAAGGGCTTTAAAGGTCATAACCAACACTTTGAATTGTGACCGGAAATTGATCGGCAGCTAATGCAGACTGCGGAGTGATGGTGAAACATGGGCATACCTAGGTAAGCCCATGACTGCTCTCGCAGCTGCATTCTGCACAATCTGAAGTTTCCGAACACTTTTCAAAGGTAGCCCCATGTAGAGAGCATTATAGTAGTCGAACCTCGAGGTGATGAGGGCATGAGTGACTGTGAGCAATGAGTCCCGGTCCAGATAGGGCCGCAACTGGTGCACCAGGCTGTTGTTCAGAAGAGAAGGATTTAGGGGTAGTGATTTCTGACAGTCTCAAAATGGGTGAACAGTGCACTCAGGCGGTAGGGAAAGCAAGTAGGATGCTTGGCTGCATAGCTAGAAGTATAACAAGCAGGAAGAGGGAGATTATGATCCCGCTGTATAGAGTGCTGGTGAGACCAGATTTGGAATACTGTGTTCAGTTCTGGAGATCTCACCTACAAAAAGATATTGACAAAATTGAACGGGTCCAAAGATGGGCTACAAGAATGGTGGAAGGTCTTAAGCATAAAACGTATCAGGAAAGACTTAATGAACTCAATCTGTGTAGTCTGGAGGACAGAAGGAAAAGGGGGGACATGATCAAAACATTTAAATATGTTAAAGGGTTAAATAAGGTTCAGGAGGGAAGTGTTTTTAATAGGAAAATGAACACAAGAACAAGGCAGCACAATCTGAGGTTAGTTGGGGGAAAGATCAGAAGCAACGTGAGAAAATATTATTTTACAGAAAGAGTAGTAGATGCTTGGAACAAACTTCAGCAGATGTGTTGATAAATCCACAGTAACTGAATTTAAACATGCTTGGGATAAATATATATCCATCCTAAGATAAAATACAGAAAATAGTATAAGGCAGACTAGATGGATCATGAGGTCTTTTTCTGCCGTCAGTTTTCTATGTTTCTATGTTGCTGGTTCCTTATTTTTGTCCCCTTGATTACCATGGGTATTGGAAAGTATGTGAATTGAAGCTAAATATGTTACACTTAAAATGCTATTCATTCCCATTCACTCCAGCTCAGATTATGCTAGATTTAAGAATGATTTCTTTCTTCTCCATAACTATGCTTTGCTTCAATATTTTAAAAAAATATTTGCATAATAATCTTACATATAATATCAATGGTATGTCTTCGTTTTATAACAATACTTTTTACTAAAATTTTACCAGTGATAAAAGATAATACAAAATGAAATAAGAAAAGAAAGAAAAGTAGAAGGGGTAGAAAATGAAGAAAATTTTAAAAAAAGATAGGAAGAGAAAACCAGAAAAAAAAACATTAAGGTTATTTCTGATCTTCTTTAAACCAATTACAAGTAAACTTAATACCTCTCTTCCCCGTTAAAGTTATATTACATAGATCACTTCTTCCCATGAGCAGAGATAAGACTGTTATGTCTCCTCAAACAAGATTATTTGATATTCTTTTCTTTTGTGCAATTCTTAATCCTTAATTTGACTTTAAGGTGCTATTGTAGGACATGGTTGTCATTCATATTTTCTTCTTCCTATTGTAGATTTTTTTTAAAAGTTTCAATTGCCTACTTTGTTGTTGACTTAATATCTGTATTGCCTCTCTATTTTGTATTTATTTTCTGTAACCTCTATTTTGTTTGCAAGACTTCCACCTTGACTTTAATTTTGTTTACTAATTCATTCAATCATGCTATGCATAGATTCTTCTAACATTTTCAATCGCAACTTGTTTCCCTTCATTGAAATCTCTTTTAAGCAATACGTTCACATAAGCAGATATTGTTGCTATGATTGTAGCTGTGAAATTCTTTCCTAGTTCCTTGATCCTTTGAAATCTTTCAGATGTAATACTTTTTCTGTCATCCTGTAAGTGTCAACTTCACAGTATGATTTTGCTGTCATTTCATTGGTTTTCTAGTAATATCATTACATCAAGAACAAAAAGAAAATATATATTTTTCTTTTTCACCCGCTCTAGTCTTCATGACTTTGGTCTTGTGTAGAACTCTGTATTCTATGATAACATGGTGTGTTTAAAATTCCTTTTATGTCTTCATTTTTAAATTAACCAACTGTGTCCTCATTAATAGTTTTAAAACTCTACTTTCCCACAAAGGTATTATTTGATTTCTTTATTTTTTTAAAAAAAATACACACTTTAACATAAGATTTCAAATTTAATGGATTCCTTATTCTGTTTATACCTTTCTTAAATGAAATTCATATCAACTATTTTGCCATTAATTATAAATTCTTTAAATTATCAATACCAATAGCACTTAGACTTATATACCAATTCACCGTGCTTTACAGCTTTCTTTAAGTGGTTTACAGAGTCAGCATATTGCCCCCAATAATCTGGGTCCTCATTTTACCCACCTTGGAAGGATGGAAGGCTGAGCCAACCTTGAGCCTGGTGAGATTTGAACTGTCAAATTGCAGGCAGCAGCAGTAGCTAGCAATACAACCACTGTGCTACCTCAGCTCACTGGTATATAGCACTTTGCTTTGAACTGAAATGGAAGATCACTCACCATCAATTTATTATGACTTGCTGCTCAAAAGATCTTTATTATCATTAGAATAGTTTTAATAAAAATTGCCATAGAAAATAAGGTTTAGTAAACTCAATGTCCTTATAGGCTCCACTGCAACTTGAACCTGTCATTGTTCCTGCATCTTCCAGACTCACAAATCAGCCCTAATCCTGTGTTCTCCTTGCAAGGAGCAGCTGTCCAGAGCATATGGGCAATCTCTGGAGAGGCTCTGTTGACTCAGGCACATTTCCCAAACATTAGTCTACTCTACATGACAACATTATCTTTGCGCCTTTGGATATGAGATAACCATTGCTACACCCAGAATATATCCTGTAAATATTTTTTAATTTGCCCTATAATAACAGTTGATAATATTATATCCCACAATAAATATCAAATGGCTTGCAAACATAGGAGGTGATTTATGGAATTAAAATAATTCAAGCTGTTAGTGGTTATTTTATCTGCAAGTGGTAGGACTAGCATTATATAACTGTATTCAATTTCCAGAACTCCCTGCAAATTAATTCCATATTTTGAAATCTACTTTTTCTTTTGTAACAGATTAATGTTGACAGACATTATTATTATTATTATTATTATTATTATTATTATTATTATTATTATTATTATTATTTGATTTGTATGCTGCCCCTCTCCGTAGACTCGGGGTGGCTTACAGCAATGATAAAAACAATATATAATGACAAATCTAATAGTTAGAATCTAAAATAACAATAATACATTTAAAAAGCCTAAAAAACAAGAAACCCCAATATATATATATATATATATAAAAGCATACATACAGTCATATCATACACAAAGAACTACATAGGCAGGGGGAGATGTTTCAGTTCCCCCACGCCTGACGACAGAGGTGGGTTTTAAGGAGTTTACGAAAGGCAAGGAGGGTGGAGGCAGTTCTAATCTCAGATGATATAGATGTTAATGATATATATATAGATAAAACATTAATGTAGTTTTCTATACAAACTTCACATTTCAGAATACTCATACTCAGAGTGTATGAGAAGTGATCTAGGAAAAAAATCTTCATAATAATAATTTATGCTGCTTGCCAGGATTTGTCTAAAAAACAAACCAATACACATTTCATCGTATGGATCCCAGCCGGGCTTGGGTAGCGCGGGCTGTAATCCAGCTCCTGGAGGCTGACACTGGGTGGATAGCTTGAGCTGCCAAGTTCGAGGCTGCAGTTCTGTTCCATGTTTGGCCCGTGTCGTATGGATGCCCAAAACAAATTCAGACCCATTCTAGATCTCAATCATTGTCTGGAAAAAATAGAAATAAAGCAATATTTTTATAAAGTTCTTAAATAATAACTTTTAAATATTTTAAAAATATCAGTGGGCTATGTTGGTATATGGTTTTTGTGTATAATAACGAATGTTTGTTGATATGGCATTTTTTTCTCTTCTCTGAATAGTTGACTCACTCTAGCTAATATTAGAGCCCCAAAGTCTTGTTGTAATTATATTGAAAAATAATAATTAAATAAAGTTTGCCACAATTTAATCACTGTCCTTAATTTTGCCAGATATAAATTTCAGCTTCTTTAAACTTTAGGGAAAAGTAAATCTGCCACAAAAGTGATAAATTGTGTAGTTTTAAAATAATCCTCTTTAAGCAGTTGATTTTCCTTTAATTATGTTAATCCTTATTAAGGAACTATAATTCTGCTAGTAATGCATAGAAAAGCTGCATAGCAGACTAATGCATAAAAACGCTTGTAGCTAGCATAAAAAGTGGAAACATTATGCAAATACATGATTGTAGAGTATTTTCTTTACATTAGTAATCCTTATGTATCTGAACAGAATTAAACTGCTTATTAATTAGCCTTTTCTATTATTTTTAGGTCCTGAAAAAATAGAATTCATGTGTCCCCTGAATCATATCAAATGTATTGGCTCAAACAGATGTATTCACATGTCTCAACTCTGCAATGGCGTTTATGATTGTCCTGATGAGTATGATGAAGGAGTGCATTGTCGGGGTAAGTGACTTTGGAGATATGCAAAGAAAATGCCTGGATACTTTTCAAAAGAATGTCTTATATATACGAATCTACACCAAGCTAAAAACTCTCCTTTGCCTACATTTCTTTGTACTAAACTGCTGTTCTTGTCATATCACATTTCATAATTTCAATATACGGGGGTGGACAAAACAATGGAAACACCCTGCAGCTCTTCCATGGAATCCAGATTTGTGAAGCTCCCTTCAGTTTTTGTGGAAACTGGGTTCTGTACGTGTCTATTGAGCTCTGCCGTGATTTTAGGAGCTGTGGTCTTGCGATCCACTCTAACAATTCGCTTTAGAGTCCGACGGTCTCTCTCAGACAACTTCGATTTTCAACCGGACATGTGCTTGGCTGAGGATGTTTTCCCTTCTCTTTCAAAAGCAGTCATTACTTTTGAGACATTATCTCTTGAAACGCCAAACTTTCTGTTACACTAGCGCCTGCCATTTGAGCACCAAAAATTTGGCCTCTTTGAAAGTCTGAGAGGTCTGCCATTTCTAGAAGGTTATAACCAATTTCCTCAAATTTCTGTAAAAAAAAGGTAGTTTAAAAAAACATATCAAATAACAGATTTTTTTAAAAAGAAACATTAAAATATGTCATGTTTTGATTGATTTGAACATGTTCAAACATTATGATGCCAAAAAGTCAGGTGTTTCCATTTTTCTGTCCACCCCCTGTGATGGAGTGTAGTAGGCTGGATTCCCAGGAGGATGGAGAGGTACAATATAGAGTACAGTGAACCCTCGAGTTTCGCGTCCTCAAGGATCGCGAAAGGGCTATTTCGCGAGTTTTCAACCCGGAAGTAAACTCCACCATCTGTGCATGCGTGCCCATCCACGCATGCGTAGATGGTGGAGTTTCCCCGCCGGGCAGAGGCTTCCCTGGGTCTTCCCCCTCTTGCCCCCGTAAGACCCCAGCGGCGGCGCGAGCAACGGCATGGGCGGGCGGGCGGCACGCGCGGGGACACCCCAGCTCGGCTCCCCAGCTGGGAAGCGGCCCCAGCAACAGCGTGGGCGGGCGGGCGGTGCCCGCGCGCTTGGGGACATCGCAGCTCCGCTCCCCAGCTGGGGAGCCGAGCTAGGGAGTCCCCACCGCGCGCGCGTTGCTGGGGAAAGCGCGCGCGCTTGGGGAATCCCTAGCTCCGCTTCCCAGCTGGGGAGCCGAGCTAGGGAGTCCCCACCGCGCGCGCGTTGCTGGGGAAAGCGCGCGCGCTTGGGGAATCCCTAGCTCCGCTTCCCAGCTGGGGAGCCGAGCTAGGGAGTCCCCACTGCGCGCGCGTTGCTGGGGAAAGCGCGCGCGCTTGGGGAATCCCTAGCTCCGCTTCCCAGCTGGGGAGCCGAGCTAGGGAGTCCCCACCGCGCGCGCGTTGCTGGGGAAAGCGCGCGCTTGGGGAATCCCTAGCTCCGCTTCCCAGCTGGGGAGCCGAGCTAGGGAGTCCCCACCGCGCGCGCGTTGCTGGGGAAAGCGCGCGCGCTTGGGGAATCCCTAGCTCCGCTTCCCAGCTGGGGAGCCGAGCTAGGGACTCCCCACCGCGCGCGCTTTGCTGGGGAAAGCGCGCGCGCTTGGGGAATCCCTAGCTCCGCTTCCCAGCTGGGGAGCCGAGCTAGGGAGTCCCCACCGCGCGCGCGTTGCTGGGGAAAGCGCGCGCGCTTGGGGAATCCCTAGCTCCGCTTCCCAGCTGGGGAGCCGAGCTAGGGAGTCCCCACCGCGCGCACGTTGCTGGGGAAAGCGCGCGCGCTTGGGGAATCCCTAGCTCCGCTTCCCAGCTGGGGAGCGGAGCTGCGATGTCCCCAAGCGCGCGTGCTTTCCCCAGCAACGCGCGCGCGGTGGGGACTCCCTAGCTCGGCTCCCCAGCTGGGAAGCGGCCCCAGCAACAGCGTGAGCAACGGGGTGGGCGGGCGCGAGCAACGGGGTGGGCGGGCGAAGGGCGGGCGGCAGTGGAAGCAAAAACACCATCTGCGCACGCGCAGATGGTGTTTTTACTTCCGCACCGCTACTTCGCTAAAAATCGATCATCGCGTGGGGTCCTGGAACGGAACCCTCGCGATGATCGAGGGTTCACTGTATTTGTTTATTTATTTATTTTATTTATTAAATACATTTCTATGCTGCCCTTCTCAAGGCAACTCAGGGCAGCGTACAACATTAAATATATCAATATATAAGAAATCTAATAACTCTAAAATATGAAAATTTATTAAAACATTTTAAAAGACCCCATGTACACTCACATGGGCCGGAGACAGTCTCATTACTCACGACCCCCATACCCGCCGGCAAAGGTAGGTTTTTAAAGCTTTATGAAATACCAGGAGGGAGGGGGCGGTATGTATCTTGTTCCAGAGGGCTGGGGCTGACACAGAGAAGGCTCTTCCCCACCAGTCGACATTGTCTGGCCGATGGGACCTGGAGAAAGCCGACTCTGTGGGACCTAACTGGCCGCTGAGTAAAAAGAAACAACTCAGTACATTTCAGGGGTGGGATTCAGATAATTTACATGCTAGTTCACCCTGCAGCACCAAAAATGTGAGTGCACGTGCAAGTGTAGCGGAGCTTGCATGCATATGTGTGGCTTGGAAACGGGGCAGCACTCAAAGACCACCCTCAGTGTCAGCGCTAGTGAGCAGATTTGTTCAGCTCAGCTGAGGGCTGGCAATCCAATCTGCTGCATGAATCAGCTAAAGACAAGGGATTATGAGAAAGTGAACCCCAGGGTCAAGCAGAACTGTTCAAAATTGCCACTACTGGTTAGCCCGAACTGAAGAGAACCTGCTGCATGCCACACAAAATTTTATGTGAGAGAAAGAGATTGAAGACAGTCCCTCCCTTTTAGTTCTCAGAGTACATGGTCGATTGAGATAGTAGAAGTGCTTCAATTTGGCAAATTCTGTCTATAGATGTGGAACTCATCTTCAGCTTGATACTTATATATCCTGATTTTTGGGCCTCCTCATGTAGTATTACACATCATTATAGCTTTTTCTCATTCCAGCAATTCTGAAATTTGTGTTTTTTTCTTTTTTCTTTTACCTTCAATTAGCATTTGTCCATGCTTGTCCAATCACAATATTTTTGGTTATTGTTTTTCCTGTAATTGCTTCCTTCTTCAATCCATTAAAAATATCTTCTGTACTGGCTCCATCTTTCTATGAGACACTTGAAGAAATCATTTTGTACATCTTATTATCTCTTCATCTGTTCTACTTAGGATTTTTTGCAAGTTAAACATGCTCTCATTTTCCTGTGTCCTGGAGTCATCTCTGCTATTTTCTGGGTCTTCCCTTCTATATTAAGCAGTGTATTTCCTCCTGCTCAACATTCTTTTATTCAGAACATATGTATTAAATTACCACTTTTGTGTTTCCTATTTATGTATCAAATTCATTTGTCAAATCTCTATCTCTCACCTCGACATGTGTATGTCATGTCATTGCAATTGTAACTGGCTATCATGATCAAATATTCAGTACAATATTCAAGTACATTTTCCAATGTTGGAAAATGTATTGAAGTCATATTTTTCACATGACCTTCCATGCCTAGAAGGTTAGCCTAATATGATATGACAGAATGAATTGTATTATCAGTCTTACAAGTTTAAATATAAAACATGTTAGATATGAGAATAACTACACCCTGTACAGGTTTGTAACGGTAGCAATATAATACTCTAATCTGTAAACAATTGCCCATCTTCC